>NC_091057.1:134782230-135395230 GCF_000393655.2 Nicotiana sylvestris
CGATAAGTTCGAAATAACACCCTTTAAGGCCAAGGGCCTTCACCAAAAAAGAGGAGTTCGACCTCGATCGAACGACAACGGTTTACTATGTTGATAAATTCGAAAAGGCCAAGGGCCTTCGCCAAAAAAGAAGAGTTCGTCCTCGATCGAATGACGACGGGTTACTATTTCGATAAGTTTGGAATGGCCAAGGGCCTTCACCAAAAAAGAAGAGTTAGATCTCAATTGAACGATGATGGGTTACTATTTTGATAAGTTCGAAATAACACCCTTTAAGGCCAAGGGCCTTCGCCAAAAAAGAAGATTCGACCTCGATCGAACGGCGACGGATTACTATTTTGATAAGTTCGAAATAACACCCTTTAAGGTTAAGGGCCTTTGCCAAAAAATAAGAGTTCGACCTCGATCAAACGACAACGAGTTACTATTTCGATAAGTTCAAAACGCCAAAAAAGAAGAGTTTGACCTCGATCGAACGGCGACGAGTTACTATTTCGATAAGTTCGAAATAACAACCTTTAAGGCCAAGGGCCTTAGCTAAAAAAGAAGAGTTCGACCTCGATCGAATGACAACGGTTTACTATTTTGATAAGTTCGAAATAACACCCTTTAATGCCAAGGGCCTTCGCCAAAAAAGAGGAGTTCGACCTCAATCGAATGACGACGGGTTACTATTTTGATAAGTTCGAAATAACACCCTTTAAGGCCAAGGGCCTTTGCCAAAAAATAAGAGTTCGACCTCGATCGAACGACGACAAGTTACTATTTTGATAAGTTCGAAATAACACCCTTTAAGGCCAAGGGCCTTCTCCAAAAAAAAGAGTTCGACCTCGATCGGATGACGACGAGTTACTATTTTGATAAGTTTAAAATAACATCCTTTAACGCCAATGGCCTTCGCCAAAAAGAAGAAGTTCGACTCAATCGAACGATGACGGGTTAATATTTCGATTAGTTCGAAATGATACCCTTTAAGGTCAAGGGCCTTCACCCAAGAAGGAAGTGCAACCTCGATCGAACGACGACGGGTTACTATTTCGATAAGTTCGAAATAACACCCTTTAAGGCCAATGACCTTCGCCCAAGAGGAGAGTTAAGGCCATAAGCCATCGCCAATGAGAAAGTGCGAAATATTCCTAAGGCCAAGAATCATCAGAAAGTGCAAAAACTGGGACTCGTCGTGAGGGAATCTATCTCGCATCGAAATCACGCGAAACGAAAGCAAGAGTAGAATACAAGACAAATAACAACAAAAAAATCTCCTTTATACAAAGTCTCCGTGCAAATGGTCGCGGGTTACATAAGACCCAAGTCAATAATCTAAAAAAAACAAACTACAACAAAGGGAAAAAAGAAAAAAGGAACAACGACAATCGACTTCGAACGAAAATTTGGGAATAAAACAACAAACGGAAAACAGATCAATATCACTATCCCTCTACTCTGCCTCATCATAGCCACCCTCTCCACTGCCATCTTCGGGAAGCTCTCCTTCGGCGTCTGTGCCCCCATTAGCTTCTGCTGTCGCAACATCATACCCGCAATTGATGCGAGCCTCCCGCGCTTTCACTCGCGCCTCTTCATATGCAGCCTCAGTCACAGTGCCCGCCTCCCACAAACTCTTGTATATATCCCGCTGGGCTTTGGCATAAACCCAAAGCTCGTGCATGTGGTGGGGAACGACGGTGGAGGAAGATTCAATCTAAGCCAACAGTCTCCTATTTTCTGCCTCTAGTGCTGTGACCCGGTCTCCCAGAACCGATGCCTCTTGATCAATCCCGCTAATGCGCTCCTCAAGCCTTGCCTCCATAAGGGTAGTCGTCGCTCTCTCCGACTCCTGCTCGGACTGGAGGACGTGGATAGTGTTCTCCAGGGCCGCTTCCCTCGTCGAAGCCGCAGACCAAGCACTCTCGATGCTCTCCAACCCAACAACCTTGTTCTCCAGCTCAGTCAATTTCCCCATCCATTCCGCACTCAACAACTCGACCTTGATCAAATTCTGATCCATCTCCGACTGCATTGACCTCAATTTCTCCTGCAGATGCTCGCACTCTATGACGACCCCCTTGCCCAACTCGAGCTGCTCGTCCTTTATTCGAAGTTGCTCCTCAAGCACACTCCTGTTGTGGATAGCTTGCATCAATTCCTGGTCCATTTTCTCCAACTCCTCACCAAGAGCCTGATTACCGGGGTTTGCCTTCAGCCGCTCATGCATCTCGCGACACTTGTTGTGGTAGCGACAATATTTCTCTAACATCTTCTAGAAAATCTTGGCCCGAAATTGGCCCTGCGAATGCTTTCCATTTCCACCAGATACATCTAAAAAATGTAAAGACGGATTAGAATCGTATCACCAAGAAAGGCGAGGGAAAACGAAAGTAAACGTAATAACCCTTAAGCCCATAGCAGCCACCTCATCCATTAAATCAACATCAGGAACGGACCGAAGGGCCGCATTCTTGACTACGAAGCATATCATGCTGAACTGTGGCACCAGATCCTCCATGTCCACCAAGAGATTGACATCCGAAGGGATCTCAAGGATACGGGTCGAGCCTCTTGCACGAACCACCAAGTGAGTAAGGCCCTCCTCAAACATCCTGACATCATCAGGGTCGAGGTCTGATTCGAATTCGTAATCATCGACCACCACGCCTTTTCCTCTTTCAGCAGCTGAAGAGGAAACACGACCAACTGCAGAGGATGAGAGTACGTTCGAAACTACAACGGCGACCCCAGAAGTCTAACCTTCTGCCATGATAGGTTGCTGACCACCGACAATGGTAGGAATCTCTGCTTGAGCCGAGACAACGACTGGTTCCGTCCCTACGGGGGGAGCCACGACAACCCCCTCTCTAGATCCCGTCGTAGGAGATTCGTCTATTTGAATCACTGTTGGGGGCACGATCTCAAACTCCACTCGTTGTTACTTCGATGGCCTCTCTTCTTCCCCAGTAGACGGATTCACCCATTGGGTGAGTGATACGGGTCGGAATTTCGGCCTGAGAAGCGACCCTCGCAGGAGTAACCACGACCGCGGACTCAACTAAAGAGACCCTTGATGAAGGTCGGGCAGTGGGTACCGCGATAGGGTGAGCAGAGGAAGCTGGCTGCCGGAAAGCTAACAGAGAATCCCTCACTCTCCGCACCCTCCCTGACATCAATGAACAACACGTGAGGAATTAAATACAAAGGAAAATAGAAGCGAATAGAAACTACATCTTACCAAAAAGAGGCTTGCGCCCGTTCTTGTCATAGAAAGTCGCCTACGTGCGGACCCCCTCCGTATGAGGGAGAATAACACTCATCCACTCACGGATATTTTTGACAGGCGGAGGGAGCAATTTCTCAGCTGCAAAAACAAAATAGGGTTTAGTGCTGTAACGGAAAATGGTCGGATATACCTCCGGCTAAAAACATGAGACTTACGTGCAAAGTTCCGTTTCTTAGGAAACCCCGTCGGATCCGCCACAATGTGTTCAGTCCGCACATAGAAGTACTTCTCATAAAAACGACGGTTAGTCCTATCGTCCATTTTCACCACCAGACTTTTCGACCCCCGAGGATGCATGTGAAGCATCGTGCCGCGGATGAGTTGAGGGGCGAAGATACTGAGTAGATGGTCCAAAGTGATCTCACAACTGGCGAGTTCCACAAATTTGAGCAACATAAGGAACAACTTGTACAGGTACGACGAAAGTTGGGCGGGGCATACGTCATAAAAATGACAGAAGTCTACCACTAGGAGAGGGAGAGGAAATGTGTATCCAATAAGGAAGGGGTAGGCGTAAAATACACAGTACCCAGGATGGTCAAAATGAACAATGTCGGTTCCTACCGCCGGTCGCATGTCGACGTAGCCGGGGATCCCCCACCTGGTTTTCAACTCTGCAATGTCTGCTTCTCTTAGAACAGAAGGGATAGGCTCCGGCTCCACCCCGGCGCGACTGCTGAAGTTGGTCAGTTCTCTCCCAGGGCGAGGCAAAATCTCAACTATCGACGGGACCTCCTTGTCTTCCACTGCATCTACCCCTCCGGTGGCCTGAGCAGCACTTTCCGGTGCCGGAATTGTGGCAGGGAGATCGGTGCGAGAGGAATCATCAGCCATTTTGTCCAGAAAATGCGGCAAAAAGACATCGGAAAGAAAGGATGGAGATTTTCAGTTAATTAAGGGCAAACGAAAACTTGGAGTGTCACAAAGAAAGTATACCTGCAGAATACTCTAGAGTAAAAGGCAAAAGAGTATGTCAATCGAATGATAAATTCCCTCTATTTATAAGAGCCATAAATCCCTCGAGCACGAAACCTAAGAGTCGCTAATCGAATTTGATAGGGCACGAAACATTTCAGTTCCCCAGGAATGTGTGTCATAATGGCGGTAACCACGAAATAGCGGTTCGATGCCAGAACGTTTCGGTTCCGAAATGGCCGCAACAGTTCGCGGGTATCGAAAGAATGCCACCATCTCACGTAAAACTCGAGTAATGTTACTAAGGAACGAGAAGTCAGATTTCGCTCGAATTCATAGCAATCATGATCCGTCTGCCGAGCCCGATAGAGGACAACCCCGACAAACGGAGTGACTAACTGTATTGGTCAAAATTTGACCGTCACGGTCGAACTGACTAACGTCCCGCCTAAATGACCGGGCAGTGAAAGATAACACAACCCACTCTACGTCCCTTTCCCGACACCCATCGAGTCGGAAAGAGCAATGCCTAAAAGGACGACCAAGACACACCGGAGGTGAGAGAGCGTTAGATCAAGTAAATGGCAAAGGTGCCATGGCTATATATAGTAGGGGAAAACCTTCGATTAAAGAGAGAGGCTCCCCCCACTTTTCTCTCTCCCAAGCTCTCTTCTTGTAATCTTGATAAGAAAGAAGTAATCTACAGAAGAACATGTAAAACTATCTCTCCCATCGATCGATGGGGGTCAATGTTGAATTTCAATAAGATCGTTTACATCTTCTTCGTCCTATATACAATTCATACTATTAGCTCTTTGATTTGGAATTTATTATGCCTGACTAAGATTTTACCCCTTCATCTTCTTTGATTGATTTGTTCAAAAAGGTTTTGATATCTTTTGAGTGAAATAGTTATATCACACCCTTTGGAGTGCGATTCTTCCTTAAATAATCTTGTGTGAATACGGAATACTTTATGTACCAGACTGCCCTACGTAAAAAAAAAAACACGTTGGTTGCTTGTTGGTTTAGTTATACTGTCTTCTCAAAACCTCCCCAAATAGGCCGGACACCGATTTCTATTGGTCAGTAGAGGCATAGTTATTCCTTGTTAATTCAAATTATTTCATTTGAAGAAGTATTTTAATACCTTGAATTATATGATACAGTGGATATACCTTGAAAAGGGAACACTTTCCTCAATATTAAACATAAATAGAGTGTGGTCCATAATGGACTAATCGTTACTAGAAGGTGCTCTTTTGATTTGAAAACACAAGAAAGAGTATTAAAACCTGTTTGGTTCGGTTTCGTAAGGCCTAAAAGGGAAGTGGTTGATAAGCAACTGTTTCTATTTCTTTACTCCGTTGCTATTATCCTATTCGTCCAACTTCGTTAATTCCTTTTTTTTTTTCTTTCAACTTCATTGGTTCCTTTGACATTTTCTTTTTTGTTATTGGACATATAAAATAATCAAAACTTTTTTTTGTTACACTACTTGGGCCTCACGTTACCCATTTGGGCCGAGACACATCCGATGATGTTTGGGCTCACCTTTCTCCCTTCTAATATATAGCCGGGGCATTTGCATCTATACCCGCTTTTTGTGTCACATTTTAAATTGTGCCCGCTTTGCAAAAAAATTTGCATTCGTACCCGCTTTTTCGCATAACTTTAGCACACGAGGCTGAAGTAGCAAAGACAATCACGCAAAACTTCACATTCTAGTAGCCGGGCCTGAAGTTCAGCTCTAGAGCTGAAGTTTATACGTTGAAGTTTTTGTCTTTGTAACATCCATAACTATCAAATATCTTTTGCCTTTTAATTTTCTATATAACTGCTCTAATAATTGGTCATAGCTCTTGTCATGATATACTGCTGTCACATCAGAAGTACCAAAGCTTAAAACATTTATAAGAATTTCTCTTGCATCATATTCTTGAGAAATAGTAACCCATGAAGAAACATCAAAACGAAATAATACTGATGGATTATATTGCTAAAAATTTATCTAGCAAGAGCTCCCGTGCTTGCCCAATGAGTTGATCTCTTATGTCGTTGAAGTCATCCTCCATGCCAACGAGAGTAATATCCTCAGTATATTTGATTTAGCTTCATTAATCAAAGAGAACAATGTTGAAGTCATCGTTGTAGAAGAAGAAAAAAGAAAATGAAGGAGGAGAAGGGAGAGGAGAAAGAGAGTTGAAATTGTTTAAAAAGTGGGTACAAGTTAAAAGTTTTTAAAAAAATGGGTATAGATTAAATAGGGGCGACCAAATAGGGCGCCCCGTGCAATTTTTACTATATAGCCGTTCCGCTTCCTTACATTTTCAAAATTCAAATTTAGTCCTCATTCCGCAAATATCTCTTAAATAATGCCCTTTTCCACAACGGCACCGATCCCTTCAACAAACCCTATATAAACCATCGTATTCTCTCCCCTTTTTCAAATCAAAAGCCCAAACCCTTCCGCCATCACTCTTTTCTCTACCCCACTGCTCCAGTTCTGCGTATATATATACACTGTACCGCTTAGTTATATATACATTTTCCCTTGATTTTATTGATTCATCGGAAGCGAAAATGTCGCTGAGACCGAGTGCGAGGACGGAGGTTCGTCGGAACCGGTATAAGGTAGCCGTGGATGCGGAGGAAGGAAGGCGTAGGAGAGAGGATAACATGGTTGAGATTCGTAAGAATAGGAGAGAGGAAAGCTTGCAGAAGAAGCGACGTGAAGGTCTTCAGCCGGATCAGCTACATAATGTTCCTGTTCAGACAGCCTCTGGCGAAAAGGTGGAAAATAGATCTGTATTTTTCATTTCCTTATGTTTTATCGACTAGTACTGTTAGATTAAGTTTCTGATTTTATTGAATATTGACCTTTCCTGATTTTCTATCAGTTAGAACATTAACTTATGATTTCCTTGATTTTCATCATGTATTTGTCTGTTTGGTGAAATTTAGGATTTTCCTAGTAGTATTTTTCTGAACATGGATAGATATAATGAATAACGATTTTCTGTTGAGTTGTCGTTAAGCTTTTGACAAACATGTATTGACTTGCTATGAAGTGTTTTCGAATGTTTATGTTTGGTCGTTGTTGACTTGTTTGTAAATATATGCCCAAACGATGAGTGAGGTGTTGTATAGATTTGAATATTCGTTTTGTACTAGACTGTGACTTCTTCCAAGTATCCATTGGTTTGTTTATATCTGCACGTGAAAACAGTTGCATGGTTTTGTGAAGCGTATTGAATATATTGGTTTTGCAACAAAGTTTTGTTGTATCGATCTACAATACTTGGAATATATTGTACTCTTTTCTTCATTTGTAGCTACTGATGTTTGTTTCAAATGCCTTTATTTTGCAGTTAGAGATGATACCACAATTGGTTGCAGGTGTTTGGGGCGAAGATGGCAATGTACAGCTTGAGGCTACTTCTTATTTCAGAAAAATGCTCTCAATCGGTAACCATTGTTATGTAGATACAAATATTCCTGTTTTTATTGCCGAGTTTTCTGGTGGTTTCTTACCCAGTAGACATATTTTTCGATTTTGGTAACTATACAGAAAGGAGTCCCCCAATAGCGGAAGTAATTCAAGCTGGTGTAGTTCCTCGTTTTGTTCAATTTCTAATGAGAGATGACTTTCCACAGCTTCAGGTGCTAAACCCCTCCACTACTTGCATTATCCTTGTATCGTCCTGCAAGATAGATAGTCTGACTACGAATTTCCTTGTATCTATCAACATTACTCAGTTTGAGGCAGCTTGGGCTCTCACAAATATTGCATCTGGAACATCTGAGCATACAAAGGTGGTAATTGATTCTGGTGCAGTCCCAAGTTTTGTGAAACTTCTTGGTTCTCCTAGCGATGATGTCCGAGAGCAGGTATACACGAAAAAATAGATTAAATTTTGTTCATAGTTATTTATAATGGATTTGTCTTGTCCTTGCTCTTCTTCTATTATACTTCTGAGGTATGCAATAATATTTGTATTTCTGGTTCTGACAACATGACTTTTTCATCATTTAGGCTGTGTGGGCTCTAGGAAATGTTGCTGGTGATTCACCAAAATGCCGTGATCTAGTCCTTAGCTGTGGTGCTTTGGCTCCCTTGTTGGCCCAATTTAACCCAAATGCCAAGCTATCTATGCTGAGAAATGCCACTTGGACACTTTCAAATTTCTGTAGAGGGAAGCCACAACCTTCTTTTGATCAGGTGTGTCCTAAACGCTTGATTTATTTGTTGATCAGTGATCAATGATACATACTTTTAATAGTAGTCATATTAGTCCTTGCTGATGAGGAATGAGCGAGGAGTTCCATTTCCCTTATCATGTGTAATACTGTGGGAGGTTGTTCCTTCCCTCATTTCTTAATAGCTTATAGCAAATAAAATACAAATGCCCCGAGTTGAATTTAGGTGAAGTTGTTTCATTGGACAAAGCAGGATTTTTTTTTCAAGACTGTAACAAACCACCAGGTTGTCCTAGATGCATTTTACCTGTTACAGTCTTCTTTTTCAAGCAATTAATAATTTACTGATTTTGTCGAAAACTAAAGATAGGTTTTCTGAACAAAAGCAGTGGAAACTTCTATCTATTTATTGTTTGAATAGCGTTAAGACACATTACTACGATTTCCTTTTCTACATATGTATGTTTTTAAGTTATTGTTTTATGATATGTAAGACACGTTAGCCCAACTTTTTCCGTCTTCATTTTAAGACTTTTTTATCCCTTAGGTGTGGTCGATCGAAATTGACATTTACTCCCTCCATTTCAATAGATACATGACATGTGTCTTGCATATGAACTTCAATCATTTAACCATGGTAAATTATATGCATTCTCATCTAATTGAATTAATTAACCATAGTGAGTTAATATAGTTTGGTGTAAACACCCGGTGTGGGTACGTATTTTGTGTGGCACATATATATGAGGCACATATATATGCATTCTCATCTAATTGAATTAATTAACCATTGTGAGTTAATATAGTTTGGTGTAAACACCCGGTGTGGGTAAGTATTTTGTGTGGCACATATATATGAGACACATATTTTGTGTGGCTATAAATCATTGCATAAAGGTAAATTATTTCCAAATATGGGAAGGGGTCATTCATTTTGGCACGGACTAAAAAGGAAATAGGTTCACATAAATTGAAACAGAGGGAATATAATTTATTATCCAAAGTATAAAAGAAACATGTTATTTGGAAACTGAATGAAACGAACATGTTATGAGGAATAAATGTTGATGAAACTGGAAGCTATGCCTCTCATAATTTGTGAACTGGATGTACAGACAAGGCCTGCTCTTCCAGCTCTTCAACAGCTAATACATTCGACCGATGAAGAAGTTTTAACTGATGCATGCTGGGCACTCTCATATCTTTCCGATGGTACAAATGATAAAATTCAAGCTGTTATTGATTCTGGAGTATGTCCCCGACTGGTTGAGTTGTTAGGGTAAGTACCCTGATTTTTTTAGTGTACTTCTGGGTTATCGAGTTCTATAATTATTATCTTTCTCACTGATGGGTGGCATTTGTATGTCCTGATCTTAATTATTGTTTTTCATATTTTTAGTCATCCTTCTCCATCGGTGCTGATTCCTGCTCTAAGGACAGTTGGAAATATTGTCACCGGAGATGATATGCAAACTCAGGTATTTGTTAGAATAATTTTTCAGTTTATACAAATAATGTCTGCCTTGCGTTCGTAGTAGTCCTTGGCTCTTCCAGCGCATGATTGCTGAATGTATGTTTTTTTTTTTTCCATTTCCTATGGTTTAATCTGCATCAAGCAGCATTACATTTATGTTTGTCCTCTCTACTTGATGTCTGCCTCAATCAGTTTATACAAATAATGTCTGCCTTGCGTTCGTAGTAGTCCTTGGTTCTTCCGGTGCATGATTGCTGAATGTATGTTTTTTTTTTTCCATTTCCTATGGTTTAATCTGCATCAAGCAGCATTACATTTATGTTTGTCCTCTCTACTTGATGACTTTAGGTTAATTTGTTATTTTGCAACTGCCTTTTGGATTTTTGATTTTTGAGGATGGTATACTCATCTGGTGGGAAGTGTTTGATTGCTTTTCTGTGAGAGTGACTTTTCAAGTTTCACTTGACTATTATCTTGCTTTCTTTTAATTTCCCACCCCATTAATCTACTTTGGAATTTGTGCATAGTCATTCTCTTTATTCTTAGCTCTTGAAAATGCTCTTAACCTGATGTCGGAAACTAAAAGCAGAGATGAATAACTTATAGTATTTCCGTTTATGTGACATGTGAAACAACTTCCAATAAAACTCTTTTCTCTTGATGTATGTATTGGAGATGTAGAATGTTGAAGACCAGAAATTTCTGAATTTTCAAGAAATTGGCTGTAGAAATAAACACATTGAACTCAATTGCTGCCTCCCATGTTACTGAATGTTTGGATGATATTACGTTGACAAACTGTGCTTTTATTATGTTGCACGCACATGTTACTGAATCTTTTATATATATGTCATCTTATAAGAGGTTATAAATGATTATGTGATATTAACTAGGACCCCAAGAATTAGGGAACTTTTCTTATTCCATGTAGTTCAAAACTCCTCTATAAGGGAGCATTTTTTTTAGTTATAAGGACATTCTCTCTTCTCTCTTTAAATACTAAACAATTATGTCTCTTTGTTTCGTTCAGTGTATCATCAATCATCAGGCTTTGCCCTGTCTCTTGGTCTTGTTGAATGGTAATCACAAGAAAAGTATAAAGAAGGAAGCTTGTTGGACAATTTCAAACATTACAGCTGGCAACAAGGAGCAAATTCAGGTAAACAGTTGCTAGCAGTATAACATCGCTTACCCTTCGTCCACACCCCCAACAGAAAAAAAACATCTGGATTACAAATTTAGCGATCTCTTTTGGCAATCCTTTAACTTGAAGATGTATATTGATTGTTTCAACTGCACTTCATGGTCAAATTATTCTTTCTTGCTGCAGTGTGTAATTGAGGCTGGTGTTTTTGGTCCTCTTGTTAATTTGCTTCAAAATGCGGAGTTTGAGATTAAAAAAGAGGCTGCATGGGCAATCTCCAATGCCACATCTGGTGGTACTAATGAACAGATCAAGTAAGAATTTGATATTCTGGTTTCTTAGAACCATAATTTTTATGGCATACACTCAGACGATCTTATTTTGTCTTGCATCATATCCTGCAGATACCTTGTAAGTCAAGGTTGTATCAAACCACTCTGTGATCTCCTAGTTTGTCCTGACCCGAGGATTGTCACAGTTTGTCTTGAAGGGCTTGAAAATATTTTGAAGGTTGGCGATGTTGAGAATTTGGGTGAGGCAGGAAATATAAACGTGTATGCTCAAATGATTGATGATGCAGACGGTATAGAAAAAATAGAGAATCTTCAAAGTCATGACAATCAAGAGATTTATGAAAAGGCTGTGAAGATTCTTGAGACATACTGGTTGGAAGAAGATGATGAGACCATGCCACCTGGTGATGCGACCCACCAGGGTTTCCAGTTTGGAGGTGGGAATGTCTCTGTACCATCAGGTGGATTCAACTTCAACTGAAAGGTATGTAACTGAACTTTTTATCCTTAATGTTCCTAAGAATTTGGTCAAGGAGTGGTTTGCTAGTGCATATATATTTCTCTCTGTTTTTTAAGCATGGAGCATCAATTTTCAACTGCAGGATTTTTCGGGTGACGCAATACCTCTACAAGTGAAAACTGATTCTGCTGGCTCCAGTTTAGGTTTTGCATAGCTGAAGGGCTTGCGTAGGAGCAGTATCAGTGTCCATTCAATGTATTTTCTATGAAGGATCCTCAAATATTCTAATTGCCTATTTCACCTTCGAAAGCAATTGTTGGGAATTTTGCTACGTTCCCTAAAATTCTTTGTTCACCCGACTTAAATGATTTATTGACATCATATCTTCTTGGTGTTGAATTTAATTGCTTAGATCTTAGTGTTATATTCCTTGTCTGTTTCGATGATGAAAGTTAGTAGCATTATTACATACTTCCATTGAATGCATCAAGTCTTTTGTTGGATATGCCAAACTTTGTGGCTTGATTTTATCCTCGAATGAATTAACCCATTTCTTGTGGCTGATGCTCGTTGATATTTTATGTGTTGGTTTTTTACATCTTCAGGTTAATCTACTATAGCATGATTTAGTAATATCGGTAATAGAGTTTTAACCCGCTGTAATTGGTTGTGTAAAATTCTTTATTGCCAAATCTCTAACTGAAGGTAACAGTATTAGCCAAAATATCTCGATGAAAATTGATATAATCTATAAAAGCTTCAATACCATTCTCTGCTGACCTGCAATTTATTGTAGTGAGAAGCCGTAATTTTGAAAAAAGATTGTAATTCCAATGTGAAAACCGTAATTTTTATACTCTTGAATGAGTTACAGTACAAGAATAGCCACCTAATGAAGCATAGTGTTTATACACAGCAGAAAATAACAAATATGTAGCATAGATTGCCTGTAAGTGTAATCCTGCATTGCATTCACTACTAGATTGCCTTGCCACTGTAAGTGTTAGAAACATACAAATCTAGAGACCCTCATTGATGTTCAGCAACAAAAGTAAATGTGCACGTATACATTCGAGCAATGGCTTCTCATTCACATTCTCCAATTCCAACTTTCCTACGTACTTCTCATTCATATGCTCCAATTCCAACTTCTCTGCCTTAATAGGAAGTGTACCATAAGGGTGAAAAGCTGTCGTGAACCCTTTTGAGTTTACACTCGCAGTTTGACCACCACAGGCACTGTTAATATTGTTGTTTAATGACAATGCTTTCACCACCAATTGCTCAGCTTCTTCTTCAGTCATTCCTTTCTTCCATTCTTTCTCCAAGAAATCATTCAAATCAACAGCCCCATACCCCCCTACACCAAAATTTGACTTCTCCATTACCACACCACTAAAACCTATCTCATATATTTTACCTCCTCCATTCTTGTCCCATCCACCAAGTAGCACACCAGTTTGTAACATATTTTTCTTGTTGTTAATGTCATATGCAGATAATACCATACCAACAATCTCGGCCGCAACCGTAGCAGTAGTTTCTTGATCAAGAAAGTTGCGAGCATCTTCTAAAAGGACTTGTGTATCTGCTCCAAGTGCACAGTGACACAAGAAAACATTAGCAGTCAGCTGTGTGATTATGTCAGTGGAGCCAAGAATGACGCCGTCGTCGTACGTGACGCCGACGATGGTGGTGGTGGTGTTCGACTGGTGGGACTCGTCGGAATCAGTGATGAAGATGCACATACTTCAGGTGTTAATTAAAATTTGATCAAACTAAAAGTAATGAGAATGATGCGTGGTGGATTAACCGAGGGGTGTTTATATATAAAGAGTTTTCACTACTAATTTGATTCGGAGTAGGAAATAGTAGGAGATTTCCTAAATGGGATAGTAGAACCGTTGTTCTGTTACTAGTTCAAGTGGGATTATGAAAAGAATACTACCTCAACTAGGATTATGAAGAGGGAAACTTTCCTAAAATGGAATTAAAGTTCTTACAGCTTTTAATTAGTAATTATGATATTTTGAATCGTACCAACTGGTCGACTCTCTCATTTTTATTTATGCTTTGTACATTTGGAATTTTGGAAGATTGTTGAGATAGTGGAATAGGAAATCATTAAGCCTCAACATAGTCCGGTTGGACATTATTAGAGATATATACCGTGAAAATTTATACTGTCAATATATTTTAATTTGGTATAGCATATGTTAATGTTATCTTTCATGTTAATTAGTCTCTATGTTCGTGCGTTGCACGGAATATCTTGTTTCAAATATTAGAAAATGCATTGCGTAAATGTTCTAAAACTACATATTATTGAATATGTATGATATATTTTAGGTCCGTGAATATTATGAAGTTCAATAATATACATAATATTTAACATTATTGAATTTCATAATATTTAGTATAACTAATAAATGGGTCCTAAAAATATTCAAAACTAAGCCATTTATAACAATAAAGAAAAAAATATTTCAAAAAAATATTAATCCTGACAAAATATATATGCTTTTGTCCAAGTTGATAAGTTGTTTATGAGAAAAGGTCAAGTTAACAACTTAAAGTAACAAATCAGTATGTGTTTGCGAATACCATATTCATCACCCACATGTTTACCTCACTCAAGCATAATTTTATCAATAAGTTATTTCTATCTCATATAATAAGCATTTATCTCAAATTTGTTACTACTAATTATCTGATACGAGTAAAATTTTACATATGCTCAAGATTTATTAAAAGCATATCCATAATATTATTGATTAAAAGAAAAAAAAAAGTAAATATTTTAAAGCTACGGTCAATGAGAATAGTGGGAGAACTTCACCAGACAAAAATGTTGCTGTATATTATATGTCAAAATAAATATTGTACGCTAAATATATTAATCAAAGAAAAGAAAATTTATGCGCGTAAACTCTTTTTACCTAGAATTCGGTAAAGGCTCATTTAATTATTAGAACTCTTTGTGTGAGTAAACTTACGTGATTAATTTGGTTTCGACGTTTTGATTCCTAATGAATATCGAAGTCCTAAACATTAGTGTCTGAGATAGTATTCCCGTAGAACTCAAAGTTCAAGTGCAGTTGAAGTAAACAAAATAAATTATTGAAATCACAATTTTATCCACAATAAAATCAATTGTTTGAAAGAATAATTTAGTTTTAATGGGCAAAAGAGTCTGATTAATTAAAATCAAAATATCGAGAATGTAAAAAAAATAAATATTCTTCTATATGGAATTGGCGTTTGAAAACAGTTGGGCATAATCGAAAAATTAGACTCCAATGGAGTTGGAAGTTTATGCAATTCACTTTAGGCCTAGCAATTAGGATTCTATGCAAATTTGTATATGGCCTAGTTTTACAATTTTATCCTATATGTAATTTATCGTTTTGAAGACATATTTTAACTTTTAAGGACATAAAAGTTAACCAATATTTAGGGGATATTTTTGTCGATCAATATTTAGCGTCTAATATTCGTGCTTTTATAATAACTAGTTTTTATGTACGTGCGTTGCACGTAGGTCTTCAGCCAACTGCAATAATTTTCTAATGTTGAAATCAATATAGTACAAAAAATATCTGGATTTAGCTACGAAGTTCATCACGGATCCGTCGCTACCAGAATTTTTTAATATTCTTTGATTAATTTGTTGTTAAATAGGATTAGCAACAGATTTTGCAGTTTAGCTACATAATTTGTTTGTCGCTAATATAAGTTTTTAGGTAATATTATTACATTAATTTAATACTTAAATAAAAGAATAGATATCATTTGAACTAACAAAAATGATAATTTAGTTTAGTTAGTTAGATTCCACATTTGTCGCTTTGGTTGTTCTGTCATGATCAGAACTCTATTCTCTACATAAATATCGTTCCTGAAAGTGCAACATAAGGTTGTCCGTATGGAAAAACATGTTGTCGTAGTATAGTCCAACATTTAGGATTATTTGAACATGTAATTTATTCATTATCATTGCATCAAATAAGCGTAAATATTTTGAGATAAAATTAAAAGGATTAGTGAAAGAATAAAAGGAGCAAAAGGAACGTCTCAAGGTAAGCATTAACCAAATATATTCAATATATAATAAGAGGTTTCGGTCGTTAATTAGAGTCTTGTAACCTTAGTTTATGAGCAATATACAAATGAAAAGTTTTCAAAAAATTCATAAAAATATTATATGCTCATAAAATCTATATTTAGGACAAAATCTTCATCTAACTCCTACTAATGCATTATCGAGAATCTTTAAAGAAGCAACATAACACAACAAATATACTTCACATACTCATCCAGCTAAATATTATCACATTATTCACAAAATAAAAAAAATTAAAAGCAATGCTTTTCTTCTATTAACTTGTTTATGTGTTGTCTTTCCGTTTATGTATTGTCTTTGAAAAATAATCATTTTTTCTAGAGTTCTGCAAGTAAAATTTACACAAAACAACATATAGTCGGGAGTCATACATATTTAGGTTCACGTACGCCCAATATATATGTACAAAAATTTGTACAAACCTAGCTACCAAATCTACTTCCAAACAGACACGAGAAGCAAGAGAAATATTGCCAACATATAGTCAATAACCACAATCTAATTTTGAACTTGCTATACAGTAGATAACATTAATTCATAAAATTGGAACCAAATTTTTCGAAGAAACTATATTTTGTTATTTATAAAATTGATCTACATAGTTACCTCGAGTAGAAAAGAAATCATGTTCAAAATAATCATAACGAACTTCAAAAAAGTATTTTTTTGTGTCATAAGTACTAAAATATATATATGAGAATCATTGAATCACCATATATATATAACAATTATTTTTTTTAAAACATTAGTGATACAAATTTAGAAATACTTAGTAATACTATATTGAAGAAAAGAGATTATGGCATCAAATAAAGAGGTCACAACAGTTATTATGAACCAATGCTATCACCTTACTTTCTTATTGTTGAATAAAGAAGAGGTACTGTGCGCAAAAGCTTCTTGTTTTGGGTTCACGACTTTGCTGTGCTCTTTTTGGCCGAATGGATATATCCTTTAGATTCAGAAGTAGTGTTGTTGCACCAGAAGCTAAAGTTTATATGGAGATTCTCATTCTATTCTACGTTATGTTATAGCTTTAAAAAAGTTCTACTATCACTTGGTTTCAAATTCCTATAGGTAGGGCACTAAATAAACTGCAGATTTTATCCAACATTCTGCTTTCTTTTTGGAGTTGGTTTTGAACTCCTATATTTTAGGCATTAAATGTTACCATATTACCCAACGTTTTATTTTTCTTTCAAAGAAATAAATTTATTTTGAAGGGTATAAAAGTCATCTAATATTTCAAGGATATTTTTGTCGTTTAACATTTGGTGTAAAATATTCATGCTTTTATAATAATATAGATATAGATAATCTCACATTTTTATGAATAGTAACATGTAATTTTAAATCGCGTAAAAATTTCTTTTATGGTATAAGTGATATCATAAGTTGGATTGTTTTCAATATATTGCTTGAATAGTTTATCCATAGAGAAAATATAGTTTGAAGGAAAAAAAAGGATAGAGAAAATATAATTGCTCTCAAGGTGAAAAAGAATGGGTCAGTACAAGAATATTTTCACCTTTAAATTCTTAAAGGCGCTTGAACTTTCCATCTACTATAATCAAAACAGAATCATAAGATATTCAGTTCTACTCGTATCTTAATTATCAGTATATATTAATAGTAATGTGCCCACTCTCAATACCACTGGTACCAATACTGGAGAACAAATTACAGAAATTGTTCATAGCTCACCCTCACAATCCTTTTCTTTTCACACGCATGTACCCTATTTGCAACCTATATCCTCAAATGCTCTATTGACTGTGAACCCGAGTCATATGAAGAAGCAACAACTATACCTGTTTGGCAACAGGCCATGAACCAAGAATTTGATGCCCTCTACTCTAATCATACTTGGGACCTTGTCCCACTACTGTAAATGAGTATATAAAATCAAACATAAGGCAAATGAAAGTGTTGAAAGATTTAAAGCAAGATTAGTTGTCAAGAGTTACACTCAACAAACAGGAATTGACTACACTGAGACTTTATCTCCAATAGTGAAGATGACTACTGTGAGAGCATTAGTTGGTATTGCAGTAAAGAAGAATTGAGAAGTTTTTCAACTTGATGTGAACAATGCTTTTCTACATGGAGACAAGAAGTGTACATGCAAGTACCACCAGGACTATTAGTAGAAAAACAGAACTTGGTGTGTAAGCTAAACAAATCCTTATATGGTTTGAAGCAAGCAAGCAGACAGTGGTATGCTAAGTTGACAGAGGCCCTATGCTCTAAAGGATATGTGCATTCTATGCTAGACTATTCTCTTTTCTATAAGAAGGAGGGAAAATCAGTTATTTTTGTAGCAGTATATGTGGATGATGTCCTCTTGACATGAACAAATTTGGAAGAAATCAAGGCATTGAAGTCTTTCCTACATGAGACTTTCAAAATAAAGGATTTGGGAAGATTACACTATTTCCTAGGATTGGAGATACTGTACAAGCATGATGGAGCAATAATCACACAAAGAAACTTCACAACTCATCTGATAAAGGAGTTTGAGTGCTCACTGTAGACATGTGATTTTTGATCCTCCCCAAGATTTTTCATATTTTAGCACATAAATATTTAATTTAGGCCTAATATAGCTATTTCAACTATTTTTTACTTCTTTACTTTATTTTCGTCATAAAAATGGAAAATTACAAAAAAATACTTTAGTCTGTATCTTTCATAATTCTTAAAAAAAAAATAAAAAAATACAAAAATAGTACCTTATTTTTATCTTTATATAATTTTGAAAATACAAAAAATATATAATAGTTTCATGTTAGCTTTTGCATTGTGTAGTATTTTTATCTTATTTTAAAATGAGTCAATTAAGGTGTTGGATCACAATTTTAAGAGTTTTTGGACACCAATTCTTGGCCAATTCGGATTAGTCCATTAAGCCTAGGGACCCTTCTAGACTCTTCTTTGGAATAAAAACAAATAAAAAGGACCCTAAGGACTTAATACAAAAGGACCTAAGGACTAATTGGCAAAATACACAAAATATACCTAAACCTAGACTCTACATATAAAGGGATGCTTAAAAAAAAATCTGAAGGAGGCTAGCAGCTAAAAACCTAGGGAAAAAGGCTGAAGGGGCGCCGTTTCTGAGAATGAAAAAAACGAAAAGACATTGAACTCCATCTTCTTCATGAAGACACGAGAGACCTAGGAGCTAAGCAGTGCCATTGACGACCAAAAAACGACCTCCCCTTCTGCTTTCTTCTTCAGGTTCTAAACACACAGCCCCAAAATCGATGACTTCTTCTTAACAGAGACCTAGAACCAAAAGCTCGATCCCAACCATTTCTATGGAGTCTTGGAGCCTTCTTCTTCACTGAAACAACCTAAAAACGCCTAAGAACCCTGACCATTAGCAGCCGTTACATAGAAAATCCCACCCCCTCGGCTTCGTCTTCTTTACGAGACCTGAAGCGACGCCATTCCTCCTCAGTCGCTGAACGACCACCTGGCTCGATCTCTAGAACAACCGCTAGGATCTTCATCCGCTGGCCATCATCCATCACTGCTTCAGCTTCTTCCCGTCCATAACATCTCGCCGGAGACTCTAAAACACCATTTTCGTAAGCCTCCTGCGCATCGTCTTCTTCAAGAAGAGGCAGCCATGAGAGAACCTAGAACCTAGGATTCTAACAGCTGCACATCATCAAGAGCAGCAACCCAAAACCTGGAAGCCAAGCGAGGATTCAACAAAAATAGTAACAATAAGGGCGACTGTTTGATTAAAGAAGAAGAAGGAAAACATTTTCTGTTTTGTCTTGGTTTTTCGGATTCTGAACCTTCTTTTCTTATTTGTTTCTTAGTTCAGATATAAGAATTAGTTCTTATTTTGGTTCCTAATTCTATGAGATTTTTACAAACAAAAAAAATACAAAAGAAATCCATTTGATTCCTTCTGTTAAATTGGATTTCAACGAAGGATTTGATCTGAAATATTTGATCCGGAATTCCGTTTGAAGTTCAAATATGTCGACGAAGATGTTTCTATTTCTTCATTAGGTTCTTATTTTTGGTTATTCGAGTATGAGAATGGAGTTTAGTCGAGGTTGATTCGAGTTAGTTGCCGGTTTTCGGTGCCGATTTGGGTTCCCGTCTGCGGTTCGTCACATTTTTGAGTTCAAGACATTGAAACAATCAATTTTCCGGTTATATTGAGGTTCAACTCTTTCATCCTCTACTCTTTTTATGCAAGCTCTTATTAATTATTTGTTTGGTGACGCGACCCCATTGTTTCTGTAATTATTCTCCGTGGTTTTGAATTTGCTTGCTCGGTTATATATTCGTGTTTACTCAAATTGGTTATAGCTGAACGTGATTTTGTCACAGTATAGAAATTGGATTGCTGAACTATGTCAATTAATTTCCTTAAACTCGGGTGCGCATTTATGTGACCCAAATCCAAATCTCAACAACGTTATATAAAATGTGTCGTAGACCGCGGGTGCATTTATGTGACGTGATTCAAGACGCATTTTATGCGACGTTGAATCCTCCTAAAAATATGTGAATAAAAGCGGGTATAAAGTTAAAATTGAACCATAGGCTCAAACATTTTTTCTAAAATCAGATAATAGGCCAATTATAACAGTTGAGCGACCGTGCTAGAACCACGGAACTCGGAAATACCTAACACCTTCTCCCGGGTTAACAGAATTCCTTACCCGGATTTCTGTGTTCGCGGAATGTAATATAGAGTCAATCTTTTCCTCGATTCGGGATTTGAACCGGTGACTTGGGATACCTTAAATTATCCCAAGTGGCGACTCTGAATCTTTTAATAAATAATCCCGTTTCGATTGTCACTTTAAGTTGGAAAAAAATCCCTTATATATACCCTTTCCGGGGGGTGTAGGTAAAAAGGAGGTGTGACAGCTCTGACGACTCTGCTGGGGAAATGAACCCAGAATCTCTGGTTCAAAGTTCAGATTTCGAGAGATGAATTGTTGTATTTGGATTTATTTGTTATCTGATTACATGCTTGGGCCTAATGTGTTAAATGATGCTTTTACCGCTTTGATATTATCTGAACTGTATATAAACGACTACGAAACCCTTCTTTTCTCATCTTCGAGGATGTGCTCGCTGGTCGAGACTCCTTATTCTGTTATTGTCATACCTTGAAATAAGAAAGAGGCTCGGACAAGTTACTAAGTCGGATGGCCTTTTGGTTCCTGGTACGTAGCCCCCTCCTCGGCTCGAGTTGTCCGCTCGGGTACCCAGTCTAGAACACATACCCAGGTTTTGAACCTAGAATAACTCAGTCTCATGCCGGATCCCTAGTAGGAATGCTTGTTTACATCATGTGCATCTAACTTTGGGGACTCAACACAGGGGTTGGGTCCGTCTAGGACAGGTGTACCCAAAATAACAAACCATCTTGATGCATCCTATGTGCTACATGTTGCATTTTTTCAAGGGTAAAAAGGTCATTTGGCGGACCAATGATAGTTGAGGGCAAATGAAAAATAAAAAGAGGTTGAAGTGTAAAGATAAAGCGAGTGGGGCCCAATTATGTTTTCTGTCACATTCTTGTTAAAAACAAAGAGCTTGAAAATTCAAAAAGAAAGAAGAGATTTTGCACTTTTTCATCATTTTTCGTAAATCAGAAAAGAAAAAAAAAGAAAAGAAAAAAAAATCCAAAAAAAAAGTTACACGTCTCATCATTTTAAAAAAAAAAAGACAAAAAATATGTTTTCTCTAAATTAGTTATTTTTTTTTAATTCTCGCCCGTATCCAATCTGCCCGAACTACGCATACCTGATTCTCGTCTTTCGGGGCATGATACGTAGGCAACCCACATAGGGTCCGGTCTTCCTAGTAAATCTTAGGTTCTTGGCTTTGCGGGATCCTACACAAATTTTGCATTTCTAGCCACTTTTTGGCCAAATAAGCCATTTTGCAAAAATAGCCTAAATCATGTCTTGCATGTGTCTAGTAGGGAATGCTATTGTCTCACATAGTGTTGGTTTAAGTTTTCTTATACATGTGAGGATTTACTTACCAGAGTTTGAGCATGACAGATACCCTATGATCACTGCATTCGGGAGCTGCTCGAGGAGCCATTTTATATTTTTGAGTCTATTGTTCATGTTTCACTTTCTAGTCTTGTATAGTAGTATTCAGTCATTTAGTTGATATTCTTGAGTCTGTCATAGTCTAGTTAAGTTTGTCAGTATTTTGTTATTATTTCCCTTTTTGTATTTGAAAATGTATTATGAATCAAAATCCAAAAAAATATATTTTGCGTTTTTATATTTCCGTTAGAATTTTCTCTAGAAATACTACTCCTAGAAATTGAAAAAAAAATCAATTGAGGTGGCTTTTCCTTTAGGCAATTAATACTTAGAACTTAAAATAATTGTTTTTATATTTCCCTTAGTATTTTAAGACTAAAAATCCAAAAAAAGAAGAGAATTTTCTTTTAGTACCTCTTTAATAGGTTTTCTTTAAGGTATTAATTCCAAAAATCCAAAAAAGATTTTCTTTTGAGGTTCTTCTTTGGGAATTAATGAAAAATGAAAAAAAATTCTTTTTATTTTACAAGAACTTTAGGACATCGTACATAGAAGAAATAACATACCTTATCTTCTGTTTATTTTTAAAATTTCTCCTTTAGGTAATTAAAAATTGAAATCCAAAAACAATTTTTATCTTTTTCATTTCTCGTTACGAAGTTTTTCTTCAGGGATATCAAATGAAAATTCAGAAAAAAAAGAGTCAAAAAAAACATATATCTTTCTTTTCTACGATTTTTCCTCAATAGAGTATTTGTTTCCAAAAAGAAAAGAAAAAGAAAAAATCCGTTAAGCTTGAGTTTAGAATAGGTTATAGAACATTAAGTCTAGAAAATTAAAAAAAAAATTGCTTCTTTTATTTCTCTTTGCTCATTAGAGTAGTCATTAAGGTAAACAAAAAAGGAAACAAAAAGAAAAAAAGAAAATGAGAACGTTAGTTTGTTTACTTTATTCCCGATCTTCCCGAACTACGCAAAGATCTGATTCATGTGGCGTCATGATACGTAGGCAACCTACATAGGGTTCGATCGAATCATTTTTCTATTTATTAAAAGAAAAAAAAACAACCAAAAAAAGGAGATGAAATCATGGGATGTGAGAAATGAAAGGGAAGAAAAGAGCGATAATCAGAAAGAAAAAAAAGGAAGGAAAATGAGCGAGCTAAGAAGTGCGAGCAAAGAAAAGAAAAGAGAAGATTCAAATGGACAAATTGGGATGATGCTAAGTGACCTTGTGACCCTCGAAGTCATTCTTGAACTGTTAATTGTTGCTAGGTGCATTGCACGAAATGTGATATTTTTAGCTGTTAAATGTCCTAACGCTAACATGATGACTTCATTTTGTTCCTCTTTGTTCTCCTCATTATAGCAGAAGGGTGGTTGGTTTGTGGTTCTTAAGGTAACTCGTCCATACAACACAAGGTCAAAGGGCAAGGTAGTCATGGCTAGCAAAAACTTGGGCACAAGAGTTGTTGACCCATCAAGGGAGTTTGTGGATTCGGAGTCTGAATTAAAAGAGGAGGTCCAAAGGGTGAAACAACAGATGACAGAAATGTATCAGTCTTGGATCAGGGGGCATTCTCCACCTTCATTCCCCACTAACTACACTGAAAACCCTGCAACTGTCCCACCACTATCACAAATCCAGATTACCACTGCTGCTGATATCACCCCACAACTTTTTCACACTCTACCTGCCAAAACCACCTCGTATCCCGCTCCTTTGGCCACTCATGCTCTTGTAGCTCCTCCCCCAGCTACTTTTCCTCGATCTCTAACGAGGCTGCGTTCAAAGTCCCTAATGCCCAACACTATGCTCCAGAACCAACTTTCAAAGTCTCAGATTCATACTCTCCCGCTCCTCATTTTGAGCCTCCCGGTGAGACTGAAAAGCCTGCTAAGACAGTGGAGAAGGATGAGATATCCAGGAACGTGAAAATCTTAGAACAGTCTTTAAGAAACATGCAAGGGATAGGGACCCAGATGAGCATGGCTTACAAAGACTTGTGCTTGTTTCCTGACGTCCAACTGCCTGATGGGTTTAAGATGCCAAAGTTCGATTTATATGACGGACATAGAGATCCCGTGGACCATTTGAGAGGCTACTGCAATAAGATGAGAGGCGTAGGTAGGAAAGACAAATTATTGATGGCGTATTTCAGTCAAAGTTTGATTGGGGGAAGCTCTGGAGTGGTACACCCGCCAAGATGCTAGCAGGTGGTACACGTGGGATGATATGGCTCATGCCTTTGCCAGGCACTTTCAGTACAATATAGAAATTGTCCTAGATCGCATGTCCCTCTCCAAGATGGAAAAGAATCCTAATGAAAGCTTTAGGGAATACGGGCTCAGATAGAGAGAGCAAGTTGCCAGAGTCAATCCTACCATGGAAGAAAAAGAGATAGTCGAGTACTTTCTTCAAGCTCAAGAATCAACTTACTTTGGGCATTTGATCACGGCTGTGGGTAGGTCTTTTAATGATGTGGTAAAAATGGGAGAAATGATAGAAGATGGGTTGAAGTCCAGCAAGATCATGAGTTATTCTGCTTTAAAAGCCACAACACAAGCAATTCAGAACGACACATGAAGCTTGCTGGGTCAGAAGGAACATGATGATTTTGCCATGGTTGTTTCAGAGTCACGACGTGGACCAAAAGGTCCGCCTCACCAATATACCCAGCCTCAACTCCAATTCCAAACCTGTCCCTGAGCTCCACATAATCCACCTCAGTATTATCCTCCGAACAATGTTCGGTCATATGTCCAACCACCAGGTCACTCCCTATGGCGAGCGCCAGCACCGCATAATAAATTCTTGCTTTCACAACATTTTCGAGCACCCAACAACCCTAGAAAACAGGGTCAGGGAAGGGAACAAAGGCAAAGAAATAGTTTCACGCCAATTGGGGAGTCCTACACAAGCTTGTTTGAAAAGTTAAAGCATTCTGGCCTGATTGAGCCGCTCCTCGGCTATACTCCAGACCCATATGCAAAAGGCTTTGATCCTACTGTACGATGCATGTACCACTCTAATGTCCAAGGGCATAGCATTGAAGATTGTCGTTCTTTGATAAGGGAAATAGAAAGAATGATTCAAGAAGGGGTAATAGTGATCAATGACAATGACAGGGAGCATGCGAATCCTATTAGGAACTTGCAGACTGAAGTTAATGATATTAAAGTTGTTAATGGTTTTGGAAATATTGATGTGGAACCCAGTGGCTAAGATGCCGTGCTTGGTAATTGGAAAGACGCTCCATCTCTTGGCTAGCTAGAGAGGAGTCTTGGTGGTTTATTTTGTTGTCATTTCTGTTGTCCGGATTATTTTCAAGGTTGTAATCCGGATATTGTCTTGTGATTCAACCCTTCTATCCTTTCATTTTGCCTAGTTTATTTTTCGTAGTAACTCGTTTAGTGTTGTCTAGGTTTGTTCCAGGGTTGTAGCCCAGTTTAGTTTGCTTGTTTTGTTGTTCAAACCCTTTCACCATCTGTCTAATGCAATTTTCTGCTTTCTGTTATTTTGTCATTTTTGTTTAGTTTTCTTTTCCTTTTATAGTCCTTTTCTTGTTGACTCTAGTGACATGACATGCACTCGTAATTCTCAGACTGGTCTTAAAAAGTTAGTTTAGTCATGAAGCAAAATTTTGAAGATGATAGGGACATTTGAGGGAAAAAAGTAAAGGCATTTTGAGATCACTTCAAGCCCAAATTATGAAATTGGGGCAGGTAGAACATAAAAATACACTATTGAAATGCATCATGCTGCATCAAGTGAAGATAATGGCAAGTTTGCCCCAAATTTGTAGGGGGTCGTTCGTGGTAATGAGAGTGAGGGTGTTGTCCATTGGGGCTTGGTAATTGACAGATGTGGAAGGCGAATGCGTGGATATGATTATCAAGTCTAGTGCAATCAAAAGATGTTACAAAGGTTTTCCTTGGTTTGTTAATTGTGTAGTTTGCACTTGGCATGTTTTGGGGATTGGAATGACGAAGGCATTTTGTTCTGCTATCTAAACACTTTATCCTTCGTTACCCCTTTGAGCCTTATCTATTTTCTTTCATACCCCTCTTTTAGAATCAGTAGCAAAGATCAGAAACGCAAACGTGAAAGATGAGTAAAAGAAAAAGAGAAAAGAAAAAGAATGAAAAGAGAGAGAAGAAAAAGAAAAAGAAAAGAAAATAAAAAAAAAGAAAAAAAAGAAGAAAAACAACAACAAAAAGAAAAAGAAGGAAAGAAGAGAAAAGAAAAAAAAAAGAAAAATCACAACAAACAAAGTAATTCTTATAACATAAACTACGTTCGACCCGATTCCTTTTAAGGATACGTAGGCAGCCTCACGGTTCGGTCTCATCAAAATAAAAATTAAAAGTCTCCAAGTAAGAAACTGGGGCAGAAGTTGTGGTTGCTGTAGGAAATCTGATTCTGAAAGTTGTAATTTTGAACCTATTTGAATTGTTTTGAGCCTTTTATACCTTTTCTTTCTAATCCCGTCCAAAGGCCCACGTTACGGTCCAAAGAAAGACTTTCTGATCAGTCTTCGAGAGATGCCAGGTCGAGCAAATAGAGGTGATTCATATCAGGGGCAACACTCTGGTCCAAGCAGGAAAAATAATGAAAATGAGAGAGTCTTATCGGTGAAAATCATCACAGGCACCGTAAGGCGACGAGAGCTGAGAGAAATCAAAATGAGAGAGTCTTATTCGTGGAAACCTTCACGGGCACCGTAAGGCGATGAAAGCAGAGAGAAATAAAAAAATGAGAGAGTCTTATTGGTGAAAACCTTCACGGTCACCTTGAGGCGACGATAAGTTGAGAAAAAGAACAAAATGAGAGAGACTTCATGGTAAAAACCCTTCGGGCACTACAAGTCGAAGAAGAATTGTGAATCAGATTGGATAATCGAAGCATTGAAGCCCGGTTTCACGGTTTAAAGGTACAACAAGAGTTGAACATCAGACTTGCTTGACAGAATAGGCCACAGGTGCATGTCATGGTCATTAGAGTTGGTATCCACATCTGATAGGTTTCTACTTTATAGTTTTCTTGTTAGGAATCATATCTTTCCATTGTCCTTTACTCTGTTCCTTTTGCCTTGTTTACTTCCTCTTCCTGAGTCTGTTTGGTCAGAACAAGTGAGAAATGACTTTAAAAATTGCCACCAGCTTTCCAATTGCACAAAATGAGATCTGGCTAGCACATCAAAGTGGCATAAGTCAGGAAATAACAGCAAGCGCACTGAGTTGGTAACAATCAATATGCTTTGGGATCCATGTGAAATACAAAGGTTTGGTATATATCAATTCATGAACAATGCAACAGATGGAGGGTGTTAGGTGAACAGGTCAAATGTATTTTCTGTGATAAGATTGACAAAGAAAGTGGTTAACCAGTGACAAATAAGGTTTTTCGAGCAGAAATCAAAGTTATCATGGCAAGTGAGGGAGCAATAGACCTCAAGGCCAGGGCCAGGGGTTTAAGTCAAGAAAGAACAACATGCGCAATATGTGGGTGGCAATTGTCGTGCTTTGAGATTCATGTGAGACTCAAAGGTTTGGTAAATGTCAGTTCATGAGCAATGCAACAGATGCAGGATATTGGGTCTGAATGGAAAAGAGGTATTTTCCGGGATAAGGGCGACATAGAAAGTGGTTAGTCAATAAATAAGCAAGGTCTTCGAGTGGAAATCAAAGTTATCATGGGAAGTGAAGGAGCAACCGCCCTCAAAGTCAAGGCCACAAACCAACCACCATAGTTTTAAACTGACAAGATTTTCTTTGATGTGAAACAGGGGCAGAAAATTTCGTTTGCTTCGGAGAAACCCTCCGTAAGGAAAAGCAAGCACCAGACAGGTTTGACCGTAAATTCTCGGGACCCTCCTGGATAATGGGATTTAATTTAAAATTCTCAGGACCCTCTTGGATAATGAGATTTAGTTTTTAAGTTTTCAGGACCCTCCTGGATAATGAGATTTAGTTTTTAAATTCTCATGACCCTCCTGGATAATGAGATTTAATTTTAAATTTTCAGGACCCTCATGGATAATGGATTTAATTTTAAAAGTTCTCAGGACCCTTCTGGATAATGGGATTTAGTTTTTAAGTTTTCAGGACCCTCCTGGATAATGGGATTTAATTTTCAAAGTTCTCAGGACCCTCCTGGATAATTGGATTTAGTTTTTAAATTCTCAGGACCCTCCTGGATATTGTGATTTAGTTTTTAAGTTTTTAGGACCCTCCTGGATAATGAGATTTAGTTTTTAAATTTTCAGGACCCTCCTGGATAATGGGATTTAATTTAAAATTCTCAGGACCCTTCTGGATAATGGGATTTAGTTTTTAAGTTTTCAGGACCCTCCTGGATAATGGGATTTAGTTTTTAAGTTCTCAGGACCCTCCTGGATAATGAGATTTAGTTTTTAAGTTTTTAGGACCCTCCTGGATAATGGAATTTAGTTTTTATGTTTTTAGGACCCTCCTGGATAATGGGATTTAATTTTAAAAGTTCTCAGGACCCTCCTGGATAATGGAATTTAGTTCTTAAGTTTTCAGGACCCTCCTGGATAATGAGATTTAGTTTTTAAATTCTCAGGACCCTCCTGGATAATAGGATTTAGTTTTTAAGTTTTCAGGACCCTCCTGGATAATGAGATTTAGTTTTTAAATTCTCAGGACCCTCCTGGATAATGGGATTTAATTTAAAATTCTCAGGACCCTCCTGGATAATGGGATTTAGTTTTTAAGTTTTCAGAACCCTCTTGGATAATGAGATTTAATTTTAAAATTTCAGAGCCCTCCTGGATAATGGGATTTAATCTTAAAAATTCTCAGGACCCTCCCGGACAATGGGACATAGTTAAAATTCAAAACGTTCATGAGTAATAAGATCTAGATAGGCTCTATCTTGAGGAAATATAAGTTTGGCTTTGAAGTTTTCATGCTTAGGATAAGATTCAATTTGAAATTTTAAGGACCCTCCTGAATAATGGGACTTAGTTTAATACCTCCCTTAGATGCTAAGATTTAGCATAAGTTTCACCGTTAGGAAGTTGAATTTAGCTCTGAAATTTTCACCCTTAAGATGAGATTTGATTTTAAATTTCAGGACCCTCCTGGATAATGGGATTTAGTTTTAAGGTCGTTATAGATAATAAGATTTAGTGGAAGTCGTACCTTTGGGAAAAATAACTTAGATTTAAAACTGTCATATAACTAGGAGTTTTCAGGACCCTCCTGGATAATGAGATTTAGCTTTCAAATTCATAGAGATAGTAGGTAGCATGATTCAATTAACACTCACAGATGCGCCCAGCATCAAACTGGGGCAGAAGTTTTCTTTGTTTTTGTCTATTTTGTGCAATCAGGGGCCCACCTAGAGAACAAGGGAATACATTTCAAAATTTAGCAATCAGGCGCCCACCTGGAGAACAAGGGAATACATTTCAAGTTCAGCAATCAGGCGCCCACCTGGAGAACAAGGGAATACATTTCAAGTTTTGGTAATCAGGCGCCCACCTGGAGAACAAGGGAATATATTTCAAGATTTAGCAATCAGGCGCCCACCTGGAAAACAAGGGAATACATTTCAAGATTCAGTAATCAGGAGCCCACCTGGAGAACAAGGGAATACATTTCAAGTTCAGCAATCAGGCGCCCACCTGGAGAACAAGGGAATACATTTCAAGTTTTGGTAATCAGGCGGCCACCTGGAGAACAAGGGAATACATTTCAACTTTAGCAATCAGGCGCCCACCTGGAGAACAAGGGAATACATTTCAAGATTCAGCAATCAGGCGCCCACCTGGAGAACAAGGAAATACATTTCAAGTTCAGCAATCAGGCGCCCACCTGGAGAACAAGGGAATACATTTCAAGCTTTGGTAATCAGGCGCCCACACAAGGGAATACAGAAAGTTACAGTAATCAGGCGCCCACCTGGAGAACAAGGAAAGACAGTTCAAGTTTCAAGGGAAAGTAGTTCCGAAGGACCACAATCTAAGATTTGGCAATCAGGCACCCACCTGGAAAACAAGGGAATTCACTTCAGAATGCAATTCAAGTCAGCAATAAAAGAAGCTCGCGGCAGGAATGCGAGTCAACAGTCTGAGATGATCAACAGAAGTTAGTCACAATCTAGAATAATAAAAAAAAAAGCAAGAAGTGAATCCAAATGCAAAAGTTGATGAAAGATGTGAGCTGCTCAAGACATGACCGAAGTCACAAGCACTACATGCCTGGTCTTGATCCGAAAATCTGAAGAAGGAGGAACTAGCACCTGCAACTAGCAAGCATCAAGGTTCAAATCTAAAGTCTGCATGAAGAACCACTCAAAACTCAAGATCAAGCTTCAGAAGACTTATAGATAAGAATCTTGTAACTCGTAGTTGATAGGCTTAGCTAGTCTTTTTCATGTTTTGATTTTTGGTGTAACATCAGGACCGCGGGTCGGAACCTCGACGGAACGACACCTCGACTGACTCTCCACCTCGGCATACTCCATCATCTCACTCACCTCTAAACTACACGTGGCTTGATTCCTTTATCGCCAAGGATATGTAGGCAGCTCAGATACCAGGGCTCGGTCACATTCCCTTCTCTCTTAGTTTTGGTCTCTCTAAATAAGGGTCGGGTCAAAAAACCTATCTAGTCGTTCTTGGTCTGAAAATACTTCGTATTTTCAGTAAAAGAGGGGCAGCTGTAGACATGTGATTTTTGACCCTCCCCAAGATTTTTCATATTTTAGCACGTAAATATTTAATTTAAGCCTAATATAACTATTTCAACTATTTTTGACTTTTTTACTTTATTTCGTCATAAAAATAAAAAATTACAAAAAATACTTTAGTATGTATCTTTCATAATTCTTAAAAAAAAAATACAAAAATAGTACCTTATTTTTATGTTTATATAATTTTGAAAATACAAAAAATATATAATAATTTCTTGTTAGCTTTTGCATTGTGTAGTATTTTTATCTTATTTTAAAATGAGTCAATGTGTTGGATCACAATTTAAAGAGTTTTTGGAGCCCAATTATTGGCCCAATTCGGATTAGTCCATTAAGCCTAGGGACTCTTCTAGACTCTTCTTTGGAACAAAAATAAATAAAAAGGACCCTAAGGACTTAACACAAAAGGACCTAGGGATTAATTGTCAAAATACACAAAATATACCTAAATCTAGACTCTACATATAAAGGGATGCTTAAAAAAAATCTAAAGGAGGCTAACAGCTAAAAACCTAGGGAAAAAGGCTGAAGGGGCGCAGTTTCTGAGAATGAAAAAAATGAAAAGACCTTGAACTCCATCTTCTTCATGAAGACACGAGAGACCTAGGAGCTAAGCAGTGCCATTGACGACCAAAAAACGACCTCCCGTTCTGCTTTCTTCTTCAGGTTCTAAACATACAGCCCCAAAATCGTTGGCTTCTTCTTAACAGAGACCTAGAACCAAAGGCTCGATCCCAACCATTTGCATGGAGTCTTGGAGCCTTCTTCTTCTTCACTGAAACAACCTAAAAATGCCTAAGAACCCTGACCATCAGCAGCCGTTACATAGAAAACCCCACCCCTCGGCTTTGTCTTCTTTACGAGACCTGAAGCGATGCCATTCCTCCTCAGTTGATGAACGACCACCTGGCTCGATCTCTAGAACAGCCACTAGGAGCTTCATCCGCTGGCTATCATCCATCACTGCTTCAGCTTCTTCCCGTCCATAACATCTCGTCGGAAACTCTAAAACACCATTTTTGTAAGCCTCTTGCACATTGTCTTCTTCAAGAAGAGGCAACCATGAGAGAACCTAGAACCTAGGATTCTAACAGCTGCACATCATCAAGAGCAGCAACCCAAAACCTGGAAGCCAAGCGAGGATTCAACAAAAATAGTAACTATAAGGGCGACTGTTTGATTAAAGAAGAAGAAGGAAAACATTTTCTGTTTTGTCTTGGTTTTTCGGATTCTGAACCTTCTTTTCTTATTTGTTTCTTAGTTCAGATATAAGAATTAGTTCTTATTTTGGTTCCTAGTTCTATGAGGTTTTTACAAACAAAAAAAATAATACAAAAGAAACCCATTTGATTCCTTCTGTTAAATTGGATTTCAACGATGGATTTGATCTGAAATATTTGATCCGGAATTCCGTTTGAAGTTCGAATCTGTCGACGAAGATGTTTCTGTTTATTCATTGGGTTCTGATTTTTGGTTATTCGAGTATGGGAATGGAGTTTAGTCGAGGTTGATTCGAATTCATTACCGGTTTTAAATTTTCGGTGCCGATTTGGGTTCCCGTCTGCGGTTCGTCACATTTTTGAGTTCAAGACATTGAAACAATCAATTTTCCGGCTATATTGAGGTTCAACTCTTTCATCCTCTACTTGTTTTATGCAAGCTCTTATTAATTATTTGTTTGGTGACGCGGCCCCGTTGTTTCTGTAATTATTCTCCGTGGTTTTGAATTTGCTTGCTCGATTATATATTCGGATTTACTCGAATTGGTTATAGCTGAATGTGATTTTGTCACAGTATAAAAATTGGATTGCTGAACTATGTCAATTAATTTTCTTAAACTCGGGTGTGCATTTATGTGATCCAAATCCAAATCTCAACAACGTTATATAAAATGTGTCGCACGCGATGTGATTCAAGATGCATTTTATGCGATGTTGAATCTTCCTAAAAATATGTGAATAAAAGTGGGTATAAAGTTAAAATTGAACCATAGGCTCAAACATTTTTTTTAAAATTAGATAATAGGCCAATTATAACATTTGAGAGACCGTGCTAGAACCACGAAACTCGAAAATGCCTAACACCTTCTCCCGGGTTAAACATAATTCCTTACCCGAATTTCTGTGTTCGCGGAATGTAATACAGAGTCAATCTTTTTCTCGATTCGGGATTTGAACCGGTGACTTGGGGACACCTTAAATTATCCTAAGTGGCGACTCTGAATCTTTTAATAAATAATCTCGTTTCGATTGTTACTTTAAGTTGGAAAAAACTCGCTTATATATACCCTTTCCGGGGGTGTAGGTAAAAAGGAGGTGTGACACTCACACTGCACTCCCATGGCCTCTCTACTTGATCCCTCAACAAAGTTGAAAGCCAGTGAAGGTACCTTACTTACAGACCCCACTCAATACAGAAAGCTGGTGGGAAAGCTGAACTTCCTCACCAACACACGACTTGATATTGCCTACAATGTCCAATATTTCAGCCATACATGCAAAGTCCTCGAGATTCTCATCTCAAAGTTGCCATGCATATACTTAGATATTTGAAAGGTGATCCTGGTATGGGGATTTTTCTTTCGAACAGTGGAGATTATAGACTAAGAGCTTTTTGTGACTCAAATGGGGCAGCTTGCCCCAAGACTAGAAAATCAGTTAGCGGTTATATTGTATTACTTGGAGACAGTCCAATTAGTTGGAAATCGATGAAACAGTTCACTGTGACACTAAGCTCTGCAAAGGCAGGGTACAGATCTGCAAGAAAGGTAGTTGCAGAGCTTGTTTGGTTGTCTTAAGCTTTTGGAGGAACTAACTATACCCTTGAGTCTTCCCATTCCAGTATACTGTGATAATCAACCAGCCCTGCACATCGCCAGAAATTCAATGTTTCATGAACGAGCAAAATACATAGAGGCCGATTGCCATTTTGTAAGGGATAAGGTCGTTGAAGAATTAATCTCTCTACACTATGTCCATACAAACAATCAGCTTGTAGATATACTCACCAAATTCCTGACAGGCATCAAACATTCGTCACTGCTTCACAAGTTGGAAATGAGTACCTTCCTTCCAACTTTTGGGGGGGGGGGGTGTTAAGATTAGAACTTGAATATAATTATTTAACTAGTAGCCATATCGCTAGGATTAGCTATGGCTATTTTTGCAGTTAGTTAGTTAGGTTGTTAGTGCTAGTTTTGTAAGTAGTGTCACACTTCCTTTTTACACCTACACCGGTAAGGGCGTAAAGGAGTTTTTCCATTTAAAGGACAATCGGAGCGGGATTTGATTATTAATTATTCAGAGTCGCCACTTGGCAAATTAATGGTGTCCCAAGTCATCGGTTGCATCCCGAACCGAGGAAAGATATGACTCTGTTAACAGTCCGCGAACCAGAAATCCGAGTAAGGAATTCTGTTAACCCGGGAGAAGGTGTTAGGCATTCCCGGGCTCCGTGGTTTTAGCACGGTCGCTTAACTGTTGTATTTGATTTTATCTGATCTTAATACATACTAGTTCATGTGCCTTTTATTAATTTTACACCGCTTTTATTATAGTTATATTTTTTAAGAATTGCGACATCATGAAAATGCGTTTCGAACCACGTCGCAATCAATGCACCCGTAGTTATCAACACATTTCGACTTCGTCGAGATTTGGATTTGAGTCACATCAATGCGCACCCGAATTTTAAGAAGGTTATTAAATCGTGCCTAAAGATACTAACATAGTGTTATTTTTGGGAAAAAGCCATGAAGTTCGCTAAACGGCCATCCCAAATTCTAATTATTTTGATAACTATTTACTAAGGGCCCCACATTTATTTATTTTTGCGCGGTGAGGCTCGTCTCAATTTGTGAAACTCTTTTCTATCATTATTTATTTTTATAAGAATTACGACGTCGTGAAAATGCGTTTCGAACCACGTCACAATCAATGGACCCGTGATTGTCAACACATTTTGACTTTGTCGAGATCTAGATTTGGGTCGCATCAATGCGCATCCGAGTTTAAGAAAGTGATTTAATTAAATCGCGTCTAAAGATTCTAACGTAATATTATTTTGGGGAAGGCCGTGAAATTCGCTAAACAACCTTCCCAAAGTTAAAAAATGAGATAATTATGCTATTAATTACTTAAGGATCCTAATTGGTTAAGGCCAACATTTGTTAAATTTGAATTTGAACATCCGGGTGAAAATGCCGAGCAAATGGGCTCTGAACCCATAAGGCCCAGCTCCTACCGTTGCACATGCTGCAGGCACAGGTCCTTAGAGCGCTAGGCATTAGGTATAAAGCAGGCCCAAAATTTGGCTTGCAGTCATACAGCCCAGGGATCGAATCCTTGGGCACCTTTTGATTTAACTAATTTCTCAGGCCTTAATGCACCTAGGCCTTAAATCGATTTATCATCTGACCAAAATTCTGGGCTACCTGCTAGTATGCCAGGCCCAAAACTGGCCCAATATGAAGCTGTTAAATATGCAATTCATACTAGACCAAACTTAAAAGCAGCCAAGTGTATGGAACTCCAAATCAACTACAACTCTGCAGATTTAACTTCAGCATACTAGGGAACTTAAACAAATTGAAAATGACAATTGCCTAAACATGAAATGCACAATTTAAACAGTCCACAACCTGGATTACATACATGAATCTAAATACCCAAATATCCACTTACTAATCGAAATGAACTAACTCATACTCGACAGTTTATCAGTCCAATTCATACAAACCAAGATTAGTACAGTACCTAAATGACATGGGTAAGCTAATTGTTTCATACATTAATTTAGACAAAAACATCATAAAAATTTCAGAGATCAACTTCAGACAACATGTTTACTTTACTTCCATAAACTTGAGAGTTACAGAACAAGTACCTGGAAATTGAAAGGAAAATAGAGAAAATGAGAGGAATCAACTACTTTCAACAACAACAACAGTAAACCCAGCAATATATACCACAAGACAGGCCAGAAAACACTTTTGAAACTCAGAAATACATGCAGCCTCACAGATCAATTCAACACATACTCCAAATATACTCCTGACCCTCACAGCTGAAACCAAACACATCTGCGATACTGCTAAACCCCAAAACCCAGCTGAAGTCCAAAAACTAGTAATGAAACTGTGAAGCTGTTTCGGATTTCTCCATTTTTTGATGTTTTTGTTTTCTGAATAGTTTTGGAATTAAAATGCTTGCTGAAATCAAAAGCAATAATGAAAGCTCAAATTGAAACTTAGGGCTGAAGGCAGAAGAAGAGAGAGGAACCCCTTTTCCAAGGCATTTCATGCCCTTTTATAGGCAACCCCAAAGAGAATAGATCAGGTTCTGATTTTCCAATCAGTCCCTCCCTATTTTCAATTTGGTCCCACTATTTTTATCTTGCTAAACAAGTAACTGCATTACAATTATCAAAATCTACACTTGCACCCCATTCTAGAAGGCCCTAAGGTATTCATCTACCCATACAATACCTAGACTGCCCTTCCATATACCTTGATATTACTATTCCTATCAGAACTACCCTTTTCTATACCCAGACTACCCCTGAAAGCCTTTCAAAATCACTGAACCTACCCTCATCCTTAACAGCTATACCCAATACCCTAACCCAATCTAAAACTAACTGAAATTAATTAACTAACATTCAGAAACTAACTAATCAGACTGACCAAAACCAATTCTGTTCAATTATACCAACTCAAACAAGCTAAACGAAATTAAACTGAGCTTAAGCTGCCATGATTAATACTAAGTGAACTTTAAACTAATTCTTAAACCATGAACTTACAATCATTCAACCAAATATCAAACTCAGAATCAACAGTAATTAACAGAACTTAAACTAATGCAATTAAACCATAAAATTAACAGAACAATTAACGAAACAACACTGTAAATAATACTTCAAACATGAGAGTAAAAGGAAGCAATAAAACTCACAAAGGCATGAGGGACTCCGGCCAGTCAGAAACATCTGAATCCTTTCAGATTTTTGACGCGTAACATCCCTAACCATGTGTTCTTACAAGAGAACACATGGTTAAGGATACTACGGTTCGAAATCAAAAGGATTTGGTTTTAGGGTTTGTCCAGAAATTCTTAGATCTAAGATTCGGGCCGTTTCACGGTGATTTGAAAGAAAATAGCCGTGGATTAGTGTTGAGGAAGGGCCGGGGGTTGTGGGGTGTGATTTTGGACTGATTTGGATGAACTTGTCACTTGGCCGGAAAACTTCAAACCAAGATTCGACGATTTCCGGCCTTGTTCGAGGTACACTAGTGGGTGCAATGGAAAGAGGAGAGTGAGGGGGATCTGTGGTGTTAACCTCGGAGTGAACGACGTAGTTTGTGTTCACCGCCGGTGAGGGGTTTGATGGCGGCGCGGGCTAGGGTTTGTTGAGGGGAAGGGTGGGGTAAGGAAGACGATGCAAATGGGGGTAGGGGGGAAGGTTCAGACCCTTTTATATTAAGAACCTCGTTAGTTTCGAACCGTCGGATTGATGAGATCCAACGGTCCTGATCCAGGGACCCCGAAACGACGCTGTTTCGTCTAGAAAGGGGGGGGGAAGATCGGGTAGGGACTTGGGCTGGACTGAATTGAAATGTTTTTGAGGCGTTTGGGCCTGAGATGTTTCAATGCATTTGGCCCAAATTTTGGGTCTTAAATAAGACCACTTTTTATACTCTTATTTTCTTTTCTTGCTTTTACAATTTTTATAATAATTTTTTTAATAATTTTTATAAAGATGTAAAACTAACATGAAATCCTGATTGTTTTAAAACAAAGACTAATTAATTCCTAAAATTGTTCAAAAACTATTTCGTGACAAATTCACAATAAAATTATTAAAAATGCAAAAGTGAACTATTTTTTGTGATTTTCATGCTTTGTTCTAAACAAATTATCCCTTAATTGATACTAAATATAAAAATTAAGACCTAAATGCAAATGCATACTCTTTGTGTTTTATATGAATTAATATGCACAAATAAGATGCCAATAATTAACACAAAACGCCACCAAAATTCACAAGAATTGTAAAAATAAAGAAAAAATTATTTTATTGGAATTTTGGGAATTATTCATATATAGGGCAAAAATCACGTGCTCACAGCTGCCCCTCTTTGCTCGGAAACGCGAAAGGTTTTCGGGCAAAGACAAGTGAGCAAATACGAGCGATTTTTGCCCGTTTGAAAATTCCGTGCGTAGCATTTTTTTGAAAAATTTGACCGCATCCTGCTTCGGAGGTTGCCTACATATCCTGGGCTAAACAGGAATCAGGTCAGTGTAGTTCGGGAGTGTCTGGTAGCTGGGACTACCAGGAACTGTGATTACACTGCGCTTGCTGCTGTTACTGCTGCTGTTACTGTTGGCTGACCTCCCTTATTACATCATGTCAAAGATAAAAGAAGCTAAACTAACTATGCTCTATGAATTATAAAAAATCCTATCTAAATTCTTCAAACTTGCTCTTGTACTTCCTTGTTGCCTTGTTGTCTTGTGTTTTCCTCGATAAAAATCCATATTTCCATTCCCTTAGGCGGACTCCCAACTTCCTCGACTTGAACTGTATGCATTCCTCTGTTATACAAGCGGGCTCCTGACTTCTGAAACTTGAACTGTATGTATTCCTCTGTTATACAGGCGGGCTCCTGACTTCCGAAACTTGAACTGTGTGCCTCTATTCTTCAGGCGGGCTCCTGTCTTCAAAATAAACAAAGAGATTGATTAAAAACTAAAATTGAATTATACCACCTCTGTTCTCTAGGCGGGCTCCTGATTTCGACTGCTAAAATATTTAACACCTCCATTTTCCAGGTGGGCTCCTGTCTTTTGAACCTAAAATTGAAACTACTCCTCCATTATCCAGGCGGGCTCCTGATTGCTAAAATTAAATTGTATGTCTCTATTCTTCAGGCGGACTCCTGATTACTAAAATTAAATTGTATGTCTCTATTCTTCAGGCGGACTCCTGATTACTAAAATTAAATTGTATGTCTCTATTCTCCGGGCGGACTCCTGATTGCTAAAAATTGAATTGTATGTCTCTATTCTCCAGTCGGACTCCTGATTGCTAAAAATTGAATTGTATGTCTCTATTCTTCAGGCGGACTCCTGATTGCTAAAAATTGAATTGTATGTCTCTATTCTCCAGGCGGACTCCTGATTGCTAAAAATTGAATTGTATGTCTCTATTCTCCAGGCGGACTCCTGATTTTCGGGTATATGAACTACATCCTATTATCCAGGAAGGTCCTGACAATTTACACCTATTTTTGCAATTAAACCTGGTTGCTGCTTGTTTTCCTTCTTGGAGAATTCCTTTTCAATGACTAACTTTCTGCCCCTGTTACAATCAAAGAAAACTTCGTCAGTTTAAAATGGTGGTTAGTTGATGGCATTCTTGCTGAAAAATCTTTCTCCTGCATTGCTTTGTGTTGACTGATTCCCACATACTGACCCTGAACCGCTTGACTTCCTGACCAACTTTTAAATTTCTCAACATCTGGCGACCTAAATGTTTTACACCCCTGCTGTTATTTTACTTTTCTGACCTTTTTGTTTGAGCTTTTGCCTTTCCCACGACATTCCCCAATCATTTCCCCGATGAAACTTCCGTTAATTCCCTGTATTCCACTTTACATCATGTTGTTTTTGATATGCTCTGACCACGCTGTGCTTTACAATTCCGGAAGCTGGTAGTGAGCTTTGAAGTCCCTTCTGCTTGCTTTGGCCAAAACTAGCACTGGAATATCTCAGCTAGATAAAACCCTCAACAGAAAATGAAATGCGACGATTTTTGAGTTAAGGATAAGAAGGATCCAAAACCAGATGACTGTTTAAGAAGAGAAGGAAAAGAAACTTATCTGAGCGAGACAGCTGATACCCATGGTCATGACATGCATTTTGGATTAATCGGCCCAATCTGTCCAAATAACCAGCTTTCAATTGCCATACTTTGCTGCCCAGAATTTCCATCAATTGTTTGAATTACCCAGACCTTACCCTTGTTTTCCTGCGGTACCTCGAAACATTTTTCCACCCACAAACCTTTGCCATTTAACCCTCTTTCAACTCACTTTCGCCTCAAGGTGACCGCGCGGGTTTTTACCAATAAGACTCTCTCATTTATTTTTTTCTCTCAGCTCCCGTCGCCTTATGGTGCCCGTGAAGGTTTTCACCAATAAGACTCTCTCATTTTACTTTCGTTTTTCTTGCTTGAACCAGAGTGTTGCCACTGATACGAATTACCGTCACCTGCTTGACCTGTCATTTCTTAGAAATTGATCAAAAGGTCTTTCTTTGGACCGTAATATAGGCTTTTGGATTGGGTTAGAAAGAAAGGTATAAAAGGCTTAAAACAATTCGAATGGGTTTAAATTACAACTTTCGGAATCCAATTTTCACAAAAATCACACCTTCTGCCCCAGTTTCGTGCTTGGGGATTTTTGGATTTCTATTTTGGTATGACTGAACCTCGGAGTAAGGCTGCCTACGTACCCTTTCGGGATCAAGTCAAACGTAGTTCACTGTATTTAACTTTTGTTGTTGTGATTTTCTTTCTTTTCTTTTTTCTTCTTCTCTCTTTCTTTTCTTTTTCTTTTCTTCTTTTCTTTTTCTTTTCTTTTTTTTTCTTTTTCTTCTTCTCTCTTTCTTTTCTTTCTTTTCTTTTTGTTTTTCTCTTCTTTCTTTTCCTTTTGTTTTTCTCTTCTTTCCTTTATGTTCGGCACCTGTGTTCCCTGATAGTGTCGTTGATTCCGAAAGAGGGGTATGAAAAATAAGTAAGGCTCGAAGGGGATAACAAGGGATAAGAGTATTTGGATAGCAGGACAAAATGCCTTCATCATTTCAATCTTTAAGATATGCCAGATACAAACAGATACATTCAGAAAATAAAGAAATCATACATAGTATCTCTTGACCGCATCAGAATTGATGGCCATTTCTATACATTTTCCTTCCACATCTGTCAAATACAATGCTCCGTTAGACAACACTCTGGTTATTACAAATGGTCCCTGCCAGTTTGGGGCAAACTTTCCTTTTGCTTCAGCCCAATGAGGCAAAATCCGCCTCAGGACTAATTGCCCGACTTCGAATTTCCTTGGACACACTTTCTTGTTGTATGCTCTTGCCATTCTTCGTTGGTATAATTGGCCATGACACACTGATGCCAATCTCTTCTCGTCAATCAAACTCAGCTGCTCAAGACGGCTTTTCACCCATTCATCATCATCGATCTCAGCCTCGGCAATGATTCGCAGGGATGGGATTTCCACTTCTGTGGGTATTACTGCCTCGGTACCATATACCAGTGAGTAAGGAGTCGCCCCTACCGAGGTGCGAACGGTGGTGCGATATCCTAACAATGCAAAAGGCAATTTCTCGTGCCACTGTCTAGATCCCTCAACCATCTTTCGGAGTATTTTCTTTATATTCTTATTGGCTGCTTCAACCGCACCATTTGCCTTGGGACGGTACGTAGTAGAATGCCTATGAGTAATCTTAAACTGCTCGCATGTCTCCTTCATCAAATGACTATTAAGATTAGCCCCATTATCTGTGATGATTACCTTTGGAATCCCAAACCGACAGATGATATTTGAATGCTAGAAATCGACTACAGCTTTCTTAGTCACAGACTTGAACGTCTTAGCGTCCACCCACTTTGTAAAATGATCTATAGCTACCAAGATAAACCTGTACCCATTTGATGCTGCTGGATCAATTGGCCCAATAACATCCATGCCCTACACAACAAAAGGCCATGGTGCGGACATCGTATGTAATTCTGATGGTGGAGAATGAATCAAATCTCCATGTACTTGGCATTGATGACACTTACGCACAAAACTGATACAGTCCCGCTCCATCGTGAGCCAATAATAACCCGCTCGGAGAATCTTTTTTGCTAGAACATACCCACTCATATGCGGTCCACAAACTCCGGAATGTACCTCAGTCATGATAGTTGTGGCCTGCCTTGCATCTATACATCTCAACAACCCGAGATCTGGAGTTCTTTTGTATAACACTCCTCCACTAAGGAAAAACCCGCTTGCCAATCGCCGAATCGTTCTTTTCTGATCATCGGTGGCCTGTATCGGATATACTCCTGTTCTAATGTACTCTTTGATATCATGGAACCATGGCTCTCCATCAATTTCCTCTTCTATCATATTATAGTAAGCATGTTGATCACAGACCTGAATCTGCAATGGATCAACATAAGCCTTATCTGGATGGTGCAACATTGACGCCAAAGTCGCCAAGGCGTCAGCAACCTCATTATGAATCCTTGGAATGTGCCTGAATTCTATGACCTGAAAACGCTGGCAAAGCTCATGCAGACACTGCCGATACGGTATAAGCTTCAAATCCCGTGTTTCCCATTCTCCTTGAATTTGGTGTACCAGTAAGTCCGAGTCACCCAGGACCAAGATTTCCCGTATACCCATATCCACAGCTAATCTCAATCCCAAGATACATGCCTCATATTCTGCCATGTTGTTTGTATAGTAGAATTGAAGCCGAGCCGTAACAGGGTAATGCTGACCTGTTTCCGAAATAAGTACTACTCCTATTCCCACGCCTTTCATATTTGCAGCCCCATCGAAGAAAAGTTTCCATCCTGACTTTTCTGCTTGTTCCAATTCATCAATGTGCATCACCTCTTCATCAGGGAAATAGGTTTTCAAAGGCTCATAATCTTCATCGATGGGGTTCTCAGCCAAATGATCGGCTAATGCCTGTGCTTTCATGGCAGTCCGCGTTACGTATATAATGTCAAATTCTGTAAGCAAGATCTGCCACTTTGCAAGCCTTCCTGTGGGCATGGGCTTCTGAAAAATATACTTCAACGGGTCCAAGCGAGATATGAGGTAAGTAGTGTAAGATGACAAATAATGTTTCAACTTCTGTACCACCCAAGTTAGGGCGCAACATGTCCTCTCCAAATGAGTATACTTAACCTCGTAAGATGTGAACTTCTTGCTGAGATAGTAGATAGCCTACTCCTTTCTACCCGTGACATTCATCAGTCCAATTGACCGCGACATCTTTCTTCAACAACTTGAAAATTGGTTCACATGTTGCCGTGAGCTGAGCAATGAACCTGCTGATATAGTTCAATCTTCCCAACAAACTCATCACCTCGGTTTTGTTTCTTGGAGGTGGCAACTCCTGAATAGCTTTGACCTTTTATGGGTCTAATTCAATACCCCGCCGGCTGACTATAAACCCCAACAACTTCCCGGATGGTACCCCGAAAGCACACTTTGCAGGGTTGAGCTTAAGATTGTACCTGCGAAGCCTTTGAAAGAACTTTCTCAAATCTCTGACATGGTCGAATTGCTGTCTAGACTTCACGATCACGTCATCCACGTATACCTCGTTCTCTTTGTGTATCATATCATGGAATATGGTTGTTATGGCCCTCATATAAGTTGCCCCAGCATTTTTCAAACCAAACGGCATGACCCGATAATAATACGTTCCCTACGGCGTGATGAATGCCGTCTTTTCTGCATCCTCCTTGTCCATTAGAATCTGATGATAACCTGCATAACAATCCACAAAAGAGCCAATGTCATGTTTGGCACAGTTGTCGATCAGTATGTGGATGTTGGGCAATGGGAAGTTATCTTTTGGACTTGCCTTGTTAAGGTCTCGATAATCGACGCACACCCGGGTCTTGCCATCTTTCTTTGGCACATGCACGACATTAGCTAACCAAGTGGGGTACCGTGTAACCTGAATGATTTTTGCCTCAAACTGCTTGGTAATCTCTTCTTTGATCTTCACACTTATGTCCGTTTTGAACTTTCTCAACTTCTGCTTGATAGGAAGGAGTGCCGGATTAGTGGGTAATTTATGAACCACCAAATCGGTGCTTAGACCTGGCATATCATCATATGACCATGCAAAAACATCTTTGTACTCATACAATACTTTAATTATCTCCTCCTTGAGTTGTGGCTCCAGATGAACACTTATTTTAGTTTCCCGCACATTGTCCTGGTCCCCTAGATTAATCGCTTCTGTGTCATTTAGGTTAGGTTTGGGTTTTTCTTCAAAATGACTTAATTCTTTGCTAATTTCATCATAAGCTTCATCATTGTTACAATCCACCCCATCATCACACTCGATCTCTTGTATTACTACTTCTGAGCTATATTGGCTTTTAAAACTGGGCCGAAGTTTCCTCATGCATGTCATATCATTGATATCAGCATAAAAAGAACTGTACAAAGAAAGAAAAGAAAAGAAAATGGAAAGAGAATTAGGGACGAAGAAAATTGCATTTCATTAAATGTAAAGACAACAAGGTTTTAACTCATCCAAACGGACGGAACATAGCAACTGGATTACAAACCCTGGAATAATCCAGGTGACAAAAAGGAAAACAAAACCCACTACCACGACTCCCTCCGAACTGGAAGAGGAGTAGCTTCCCAATTGTTGATGTTAGCATGTGGTCCGATGTACTATATGTCTGCTCTGCTTGACCCTTCCTTGGCCTCAACCATGTTTACTTCATCAAATACTTTCTCAAACACCTTATCCAAATTCCCTTCTACCCCAATTAACGAACCTGACATCTTTGCCAATGACTGTTTCTTGATACCCGGCCTGATGAAGGACTTGGACAATCGAGGAATTGGTTTAGGAAGCACCCAAGCTTTCTTCTTCAATTTACGGGCCCTTCTGACATCTGCCGCTGTTGGTTTGAACCCTAACCCGAAGGTGTCCAGATTTTTAGGCAAAGACATAGGTTGAGTAATGCCCTGAAGTTCAACCCCCAAACCTTTCCCGGGCACGAACCCGTTATTCAGCATTTCTGACACTACCATGACGGTCGCAGCTGGCACCCTGGGACATGGCATACTTTTACCCTCGGGCACCCTGCTCACCGGAACCGTGTCAAAGACCTGATAAACCCATGGTCCCCTATCATCTTCAGTCTCTATAAAGGGTACAATGGCATCATTCATGGCGCATGTGGGATCTTCCCCATATAACACAATTTCTTGTCTGTCCCACTCGAATTTGACCATTTGGTGCAGCGCGGAGGGCACGGCTTTGGCCGCATGAATCCATGGTCGACCCAGCAAAAGATTATAGGATACTGCAGCATCCAACACCTGAAATTCCATCGTGAACTCGACTGGGCCAATAGTCAATTCGAGTACAATATCCCCTACTGTGTTTGTTCCCCCTCCGTCGAACCCTCGAACACAAATGCTATTTTTGCGGATTCTATCCTCATCGATCTTTAACTTGTTCAATGTGGATAACGTGCAAATATTAGTGCTCGACCCGTTATCGATTAGTGCCCGAGTAACCATTGAACCTTCACATTTGACCGTCAAATAGAGAGCCTTGTTGTGTTCTGTGCCTTCCATAGGCAATTCATCATCAGAAAATGCTACCCTGTTCACTTCAAAGATCTTGTTGGCAATTGTCTCTAGATGGTTCACTGAAATTTTGTCAGGCACATGAGCCTCATTTAATATCTTCATCAAAGCTCGGCAATGCTCATCAAAGTGAATCAATAACGACAACAACGAGATTTGAGCCGGTGTTTTTCTCAGTTGTTCAATAATGGAATAATCTTGTACTTTCATCTTCTTCAGGAACTCTTCTGCCTCTTCTTCCGTCACAGCTTTTTTGACTGGCACTAGATTGTCTTTAGTGCCCTTAGCCTTTCTTAACTCTTCGGGAGCGAAACAACGTCCCGACCGGGTTAGTCCTTGTGCTTCACAACTCTCTTCCTCAATTTCCTTTCCTTTGTATATCACCACTACCTTGTTATATCTCCACGATACGGCTTTGTTGTCAACCATGGGTAACTGGACAACCGGTTTTATGACAACCGGTTCTACATAAGCTCCTTTCACCACCACCACGAGTGGAGATGATGACCATGGTACCATTAACTTGACTGGCTCTGGCTTTTTTGCAACCGCAAATGGTCCCTTTCCCATTACTACCACTGGCTTGTCTTTTATTGCTTTTAACTGAACCGCTGGCCTTGCACTCACTGTCTCTTCTTTGGCTTCCGTAGAACGAATCACCATAACCAACTACGACGGTTTCTTAAGCTCTGCCCCCTTATGTATCAGTTCGATCATGTTGACCTCGTAATGCGCTGGTAACGGATTTTGATTGATGTTCGGGGCTTCTAGAGCCTGTACTTCAATACGGCGATTATCAATGAGCTCTTATATCGCGTTTTTCAACTTCCAGCATTTTTCAGTATCATGCCCCGGCATCCCTAAGCAATACTCGCAGCTAACAGAGTGGTCCAGGTTTCTGGGAAGAGGGTTTGGTGCTTTGGATTCAACTGGGGTTAGCATTCCCAACCGTTTCAATCTGTGGAAAAGAGCAGTGTAAGATTCTCCCAGTGGAGTAAATGTTTTTCTGTTTGAGGCCTTCTCACTTATAAAAGCTTGGTTCGGGCGGAAGTTGGTTCCTGGTCTGTTAGCCCTGGGAGGTGGATAGGTGTTTTGTGGGTGTGGCTGTGTATTTTGGGGACTTGGTGTATGCCATTGCGAGTGCACTGGGGGTTGAGTGTAGGTTTGGGCGTGGTGGATAGAAAAATGTGGTTCTGGTGGTGGATAATAGTGTTGCGGTGGGCCGTATGGGGTATATTGGTAGTTTGGGTGGTGGGGTCTGGGTTGGTTGTAGTAGAGTGGAGGGTTATTGGGCCTGGACCAAGCACTAGCTTCAACTGCAACAACTTCTTCTTTCTTCTTCTTCCCAACCACGCCACCAGTACCGCTTTGGATGGACTGGGTGGTTGCTTTCAACGCCGAGTAACTCAATATCTTGTTAGATTTCAATCCTTCTTCAATCATGGCTCCCATCTTTACCACTTCATTAAACGACTTTCCGATAGATGTTACTAGATGACCAAAATAGGTAGGTTTCAATGTTTGCAAGAAGTAATCTACCATCTCACTCTCCCTCATGGGAGGATCAACCCTTGCAGCTTGTTCCCTCCATCGGAAACCAAACTCTCTAAAGCTTTCCCCAGGTTTCTTTTCCAGTTTCAACAATGACAGACGATCGGGGACTATCACGAGGTTATATTGAAAATGGCCAATGAATGTTTGTGCCAAATCATCCCATGTATACCATCGGCCGGGGTCTTGCCTCGTGTACCATTCTAGTGCTGACCCGCTCAGGCTTTGACCGAAATATGCTATCAACAATTCATCCTTTCCCCCAGCACCTCTCATTTTGCTACAGAAACCACTCAAATGGGCCACTGGGTCACCGTGCCCCTCATATAAGTCAAACTTCGGCATTTTGAACCCCACAGGCAGCTGGACATCAGGAAAATGGCACAAATCTTTGTATGCGACGCTAACTTGGTTACCTAAACCATGCATGTTCCTGAAGGATTGCTCCAGGCTTTTGACTTTACGAATCACTTCCTCTTGTTCTGCATTCTTAACCGGTTTCTCAACTTCTCCCGGGATTTCAAAATGGGGAGAATAGGTATATGGCTCAGGTGCTTTGAAAGTGGGTTCGGGAGGGTAATATTGGGTGTCGTGAGCTTGGAATAGCGGCTCACTGGATGATCTATGTAGTGGAGCTGGGGCAGGTGCCACAAAGACGGGAACCATAAGTGGTGGAGGGTTCTATTTAGAGGGTGGAGCTGGGGGAGCATATGACGTGGTACCATAACCCTGGGCCTGATAAGGGAAAGCTGAAGACACGTGGGGAGTGGTAGGCTCCTGAGCTTGAGCCAGGGGTGGGATGTAAGATGGGTTAGCAGGATATAGTGGTGTCGGATGTCCCTGCGACCATGCCCGATGCATTTCGGCCATTTGTGCTTTTAATTTCCTCATCTCTTCTTTCATAGCACCCACATCGGTTACCTCAACCTCATTCGAAGGGTCTACGATGCTGATTTCCGAATCCTGCCCTGTCATTTTTACTTGATCTTTCGACCAGGTGTTGTACGGGTGAGTTGCCAGAATTGCCAATCAACTAACCACCTGCCTGGACTCACACATTTAGACAACCACTTTGTTAGCAATTAGGTCTTATCAGATTTAATAACCGCACGTTGGCATGAATGCACTTATACAGTTATTCATTTCTATTATGCATGTGCTCGATTGCATGCGTCATCCCGGCATTTCGTTCCTTGTTTCTTTTTACTATTCTTTCACCTTATCCCTCTCTTGTGCTTTTCTTTCTCTCTCTGTTTTTCCGCTCTTTTCTTTCTTTCTCTCTTTCTCGGTTTTCCTTCTATTTTCCTTTTCTTCTTTCTATTTTTCTTACGATTATGGTCGAATCCTTATGGAGATTGCCTACGTATAGTGACCCCGCATGAATCAGACCAAGCGTAGTTCGTGAAGATAAATGCAAAAATAAAGGTGGAAATAAAATGCTCAACTTTTATTAATAAAACAAACTCTTACAAACTCGACATCTTTTGTTTTGGAAAGAAACTAACAAACGCAATCTGAAAGCAAACAAAAACTCTAAGCTGCAAACATACTCAATCCGGACGTACAAAAGACTGACTCGACATGGTAGACACTCAAAGACACGGACTATGCATATTCTAGTGCTTCAAACTTAGGTATCCGCGGGGCGTCGTTCGGCCTCGCCGCGGGTCTAGGATCCAAATCCCTTTCAAGCTGCTCTAACTCATTCATGGTTCGCTTCACATAGATCATCACTGCTGAGATAAAAGTAGTACGGGTCATGTCTTCACAAACCCGGCATCTCCTGACAATAGCATGAGCAATGGCTCTAATCCTGTCTTTTGTTTGCTTCTTTTCTATGAGCAAGCGTCTTATCTGATCGCTGCACGTCTTTAAAGCTCGGGAGTCTTGCAAGTGCTGGTCTTGCAGCTGTTGCACTTCTGCCTCCATTTGGGCTAACAAGTTGTAACAATGTCCGCTCTCAGTTTCGAAGTCTCTAGCCTGCCTAACCGCTCTACCTTCAAGGGCAACTACTTTTCTCTTTAAACTGGCAACAATTTTCTCATGGTCCCTTTTCAACTGATTCAAGTATTGGTGACGCTCTTCGGTTCTTGTCGCCCACTGTGCTTTAAGTTTTGCCATGACATTTTCAGATTTTTCTAACTCATCCCGCCATTCTCTGACTTCGCTTTCCAATCTTTTTACCAATTGTTCATCGGATCGGCTCCTCGGTTGCTTATCGAAGGTTATCTTCAACTGTCGGATTTGGGACCTAAGTGCTTCATTTTCTCGGGCTAGTCTATTCTTTTCTCCTTGATCCGCGGCAACCTGTACACTGTTTTCAAATTTTAAACTTTCAACTTGCTGCTTTAGTTTACCAATCTAAACTCGATAGCTTTCTTCCTTTGCTAACCAGTCCCACTGCTCTTGGGATGACTTGGCGAAATCTTCGAGGTGAGGTCTTTTAGCCGGTCTCCCACATGCCACGTCGCCTTTGAACCACTCGTGATACCCTGGGGCAACTTCCCCTTTGACTCTATCTGGCACGCAAGTATTTGCCATCAAATGTTGACACTCGCTCCAAATTTGGCGAACTTCTTCCTCGGGGAATCGACCGTCTGGACTGATTTCGACCACTTGGGTACTCAAATCTTCGTCTCTCGGTACTACTTGATATCTGCCTAGTTGCCTCAGAACCCGATATGGCGCATAGGGCTGGATGCTTTTGAGTCCCATCAACAGAAAATGCGGGCGGGCTGCTGGCATATATACGACTTCTTCGACAGGCAACCATCCAAACACCCACTGTATCTGGTTGGCATTGAGATTCTGAAATAATAATGCCCAGGCCGCGACTCCTTCAGGAAGACTAACCCCTTTGATTCTTGCGTAAAATTCACCTATACAAGTCTTCTCAACCGAACCATAACTCAATAACTGAGAGAGAGGGCACAAATGCTCAGTCATCCACATTTGTAACAACAAGTTACATCCCTCAAAAAAATTGCCCCCAGCTTTGCACGCAGTGAGAGCTCTGAAGATATCAGCCACAATCATAGGTGCTAAAGTGCTTTTCCCCATGGTTTACAAAGTACTGACGACGCCCGCTACTTTCAAATCAATATTACCATCTTTCCTTGGAAATATTACGAGGCCCAAAAAAGCTATCATAAATGCCACTCGTCTGTGTTCCTCCCATTTTTGTCGGCTATTTCTGCTGCAAAGCTTAAAGTCTGGACTATTGAACCCGCCCACATGGCCATATATATCATACATGAAGCGGAAACTGTAGAAACCCTTTGCAAAATCTGGATGGTGAACTGTTCGGGGTATTTTCAAGGAATCCAAGAATCGGTGTATGGTAATGGCCCTAGGAGCAATCAAGTATTTGAATCTCAATGGAGCTTGATCACTTCCAATGTACCCCGCTATTTCTTCCAATGTTGGGGTGAGTTCAAAGTCTGAAAAATGAAATACATTATGTGCCGAATCCCAATGGGCGACCAATGCCCTGATAATATCCCCCGAGGCTGAATGTTTAATAAATCCGGAAGGTCTTTCAAATATTTTCTCACTTCGTCTTGACCTTCTTTGCCTAAGTCATTCCACCATAATTGCAGCTCAAAAGGGATTTTGGTCATTATTGAAAAAGGCTCATTCACCATTGTGCTCATCCTGCACATTTATTAAAACGTTTTAAGCCAAAGAAAACTTTTGTTTGACACAAAAATAAACTGTCTATATTTGCGACTCAAAATTACCTATTTATTGTCAAGCTCAAACATGGTCCTTCAGTGCTCTGGGAAAAGATTTTAAGGCTATTTATGGCAAGACGACTCTACTTAGCTTTTTCATTTCGAGATAAAATATATATAAAAAACGAAAACACAGGACCAAAAGTGGCTATTTACGCAGAATCAGCCTTCCGGCGTCCCGTTAGGGAACATTCTGCTAATTTTGACAAAAACGGCATTATATGGCTTATTCATGCCAAAAAGGAAAAGTTGGACCCGATGAGGGTTGCCTACGTATCTCACGCCCTGTGAGAATCAAACTATGCGCAGTTTGGGCAAATTAACCGAACTATTTTAAAACATGACTCTTTTTTTATTTTCATTTTTCATGGCAAGACAAACTATTTTCTTTTTCTATTTTTGAAAACAAGACAAAATAACGATTTTTTCATTTTCAACAAACAATAAAACAATTAAAAATAACGACTCTTTTTCTTTTCTTTTTCAACAACTTTCCAAAAATAAAAGACTCCTTTCTATTTTTCCTTTGTTTTTAGTAAAACAAACTATTAAAATAAAACATTTTCCTCAAATTTTGGCAGAGTTTCGATAGTACTTGGTTTTCTGTTATTTCTCTCTTTTTCTCTCATTTTTTTTCAATTTCCGACGTTCCCGAAATTCAGAAACCGGTCAACATGCAGATTCGGAACAAATAAATGCACAACACAAGAGAATGCATCAGGATGGTCTTTTCACTTCAGGTTGCTAGTCCTAGACAGACCCAACCCCTGTGTTGAGTCCCCTAAGTCAAATGCAACGTGATGCAAATAAGCGTTCCTGCTAGGGATCCGGCATGAAGTCACGTTATTCTATGTTCAAAATCTGGGCCAGTGTTCTAGACTGTGTACCCGAGCGGACAACTCGAGTCGAGGAGGGGGCAACTTACCGGGAACCAAAAGGCCATCCGGCTTCGTAACTTGTCCGACCTCTTTCTTATTTCAAGGTATGACACTAACAAAATAGGGAGTCTCAACCGATAAGCACATCCCCGGGGTAACGAGAGAAGGGTGTCGGCATAGTTTATATACAATTCAGATAATATCGAAGCGGTAACATTTAGCACATTTATCATAAAACATGTAGGAAAATCAGGTATAATTAAATACAACAATTTATCTAAGCTCGAATTCTGAACCCTGAACTAGAGATTCTGGGTTCGACTCCCCAACAGAGTCGCCAGAGCTGTCACACCTCCTTTTTACACCTACACCAGTAAGGGCGTAAAGGAGTTTTTCCATTTAAAGGACAATCGAAGCGGGATTTGATTATTAATTATTCAGAGTCTCCACTTGGGAAATTAATGGTGTCCCAAGTCACCGGTTGCATCCCGAACCGAGGAAAGATATGACTATGTTAACAGTCCGCGAACCAGAAATCCGAGTAAGGAATTCTGTTAACCCGGGAGAAGGTGTTAGGCATTCCCGGGCTCCGTGGTTTTAGCACGGTCGCTTAACTATTGTATTTGATTTTATCTGATCTTAATACATGCTAGTTCATGTGCTTTTTATTAATTTTACACCGCTTTTATTATAGTTATATTTTTTAAGAATTGCGACGTCATGAAAACGCGTTTCGAACCACGTCGCAATCAATGCACCCGCAGTTATCAACACATTTCGACTTCGTCGAGATTTGGATTTAGTCGCATCAATGCGCACCCGAATTTTAAGAAGGTTATTAAATCGTGCCTACAGATACTAACGTAGTGTTATTTTTGGGAAAAAGCTATGAAGTTCGCTAAATGACATGGGTAACCTAATTGTTTCATACATTAATTTAGACAAAAACATCATAAAAATTTCAGAGATCAACTTCAGACAGCATGTTTACTTCAATTCCATAAACTTGAGAGTTACAAAACAAGTACCTGGAAATTGAAAGGAAAATAGAGAAAAGGAGAGGAATCAGCTACTTTCAACAACAACAGCAGTAAACCCAGCAATATATACCACAAGACAGGCCAGAAAACAGTTTTGAAACTCAGAAATACATGCAGCCTCACAGATCAATTCAACACATACTCCAAATATACTCCTGACCCTCACAGCTGAAACCAAACACACCTGCGATACTGCTAAACCCCAAAACCCAGCTGAAGTCCAAAAACTAGTAATGAAACTGTGAAACTGTTTCGGATTTCTCCATTTTTTGATGTTTTTGTTTTCTGAATAGTTTTGGAATTAAAATGCTGGCTGAAATCAAAAGCAATAATGAAAGCTCAAATTGAAACTTAGGGCTGAAGGCAGAAGAAGAGAGAGGAACCCCTTTTCCAAGGCATTTCATGCCCTTTTATAGGCAACCCCAAAGAGAATAGATCAGATTCTGATTTTCCAATCAGTCCCTCCCTATTTTCAATTTGGTCCCTCTATTTTTATCTTGCTAAACAAGTAACTGCATTACAATTATCAAAATCTACACTTGCACCCCATTCTAGAAGGCCCTAAGGTATTCCTCTACCCATACAATACCTAGACTGCCCTTCCATATACCTTGATATTACTATTCCTATCAGAACTACCCTTTTCCATACCCAGACTACCCCTGAAAGCCTTTCAAAATCACTGAACCTACCCTCATCCTTAACAGCTATACCCAATACCCTAACCCAATCTAAAACTAACTGAAATTAATTAACTAACATTCAGAAACTAACTAATCAGACTGACCAAAATCAATTCTGTTCAATTATACCAACTCAAACAAGCTAAACAAAATTAAACTGAGCTTAAGCTACCATGATTAATACTAAGTGAACTTTAAACTAATTCTTAAACCATGAACTTACAATCATTCAACCAAATATCAAACTCAGAATCAACAGTAATTAACAGAACTTAAACTAATGCAATTAAACCATAAAATTAACAGAACAATTAACGAAACAACACTGTAAATAATACTTCAAACATGCGAGTAAAAGGAAGCAATAAAACTCACAAAGGCATGAGGGACTCCGGCCAGTCAGAAACATCTGAATCCTTTCAGATTTTTGACGCGTAACATCCCTAACCATGTGTTCTTACAAGAGAACACATGGTTAAGGATACTACGGTTCGAAATCAAAAGGATTTGGTTTTAGGGTTTGGCCAGAAATTCTTAGATCTAAGATTCGGGCCGTTTCACGGTGATTTGAAAGAAAATAGCCGTGGATTAGTGTTGAGGAAGGGCCGAGGGTTGTGGGGTGTGATTTTGGACTGATTTGGATGAATTTGTCACTTGGCCGGAAAACTTCAAACCAAGATTCGACGATTTCCGGCCTTGTTCGAGGTACACCAGTAGGTACAATGGAAAGAGGAGAGTGAGGGGGATCTGTGGTGTTAACCTCGGAGTGAACGGCGTAGTTTGTGTTCACCGCCGGTGAGGGGTTTGATGGCGGCGCGGGCTAGGGTTTGTTGAGGGGAAGGGTGGGGTAAGGAAGACGATGCAAATGGGGGTAGGGGGAAGGTTCAGACTCTTTTATATTAAGAACCTCGTTAGTTCCGGACCGTCGGATTGATGAGATCCAATGGTCCTGATCCAGGGACCCCGAAACGACGTCGTTTCGTCTAGAGGGGGGGGGCAGACCGGGTAGGGACTTGGGCTGGACTGAATTGAAATGTTTTTGAGGCGTTTGGGCCTGAGATGTTTCAATGCATTTGGCCCAAATTTTGGGTCTTAAATAAGACCACTTTTTATACTCTTATTTTCTTTTTATTTTCTTTTCTTGCTTTTACAATTTTTATAATATTTTTTTTTATAATTTTTATAAAGATGTAAAACTAACATGAAATCCCGATTGTTTTAAAACAAAGACTAATTAATTCCTAAAATTGTTCAAAAACTATTTCGTGACAAATTCACAATAAAAATTATTAAAAATGCAAAAGTGAACTATTTTTTGTGATTTTCATGCTTTGTTCTAAACAAATTATCCCTTAATTGATACTAAATATAAAAATTAAGACCTAAATGCAAATGCATACTCTTTGTGTTTTATATGAATTAACATGCACAAATAAGATGCCAATAATTAACACAAAACGCCACCAAAATTCACAAGAATTGTAAAAATAAAGAAAAAATTATTTTATTGGAATTTTGGGAATTATTCATATATAGGGCAAAAATTACGTGCTCACAAGTAGTTAGTTACATTGTTAGTTAGTGTCAGTGAGTAAAAATTCACATCATTAGTTTGTATATATGTATAGGGGCACTACCATTTGTTAAATGAGAAAGTTTACTCTTATTCCAAAAGTTCTCGAACCTTCTTCTCCTCTCTCTGTGAGCTTCATGGCACACATTCATGGTGGTTGAGCTTTAGCTCAAATACTCTCTTCGATAATGTTCAATTTTGTCAATGTTAATAATCTCACATTTTTATGAATAATAAAAAGTAATTTTAAATCGCGTAAAAAATTCTTTTATGGTATAAGTGATATCATAAGTTGGATTGTTTTCAATATATTACTTGAATAGTTTATCCATAGAGAAAATATAGTTTGAAGGAAAAAAAAGATAGAGAAAATATAATTGCTCTCAAGGTGAAAAAGAATGGGTCAGTACAAGAATATTTTCACCTTTAAATTCTTAAAGGCGCTTGAACTTTCCATCTCCTATAATCAAAACAGAATCATAAGATATTCGGTTCTACTCTTATCTTAATTATCAGTATATATTAATAGTAAAAATCTTTTCTATAAAATGTGAATTACCGTTTTTATGTTTTAACCCCAATTTTCTTTCTAATAGTCCCATGTTATATCATCTTCAATGGAAGATAGAGTGAGCATTAATCCGTTTAGTTACCTAATAACAGGCATAGCTATACATCTATCTTAGAGAAGTCACCAATTTGTACAATCATACTTAAATTTACATACTTAACTCTCAATTGTTGTGTTTGGATGAAAGAAAGATTGTTCTATTTTTACTACTAAAAAAGTAGAATTTATTCCTTCTATTTCATTTAATGTAATCCGCTTGACTGTGTACTTAATTTGTTGGGAAAATTTCCAGCAACCGTATGGCTCTTTTTCATGTCAGTGGCAATTCCTTCCGCGGATGGGAGGGGTCTATTGATTCAACGGAGGAATTGAGCATGGACCTTTTCAGAATTCAGAGAGCGAGGGGCATTAGACCAATATCAAGAGGATTGGAGCACATTATTATTAGATTAATCCCAATTCACACCTCGTAAGGTCCTTTAAAAGCCAAAGTATATCACAAAACTCAAATTCAAAATCTCTTACTATACATAAAAAAATAATATTCATCTCATCACAATTCTCAACAATAACACCATATTATACATGATCACTTAGGAGCAGGGGCGGATCTATGTGTATGGGATGGGGTGGTACGCCACCCGCAAGCTTTGATAGAGACTATGCAATAGTATGTATACATGTATGTATATATAGAAGGAATGTCTACAAATAATATAAGTGGCACCCCATTAACAAAATGGTTCAAGGTGCCACTGGCAAGACACAACCTTTACCTTACCACCTTGGTTGCTCTTTACTTCTTTTTTCTCTTTCCTTAATTACTCTTTTTTGTTTGTTAGTACTCCCTTCGGTCCAAAATAAGCAATTTTTTAACTGTTTTCACACAAATTAAGAAATTCACCTTTTAACATTAATTAGTAATGAAATTGACCATATTAACCTTTACTATCTCTTCACACAAATACTCCTAACACATACTCCAACACTATTTACTCCAAGGGCAATGTAGGAAAAAAATAATTAATTCATTCTTGAAATCTGGAAAAATCACTTATTTTGGACCACAAAAAAAATCAAAAAATCATTTATTTTAGACCGAAGGGAGTAGTTCCTATTGAAATTTCTTTAATTTTATTAGTTTATTTTAAAAGTTCTTTTCTCCTTTTTAACATAAAATATAAAAATCTTTTCCTTGTCAAAAAAAAAATCTCCACTAGTGTGTTTTCCCAACTCCTTCATTATTTATGAATAAAAAAAAAAAAATTAATTTTTTCTTCGGAGGCGCAAACCCAGTAAATTTATTTGCAAAAGTGATAATAACAATAATAATAGAAATCCTTAAATAAGTTACTTGGTGGAAACTGAACATTCCCTTTGGCTGCTCCTGTTAGACTATTTTCTCATTAATCTTTGTGTTTATTACAGAACTTTTCATCATCTTTTGTTGCTTCCTTTTTTACCACTGCGTATTATTTTTTCTTGTCAATTACTTCACTTACTCACATCTTCTCTAAAATCACACTCAAAAACCAGAGATCTAGTGCATGCAGGTCGACACGTGGTAGAGCTAACACTTAATTTGGCAGGTCTTTGTGCCGTCAAAACGCAAAATTGAAGGCCATTTCTGTCTTTTAACATCGAAAAATTAGGGTTGAATCCACTTTCCTTTGCTGTCTGTCCTTTTATAATATCGACCATCATTACATCAGCCACTTCACCCCCCACACCCCTGCTTCTCCCACCACCTTCCCTCTGATCCTCCTTACTCCCCCGCATTATCAAAAAATTTGGCTGTTTTCTCCAATTCTTCCCATTCCCATTTTCTTCGTTAGTTCATGGATCCAACGCAAAAGGTAAATTAAGACCCTATTTATACTTCAATTTGCCAGCATTGTAGTTTTTTTTTTCTTTCTTTTCCGTTTAAATTCTTATAAATTGTTACTGATACAGGAAGATTCTTTGGCCGATGAGACAACTGAGAGTGCTAAATCTTGCACTGATTGTAAAACTACAAAGACACCCTTGTGGAGAGTTGGCCCTTATGGGCCTAAGGTAAGTTTATTACACCCATTTTGGGGTCATAATCAACGATTTCTAATCTGGGTTTTGTTTCATATGACCCAACGATTTCTAATCTGGGTTTTGTTTCATATCAGTTGATCAGATGCTAATTCGCATTATTAGTTGCTTTATTGCAGTCACTGTGTAATGCTTGTGGGATCAAATACAGAAAGAAAAAGGGTACCCCATCTGGATTTGGCAAAGACCCAGATAAGAAGAAGAAAGAGACAGACAGTTCTAACAGTAGTACGGACAAATTAGCTCATAGCCAAAAGGAGAAAATTGGAAATGATGGGAAGCTAAGCAAAGGATTGAAGGTGAGATTTATGATGTTAGGGAAAGAAGTGGTGATATTACAGAGGCAGAGATCTTCAATGAAGAAGAAGCCAACAATTCATAGGAAATTTGGTGAAGTTGAAAGAGCTGCTCTTCTTTTGATGGCTCTGTCTTGTGGCTCTGTTTTTGCCTAAAGTCAGCACCTATTAGTTAGTACTAATTACTAAACCCTAACCTCTTATTAAAGTAGATAAACCCTTGTTTTTTTAAGCTTAGTCAAAGCTTTTAGGGGTACTATAAAAAATATTCCAGATGGATTAACAGAAAAAAGAATCTGGTTGTAGAGCCTTTTTAAAGAAATGGCTTGATTTTGGTAGCTTAGGAAAAGGAAAGGAAGAAAGTGAAATTGTACATATATGATGGTGCTGATGATCTAATATGCCTTTTTGAGTTTTCATTTTATTGTCTGTTTGTTTGCTGCTCAAAATTGGATTATTCATTTGATATTCTGCAATTGTTAACTCTGATTGTCTTATAAAGTTGGTGAAGAACCTAAATTTTTTTGCCAATTTCATGTTTTGTTCAATGGTTTCACTGAAAGAGTGGTACCCTCTTTCTCTCTTTGGAACTAGGGTGGGTAGGTGAGAGAAGGGGGGGGGGATAAGCAAGGAAATTCGCAGGTTAATGGAATTAATAATTTCAAAATACTCCTTGATGTTCAAGACACTGTGCAGTGTCAATAGGATTCAACTATTGTCGTTCGGTTTTAATGCTATTTCTATGTTGTAACTTGTAGGAGAGAAATAGTGATTGTCTTGCTGGTTTTTTTTAACTACTAGGAGTACTGGAGTAGTATTTAAGTCCCCTAAATTTTCCTTCAAACTAAAAAAAGAAATTGCTTCTATGCCTAGACATGTAATTTTTGACCCTTCCCAAAATTTTTTATATTTTAGTATGTAAATATTTAATTTATGCCTAAAATAGCTATTTTAATTAATTTTTACTCTTTTACTTTATTTTATTACAAGAAAAATAAAAATTAAAAAAAAATTATTCCGTTAATGTTTTGTAGTCATTTTTAATATTGAAAAACATATAAAAAAAATTAGTTTATTTTAACGGTCAGTCTTTTTAATAATTATTTTATTTAAGTAAAACTAATTAATAAATGAGAATAAAACTTAGGCTTAATTTTGGATCTAGCCCATAATTTCTAGACACATACCCCTAATCTAATCCCTACCCCTGTATAATAGTGCATACACCAGAAACATAGACTTAGACCCTAAAAATTTGGATCCGCCCTTTTACACTAAGGACCCCCCCCCCCCAAAATCGATGGTCTCTTCTTCTTCACAAATTTGAAGAAAAGCTTTAGAATTTTCTGAGCTTCGGCAGCCATTGAATCTTCTTCTTCACAAAAATTACAGCCCATCGTCTTCAACCTTAAGCCTTCCAAAATCGAGCTATAAATCCACACACGCGGCTTGAGGTGTGAGTCGAACTAAGAGGTTCACGAAATTGCGAGGTTAGAGGTTTTTCCGATTCTACGGATTTCAACCGAGAGGTTCTGACCGAGGTCCTGTTAAATTTGAGGTTCCTTCTTGACTCCCATCTTATTATCCATATGGCTCTGTTAATGCCTATTTTGTATGTTAAATTTGTAACCCACTAATATTTTTTCTTTTGTTTTGACTTTGTGATATTCTTACTAATTAAATGAGATAAGGAATGAGATACTCTGTTTTTGAGTATAGCATGCTTTTGTTTATTTTTACTGTACTAGCAAACAAGTATTTAACTGAAGTAACCATCATTATATTGTTCGCTCGTTCATTGATTTTGTCTTTTCTCTAAATTTAAGCATGTATTATACCTGCTCTTAGTTGGTTTCTTTCCTTAAAGCTCTATGTGTTTTCTATAAACGTTTTCTCTTGTGTTGATTAGTTTAGTGATTTAATTAGTTAAATATTAATTTGTTTTGATCGTTCCCATTGGTTTGCTACTAAAGCCTTAAAGGTTGAGGGATAAGAATGTGTGTTTAAATTAAACATTGGGTTACATGATTTTTTAGTTCAAGGGATCAAAGATAAAATGAATTATTGGGCCAATGTTAGTTCTGTGGGGGTTTAAGAGGATTGTACGACTTTTAGACTATCCAATTAGTTTATCAAGGTTGAAACCACAAATAACATGTTGAAAATTATTGGTTTTTGAAAGTTATTCTGGTTTATGGGCTAAATGGATTTCAACCAAGAATGAGGCCACTCAATTTAGTTTTTCTGTCGAGCCCCTTCAAGAATAAAGGCTCGCAGGCCTAATTTCCTCAAATACCAATAGTTTGATTCCAAAGGTAAAACACTTCATGGCTTCCAATAAAGCAATATCCATTATAATTCACATTGATAGTATGCTTTTAGAGACACTCTTAATTAATCTACCCTCGTGATTGGGTACACGTTCGCATGATATAATTACGTTTTTTTAAAATAAAAAAATAAAAAATAAATTGAGGTATGCGTTCGCGCAACATCGACAAAACTTTCTTAATAAATCAACAAAAGCGTTATTAATCATGGACACGTTCGCGTGACATGATTTTGACGCGCCAAAAGAAAAGAGTATACGTACGCGTAACTCAATTATTTAATTACGAATAATTCAAGTGATTTAAAAGTGGTAAAGAGATAAATGCACATAGGTCCTAAAAATGAGTAGTTAAACGATTTAAGCCAAGAATAAATTGCTAAGCGATCATGCTAGGACCACAGAACCCGGAAATGCCTAACACCTTCTCCCGGGCTAACAGAATTCCTTACTTAGAATTTCTGGTTCGCAGACTTCAAAAGAAAAGTCGAAATTTCCTAGATTTGGGATTTAAAATAAACCGGTGACTTGGGACACCAATTAAATTATCCCAAGTGGCGACTCTGAAATCAAATAAATAATCTCATTTCGAATAATGTCACTTAAATTGAAAAAACTCCCTTATATCACTTTCGGTGTGTAAAAAGGAGGTGTGACACTATGAATAGAATTCTATTTAGAGTGAATGTCTATCTTGTAGAGAATTTTACTTTGTGGCTAAGTCATTTTTTTCCCTATAAATAGAGGGGTCTTACCCAATTGTAGATCATCCCAAAATTCAATAAGAATTTTCTCTCTTTCTCTGCAATATTGTTCTTCTACTTTTATTGTTTTATCATACGTTATCAGCACGAGACTCTACCGTTCAAAAAGATTAAGGTACAACTTTTCTCCTCTTTTAATTATGACTGATATTATGAAAAGAAAGTTCGTTGCCCTTGAAATTTCGGGCAAGAACTATATGACATGGGTGTTGGATGCTGAAATCCATTTAGATGCAATGAGTCTTGGAGACGCCATTAAAGATAAAACTAAAGCATCCACCTAAGACTGTGCTAAGACCTTGATTTTCTTGCGCCATCACCTTGATGAAGAGTTGGAAATAGAATATCTCACAGTCAAAGATCCACTTGTTTTGTGGAATGGCTTAAAGGAAAGATATGACAACTTAAAGTTGGTCACTCTTCCACAAGCACGATATGATTGGGCTCATCTTAGGCTCCAAGACTTTAAGTCTGTTTCTGAATGTATTTCTGTGATGTTCAGAATTACTTCTAAATTGAAACTCTGTGGAGATACTATCACTGATTATGATATATTTGAAAAAACGTTTACAACGTTTCATGCCTCCAATATGGTTCTGCAATAGCAGTACAGAGAGAAAGATTTCAAGAAGTACTCTGAGTTGATTTCTCTTCTCCTTGTGGCTAAGCGAAACAATGACTTGCTCATGAGAAATCACGAAAATTGACCCACTAGGTCTACACCATTGCCTGAAGTTGATGAGGTGTATTCCCATTATGCTAAGCGTGGAAAAGGCCGTGCCCTATTCGTGGTCGTGGTCATGACCGTGGCCGTGGACAAGGAAGAAATTTTCCTAGTGTTAATCACCCCCAAAGAAAAATAACCACCAAAAGTGGAAAGGGAAAGATGAGAAACCAAAAGCAAATGGTTCAGAAACTGAATGCTATCGTTGTGGTGGAAAAGGGCATTGGGCAAATATTTGTCGTGTACCAAGACATTTGGTTGAGCTTTATCAAGCATCTCTAAAGAATAAAGGCCCTGAAGCTAATCTTATCTATGACAATGAATTTGACATCATCCACTTGGATGTGGCAGATTTTTTTGAGCACCCTGATGGAAAAATAGACCACTTGATCGGTGATGGATCTGTGGTTAAAGAAGATTAAGTAGTTTAATTTTTATTTTTCCTATTCGTAGTAGCTAGTGAATAAACATCATGTAATCATAATTTTTTACATGAGTAGTAGTCATTAGTATCAATTGGTATTATTTGTTTTATGAAAGTGTTAGTTCGTTTTAATTAAATATAGTTCTACTATTTATTTTGAACAATATTTCAGTTTGGTTAGTTTTTAAGGATTAACATAATTTTTATTGAAGTAATATTGTAATGTGAAGAAAATATTTAACTGGTTTTGAAATAACTAAATATGAACGGCTTTCATTCTTTGGTTTGTTGAAATTGACAACCAAATCATCTTAGTTAATTTTCAGATGTGCTGTAAAGCATATCTCTTATTTTCATTTTTCTTAATCAACCAAAAGGTGAGGATAATTAGGGCAAATTTCAAGAGAATCTGGCGTATAATCAAACTTATTTTATACCACAAATCAATTAAGATAAGTCAGGAGATACCACTATAATATTGTATTTAATAATTGTGAATTTCGTCTCCGCTGCTGCCAATATAACATTGTATGCGTCTAATACTAAAAAAAATTGTCTCTTTTCCTTTATCTCTGAAAATACTAATGTTTATTCGTATATTTCTTTTTGTATGTCAACCCATGGGAAGCAAATATGGATATTCCACAAAGCAAACTTGGATCAAAGTTCAATTGTAAAAATATTTGTTTAATTGATTCATGTACGACACATACAATATTCAAAGAGAAGAAATATTTCTCTCATTTAAATATGTGTAAGACAGATGTTACTACAATTTCTGGTAGTAGTAAATTAATTGAAGGCTCTGGAAGAGCTACTATAACTCTGCCTAAGGGAACAATACTTATTATAGAGAATACAATGTTATCCTCCAAGCCCAAGAGGAACTTGTTGAGTTTTAAAGATATCCGTCGAAATGGATATCATATTGAGACAATAGATGAGAATAATGTTGAATATCTATCATTACCAAGAATGTCTCTAGCCAAAAGAGCGTTATTGAGAAGTTCTCATCTTTATCTTGTGGCCTGTATTGGACAAGAAATAGTGCAATTGAGGCACATTCTACCGTAAACCAAAAGGTTACTGATTCCAATACTTTTGTACTTTGACGTGATCGATTGGGACACCCTGGATCAATTATGATGAGACGAATTATAGAAAATGCAAATGGGCATTCATTAAAGAATTTAAAGATTCTTTTAAATAATGAATTTTCTTGCACTTCTTGTTATCAAGACAAGTTAATTATTAGACCATCATCAACAAAGGTTGGAATTGAGTCCCCTGTGTTTTTGGAACGTATACAAGGGGACATTTGTGGACCTATTCACCTACCTAGTGGGTCGTTTAGATATTTTATGGTCTTAATAGATGCATCTTCTAGATGGTCCCATGTGTGCCTATTGTCATCTCGCAACCTCACATTTGCAAAAGTAATGATACAAATAATTCGATCACGGACACAATTTCCAGATAATCCAATTAAGTCTATTAGACTTGATAATGCTGCTGAGTTTTCATCCCAAGCATTTAATGATTATTGCTTATCAATTGGGATAAAAGTGGAACATCCTGTAGCTCATGTTCTCAAAATGATCTTGCAGAGTCTTTAATTAAACTTCTGCAATTGATAGCAAGACCGTTACTCATGAAAACGAGGCTGCCCACTTCCGTTTGAGGTCATGCCATTTTGCATGCAGCAATGCTAGTTCGTCTCAGACCGACAAATTATCATAAATATTCCCCGTTGCAACTAGTTTTGGGTCATGAATCTAATATATCCCATTTAAGAATTTTTGGATGCGCAGTATATGTGCCTGTAGCACCGCCATATCGCACCAAAATGGGTCCCCAAAGAAGGTTAGGAATATATGTTGGGTTTGAATCGCCCTCCATTATTCGCTATCTTGAAACATTAACGAGGGATTTATTCACTGCTCGATTTGCAGACTGTCGATTCGATGAGACACTTTCCCCAAAATTAGGGAGAGAAGTTGGTGAAATCAAACGGAAAAGTTTGTGGAAAAATCCATCATTATCTCATCTTGATTCACGTGCCTCTATTTGTGAAAAAAGGTACAAAAGATTATCCATTTGCAAAGAATAACAAATCAAATGCCAGACGCATTTACGGATTTGAAAAGGATAACAAAATCACAAATCCCTGCAGAGAATGTTCCAATCCGTATTGATGTCCCTATTGGACAATCTTCTAGTGTCATAGCTAATGAGTCAAAAGCACGCCTAAAACGTGGCAGGCCATTAGGTTCCAAAGATCGAAATCCTAGAAAAAGGAAAATAAATGATCAAAATGACACTACGAAAGAACCTCATGAAGAAATCCACGATTTAATAAATTCTGAGATTCATGAGGAATCCACTGAGCCCTAGGCTCAAGAAAATAAGGAACTATCAATAAATCCAATCGATATTGAGACAAATTTGAATCGAGTGGATATAGTGGTGGATTATGTCTTTGCATATAATGTTGCATCTAGCATTATGCAAGAAAGTGAGGATCTTGAACCTCAATCTGTTGGAGAATGTCGACAAAGACTTGATTGGCCAAAATGGCAAGAAGCAATCCAATCAGAGTTGAATTCACTTGCAAAACGTGAAGTTTTTGGGCCTGTAGTCCAAACACCTAATGGTGTTAAGGCTGTTGGCTATAAATGGGTCTTTGTACGCAAGAGAAATGAGAAAAACGAGGTACAAAGATATAAGGCACGCCTTGTTGCACAAGGATTTTCACAAAGGCCTGGTGTCGATTATGAAGAAACGTATTCACCTGTTATGGATGCTATAACTTTCAGTTATCTCATTAGTTTTGTTGTCCATGAAAAGCTTGACATGCATTTAACGGATGTGGTTACCGCCTACCTTTATAGCTCACTAAATAATGAGATATACATGAAAATTCCCGATGGATTTAAAATGCCAAACACACATAATTCAAAGTCCCGGGAAATGTTTTCAATCAAATTGCAAAGATCTTCGTATGGTCTAAAGCAATCAGGACGAATGTGGTATAATCGTCTTAGTGAGTATTTATTAAAGGAAGGCTATATAAATGATGTCATTTGCCCATGTGTTTTTATAAAGAAAACAACATCGAATTTGTTGTACTTGCCGTATATATTGATGACAAACCTTATTGAAACTCCTATAGAACTCCAAAAGGCAATTGATTATTTAAAGAAAGAATTCGAGATGAAAAATCTCGGAAAGACAAAATTATGTCTTGGTTTGCAAATTGAACATTGGCAAACGGAATTTTTGTTCATCAATCTACCTACATAGAAAAGGTATTGAAACGGTTTTACATGGATGAAGCACATCCATTAAGTACTCCGATGGTTTTTCGATCACTTGATGTGAATAAGGATCCATTCCGAACTCAAGAAGAGAATGAAGAGCTACTTGGTCCTGAAGTACCATATCTTAGTGCAAATGGTGCACTAATGTATCTTGCTAATACTACAAGGCCTGACATAACCTTTTCAGTTAATGTCTTAGCAAGATATAGCTCTGCTCCTACAAGGAGACATTGGAATGGAATCAAACACATATTGCGGTATCTAAAATGGACTACCGATATGGGCTTATTTTATGGCAACAATTGCAGTCCCGATCTGGTTGGTTATGCTGATGCTGGGTATTTATCTGACCCACACAAGGCTCGGTCTCAAATAGGTTATGTATTTACCTGTGGAGGCACTGCCATATCTTGACGATCGACAAAGCAATCAATTGTGGCTACTTCATCTAATCATGTTGAGATAATTGCTATTCATGAAGCAAGTCGAGAGTGTGTGTGGTTGAGGTCTATAATACATCTTATTCGAGATAAAAGTGGTTTGAAATGTGACAAACTACCCGCGATTTTGTATGAAGACAATGCAGCATGCATAGCTCAATTGAAGGGAGGATTCATAAAAGGATATAGAACAAAGCACATTTCACCAAAGTTATTTTTCACACATGATCTTCAAAAGAATGGTGATATCAATGTGCAACAGATTCGTTCAAGTGATAATATGGCTGATTTGTTTACAAAATATCTACCAACATCAACCTTCAAGAAGCTAGTGTACAAAATCGGGATGCGAAGGCTCAATGATGTGAATTGATGCTTTCATCAGGGGGAGTTAATGCGCGTTGCACTCTTTTTCCCTTACAAGGTTTTGTCCCACTGGGGTTTCCTTGCAAGGTTTTTAACGAGGCAACCAAAAGGCGTATTATTAAACATGTGTAATCTTTTTCCTTTTCTAGAATTTTTTTCCCATTGGGTTTTATTTTAGTTAAAATTTTAATGAGGCACATTACTTATCGAGTAGACATTCAAGGGGGAGTGTTATGAATAGAATTCTATTTAGAGTGAATGTCTATCTTGTAGAGAGTTTTACTTTGTGGCTAAGTCAGTTTTTTCCCTATAAATAGAGGGGTTTTACCCCATTGTAGATCATCCCAAAATTCAATAAGAATTTTCTCTCTCTTTCTTTGCAATATTGTTCTTCTACTTTTATTGTTTTATCATAATTGCCAATTTTTCTAGACAACAATTCAATCAAAAGGCAATCTAATGTTGAAGAAATTCTCTATCAGAGCTTTGTGAAATAAAGAGTGGGAGAGAAGAGGCGTGCCAATTAAAACTCACATAGTATTCCTTTTGGAATGTTGTTCTAAATTGCACTGTGTTTATTCGAACATATAAATTTATAATAGTAAATCTCACTTTATACCCATTAATTCCAAACTATTTATTCTTTAATGCCCAGACCCAAATTATTTATTACTCGTACTCATATGGCCCAAACTATTTACCCGCTAATTCCAGTCGCAACCTGCAAACAAATGAAATAGTTCCCGCTAACAAGGAATCTTGAAAGAGAACCTCAAGTGGTGAAATAGAGATTCAAACAATGGTTGAAAAATCTGGCTTCGAAAAAATAGACCAAACCGTCTTGTCGCTCGTTCTGTCACTGTTCCGCTACTGTTGAGAACTGCAGGAGATTTATAGCCTGTTTGACCAAGTTATTTTGGGGTCAAAAGTGTTTTTTTTGGCCAAAAGCACTTTTGGCAAAAAATTGAGGTGTTTGGCCAAGCTTTTGGAAGGAAAAAAAATGCTTTTGAGGAGAAACAGAAAAAAGTAGCTCCTCTCCAAAAGCACTTTTCTGATAAACACTTTTGAGAAAAATACACTTAGAAGCAGTTTTCAAAAGCTTGGTCAAACATTAATTACTACTCAAAAGTGCTTTTCTAATTAATTAGCCAAACATAAACTACTTCTCACCAAAAATACTTTTTTTAAAAGTACTTTTGAGAAAAGTATTTCTCAAAATAAGCTGATTTTAGAAGCTTAGCCAAATGGGCTATAAATGATTGTCTCCTTGGCTTCGTTAGTATGTGAGCATATAATTGCTTTTTTCCACAATATAAACTCTTATTTAATGGTTGACAAAATAATTGGAATTCAGTAGTTGCTTCAATATTCTTTTCCCTAATTTCTTTATGCTTTATGTTCCTTTCCCCTCTGTTTTTTGGGTTTTGCCGTCTTCCCTTTTCTCTTTTGTTCTCACTAACGTTTTTTGTTTGCAGGTTGTGGCTGGAATTAGCGAGGAGAAAAAATTTGATAGCATTTGGAGCTGATTTGAGATGGTTGAGTTGAAAATTTTAGCTGAAAATTGAAAAGCACATAACTATCCAATAATATACTGCTACGGTATAAAATATGGTATATGAGTATATAGCTATACTGTAACAGTATACTATTATAGTATACAATATACTGCAACGGTATATTGTAATAAATCGAAGAAGAACACAGTTACCTAATAATATACCGCGATAGTATACAATATGCTTACGAGTATATAGTTATACTGCAACAATATACTATTATAGTATACAATATATTGTTTCAGTATACTATAATAATATGCAATATACTGTAACAGTATGCTGTAATAGTATACAATATAATATAATAGTATACTTTTTACCCATAAATTCACTTACCTTTTCCCTTTTAATTTGTTTTAAGCTTTTACCCAGCGTGAGGGGCAATTTGAAAATGCAAAATAAAATAAAATATTATAGTATGCTATATAATGTAACAATATACTCTTAAAATTAGATCCTTTTAGAACTTTTTTGAAAATTTTATTGATAACTGATATTATTTCAGTTTAATAATTGAATTAAAAATTTTAACTCTTTGCGTACAATTGTATACCCTGTTGGTATAGCTATATACTATACTAGTATCATATGTTAGTTAATATTTTTCGGTTGTATTAACTATATTTAATTGGTACACAATTTGATTTTTCTTTAGTAATAATATTTTTTAAAAAATAATAAAAAATAGTGAAAACAGTAAATGAAATTAGATTATGAAGAGAAAAAGAATATATAAAAAAAGAATGTTCAATGAAACTAGAAAAGGAAAAAAGAAAAAAATAAGAAGAAAACGAGAAAAAAGAAAAGGAGAAAAGGAAAAAGAAAGAAAAAGAAAAAGAAAAGAAGCATAAAAAAAATTGGAGAATAAAGAAAAAATTCTCCACAAAATTACTATGGGTAGGAAATGTAATGAATTTATGGGTAAAAAATAAATGGGTAGACAAGGGTAAATATTTTTTTTTTGTGGGTAAGTGTGTCAAAACCCCTAAATGTTTTGCTTAATATACTTTTGGTCTTGGTTCGATTATTTGTAGCTCTCCTTTATAGCCTGTTTGGATGGTAATTACTTATTGTTTCATAATGTATCATATCATATTGTATTGGATTGTATCGTTTGTTGAATACAATGTTTGGATAGATTGTGTCGTTTGCTGTCGTTTCATGATATCACGCACTAGCAATATGAAGAATAAACTTATAATATTATAAAGAAAATTATGATACAGGGTAAAATTACTATATAAAAAGATAGATAAATGATAAAATAAAATTATTTGACAATAATGAAAGGTGAGATTGAGAGAAAAAGACAAGGTAACAATGCGACCACACCAAATCGGTTGTTACATAAAATGACACATTTCGTCGTTATGTAACGACGAATTGAACGATACGATACAATAAAATTTAAGACCAAATCGGTTGTTACATAAAATGGCATATTTCGTCGTTATGTAACGACGAATTTAACGATATGATACAATAAAATTTAAGTAACAATCAAAACAAACATCGTATTTAAAGTTACAATACGATATAATACAACGGGTAACAACCATCCAAATAAGCTGTTAGTTTAGCAGAATTACAAAGAAACTTCACTCCGGTAAATGCCGATTGCGTCAAATTTGATTATTTTAGAAGAATTAACTCTAGTAGCAACTCACCCGACCACTTAAACTAAAATTAGCTCACCCAATCGCTTAAATTAAAATTGGCAGGCGAATATATAATATATGTATAATATGTATCTAATTATATATAATTAATATATAATTTATGTATACCGATTAAATAAAGAAAACAATGAACTTGCAGCTATTTATGTAAAAATCGCATTATTTTATATCAAAATACCATCCTTGAAATATATGGATTAAATCAGAGCCTTCAAAAGAAAGATTTTGGTATTCGGAAAAGATAGGAAGAAAGTGAAATTGTATGATGTATAAAGGAAGGTGCTGATGATTGGAAATGCCTTTTTAGTTTTGTCATTTATTGTCTCTTTGCTTCCTAAAATGGATCGTGCGACATTCTGCAAATGTTTATTTCGGTTGTCTGTTAAAGTTGATCGCTCCAAAATTTTGCCAAGTTTACGTTTTCTTCAATGGGATGACTGAACTAATACGGGGAGAAATTTAAAAATAGCCAGATTTACAATTGGTAATTCAAAAATAGTCCAGTTTTAAAAGTAATCGAAATTTAGCCACTTTTCATGTAAAGATAAATTTGAGCGAAAACACTGTTCAAAACGCGGAAAATACGCCCGTATATTATACTGGAGTTCCAGCATAAGTATGCTGGAACTCCAGCATAAGTATGCTGGAACTCCAGCATAATATGTTGGAGTTCCAGCATAAGTACACTAGAACTCCAGCATAATATACTGGAGTTCCAACAAGTATAAATGTCCAGTATAACATACTGGAGTTTGGAACACCGGTGCTCCAGTCTCCCGTATATTATACAGGAGTCAGCAAAGTATACCGGTCCAACATAATATGCTGGAGTTCGTACATAGATGCACCGAACTCTCGTATATTATGCGGGACCGGTCTCTGTTGCAGCAAAATAGTGACTATTTTTCATTGACTTCGTAAACGGTGACTATTTTTGAATGACCAGTCCGAAAACTGGCTATACCGTGCTATTTTGACACTAATATGTATTGCAAGATGCACATATGTGTTCAGTAAAAATTGCACGGGCACTCCCATTTAACATATACCTTAATTTTTACAATTTCAGATGCCTCTTCTTCTTCCTGCAACCTGTGCGCTCCTTTCTTCCTCCTTTCCTTTCCTCCTCCTCCTCCTCCTCTTCTTCCTTTCTCTCTCAAACATATGATACTATGTGTAAGTATTATTAATTGAATATAAAATATATAATGATTTAGCACTAGGGTATGAGTTTTGCATTAACTACGTTGTATTATGCTGAATATAAGAATACGGGTCCAGAATCAGATACCAGTAACATGGTTACATGGACTGGTTAGCGTGGTGAGATTAACTTCTTGGATGCATCTTATTTCACTATCATCAATTTCATAGTGGGAAATTATTGGATTCCTTGGACTGGAGTCCCTTACACGAGTGGTTTTTATATTTATAAGCAAGAATTTTTTCTTGATCTTTTATCTAATTTGGTTATGTTCTTCAGCTAATTCCAAGTTTGAAGTTCTTCAACATGTTTGAAGTTTGCACTATGTATGCGGTGAAAATCAGGGAAGACCGATTTTAAGGCTTCCATGGCGTTTTCGAGCACAACCTCGATGAGATCGAAGCATAGCCTAAGGTTCGTCCTCGAAGCACTCGCCTCGGCAGGGCGTATCGAAGACTCGTCATAACGTACCTCGAAGGAGGATGACTGTCGAGGGCACGTGATGAGGACTGACAGAGTCTGCAAAGAATAGTACAAATCCTTATTTAGCCGTTATACAGCTGTACTAATAGCACTTCCTCATCATGATTGGACATGTACTGTATTGGGATTTACCCCTCCTATATAAAGGGGACCCTTGTCATCTTGTAAAGAGATTCAGATTATTACACAACACATTGAATACAATACAACATTCTTTGCTTTTTGCTTAAACAATTATTCTACGCATTTATTGCTTATTCTTTCATTGTTCATTTATTGTTCTTCATTTATTGCTCATTATTAACCGCAAAAGGCCATCTTTGAGGCCCTCACTATCATTGATTCTTCACCAATTGTCCATTGCTATTAGCCCCATCTAGACCTCGAGACCCTGCTCCAGCCAGCTTAGGGCCCAGTCTTGTGACCCTATTGGTTTGCATTTCTTATTTTCTTTACTTACACTTAGCATTTGTTGCCTAACAACTAGTGTTAAATTTAATCACGTATTTTTAGAACCACAAAATCAAATATAATTGTAGTTATCATTTTCAAGGTAAACAGTTTGGCGTCCGCCGTGGGGCTAAAAATAATAGTGATTATTTTGGTGCTAGTTTTCTAAAAACACAAGTTATTCTTCATGCTTTTCTTGTCCAAGGATCTTTGATTTTAGGTCAAAAAATATCTAACTCAGCAAATGCATACGAAAACAACGGTATTCGGCTTCATGGAAAAAACGGACCAGAAGAACCTCAACATATCATTCACATGATCGTTGGAGGAACCGACGTCCCACAGGGACCAATGTTCAAACGGGCTAGTGTCCATCACAGCGGAAAGGCAAACTCGAAGCTATATACCCGATGACACCCTTATATTTAGAGAAGAAGACATCGAGGCCTTGTCCCAACCACATGATGATGCACTTAATTTATTTTCTTTGGAATAATGTTCAAATTAAACGTGTGCTCGTGGATCCAGGTAGCTCGGCCAACGTAATTAGGTCGAAGGTGGTGGAGCAGCTCGGACTGCTCTACCAAATCGTACCCACCTCTCGAATCCTCCATGGATTCAACATGGCAAGCAAGACAACGAAGGGAGAAGTCATCCTCCTAGTCACTGTGTCCGGTACAGTTCAGGACACCAAGTTTCATGTTATTGGAGGTGACATGGGGTACAATACGTTACTTGGAAGACCGTTGATATACAACAAGAGGGCAGTGCCATCAACTCTTCACCAAATGATGAAATTCCCAAGAAAAGACGGTATAAAAATGGTGTACGGAGAACAACATGCAACAAAGGAGATTTTCGTGGTAAACGACGTGGCACCAACATCGACTCCTGTTGATACCCAATTTTTCCTTCATATATATTTAAATATGCCTACATACTTTTAAAATATTGTATACGCATTACAAACATGCACAAGTGTTTTTATAATTTTTCTATAATTTTAAATGCCTTAAATTAATTTATTTCTATATTTTTATTTATACAAATATACAATAATTATTCCTCATATTATTTTTATAATGCTATAATCATCTAAATTCATCATTTATGCCCATATAATATTTAAATATTTTAATTGCATTTTTTTTACAATCACATTTGCATTTTTAGGCTAGAATTGCATATTTTTGCAACAATAGCCTATATATATGCACAATTATATTATCTATACAGAAAATAATTTTTCATATTTTTACAATATTAAGTATGTATTTTAAAGCATTTTCATGCATAAATCATATTTTTATCATTTATAAATTATTTTATTAAATTAATTGGGTACTTAAAATCTAGTCCCTAGAAAATACTCAATTTCGGACCTAGCCTAGCCCAATACCTACACCCGTCCAACCCAGACCCAAACCTAAATATCGGTACCCGCCCTGCCTAAATCTAATCTTGGCCGTTGATCACAGAAGATCAACGGCCCTAAATCAACCGACCCCTTTTAATGTACCAAACCCCAAATCCTACCCTCATAATCCTAATCCGCCGTCCCTTGAATCCCTATCCTCTCTCTTCTCTCTAAGACAACCCAAACCCTGGTACTCCCAGGTTTATTTTTGATCCTGCTTCAGGCTCCCTATAGTATTACTTTGCATTTCCTTTGTGTAATTTATGCAATTTTGGTCTGTAATAATTATTTGCAAATAGATATTTGGGTAACTAATAAAAGGGAGGGTAGTTGTATGATACTGTGGGTAAAACGGGGTAGAAAACATGCTATAGATTTTATATTCTGCAAATTTGTATTAGAAGCCATGGTTCTAGGATTGATGTGTTCGTTTACATTTAAACTATGTTAAACCTGTGCATTAGATATCCTGCTTTTAGGGCCTTCATGTTTTCTACTTCAGCATGCTGCATGCTCAATTCTGTTTCTTCACAAGTACTGTTACATACACATCCTCCTATTAAATAATCTTAATAAAAACTGTCATTCTTGTATGTATTAGATACCATGTTCTTAGGAATTGTGCTTGCATTTGTTTGAACCACCTCTATTTCGATTAAATCAATGGCTGTGCATGAAAGGTTTTAAACAGAATCACACCTAGGTATAATGTCTCTAAACATAAGTTGATAAATCGCCTTTTATAATCTGTATCACCTAGATTCAGCATGCCTATAGGTTGAATAACCTCGAATTTTTTAAACAGCTCTTACAACTGTGATTGTGTAGAATCCCACGCCTAGGCAAGCCTCAGGTAATTAATCTCCTTGTAAAACTGAAAACTGTGTTCGGATTGTATTTAAACTGCTTAAGTCTCACAGATTCTGAAAAACCAGTAGGCAAACTGGTTAGGATTCAACCACTTCCCTTAAAGCAAACGCTGCATGTTTATCTAGATATCATGTTCCTAGGCTTTCTGAACTTATTCAAAATCAACTGTTTGAGACGTGCTGTTTATTTGCCTATGTATATGTGGAGGAAAATATAAGCCTTTTACCTACTTCCTTAATTGACAGTCCTATATGTTATTCGTTGTCGCCTAGATTTTTCCCTTTTAAACACCTTAGGATTGTCTAGAACTGCCTAATTTTAGAGGTCCTAAATTCCTCTGGGGCCACAAGGAAGGGACGGGTAGCAGCACACTTAGAGGTCGTTAATCAAACTCGCTTATATAACCATTAAGGGGAGGGTAAAAGGATATGGTGACCTGCACGCTATTGTCACGTGTAGCCCCTCTAGTTGAGGAGGATTACCGGGCATTGCACAGATTGATCCTGTAGGATAATCAACCTAGGACTTCCCTTTCCCAATTCCTATATTTGTTTAAACTATCTAAACATCTTTCATATATGCGCATTGGATCATGTCAGCTTCCTTGATCTTATATGTATTTAGACTGTGAAAACTACTTTTGTTTGCAAATATGTGCTAAGACTGCTTGCATGCTAATCGACTAATTCACATGGTTTAAGTTCGGCCGAGACCCACCGCTGTGGACCGCGAGGAGTGCCTAACACCTTCCCATCAAGGTTATTTCGAGCCCTTACACTAATCTCTGGTAATGCAAAACTGGTTATATGAGTTAATTGCTCTAGATGCCCTAACACACCTTAATCCATTAGGTGACAACTCTTCAAATACCCAATTCCAAAAAAGGAAAAGAGTTATTCCCCCATAAATGTCGAAACCCGGACTTCCCTGCAAAAAGGTAATAAAGGGGGCGCGACATCATGTCAACTTTGCTGGGGATATTTTAGGCTCTTACCATGACAAACTTATTTTTTTTGAATTAGTCTAAGTACGGTTTATCCCGTGTACCCTTTCCCCTTTATTTGGATTTAACTGCTTATTTATGATTTTTTTATTTCCTGAAACCAACTTGCCTCTTTGTTTTCTTTTTTTTCGTAACTGTCTTTCAATTATTTAAATACTGCATTTATTATTTTACGTAAAAATACTTGACAACATGCTATTTATTATTGCATAAATTATGCTCAACATCATATTCCACTCGTGCGTAATCAATCCCATATCAACGCTTGATGAGTGTTTGCGCTCTTCCTATATATCACCCTTTAAATTAAGAAAGGCGTAGTTGCGGTAAAACTAGTCGATCAGCGGTGAGTTCGAACAATTCCGTGCCTTCCCCCCATCAAGATTTCTGCTTGAGGGTCCAAGTCTTGACCTCTATAGCAGCCTTACTCTGATTAATTGTACATGCATCATGGTCAAACCTAGCCATGGTAATATGTTGTCCGCATAATAACCATTTAAGACAAGCCTCGTCCAAAAGTCCATCGGGTTTTCCACAATCCCAACGGATGTAATCACGATTGTGTGGATTAATTTGGAGAAATAAGTTCCAATATGCTAATCATTACTGTATAAATAGACGAACCTGGAGGGGGAAAGTAACTATCTCTTATTTTGCAAAAAATGAGGCAAGAAGTCCCCAGATTCGATATGGTCAGAAGCATACCTCCAATTTTAATAGATTGGTGGACGGACCTTCCCTCAAGTGATTAAAATCATGTGAAAAGAGCCTTAGGGAATTTGTTGTCACTATTGGATCTTCAACCGAACAAAATACTGATCGAGGCCGCCACTCTGTTTTGGGATAAGGAAAGGGCTGTGTTCTGCTTTGGAGACATAGAAATGACTCCCCTTCTAGAAGAAATAGAAGGATTTGCTGGGTTTCCTTGGGATAGCCCTGGTCTGTTGGCACCTAAAAATCGCACCACTAGAGGGTTCCTTAAGATGATGGGGCCTGAAGAAAAATGACGATTTGGAGTGCCTGAAAAACTCCTACGTACCTTTTGACTTCCTTTATGAAAGATACGATCACAACAGCTCTTACCGTATTTTTGATGATGAGTTCTCAATCATCTCCTTGGACTGGGTTCATCGAAGGTTTTTCGTGTTCATCGTGTGCTTCTTGGGTATGCTGGTATTCCCAATCCAAGGGGATATAATCCATAGGCTGGCCATGGTGGCTAAACCTCTGATGGATGGGATCGAGGGGCATACATATACTATTGTCCCTATGATCAATGCGGATATGTGCCGAGCCTTGGAACGCTGTCAGAAGGGGTCTAGATTCTTTGAGGGTTGCAATTTGATGTTACAAGTCTGGCTGTTAGAACATCTGTAAAGGGGTCAATATCGCCAAGAGTTTCCACAAAGGCCGTGGAATGACCACATAGCCTTCCATCACCCTAAGAGAATGACTTACATTCCAGACATGTTCGATCAACCTAAGGATGCTGTAGGATAGGTGTAGTTTTTCAACAAGTTGACTAAGCACCAGGTTTAGTGGATGTTCGAGTGGTTCCCCACTGACGAGTTCATCATAAGATCCAAAGACGTCCCATATTTGGTGTTGATTGGGTTAAGAGGGATATACCCTTATGCTCCCCTCAGGGTTATACCACAGGTTGCTAAAATGAGTCACTTCATAGTTGGTTTCCAGGATAACGCCATCCCATATAAGAATAAAGCACAACATAGGTGAACTTTGAAGATTATTGTGGAAAAATATACTATCAAGCCGGACCGATATCATGCGGGCCATTCATACTTTTACCCCTCATGGTTGGACGATAATCTATCAGGAGTCTTCAAGCCAAGGGTTGGTCCAGGAAACAAGGTCATAGATGAGTTTGCCAAGGCAGAGGTAAAGTACAACAAGCTGCGAAAAGAGTTTGAGAGTCTGAAGCTGAGCATATGGTGCAGCATAAGGCTGATATGGAAATGATTAACGAGTGGAAAGAAAGAGCTGTCAAATCCAGCGAGAGGCTGGAATATCTGGAGTACAGTTTAATGGAATTGGAAGGGAATATAAGGAAGAGGGTCACCTACTGCTAGAATGCTGAAGGAAATGAAAGAGGGTATTTGGTAAGGGCGTTCCTATTGCTGAACCTGCGCGAGCTGGGAGAGTTGATCGACAACAACATCTAGTCTATAGAGGGTACTTTTGGGACCAAATAGATTAGATTTACTTGCTTTCCTTTTAAATGTAATAAGGCCAAGTTCCATTCGCAACATTATCTTATTTAGTGTCGTTTAGGGTCGTTTACTTTACATTAATGAAATGAGGCAATTACTGGCACTGAATTTCTCCAAATTTATTTGTCGCTAGGCCTACCTCGGGCACAACGAGGCTCCCAAATTAGGACGTGAATTTACATTCCCACAATATGCGTTTAAATACCGCAAACATTTCAGAACCCTTACTAACTTGTTTACCTTTTGTTTTTCTTTATTCTTTATTCCCATCCCCTAAGGTTGGTTCGCTCATACTGGTATCATCAGCGTATCACACCAGATCTAGAGGCCCTCCACCTCCTCCTCCTCCAAGTAATACAAAGAGCAAAGGGAAATCTAAAATGGACGACTTAAGTGGTATTCAAAAGGAAAATGCAGAAACTTCAGACGATCGGAGTACTCTGGCACCAAATGATTTAGATTTGAGGTTGGAACAAAAGATACTAGAGTTACAGGAAGAGCTTGAGCAGGTTCACAACTTGGAAAACCTATCCCTCACCCTGAATGTTCCCAATATCAACCAACAAAACACCAAAAACCCAGCACCTCCCCAAAACACATCAAACCAGCTTCCATAAAACCCTCCTGCACCACATCAATATGCAACTCCACCTCAAAATCTCAATCCTTTACCGATACCAATCCCACCACAACACCATCATCAAACGATCCAATACCCACCAACCGTTACCTATCACACTCCTTAGAACACACCACAGCCCATTCCCGATCCTCAAAACTCAACCAATGACCACCACTACACCCAAGTCCCTGACACTTACCAAAATAACCCTATATATGTGGAAACTGTACCTCACTCTACTCAACCAACTTCCTATACACCAGAATCCGCTGAGAAGGACCTACTCATCAAGAACATAGTTGAGGAACTCAAGATGTTGACAAGTCGAGTTTAGGGTGTCGAATGAGGCAAAAGGATAGAAGGTTTGAACTATGAAGACCTATGCATACAACCAGACGTAGAATTGCCAAAGGGTTACAAACCTCCCAAGTTCGAGATGTTTGACGGTACAAGTGATCCCAGGGTTCGTCTAAGGACCTATTGCTTGTCAGGGACGGAAAGGATGAAAAGATCCGAATGAAGCTTTTTATGAGGAGTCTTACGGGAGATGCTTTGTCCTGGTACATCAGCTAGGATCCTAAGAAATGGTCCAACTCAACACAGAAAATGTACTAGATTTTTTCTACATTCAGAACCCACCGAGACTTTTCTCGAGTATGCTACTCGTTGGAGGTTGGAAGCAGCCAAAGTTAGGCCATCTTTGGACGAGGAACAAATGAACAAAGTTTTTGTCAGAGCACATGATCCGCAATACTATGAGAGGTTGATGGTTATTGAAAACCATAAATTCTCTGATATCATCAAACTTGGGGAAAGAATCGAAGAAGGCATCAAATGCGGGATGGTAACAAACTTTGAGGCATTACAGGCCACAAACAAGGCATTACAATCAGGCAACATATCAAAGAAAAAAGACGTTGGGGCAGTAATAGTGGCTCAAGGCCCGAAATCTCCACTCACATATCAAACACCTCCACCCATATATCAAACACTCCCACCCACATACCAAGCACCTCCACCTACATATCAACCCTCATCTCCCAGATATTCCCAACCAGCCACTATTTATCATACCTATAATTCCCAACCATCTCATTTCCAGTCACCTCCAACTCGCCAAAATTATCCAAGACCACGACCCAATTTTGACCGCAAGCCACCTAGATAATACACCGCTATTGCTGAACCCATCGACCAACTGTATGAAAGGTTGAAAGCCACTGGTTACATCACTCTCATTCCCACTGTGGCAGTAGAAAACCCATCCCAATGGGTCAACCCAAACAAAACCTATGCATACTATTCTGGTATGAAGGAGCACACCATTGACGAGTGCCGAACATTGAAAGACAAAATCCAGACATTAATTGACAACAAGGTTATACAGGCAAAAGAAACTACACCCAATGTCCGCAACAACCCCCTCCCGGATCATAGAGGTGGTGGGATACATGTGATAGATATGGATGAAGAATGGGATCCTGAGGTGTCAAATTGGGCTTATTAGAGAAGGAGATGACTTTAAACCTGCAATCCCACTTACTCCTATCGTAGTATAGACTCAGTGACCAATCGAGGTTGAGGTAGTTGTATCAGTTCCATTTGAGGTAGAGGTAGCTCCACCTGCGGCCACCCTTGTCCCATTTGAAGTGGAAGTGGCCAAACCTTTCACAGTGACAGTATCAACCACACCTCCTTTCAATTCAAAAGTAATACCCTGGGATTACATTGCCGAAACTAGGTGAAAAGGAAAGGCAAAAATGGAGGAATCTGATGTTGCACAAGGAATGACTAGGACTGGAAGAATCTATACACCTAAACACTTGAGAGGACCAAGTAAGGATGCCACTACCAAGCAACCTATCATTGAAGCAAGACTGGATGACCTTTGGAGGAAAGTACAAGCAAGGGAATATTCCGTCATTGATCATTTGAACAAAACCCTAGCTCAGATATCCATACTGTCACTATTGCAAAATTCAGAGGCACACAAGAATGCTCTGATGAAGATATTGAGTGAAGCATACGTACCCAAAAATATCACCTATAGATAGATGGACAACATGGTAGGGTAGGTGCTGGAAAGTCATAAGATAATCTTCCACGAGGATGAGCTACCGCTTGAAGGGTTGAATAACAACCGAGCATTGCATATCACGGTGCAATTTGAAGACAAATTCATTGCCAGGGTCTTGATTGATGGAGGTTCAAGCCTTAATATCTATCCGTTGGATAATCTGAAAAGATTGGGCAAAGGTTTCCATGAAATACAGGCAGGAAACATGAACATGAAAGCCTTCGATGGGTCTCAAAGGGCCACGGTTGGGGAAATTAATCTTTGTCTACAGATGGGGCCAACTTGGTTCGACGTTGAATTTCAAGTGCTTGACATATCAGCTTCATACAATCTTCTGTTGGGCCAACCATAGATACATGCCGCTGGGGCTGTGGCATCCACACTACACCAAGCCATGAAATTCGAATGGAACCACCAGGAGGTAATCATCTACGGGGACGGGAGTAACCCTATTTATACCAGTCAAATCGTCCTAGTTATCGGGAACAGAAGAAGGCTAGGAGGGAAAAGCTATCATCACATCGAACGTGTCAATGCAAAAGCTTACTGGCATGGTTTGGGTATGAACCCGACAAAGGGATTGGGAAGAATCTCTAGGGTATTACCAAAACAATACAACTGAAACGTCATGGTACTACTTTCGGGCTCAGATACCAGTATACATGGCAGGAGTATGATGATTGGTCGCCTCCATGGTGTGGACCTTATTATCCTCTTGAGCAACCAGTGCCACATCTGGGTCAAACTTTTCACCAAGATACAATATGGGGAACTGCAGAAGAAGAAGCATTAGTTGGGCTGAGGAATCTATTCCTGGAGGACGAGGACATGGATTGCAATGCAGTAATTGAGGAGGAGGCGGAAGAAAGCCTCACTATTTAGACTGTGGAGAAGGGAGCTGTTCTTAGGAACTAGACCCGCCGAGTCTCTCGGTAGCTTGGCAGATTTTATTTCTATAGCCATTCTAAGCATCTAAGATTTTCAGTAATTTTGTTTTAAAGACTTGTTTCAAAATAAATGCTCGATTCATCGAGTTTTACTTGTTTGGATGTTTTCAGTTTTAATCAAATGCATTGCTCTTATTTATTCATTATTATCCTCCACACGTTTTCTTTCTACAACGTTATTATCACTTTTCCTAATGAACTGGTGACTGTGACATGTAATGAGGCAACGTAATATGAGGATAGTGATTCGGATGAAGAATATGAAATACCTGAGGAAGTTGTTAGGGAGGTTGAGAACTTTGAGAATAAGCCTAAGTCCAACCTGGACGAAACTGAAGCGGTAAATTTGGGGGATGCCGAGACAATTAAGGAGACTTGCATCAGCATTCACTTATCATCGATAGAGAAAAAGGAGTACATTCATTTCTTAAAGGAGTATGAGGACATTTTTGCATGGTCATATGATGACATGACCGGTTTGAGCACATCTATAGTGGCTCACAAGTTGCCTACTAATCCTAAGTGTCCGCAAGTAAAGTAGAAACTCAAAAAATTCAAACCAGATATGAGCCTGAAAATCAAGGAGGAAGTTACTAAGCAGATCAAAGCCAAATTACTCAGAGTGGTTGAGTACCCAACCTGGTTAGCCAACATTGTACCAGTTCTGAAGAAAGATGGGAAAGTCAGAGTATGTGTTGACTATCGAGACATAAAAATAAACCCCGCAAAGCGTGCATTCAGGGTTCCCGTAGGGAAGTTACTAGGATTCATTGTCAGTTGTTGAGGGATCAAGCTAGACCCGTCCAAGGTTAAGGCTATTCAGGAGCTACTGTCGCCTAGGAGCAAAAAGGACGTGATGAGCTTCCTAGGACGTCTCAACTATATCAGTTGCTTCATAGCACATTCCACAGTCATATGTGAATGCGGGTTCAAGATGTTGAGGAAAGATACCGAGACAAGTTGGATCGAGGATTGTCAGAAAGCTTTCGACAAAATCAAGGAGTACCTATCAACACCACCAGTCTTGGTCCCACCAGAGCCGGGTTGACCTTTGCTACTCTATCTATCTATATTAGATGGAGCCTTCGAATGTGTTCTGGGTCAACATGACGGGACAGGGAGAAAGAGAAAGCCGTATACTACCTAAGTAAGAAATTCACACCTTATGAAGCATGATACTCTTTACTGGAATGCACCTGCTGTGCTTTGACCTGGACGACCCAAAAATTGAGGCATTACTTCTGTGCCTATACCACATACCTCATATCCAGGATGGACCCTCTGAAGTACATATTTCAGACACCCATGCCAACTCGGAAGTTAGCCAAGTGGCAGATACTATTAAGTGAGTTCGATATCGTCTACGTAACTCAAAAGGCGGTCAAAGGACAAACATTGGCAGACTATCTTGCTGAAAATCCGATGTGAGGAGAATACGAACCCTTAGAAACGTATTTTCCTAATGAAGAGGTGTCATTCGTAGGAGAGGACATTACTGAAGCATACGACGGTTGGAGGATGTTCTTCGATGGAGCTGCAAATTTCAAAGGAGTGGGCATTGGAGCGGTTCTGGTATCAGAAATAGGTCAACATTACCATGTATCTGCAAAACTTAGATTTCCGTGTACTAATAACATGGCAGAGTATGAAGCCTACATACTAGGACTCAACATGGCAATCGACATAAATATTCAGGAGCTGCTAGTAATCGGTGATTCAGATTTGCATGTGCACTAGGTACAAGGAGAGTGGGCCACCAAGAATTCTAAGATATTTCCATATCTGCACCATGTACAGGAATTGAGAAAAAAGTTCACGAAGATAGAGTTTTGGCATGTTCCTAGAATTCAGAACGGGTTTGCCGATGTTTTGGACACTTTATCATCCATGATACAACATCCGGATAAGAATTTCATTGATTCCATCCCAGTGAGAATCCATAATCAACTGGCTTACTGTGCTCACATCGAGGAAGAGACGAATGGGAAACCTTGGTTCCATGACATCAAAGAGTATTTGGTGAAAGGAGAATACCCGGAGCATGCAAACCACACTAAAAAATGCACATTATCCAATCACTTCTTTCACAGCGGAGGAAACTTATATAGAAGAACTTTTGATTTGGGATTGCTAAGACGTGTTGATGCAAAAGAGGCTTCTAAGCTACTTGAAGATATACATCAGGGACCTGCGACCCACATATGAATGATTTTGTCCTGGCCAAGAAGATACTTAGGGCTGTTTACTTTTGGATGACTATGGAGACAGATTGCGTCCAGTATGTCCGCAAATGATACCAATGTCAAGTGCATGCCGATATGATAAAAGTTACGCCAAATGAGCTCAATGCCACAAGCTCACCTTGGCCATTCGCCGCCTGGGAAATGGATGTCATCGGTCCTATCGAGCCCACTGCTTCAAACGAGCACAGGTTCATTCTAGTAGCCATTGACTATTTCACAAAATGGCTAGAGGCTACATCTTACAAATCTGTAACCAAGAAAGTCGGTGCAGACTTTGTCAAAGATCGTATTATTTGCCGATTTGGAGTCCTCGAGTCCATTGTTACTGATAATGCCGCCAATATCAACAGTGATCTGATGAAGGCCATGTGTGAAACTTTCAAAATCAAGCACAAGAATTCCACAACCTATAGACCTCAGATGAATGGAGCCGTAGAAGCCGGCAACAAAAACATCAAGAAGATACAAAGGAAGATGGTAGAAAACCACAAGCAATTGCACGAGAAGCTACCCTTTGCTTTGTTGGGATACCACACTACAGTTCATACATCAAATGGGGCAACTCCTTACATGCTGGTTTATGGTACCGAAATCCTAGCCGATGTAGAGGTTCCTTCTTTAAGGATCATACAAGAAGCCAAACTCAGCGATGCAGAATGGATAAGGAGCCGCTATGAATAATTCGCCTTTATAGATGGAAAAAGAATGAACACGGTATGTCACAGTCAGCTTTATCAGAACAGAATGTCCAGAGCTTTCAACAAAAGGGTCAAACCAAGGCAATTTGCACCAGGACAGCTGGTGCTGAAGAAGATCTTCCCATATCAAGATGAAGCCAAAGGGAAATTCTCTCCCAACTGGCAAGGTCCTTACATGTTTCACAGGGTGCTAACAAGAGGGGCACTCATACTTGCATAAATGGACGGAGATGTCTGGCCAAAACCAATCAATTCAGATGCAGTCAAGAGATACTATGTTTAGACTACTTACATTTCTTCATCTGATGTATTGAACTACGCTTGACCTAATTCCCATTTAAGAGGGGATATGTAGGCAGCCCTGTGGGCTCGGTCATGTCATAATTAAATTTTCATTTCCCCAGAACCAGAAACTAGGGCAGAATTTTGAGGAGGATCCTCAAAATTTCGGAGCAAGTCTAGTCGACGCCAGTGTCACACCTCCTTTTTCCGCCCCCGCGAGGGTACAAGGAGTTTTTTTCAATTAAAGGACAATCGAAACGGGATTTATTTATTTATTTCAGAGTCGCCACTTGGGAGATTTAGGGTGTCCCAAGTCACCAATTTAATCCCGAATCAAGGAAAAGAATGACTCTGTATTACAGTCTGCGAACCAGAAATCCAGATAAGGAATTCTGTTAACCCGGGAGAAGGTGTTAGGCATTCCCGAGTTCCGTGGTTCTAGCACGGTCGCTCTACTGTTATATTCGGGTTGATTATCTGATTTTTATACAAATATGAACTTATGTGCAAGTTTTATCTTTTTACCGCTTTTATCATTATTTATTTTTATTTTTACAAAAATGTGAACATTGTTTAAAAAACATGTCTTTGGATTGCGTCACATAAAATGCACCCGCGATCCGGAACGTATTTTTATTCAATGTTTTAGGATTTGGATTTGGGTCGCATAAATGCGCACCCATATTTAAGAATGTATTATTATTAAATCGTGCTTAAAGCGATTAGCGTATTATTATTTATGGGTAAGACTGTGGAATTCACTAAACAGTCCATCCCGAATTCTAAATACTCAATTAAATATTTATTGAGGGCCCCGCAATTAGTACATTTTATTGGGCGAGGCTCATCTCATTTTATTTTTAAAAGGACAGTCCTAAAATGCCTACATTTTTTATTGAAATTTGTCTCTACAAAATAAAGGAGAAATATCTTAATTTATTTACATGTTATTACCTAGTTACATTATACTAGGCATGTTCTCAGTTTGTCAAATTAAAAAAAAACATAGCAATTCTAATTTTAATCCTAGACCATTTACATGCTGAAATTAACCAATATTATTTAACTAAACAATATTTCTACCAACTTCCTACTAGATGGCCTATTCGTTTGATTTTTGACTCGACGGAATTACTACACCATTTATTTATTTTTAGGCAATAGATGTAGATAGTTCATTTGTTAAGCTATCGTCGAATGTTCCACTATATGTATTAAATATCTACATGATTCTGATTTTTTGCAAACTACATAATTTATACATACAAATAAAATTCAGAATATAATTAAATATAATTCAAAATTTCAACTCTTCATTTTTTCGTATTCATGCTTCATATTTCGGATTACAATAACCAGCGTGTCAGTTGTGTACCTGATATTGGAAGCAAAAGAAAATGAAGATGAGAATCAGCAGCAGCAGTAAAATCAGTACAACACAGCAACAATAGCCCAACAACAGTAACAACCCAGTAACAGACCGGTGGAGTAGTAATCCAAAAAACAAAAGCTTCAACTTTTATGAAACAACAATCAATTCTGATTTCAAACAACAAAAGAAAACAGAATATTTTTTTTAGTTTTTTTTTATTTGAAAGCTTCAATAATTTTCGGAATTTTCTATCTCTTAAATGTTCAGCCCTTTTCTCTCTCTTATTTTCAGATTTGTTTCTCTCTCCCGTTTTTTCGTATCTGTCTGTGTATTTTTTCTTGTCTCCTCCTTTTTGTTTTTGATTTCAAGACTTTTTATAACCCATCCCATAAATCTTTTAATCAATTAAAATCAACTCATTTTCTCTACCAAACCCATTATCTTCTCACTCATCCCCATTACATTAAATAAACATATCACACCACCCCATTATATTTTGTCTCCCATGCCTAACATAAAATAATGCAAGATTCCCCCCACTAAATTTTGTCTTGTCCCCCCTTTATATTAAATAACCATATCACAACCCACCCCATTTCATTTTGTCCCCCATGCTTCAAATAAACAATTACAAAATGTACAATTCCTAAACTACCCCTCACGACCTTACTGAAATTACCAAACTACCCCTGAACGTACTACAAATTACCAAACTACCCATCAGCTATAACACATCATTTAATCAAACATAACCAAAATATAGACAATATGATTAATTTCTAACAATGTTCAAACAACAAATTTCATGAACATGATTTCTTCAACATTTCAACAACAAATCACATGAACACAAATTGAACAACAAAGAACAACTAAAATTTGATTGAACAATATTTTAGCAACAAACAATCCTATTTTCGGATTCAACAACAACAACAAACAAGTATATTTAGATTTCTAAATTCAATAATATTGAACTTAAAATCAACTACTCTAACAACATTACAACAAACAATTCCTATCTTAAACTTAAACAAGATTATGAGACAAATTCAAGAGATAATCATAAATGATAAACAAAAAATCAAACTATACACATTTCGGATTCAAGATCAAACAAACATAATATGAACATGAATTAAATCTAAAAATCAAAACGATGGATTCAAATGATTAAAACCAACATACTTCCCTTATTACAACTAAATTCTTTTAGGCAAATGACAAAACAAAACCTAAGAAGAAACAATTATGAACTTAAGCTTGAACTTAACAATATTAACAATTTCCGGAAAATACATAAAATACATGAAACAAATTGAAGAAACAATTAATTAAACTTTCAATTTGTATCTAACTAATATTAAACTAACAAATATTCATTTAAACAATAATACAAACATGAAATAAACATGAAAACAACTAATTAAACTTCTATTTTGAAATCTGAAAATTAATTTTAACAAAGCACATGAACATGAACAAACTAGAAAAAATGATTTCAACGATAAACAACGAACAAAACAAGAATCAAATATTTAACGATTTTAACTTTTAGAAATATAAAAACGAAATATGGACAAAATAAAACTCAAAAACAACTAACCGGAGATGAATCAACGAAGAACTTTAATTGTAAACAAATTTGTCCGAGCCTCGACCAAAGCTCGAACAAATGACGACGAAGATGAAGAGAAGATGAAGCAGCCCGTAGCTACTGCCGCGACGAGCAGCAGCAGCAGTCCGTCCAACACATGCTGCGACGAGCAGCAGCAGCACGACGTCGAGACAGCAGCAGCGGCGGCGACAGGCAGCAGCAGCGGCGGCGACAGGCAGCAGCACAGCGCGGACAGCCATGGACGACGACATGGTCGACGTCGAAGCTCGTCCATAGCTGTGTCCGTTTGGTTGTTTGGTTGAGACAGAAGAAGCAGCGACGAGGCTTCGAACAACAGAAGGAACAAACAACGGGCTGGTCTACACACAAGCAGAAGCAACTGGTGGCGACGACGGACTGTTTTGCCGGAGAAGATGAAGCTCGACCAAACGACGACGAACTAGAGCAACAATGGTGGACGAAGAAGATGAAGTGCTTGGGCAGCAGCTGTTTGGACGATGAGGGTGTGTCGAAGAAGAAGGTAAAGGGCAGCCATGGATGCTTGGTTGGAGCTTTGGAGGAAGAAGAAGAAGATAGGAGGGGTGGGGGCGGATTGGTTTAGTGTTAGGGTTTCTTGTCTTTTAATTTTTGTTTTGTTTTGTAAAATGTAAGACAAAGGGGTTTGGGTCTTTTGGGTTATGGACTGGGTCGACCCAGTTCGAAATGGACTGGGTCGTAGGGAAGATTGGGCCATTTTTTGGGCCTGTGGCTTGAAATTGAAGAAGAGGCCTAATTCCGACTTTCTTTATATTTTTGCTCTCTTTTCTTCTTTTATTTTTCTAAAACTAAATTATAAAAATACTTAAACTATTATTAAGAATTAAATTAAGTTATAAAAGTGCAAATTAACTCCCAATAACAATTAACGCACAATTAAGTAATAATTAAGCATAAAATTGTATATTTGGACATTAAATGCTAAAAATGCAAAAGATGCCTATTTTTGTAATTTTCATTTTTTGTAAACAAATTTAATTAGTAACAATTATAGAATTAAATCCTACATGCAAATGCGACATATTTTTGTATTTTTTTATTAATTTAACAAATAAACAAATACAGACAAATACAAATAATTATCAAAAATATCACAAAATCTCACAAAATTTCACACCAAGGCAAATCATTTTATTTTGAATTTTTGGGAGTAATTCTCATATAGGGCAAAAATCACGTGCTTACAGCTGCCCCTCTTTGCCCGAAGACACGAAGGGTTTTCGTGCAAAGATAAAGCGAGCGATTTTTGCCCATCCGAGTACTCCGTTGAAGCATTTTTTGAAAAAGATTTGACCGAACCTTTGCTTCAAAGGTTTCCTACATATCCTGGGCTAAACAGGAATCAGGTCAATGTAGTTCGGGAAATTTTGGTAGCTGGGACTACCGTGGGACTGCATTGTTACTGTTGTTGCATGCTATTACCACTGCTTACCGATCTCCTTGTTACACCATGCTTAAAAGAAAACAAGAAGCTAGGCTAGAGTACAATTTGTTTTTTGTTGCCTTGCTTTCTTGTCTGCTTGCATTTCTTCCGGTGCTTTTCTTCTTTTGACACATGTACTTGAGTTTGTACTGTGACCTCTTGTTGCAACTTTCTATTTCCCAGTGTCGGGGAATTTTATTGTCTCCTGCTGGGGATTCCTATTGTAACCCTCTGTTTTATTGTCCTCTGACTTGATCTTGAAATGTATGCCTCTTGTTCTATGGGCGGGCTCCCAACTTCAACACTTGAAATTAAAGACTGAATGTATGCCTCTGTTATCTGGGCGGGCTCCCAACTTCAACTCTTGAAATGTAAAGACTGAAATGTATGCCTCTGTTATCTGGGCGGGCTCCCAACTTCAATGCTTGAAATGTAAAGACTGAAATGTATGCCTCTGTTCTATGGGCGGGCTCCCAACTTCAACAATTGAAATGAAAAGACTGAAATGTATGCCTCTGTTATCTGGGTGGGCTCCCAACTTCAACACTTGAAATGAAAAGACTGAAATGTATGCCTCTGTTCTATGGGCGGGCTCCCAACTTCAACAATTGAAATGAAAAGACTGAAATGTATGCCTCTGTTATCTGGGCGGGCTCCCAACTTCAACACTTGAAATGAAAAGACTGAAATGTATGTCTCTGTTATCTGGGCGGGCTCCCAACTTCAATGCTTGAAATGAAAAGACTGAAATGTATTCCTCTGTTATCTGGGCGGGCTCCCAACTTCAATGCTTGAAATGAAAAGACTGAAATGTATGCCTCTGTTATCTGGGCGGGCTCCCAACTTCAATGCTTGAAATGAAAAGACTGAAATGTATGCCTCTGTTATCTGGGCGGGCTCCCAATTTCAATGCTTGAAATGAAAAGACTGAAATGTATGCCTCTGTTATCTGGGCGGGCTCCCCACATCAACAACAACTTTTAAAAATAAGCGTCATTCCTCTCTTCAGGCGGGCTCCTGACTTCAAATACACAACTTTTAAAATAAACGTCTTTCCTCTCTTCAGGAGGGCTCCTGACTTTAACAACAACTTTGAAAATAAATCGCCATTCCTCTCTTCAGGCGGGCTCCTGACTTCAACAACAACTTCTAAAATAAAATGCCTTTCCTCTCTTCAGGCGGGCTCCTGATTTCAACAACAACTTTGAAAATAATCACCATTCCTCTCTTCAGGCGGGCTCCTGACTTCAACCAATAAATCGCCATTCTATTCTTCAGGGGGGCTCCTGACTTCAACAACTTTTAAAAAAATGTCATTCCTTTCTTTGGATGGCGAGATTTCAACAAACCCTTTTTTTAAAAAAACGCCTTTCCTTTCTTCAGGCGGGCTCCTGATTTCAACCAATAAATCGCCATTCTGTTCTTCAGGGGGCTCCTGAGATGAACCCAAAATATCCTATTCGAGGGCGGATGAACCCGAAATATCCTATTCGAGGGCGGATGAACCCGAAATATCCTATTCGAGGGCGGATGAACCCGAAATATCCTATTCGAGGGCGGATGAACCCGAAATATCCTATTCGAGGGCGGATGAACCCGAAATATCCTATTCGAGGGCGGATGAACCCAAAATATCCTATTCGAGGGCGGATGAACCCAAAATATCCTATTCGAGGGCGGATGAACCCAAAATATCCTATTCGAGGGCGGATGAACCAAAAATATCCTATTCGAGGGCGGATGAACCCAAAATATCCTATTCGAGGGCGGATGAACCCAAAATATCCTTAAGACTTGAAAATGTCTTACCTCGAATACTTGCTGGGGATAACACTGTTGGGGAATTATTTACTTACCTGTTGGGGGGTAAAATGTTATCAGCTGGGGATAACGCTGTCGAGGATAACACCGTTGGGGGATTCTGATTCTTTCAGAACTAGTGCTTCACTGAGCTCAAGTTTCATCCCTTTGCTGGGGAACAACTTCCTCCATAGAAACTTATTATGTTGGGGGCAACACTGGTTCTAAGACCACTTCCCTTGAGACTGGTGTTATCTTTATTCTTCCCCGCATGGGTACCTGACTTCCAGAAAATTTTCTAAGCGGAAGGAAAATTTTCTGCCCCAGTTTGATAATATCCCTTGCGGCATGCATTTCTGGCATCAATGCCATTTCCTTTACCTGTTTCAAATCAAACAAAATTTGTTAGTTTAAAACATGGTGGTTGGTTGTGATACCCCTACTGGGATGGCTTTTCCCTTTCTCCTTCCTTGCTCTGCGTTCCACAGCTTGTTGGGGATGATATTATGTGCTGGGGATAATCCCTTCCTGCTGGGGATATCCGTCTTCTTTTGTGACATAACTCGGAAGCTGGCATTTCCCCGACCTTTTAGTCCTAGTATGAATTTCCCAAATCATGCTCATTGCTCTCCTTGATTTGCCCACTGGCTTTGGCCTTGAGGTTTATAACTTTGGTTTTGGCAAGGATATCCCTTTTGACACTCGTCAATCCTTTTGTCAATTCCCTTTTGCTGGGGATATTTTCTTGACACTGGCCTCGCGCTTGTTCCTTGCTGACCATACCACTTGGATGTGCTAGTCAGATCTTATCTTGCACAATTGGAAAGCTAATGGCATATTTTGAAGTCAATTCACACTTGTTCTGACCAAACAGACTCTATTGGGGATTTTCTATGAAAGGAAAAAGATAAAAGGGAACAGAATAAAAAGACAAAGGAAAAATGACTCTTTAACAAAAGAAACTATAAATAAAAACCTATCAAATGCAGATACCAACTCTAATGGTCATGACATGCGTATGTGGCCTATCCTCCGTTGTCAATCATCTTTCGAGATCTTCAATTGGCAATTCCCATCTGATTCTCAATCTTCTTCGACTTGTAGTGCCCAAAAGGTTTTCACTATCAAGTCTCTCTCATTTTGTTTTTTTTCTCTCAGCTTGCATCGCCTTATGGTGCCTGTGAAGGTTTTCACCGATAAGACTCTCTCATTTGTATCACTTTCCAGTTGGGGATTTGGAGTGTTGCCAGTATGACTCTCTCTGTTGGAGATTAGAGTCCTTTCTGCTGTGGAACAGAATGTTATGTTCGCCGGTAAGACTCTTCATTTGTCTGACTTGGCATCTTTTAAAGACTGATCAGAAAGTCTTTCTTTGGACCGTAATGTGGGTTTTTGGATAGGGCTAGAAAAAAAAGGGTATTAAAGGCTAAAAAATGCATTAATTTTGGGTTATTAGTTACAACCTTCGGAATTAAATTTATTTACAACAAACGCTACCTTTGCCCCAGTTTCTTGCTTGGGGACATTTTAATTTATGATTTTTTTCATTTTTCAAAACTATGATCGAGTCGTGAAGCGCCTACGTATCCTCTTTGAGGAATCAGGTCAAACGTAGTTCCCAATTCCTCTTTTTTCATTTGACTTTCTTTTGTTTTTTTTTGTTATCATTTTTCTTTTCTTTTCTTTTTCGTTTTGTTGTTTTCTTTTCTTCTTTTTTTTCTTTCTTTTTCTTTTTTTTTCTTTTTTTTTCATGTTTTCATGCCATGCTCGCGTTTTCTAGTCGTTTTTACTGATTCCGAACGAGGGGTATGAAAGAAAAATAAGTAAGGCTCAAAAGGGATAACGAAGGATAAAGTGTTTAGGTAGCAGAACAAAATGCCTTTGTCATTCCAGTCTTCAAAAACATGCCAAATGCAAACAACACAACAAACAATAGATTTATAGTCTCTTCCGACAGTGCTGGGCTTGACAATTATGTTAAACATTTGCTTTTCCCTTTGTTATTTCTAAAACATCGTTGGGCGACACTCTCATTATCATGAATGACCCTCACGCCAATTTGGCGAATCTTGATTTTAACGGTTTTCTTTGTGTTTAACTTGCCCCAGTTCCACATGACTCGGGCTTCAAATAATCCCAAACCGTTCTTATTTCCTTTAAATGGTCTAATCGCCTTTCCAGGGTTTTTCGATTAACTTTTAAGGTTTGGCCCAAACTGTGTGCGCATGTCATGTCACTAGAATCGGCACTGAACAAAAATGATAAAAGGACCAAACAAAGAGATGACTGGAAATAAAGAAAGACCGGATTTTGTATTAGACTACCGGTGAAATGGTTTAAATAACAAAACAAACAAAACAATCCAGAACAAAATCCTAAAACAAACTGGACAAGACAATATCCGACTTATAACCCTAATAATCCGAACAACATAAATGTCAACAAAATAAGCCACCACAAGCTTCTCTCTTGTTAACCAAGGAACAGAGCGTCCTTCCACTTTATCAAGACTGGCATCTTAGCCACTGAGCTTTGCATCGATACTGCCAAGACCATTACCAGCTTCAATATCATCAACATCCGTCGGCAAGTTCTCGAGGGGGATCGAGTGCACCATGTCACTGTTATTAATCACAACCCGCCCTTCTTGGATCATTTTCTCTACTTCCCTTCTCCAACTATGACAGCTCTCAATGTTGTGCCCTATGACATTGGAGTGGTAGGCGCATCGCGCTGCCGGATCAAAGCTCCTTGCAAGTGGATTTGGAGTACATGCGGGGAGTGGCTCAATCGAGCCAGCATGCTTTAGCCTTTCAAACAGACTTGCATAAGATACTCCGATAGGGGTGAGAGCCTTTCCTCGTTTCAGCAACCTTTCGTTCCTAAATGCTTGATTGGGCCGGAAACCTGATCCAGGGGGCTTCCGGTAGGCTTGTGAGGGTGGATAGGCCTTCTGTGGAGCTGGGTATTTGGAAAGTGAAGCCCGTCTTTGGGAATCTCGTGGAGAGAAGTAGCATTGGGGAGGGGAGTAGCGTGGACGAGTGATGGAGCTACTCGGGTAGCTAGGAAAGCTGTCATAAGTGGGTTGGGATGGAGAGTATGGGGGATGGGTAATGCCAGAGTTTGAAAAGCTTGGCGGTGGTGGGGGTGGTGCTTTCCCAGTTATCCATGCCTGATACATGTCTGCCACATGTTGTCTCAGCATTTTCACTTCTTCTACCAACCCGTTGTTCTGTTCGACCAATTGTTGTCGGTCATCAGTACCGACCCACCCTGTTCTGAGGTTCTGTGTCATTTGCTTTGCAGGGAGGAGTTACCACAACCAACCACTTTTCTATATATGAACACAGCAAAGGGAAGCCATCACGTTAGTGTCAGGGCATTTGACAGATAATCATATATTAGAGATGCAATGCACCTAAGCAGTTAAACCGTTCTATCAGAGATGCGATGCACTTGCGCTTTCCTTTATTTTTCTTTCTTCCCTTTTTTTTCTTTTTCAGTGGTGGTCGAATCTTATGGAGATTGCCTACGTATCATGACCCCGCATGAATCAGACCTTGCGTAGTTCGGACCAAATGAAAGGTAACAACAATGAGACACATTTTTTTTATCAATTTTCATAATAAAATAAACTGGGTTTCAAAGGTTGAAAGATGACCAACAAACTCAAAAATCAAACAACCCATATATTCTAGCCAAAAGATTTATAACCTCAAAACAAAAAGGCCAGCTTCCTTTCCCCGTTTGACAAATGCAACCAAACAGCTATTTTTGCAAATGTGCCCCCTTCCAAATCTCACATGAATTTTGAGGCCGGAGAGGATTATTTTGACACTTTACAAACTTGTCTGTTCTTTTACGAAAATAACCTTTTGATGATTGAAAGATACTCTAAGGCTATTTCGGCAAGAACGGTTTTAAGACGCGGCCGAAGCTGGCTCGGCTTTATTTTGACCAAAAATTCAAATGGTATTCACAGCCCTTCAGCACCTGGTGTTGTAAACACAACCCTTCAGCACCTCGGGGACGAAGATTTTTAAGGCTGTGTGGGTCAACTAGACCAAAAATCCTAAACATGACCCCAAAGGTGGCTGTTTATGCAAAGTTAGCCTTCCGGCGTCCCTTTCGGGAACATTCGGCTATGTCTTGATAAAACAGCGTCACCTGACTTCTTTATGAAAAAATTAAAATTTGACATGTTTTTTATTGGCTATTTTTAGCAAAAGGGGAGGTTGGACACCACTAGACTTATTTATGACAAAATAAAAAATTTTGACACGTTTTTTATTTATTTTTTGGTTTTTGACTATTTTAGCAAAAAAGGGGGTTGGACCCGATGAGGGTTGCCTACGTATCTCACATCCGGTGAGAATCAAACCCGCATAGTTCGGGCCTCGCGAATAAGTAAATGAACTAATATTTTTTTTTAATTGGAACTGTGAAAGAACTGCTTCAAAAGAAATAAACATGAAAACAACTAATTAAACTTCTATTTTGAAATCTGAAAATTAATTTTAACAAAGCACATGAACATGAACAAACTAGAAAAATGATTTCAACGATAAACAACGAACAAAACAAGAATCAAATATTTAACGATTTTAACTTTTAGAAATATAAAAACGAAATATGGACAAAATAAAACTCAAAAACAACTAACCGGAGATGAATCAACGAAGAACTTTGATTGTAAACAAATCTGTCCGAGCCTCGACCAAAGCTCGAACAAATGACGACGAAGACGAAGAGAAGATGAAGCAGCCCGTAGCTACTGCCGCGACGAGCAGCAGCAGCAGTCCGTCCAACACATGCTGCGACGAGCAGCAGCAGCACGACGTCGAGACAGCAGCGGTGGCGGCGACAGGCAGCAGCAGCGGCGGCGACAGGCAGCAGCACAGCGCGGACAGCCATGGACGACGACATGGTCGACGTCGAAGCTCGTCCATGGCTGTGTCCGTTTGGTTGTTTGGTTGAGACAGAAGCAGCAGCGACGAGGCTTCGAACAACAGAAGGAACAAACAACGGGCTAGTCTACACACAAGCAGAAGCAACTGGTGGCGACAACGGACTGTTTTGCCGGAGAAGATGAAGCTCGACCAAACGACGACGAACTAGAGCAACAATGGTGGACGAAGAAGATGAAGTGCTTGGGCAGCAGCTGTTTGGACGATGAGGGTGTGTCGAAGAAGAAGGTAAAGGGCAGCCATGGATGCTTGGTTGGAGCTTTGGAGGAAGAAGAAGAAGATAGGAGAGGGGGGGGGGGCGGATGGTTTAGATTTTAGGGTTTTCTTCTTTTAGTTTTTGTTTTGTTTTGTAAAATGTAAGACAAAGGGGTTTGGGTCTTTTGGGTTATGGACTGGGTCGACCCAGTTCGAAATGGACTGGGTTGTAGGGAAGATTGGGCCATTTTTTGGGCCTGTGGCTTGAAATTGAAGAAGAGGCCCAATTCCGACTTTCTTTATATTTTTGCTCTCTTTTCTTCTTTTATTTTTCTAAAACTAAATTATAAAAATACTTAAACTATTATTAAGAATTAAATTAAGTTATAAAAGTGCAAATTAACTCCCAATAACAATTAACACACAATTAAGTAATAATTAAGCATAAAATTGTATATTTGGACATTAAATGCTAAAAATGCAAAAGATGCCTATTTTTGTAATTTTCATTTTTTGTGAACAAATTTAATTAGTAACAATTATAGAATTAAATCCTACATGCAAATGCGACATATTTTTGTATTTTTTTATTAATTTAACAAATAAACAAACACAGACAAATACAAATAATTATCAAAAATATCACAAAATCTCACAAAATTTCACACCAAGGCAAATCATTTTATTTTGAATTTTTGGGAGTAATTCTCATATAGGACAAAAATCACGTGCTTACAGCCAGCATATGCCAGATAATCAGAAATTGGTTAAGAAAATGGGGTAGAATTTTGAGAAGGATTCTCTAAATTCCAAAGAAGGCTCAACAAGTTTCGTTACTCGCAAACGATCGAAGGATCATCTACCAAACTGGGGCAAAATTTTGAGGAGGACTCTCAAAATTCTAACACGAGAAAGCTGCAATGTCTCTGAAATGTGTTATAGTCACTGGTTCCTCTAAAAATATTTTGATCTTTCACCATGTTTCTAAAATAACTCTATTTTTTTTTATCAATAACTGCATATTTTCAAAAATTCTATTTCCGTAACAGCCAGGTGTTATCCATAGAAATTCAAACAAGGCCTCCAGAACGGGGCGGAGCAGGGCCAACGGACAAAGGCACGAACCAACCTCCCCTGACAAAACTTACAATTTTTCTTTGAGCTCAGGCACATCTGACGTAGCAATAGCATTCGCAAATACACAAAGCAAAATCTCTATCAAACGGACCACCCGACACTGAACGTATCTCCAGCTAAGAAACATTCTACCCTTATTTGCTACTCCCTACGTTTCATATTAAATATGGTACTTTCCTTTTTAGTCTATTCCAAAATAAAATGACACATTTCTAAATTTGGAAATAATTCAACTTTAAACTCTTTCATTTTACCCATTTACCCTTAATAAGAAGCTTTTATAACCATACAAATATCATGGCCCCACAAACTTTTTACCCCTTAAGCTTTTAAGACCACAAGTTCCTAAAGTCTTCTTCTTTTTTCTTAAACTCCGTGCCGAGTCAAACTACCTCATTTAATATGAAACAAAGGGAGTATTTGTTCTTTGCATGGGACTAAACCTTGCCCCGAATCCTACATGAGGCTAAGCCTTGCCTCCATATTTGCATAAGGCTAAGCACTGCCTTCTCTTTGTATGAGACTAAACTCTGTCCAAATCTTGCATGAGGCAAAGCCCTGCTTCCATATTTGCATAAGGCTAAGCACTGCCTTCTATTTGCATGGGACTAAACCATGTACCACATCCTGCATGAGGCTAAGCGCTGCCTCCCTATTTGCATAAGGCTAAGCACAGCCTTCTATTTGCATGAGACTAAGCCCTGTCCCGAACCCTGCATGAGGCTAAGCCCTGCCTCCATATTTGCATAAGGCTAAGCACTGGCTTCCATTTGTACGGGACTAAGCCCTGTCCCGCATCTTGCATTAGGCTAAGCCCTGCCTCCATATTTGTATAAGGCTAAGCACTGTCTTCTCATGGGACTAAGAATTGTCCATCTTTGCATAAATGTTGCTCTCTTCCGGTACTATCTATATGCTCTTCTGTCGGGCTAAGCTCTGCCCTCCATTTCACAAGACTAAGCCTTGTCTTGTTAACATCATATTATTACATCTCATGGGTTGAAATATCACCAATCTGTCTGAAGGCATCATAGTCTAAAGGCATCATCCTCATAGCCGAAAGACACCATGTCATGGCCTGAGGATCTCTCAAATTTGCATATCATTATTCAAAGGCGTCATGGTTCGGAGGCACCATTTTCATGGACCGAGAACATCATTTCATGGCTTGCGAATCTCTTATCTAAACAATTCATGGCCCAGGACATCATGGTCTAAGGATGTCATCCTTAACCGTCCGAAGACAACTTTCATGGTCCAAAGGGAATCTGCATCATGTTTAAATTTTTGCGCAAATACATGTTCTTAGCATCTCTTTATCTGCAGGGGACCAGTAAGCAACCGCTATCCCAGCATGAGCGACCTCGCTCCAGTTCCTTCAACCATCTAAAATTTGACCGTTCACCATAACCATTCTTTCATCCATCCCAAAATATCGTGTCCAGTCTTGTAATCACTGCATCAGTACGTTCCGCCGATGGATCTGGAACTACATATAACCTAATTCCTGTAAAACCAAGGATATATAGGCAGCTCAAAAACCAGAATTCGGCCTCTATCTTTTAAGATATCCCATTCGGTCAAAATTGACCATCATTTCTTTACCCTAAAACTCTTTCATCCTTCCCGGATAAAGAGGGGCAGCTGTTGATACTCAATTTTTCCTTCATATATATTTAAATATGCCTACATATTTTCAAAATATTGTATACGCATTTACAAACATGCACAAGTATTTTATAGTTTTTTTAAATAATTTTAAAGGCCTTAAATCAGTTTATTTCTATATTTTTATTTATACAAATATACAATAATTATTCCTCATATTATTTTTATAATGATTTAATCATCTAAATTCATCATTTATGTCCATATAATGTTTTTTTTTCAATGGCATTAAGCCATCAATTGGAACTTTGAAATTTGGACGACTGTTTACTACCTGTGAACAGTAATCTAGAAATCTCAGACAGAAAACAGAATCAATAGTGTAAACTTTGGTTAATGAGGGGGCAAGTTGTACACAATTTAGTTGTACATGAAGCTGACAGCCACAATCCGAGAAGTGAACATATGAATGAACACTATCTCATGTATAACAACTTTGTGGACAAATACAAGACCTAAGATTTTCTAAATTTCTTCTTTCTGCCTGCAGTGTCAGGTGTTCGGTTATCCAGCTTCCTTTTTGTCCCAGTTTGTTTCAAGCCGGAGGAGGCAACCTTGAGTGCTTTTGCTTTTCGGGCAGCAACAGACGATCTCTTTGCTATGCGATCATTTGGCTTCTGCGATATCTGTGTTTTTGGTTTTGATTTTCCTCGGTCGTTCATCCTAATTTGAGTTTTCTTCTGCACACCCGATTTGCTTGCTCGCATACCCTGGTAGGAGATGGCAGCCTTTGCTTTCATCTTACCGTTACTGCCTGGTGTTGCTGAATGTACTGAAAACCTCTTTGCCGGAGAACTGAATCTGTCTTCGGTTGACAAGCTTTTCCTCTTAGATGGAGTAGAATTTGCTTTAGAATGAGACACTCTCAGCTCACGATCACGTAGCTTCAAGTTACGCTTTCTTGCGACAATGTTGGCAGCATCCCTTGTTTTGAACAATATAATGTTCAAGTTACCATATAATGTTTAAATATTTTAATTGCATTTTTTTTACAATCACATTTGTATTTTTAGGCTAGAATTGCATATTTTTTGCAATAATAGCCTATATATATGCACAATTATATTATCTATACAGAAAATGACTTTTTATATTTTTAAAATATTAAGAAAGTATTTTAAAGCATTTTCATGCACAAATCACATTTATATCATTTATAAATTATTTTATAAAATTGTTTTATTAAATTAATTGGGTATTTAAAATCTAGCCCCTAGAAAATACTCTATTTCGGACCTAACCTAGCCCAATACCCACACCCGTCCAACCCAAACCCAAACCCAAATGCCCGTACCTGCCTTGCCTAAATCCAATCTTGGTCGTTGATCTTTTGAGATCAACGACCCTAAATCAACCAACCCCTTTTAATGTACCAAACCCCAAACCCTACCCTCATAATCCTAATCCGCCGCCCCCTAAATCCCTATCCTTTCTCTTCTCTCTAAGACCACCCAAACCCTTCGATTCCCAACTGGGTATGGGATCCTCTGGAGATTCGTCGTCTTATCTGACCTCTTACCTCTTATCTCTTCTGGTTGTTCGATTTTGTTGGTTTATGAAGGAATCTCGAAGAAGATCCAACCCCGATATGTTCGAAACTATTTTTGAATTTACCTACGATCATCTTCGTTTGTGAGTATTGTTATCTCGTGATTATGGCTCGAATATCTGGTTTCAGGCTAGGTTTTCTTTTATCTCTGTCATTCTCTTGAAATCCTAGTCTCTTGCTGCTCAAATTCATCCAGATCTTTGCGGATATGAGATATTTTTAAGTTTATGTTGTTTTTTTTCTTAGAATTTTTTCTATGTTTCTTATTGTTAACCGATTTCTCTCGTCTTCTCAAAATAGGGTTTCGCCCTTTTTAAGTTTCTAAGAAACACTACTTCTTTTAAAGTATTTAGACTCAATTTCTTTGTCTGTTTGATTGACTCACATGACTATGTTCTTCACTCTAGGTTTTGACCCCTAGCGTTTTCTGTAAAAAAGGCTTAGACATTTAAGTGTCTTCAACGATGGCTTTCTTCTTTGCTGCTTCGACTGATCCTTTTTGAGTTTCATCTCTTTGTCTTTGGCATACCCTAGGGTTCTGATTCTTTGACTATTTATCCTGTTGTTTTGATCGTTACCTTTATTTCTGTCAATTAAGTTCTTAATTGATTTACTTACCTAAATAAGGGCTTGAATTTAGTATCCATATTTCCTTATTTAAGTTTTACTTGTTCTTACCCGATTGATATGTCAGTATTTTTTGGTTGATTGTGTAATTGATTCCGGGAATTATTTCTTACCTTATTAACCTTGCTCTAATTTACTGATGGATTCCGTGTGAGATTTCCTTAAATTAAGTATCATTTATGTGATTCTGTACCCTTAATTGATTCATGACTGATTGTTAATTGATTTCTCATACCTTATGTGCATGAGATTGGCTCATTACCTTATGTGTCCTACTCTATTGTATACTATAAACCCCTTATTGTTCTGGTTCTCAGACAGGCATTAGTTCATAACACACACACACACACTCAAACTCTTCTCCTTCTTGGCTACTTGTGTCACTTGTGCTATTGTGGGCCTAGCCAAGGCTAGATAGTGAGACTATACTTGCTCTATATTCTGCACTCTTTTTCCTCAATTGGTATGTCTCTAGTTACAATTGAAATCCAAACTCTATGTGTTTCATTCCTGCATTAGTTCATTATGAATTTGACTTCTTTGTTTAAGCATGCCTAAATTCTGCCCTATTCAATGTACAACTAGTATGTCTACCCTTTACATGTTTATCTGATGCTTGACCAGCCTGTGTATTGATTTATGACTAATCCTTTAGCTATGTGATCATGTTATGACCCACTTGTGTGTCTGATTTTGTCTTCTACATATTTGCTCCATGTTTTAATTGCCTGCTATCCTGGTTAATTCATTAAGACTATGAAGCTCCTAAGTGTTCTATGCATATTATTGCCTACATGACTCCCTGCACCCCATTCATGTACCCTCAATGAGATTTCCATGTATTCCCAATCCATTTTCCCCTATGTGCAAACCTGTCTGCTATAGTACCTGTAAATTTGAACCTTCTATGATTTATTGACTGTCTACTGAATTTGCTCTCTTCTAATCTGTTTTCAAAATGTTATCAGTGTTCTTCTAAGAACTGGTTTTCATTCCTAGCATTTCTCAAAACTGGTCTATTCTAGAAAACCTTTTTTCATTCCTAAATTGTTTTCACTAAGTCTTTCAAACTATGTCAAGCACTCTCACTTACTCTTAGGTTAGTAAGTTCTACCCCTCTGGTATGTGTACTGCTGAGGGATCTTTGAGATCTCTCTGAACTCTGGAATATCAGGAATGGCTTTTCCACACTGCACATAACCAGTCCCTATTTGAGAAAAGTCTGAATGTGAGCAATGTCCGGGATCCTTGAGGTCCTTAGGGAACTCTGACACACCCAGACACTTGTTGGCTATGAGATTTCTGAGCATATATTTGTGACTACATTGAAGGCTTGGTACTCCTAGGTTTATTTTTGGGCCTGCTTCAGGCTTCCTATATTATTACTTTACATTTCCTTTGTGAAATTTATGCAATTCTGGTCTATAATAATTATTTGTAAACAAATATTTGGGTAACTAATAATAGGGAGGGTAGTTGTATGATATTGTCGGTAAACGGGGTAGAAAATATGCTATAGGCTTTATATTCTGCAAATTTGTATTAGAAGCCATGTTCTAGGATTTATGTGTTCATTTACATTTAAACCATGTTAAACCTGTGCATTAGATATCCTGCTTTTAGGGGCCTTCACGTTTTATGCTTCAGCATGTTGCATGCTCAATTCTGGTTCTTCGCAAGTACTATCACATAGACATCCTGCTATTAAATAATCTTAATAAAAACTGTCATTCTTGTATGTATTAGATACCATGTTCTTAGGAATTCATTTGCATTTGTTTGAACCACGTCTAATTTGATTAAATCAATGGCTGTCCATGAAAGGTTTAAAATATATTCACGCCTAAGTATCCGTCTCTAAACATAAGTTGATAAATCGCCTGTTATAATCTGTATCACCTAGATCTCGCATGCATATAGGTTGAATAATCTCGAATTGTTTAAACAGCTCATGCAACTGTGATTGTGTAGAATCCCATGCCTAGGAATGCCTTAGGTAATTAATCTCCTTGTAAAACTGAAAACTGTGTTCTGATTGTTTTTGAACTGCTTAAGTCTCACAGATTTTGAAAAACCAGTAGTCAAACTGGTTAGGATTCAACCATTTTCCTTAAAGCAAATGCTGCATGTTCATCTAGATATCATATTCCTAGGCTTTCTGAACTTATTCAAAATTAGCTATTTGAGACGTGCTGTTTATTTGCCTATGTATATGTAGAGGAAAATATGAGCCTTTTACCTGCTTCCTTAATTGACAGTCCTATATGTTATTCGTTGTCACCTAGATTTTTCCCTTTTAAACACCTTTGGATTGTCTAGAACTGCCTAAGTCTAGAGGTCTTAAATTCCTCCGGGGCCACAAGGAAGGGACGGGTAGCAGCACGCTTAGAGGTCGTTAATCAAACTCGCTTATATAACCATTAAGGGGAGGGTAATGGGTAGTAAAAGGATATGGTGACATGCGCGCGAATGTCACGTGTAGCCCCTTTAGTTGAGGAGGATTACCGGGCATTGCACAGATTGATCCTGTAGGCTAATCAACCTAGGACTTCCCTTCCCCAATTCCTATATATGTTTAAACTATCTAAACATCTTTCATATATGTGCATTGGATCACGTCAAATTCCTTGATCTTATATGTATTTAGACTGTGAAAACTACTTTTGTTTGCAAATATGTGCTAAGGCTACTTGCATGCTAATCGACTAATTCACATAGTTTAAGTTCGGCCGGGACCCACCAATGTGGACCGTGAGGGGTGCCTAACACCTTCCCCTCAAGGTTATTTTGAGCCCTTACCCTAATCTCTAATAATGCAAAACTGGTTATATGAGTTAATTGCTCTAGGTGCCCTAACGCTTCTTAATCTGTTAGGTGACGACTCTTCAAATACCCAATTACTAAAAGGAAATGAGTTGTTCCACCATGAATGTCTAAACCCGGACTTCCCCGCAAAAGGGAAAAAAGGGGGCGCGACAACTCTCCCCATCTAGGACGGGTCAGGAAACGGGTCGACCCCCGAGGAACAGGTGGTCTGTGTGCATTCAAATAAAGACGACAAGGAAGATTTCCTCACTCCTCGAACGTTCATTTCCCTCGAGGAATCGAATGCAACGAAATTAATGGTCGAAGAACTCGATTAGGCCATCTTGATCAAACATCTTCCAGATCGAAAGGTATACTTGGGAATGGCATTAACCCCCGAACTCAGGAAAAAACTCATCCAATTTCTTGTTAACAAACATTGATTGTTTTGCTTAGTCCCATTTAGACATGACCGGGATCCCATCGGAAATAGCCACCCCTCGACTAAGCGTAGATCGCAGGTTCAAACCAGTGAAGCAAAAAAGAAGGCCTCAATCCGAGGTAAAACACGCGTTCATCAAAGACGAGGTAACAAAACTCCTCAAAATAGGATCGATTAGAGAGGTAAAATACCCCGAATGGTTGGCTAATGTAGTAGTGGTCCCCAAAAAAGGAAATAAATTAAGAATGTGCGTAGATTATAAAGACTTGAATAAAGTATGCCCCAAAGACTCATTCCCATTGCCCAACATCGATCGCTTGATTGATGCCATGGACGGCCATGGGATCCTCACTTTTCTCGATGCCTATTCTGGATATAATCAAATTCAAATGAACTAGAGGACAGGGAAAAGACTTCGTTCATCACAAAGTATAGTACATACTATTATAACGTAATGACCTTCGGACTTAAAAAACGCAGGAGCTACGTACCAACGCCTAGTTAATAAGATGTTCGAACATCAAATAGGCCAATCTATGGAAGTTTACATTGAGGACATGCTAGTTAAGTCCCTGTGCGCAGAAGACCATTTGACTCATTTTCACGAAACATTTGAGATCCTTAGAAGTTACAATATGAAGATCAACCCCGAGAAATGTCCTTTCGAAGTAGGATTGGGCAAATATTTAGGCTTCATGGTGTCGAATAGGAGGATCAAGATTAACCCCGACAAAATCAAGGCCATTGAAGAAATCATAATGGTGAACAATGTGAAGGTCGTACAACGGCTGACCGGGCATATAGGAGTCATCATTTTTTCTCCTTGCTAAAACAAAACAGCTTTGAATGGATTCCGGTATGCCAGCACGCTTTAGAAAAGCTAAAGCGGTATCTCTCGAGCCTGCCTTTGCTCCACACCTCGAAAGAAGATGAAACATTCTTATATCTGACTGTATCTGAAGTAGCGGTAAGTGGTGTGTTGGTACGGGAAGAACATGGTACACAATTCCCTATTTATTACGTAAGTCGGACTCTAGGAGATGCTGAAACCAGATATCCCCACTTAAAAAAATTAGCTCTTGCATTAGTAAGTGCACCTCAGAAATTAAGACCTTATTTTCAATGCCATTGTATATGTGTTTTAACAACATACCCTCTTCGAAACATCTTGCACAAGCCTGAACTATCGGGCAGATTGGCCAAATGGTCCAGCGAGCTCGGAGGTTATGATATCGAGTATCAACCTCGGACGGCTATCAAGTCCCAAATTTTGGCGGACTTCATGGCTGATTTTACGCCCGTCCTCATGCCCGAGGTAGAGAAAGATCAGTTGCTAGAAACGGGCACATCATCAGGGGTATGGACCCTATTCACCAATGGTGCCTCGAACGTAAAAAGGTTCGGGCTCGACATCATTCTGAAACCACCTACGGGCAGTGTGATTAGGCAATCTATAAAAACTCCGAAATTTACTAACAATGAGGCCGAGTATGAGGCTGTGATTGCAGGTCTCGAGCTGGCCAAGAGCCTAGGAGCAGAAGTCATCGAAGCAAAATGCGACTCCCTCCTGGTAGTTAACCAAGTGAATGGGAGCTCCGAGGTTCGAGAAGACAGGATGCAAAGATACTTAGACAAACTCCAGGTCATATTGCAATGTTTCAAAGAATGGACTCTGGTCCACATTCCCCGAGATTAGAACAGTAAGGCTGATGTACTCGCCAACCTGGGGTCGTCTAGCGACTCATCATGGCCTTCTTTGATCATCGATTTGGACAACTGTACAATAGCCCCTGAGAGTATGCCATCTTCTATCAACTCGGCAAGTCTAACATAGGATTGGAGGAATAAATATATCGACTATTTGAAAAACAGAAAGCTGCCCACGAATCCAAAGGAGTCGAGGGCCCTCCGAGCTAAAACAGCTCGATCTTCACTCGACGAGAATGGAACACTATATAGAAGGACCTTCGATGGACCTCTAGCAGTATGCTTGGGACCAGGAGACACCGATTATGTTCTTCGAGAAATCCATGAGGATACTTGTGGAAATCATTCCGGCACCGATTCTTTGGTTCAAAAGGTGATCAGGGTAGGTTACTATTGGGACAACATGGAGAAGGACACCAAGGAATTCGTTCGAAGATGTGACAAATGCCAAAGGTTTACACCGATGATTCACCAACCTGGTGAACAACTACATTCAGTCTTATCACCATGGTCGTTCATGAAATGGAGAATGAACATCGTCGGACCCTTACCAATGGCACCAGGTAAAGCCCGATTTATTCAATTTATGTTTGACTATTTCTCGAAATGGGTGGAAGCACAGGCCTTCGAGAAGATAAGAAAAAAAGAAGTCATCAACTTCATCTGGGATCACATCATATGCCGATTAGGGATCCCTTCCGAGATTGCATGTGATAATGGGAAGCAGTTCATAGGCAGCAAGGTGACGAATTCCTCGAAGATCATAAAATCAAGAGAATCCTGTCAACGCCCTATCACCCATGTGCGAATGGACAGGCTGAGTCCACACACAAGACCGTCATCTAAAACTTAAAAAAGAGGTTAGAAAATGTGAAGGGAAAATGGAGAGAGGTATTTCCCGAAGTACTATGGGCATACCGAACAACTTCAAAGTCAAGCATAGGAGAGACAACGTTCTTTTTGGTATATGAGTCCGAGGCTTTGATACCGGTCGAGGCCGGAGAGCCAAGCCCCAGATTTCGGCATGCCACTGAGGACTCGAACAGCGAGGCTATGACTATAGCCCTCAAGCTACTAGATGAAAAGCGAGAGGCTGCACTAGTATGAGTGGCCGCCAAAAAACAGAGGATCGAGAGATATTATAACAGGAGAACAAACCTCCGATACTTCAGAGTTGGTGACTTGGTCCTAAGGAAAGTCACCCTCAACACTCGAAACCCAAATGAAGGGAAGCTAGGCCTGAGTTGGGAAGGACTGTACCGCGTACTCAGAATAGCAGGCAAGAAGTCCTACAAACTTGGCACTATGGAAAGCGAGCAACTTCCAAGAAATTGGAACATATCGATGCTCAAACACTATTATTGCTGAGGTATAACATTCTCCCTTTTCACCTTATGACTATTACATCCCGCATTTTCGTATGTTAAAGTTTCGTCGTAAGATATTCGACGTAAGTTCGAGAATGAGATTATTTTGAGATTATAAGCATTATGCTATTTCAAACAAGTGATGAGTAAATTTGTGAAGGAGAAAGGGTAAGCAAATCGAAGGAAATGAGTTCGTCGAAGTTTGTCATTTTGAGACAAAACGCGGTCCAAGCTATAATGCCCCGTATTTATGGACTAATGCCATACAAGGTACCACATGACCATGATTATAAGGTATATAAAGTGTGATAAAAGTGAATAGTATTTTAAGTAATTTGAGATAATTTTTAATTATGTGAGAAATTGATTAATTATTGATTAGTGGGAGATTAACAAATTAACAAATCAGTTGGACAATTTGGTAGAAAAGATTGTAATGTGGCAGCCCACAATTCAAATCAATGACTCTTAAAATGAATTGCAGTGTCAAATTTTAAGATATATTTGTGACTAAGTCATCCCAAAAGTGGGGGCCACAAATCTTAAAAAAAGAAAGATTATTACATATTGATATTCTTTATACGAAAAAGTGTTTCCATATACCAAATGAGTGGGTGATATTTGTTCCTACTTTCATTCCATTTTTGTATTTGGATATACTCAAATGACAAACTTACAAGAGTATTTGAACCTCCATTTGCTGTATCATTCCATGCACACATCAAGATAAGACGAGAGCTAGTCATTTAAGAGGAAATTATGGGCAGCAACTAAAGCATGTCATTTTCAAAATAGTTATTATGAGCTCTTATAAGAGATCTATGCTTGCTAACGGATGGCTTGCTACAATAGCATAAAATCCGATTCTAAGAGAGCACGGTGCAATCTTTCTCAAGAATACCATATGAATTTTCCCCTACTTCGATCCGTCGTTATATGTTTTGTCGCAATCAACGTATATTAGAGGGATTGTCAAGAAAATTGGCTTAGGTATGTTTAGACTAAGCTCTTCCTTCATTTTGGCATGATCTCGTCATAACACAAGTTTGATAACGAAGCATAAAGAAAAATTCATATCCCAAAATTTACGTATATTTTGCTAGTCTCGCAAGTTATGCATATTTTCCTGGTTTTATAAGTTACGATGTTCTCCTTATCGGGACTTCATATTCAATTGAGTATTTCCTTCTTCCAATCAAGAGAGCATAGAATTTGTATATACAGTATTAAAGTATTTTCATTACCATCGAGCTATAATCGATGGGCATGCCCCTATTGTGCAACCTCTGATCAGATGGTAAGTTATATATCGAGTCTACTGTGGTCGAGTGCCTATGAGCGAGCCTAGTTGGCCGAGATACAAAGCCTAATATGGCCGAGCGCCTATGAGCAAGCCTACTATGGCAGAGCAGTTATGTATATACTAAGACTTATAAGACCGGATAACTATTTTTCTTACTATATTGAGAGAGTTGAGTCAGTATTAGCAGCTAAGCATATCTTTAGATTATCTTTGAATTCCAGTCACTTCTAATCGTTATATTATCAGTTCAGTTCAACTTTCAGTATATTGCCTTACATACTCGGTACATTATTTCGTACTAACGTCCCTTTTCTGGGGGCGCTGCATTTCATGCGTGCAGGTTCAGACAGACAGACGTGTAGACCTCCTCATTAGGTATTGCCCGAGTTCAGCTTGATCAGTAAGCTCCATACCCTTCGGAGTTGCCGGGTCTAGAGCTTTATGTACATCTTGTGTATATATATATATATATATATATATATATATATATATATATATATATGTGTGTGTGTGTTATGAGTAAACTGTGGTCCTGGTCCAATCACAGTATATCCATCAGTAGAGGCTTGTAGACATTCAGTTAGTGCAGTATGTTGGGCTTGTAGTCCTTTTATGTATATTTTGTTGGTTTGCCAACTGTAGTTGTTATGACGGCCTTGTCGGCCTAGCATTAAATTAATGTTTAGTCATCATTTGCCATTATCTTGCAAGGTGGCCTATGGCCAAAGTTTGACATTATATGTTTAGAGTCCCTTAGTTGCAAGTTGGTATGCAAGGATAGGTAAGGCACCAGGTGCCGGTCTCGCCCCCAGATTCGGGGTGTGACAATGACTCACACCGATTTCTTGTAGGTGTTCGACAAAAGATGCCAAAGCTTCCTTCGACTCAAAAACCTTGGGTTTTAAAGCATGCGTTGCACTCTTTTTTCCTTAGACCGGATTTTATCTCGAACGGATTTTACCGGCGAGATTTTTAACGAGGCAACATCCATATGCTACCCAAGGAGAACTCATCAAGTATTCAAGGCTTCTTTTCGATCAACCTCAAATACTGGGGGGCATCACCCCGGGAGGAGATCACCTCTTGGAAGAAACCAAACTACGCCTAGGAGGACCTCGATAGGCGAATGTTGTCTTGGGCCAAACAGTCAAATGAACTATGTCCATGTAGAATAGTCGAGCCTCCGAAGGCAAAAAGCATGTACGTATACATCAAATAATTGAGGAAGCCTCTTTGCTAACCAAAACACTCGGAGAGATTCAATACTTTCACGCAAAATGGCTCAAGGGCCAAACATCCTTGAACACTTGGGGACGGTCATCCACAGTTAACTCGACGAATCCATCAAAAACTCGAGCTCATAAGACCTCAATAAGGCAATTTTGAGCTCGTAAGACCTCATAGAGGCCGCATCGAATCTGTAAGGAGTTACTTGTGAAGCAGTTCTAAAGGTTGTTCGGTATTCCCACAAAGTTTTACCAATTTTTTCATGCTAGTCTCTCTTGTTCTTTGCAACAACTTTCTTAAAAAGGTTACCAAGCGTCTTGTTAAAATCTTCCGCAAGGCCATCAGCGGTTGCATTATACATTAAAGACTTATGTTGCTTGAAACCAAATTTCTCGCATAGATTCCTCACGAGCTTGTTGTCAAATGGCATTCCATTATTAGTGATTATGTATTTTGGTATGCCGTACCTAAAAATTATGTTCGACTTGATAAAATCGGCAACGGTTTCCTTTTTACTTCCTTGAGTGGAACAGCTTCAGCCCATTTAGAAAAGTAATCTGTGGCAGCCAATATGTACATCTGCCCCTTTGATGACTCTGGAAGCGGTCTAATAACGTCAAGTCCTTATTCATCAAAAGGCCATGAAGCTACAGTTGGATGGAGAGGCTCCGGAGGTTGGTGGATATAGTTGGCGTGGAATTGGCAAACTTGACATCTTTTGGTACGTTCCATGCAATCAGTCATCATTGTCAGCCAGTAGTAGCCCATCCTCTTGATGCGAAAATGGAGCTTAGGACCAAATTGGTGTGCTCCACATGAGCCAAAATGTGCTTCCTCCATCGCTTGGTGGGCTTCTTCTTTGTCAAGACATCACAAGATTAGTCCTTCAAAAGAGCGGTGAAGTAATGTCCCCTTGTAGAAGATGAATCGTGGTACCCTTCACTTGATGTCTGTTCTTTGTCGTGGATCCTCGGGTAACTTTCGATGTTCAAGGTACTCTATCAATGGTTGCCTCCAATTCTCTTCTTCAATCACCCCAACAGACGTATGATGAGTTTCGTTAATTTGATTGACCCATCGATGACACACATGTACCTTTGTTGACTCATTATCTGCAAGTTCCATCATCGTGGCCAAGTTGGCCAAAGCATCAGCTATGCAATTTTCTTCTCTTGGGACGTGGTTTAAGAACACTTGGTTGAATCTTTCGAGTAAACAAGAAGCATATTGGTGGTATGGCAAAAGATATTCCTTCTTTACATTGTAAATCCCCAGAACTTGGTTGATAATCAACTTAGACTCGCCGTATATCTCCAACTGTAAAATCTTCATGTCTAATGCCATTTCAATACCGATGATTAAAGCTTGGTACTCTACAGAATTGCTGGAGCATGTTTCACCTAAAACAAAGGAGAATGGCAAACCTTGTCTATCTGGAGAGATCAACACAACACCTACCCTCGCACCATTCCGATGTGCGGATCCATCAAAGAACATTGTCCATGGTGGAAATTCTTCAATGAACAAAAATTCTTCATCTGGAAACTCATCAGAAAGCTCCCATTCCGCCGGAAGAGGGTGATCAGCTAGAAAATCGGCGAGTGCTTGTCCTTTCACAGCTTTTTGAGGTGTGTATGCGATCTCATATTGGTTAAACAATATGGACCATCTCGCTAGGCATCCAGAAAGAATAGGTTGAGTCATCACAAACTTCACAGGATCTGCTCGAGAGATGAGTTTGATGTTGTATTCTTCAAAATAATGCCTTAGTTTCTTTATTGCATAAAGTAACTCTAAACATATTTTCTCAACGGGCTTGTATTTCAACTCAGCTCCTATCAGAGTTCGATTGAGTTAGTATAAGGCCTTCTCCTTTCATTCATCATTCTCTTGAGCAAGTAGTGCCCTAAGAGAGCGTTTTTGTACCGCAATGTAGAGTATCAATGGCTTCCCAAGCATTGGTGCCCCTAACACAGGTGGATTCAACAAGTATCTTTTGACGCTTTCAAAAGCATTTTGACATGACTGATCCCAATAAAAAGGGATATCCTTCCTCAATAGATGATTGAAAGGTTGACATCATCCGACCAGATTAGAGATGAACCTATGGATAAATGCTAAGTTTATCTCTAGAATTCGAAGCTCCCTTAAGTTCTTTGACTTGGGCATTTTTCGAATGGCGTCAATCGCTGCGGGATCAACTTCAATTCCACGATGATGCACAATGAAGCCAAGAAACTTTCCTGAGGTAACTCTAAACGCACACTTGAGTGGATTCATCTTCAGGTCGAATTTTCTTAACCTTTCAAAAACAACTCGAAGGTCTTCAAGGTGGTAACGCCTAATCTTCGCCTTCACTACCAAGTCATCGACGTAGAATTCCACCCTCTAATTAAGCATGTCATCAAATATGTTTTGCATAGCACGTTGGTAGGTGGTACCGACATTATTCAGACCGAAGGGCATCACTTTGTAGCAGTATATCCCTTTTGGAGTTCGGAGAGCAGTACACTCTTCATCTTTTGGAGACATTCTGATTTGATTGTATCTGGAGAACCCATCCATGAATGACATAGCTACATGTCATGTTGTAGCATCAACCATGAGTTCAATAATTGGTAGCAAAGAGTCATCCTTTGGACATGCCTTGTTCAGGTCTCGAAAGTCAACACAAACACGTATTTGACCATTCTTCTTCTTGGCAGGTACAATATTCGATATCCATGATGGGTACTTCACCTCTTGAATAAATCCGTCTCAATGAGCTTGTTGACTTCGACTTCAATTTGTGGTACTTGCGCGGGTCGAAACATGCGATGTGACTGCTTCATAGGGTGTGTTCCACTTTTGATCCCTAAGTGATGAATGGTTATGTTAGGACTAAGACCATGTATTTCTTTATACGACCAAGTGAAGACATTTTTGTACTCAGTCAATAACTTGGAGTATTCCTCCTCCTCCTGAGGCATAAGAAGTGCACTAATAATGGTGGGGCGTAGATCTTCCAGATAGACTAAATTGAGTTCTTTAAGCTCATCCATAGTTGATTGACTGTCATCTTCTAGTTGAGGGTGAACCTCGTGTACTTCATCATCAACATCAAGGCATGGGCTATCTTTCACAGTTATGTGATAGGATATTTCCACAAAGTCTGACCTTTCTCTTCGACTTCCTTGGATGGTCGGCCTGGCTTCTTTCTCTTTATTTTTCTTTGCTTCTTACGAGGCTGGCAAGTTTACACAATGGTTCTCCTTTGCACCTTCAGTGGACCATATGTGGATATTGACAAAATAGACTTTCTCTTCATATGTGATGGGAAAGCACTACAGATTTCTTTGTCAGCAACAATTTCAAAATGATCCCGCTCCTCATGGACTTGCTCCTTATGTTTTGACAATATCTTTCTAGATGGTGAATTCCTTGTGGTTCCCAGGCAAAAAAATATGGAGGTCTTTGAGGTAGTGTAAACTTCTTTTAGATGTTTGGAAGATACACATTCACCTTGTGACTTAGCCTTTCAAACACCGAGATCAGAGGGGTTGAGCCTCCAATGCAATCAAACACTGAAGCCTGTTGTTTTATTTTCTTGCCCTTAACTTCCTTTATCTCCTCTACCAAGGTGTGTTGTGATGAAGCTATCTCTTTGCTTCTCTTAGATGAAATTCGAAGAGGCTCTGCCAAACCGAATCCTAACCCAAACTTTAGAGTGGCGATGTAGTGCCCTTGCTTTCTCAACTTCATTTGGGACTCATTGAGCCTATGTATCTTTTTACCAGTGACTTCGTCTTTGAGTTTTCCTAGTCGTGATGGATTGGAGAAGTCATAACCAGACTTTTCAAGTAGTATGAAGGCCTTAGGATCATAGTGCCCTTTTATTTTATCAGCTTGGAGATTGCCTTTAGCAGATTTGGAGTACATTCATGTATCAAATATTGCCCTTTCTTTCGACGCTCACGTGGAATATAACGAAAAACTAGATGCTCCTTATCAGTCTTTGTCTGTATGTAACCTTCGGATGATAATAGCTTAATGAAGACTTCTTCAGTTCTCTTCTTAGGCAGCTTCGTGGTAGTCCATTGAGCCTCATTTTTTTCTTTTGACTTGACATTAGCTTCGTCGACTGATGATGGTTTCTCTACACTCGGTTCACAAGAATCTAGGTAGAATTTGCATCTACAAAGTATGACTATATCTTAGTGAAAGGATTGATATATACATCAATTTTGACTATATCTCCATCCCTTATGTACTGCAGATATTGATGCAAAGTAGACAATATCACTCCATTCTCATGAATCCAAGGACATCCAAGAAGTACGTTGTATGGTGTTTTAGCATCTATGATGTGAATCAATGTGTTTGACTTTATATCACCAATGGATAATCCTACGCGGATCATAGCTATGGCTCGTTGTCCTCCTTGGTTGAAACCTTGGATTATTAGGTTACTTTTGGATAGCTCATCGATAGAGATCCCAAGCTTTTTTAGCACCATCTTCGGCACGATGTGTTCACGATCAAACCATCATCAACAAGTATACGATTGAGATATTGTTCCCTAATGGCCCCTACAACGAACAAAGGTCTATTATGTGGCTTAGACCTTAGTAGCAAGTCATCATCTATGAAGGAAATTGTTGCACAACATGTGACAATGTTTATGTTATCATGATGTTCTTGTGTTTTCATTGGAGCAGGCTCATCGTTGCTTTCCTTTGTTTCATTAGTACTGGAAACTACATGAGTTGCACCAGCATGACCTCCATGAAGGATTCTCCCAGGAAAGAATTCATGCAATGTGATGGGATTTCAGAACTTCGGCAATAAGGCACTGTTAATCTTCTTGCTGGTAGAAGATTTGATATTTCTTGGTGTTTGTAGTTTATCCGCATTGCTCATCATCGCTCTTGGCTTTAATTTGTAGCCTCAAAACTGCCTGATGTTTTTACTTCTTATGAGTGACTAGAATCCAACCCTCATCATCTTTGTCTTTGGAGTGATTGTCTAGCTTTAGCAAACCTTCAAGAGTTTTCCTTGGAAGATCAACTTCAACGGGCTCGAAACTTCCAAATTGTAAGAAGGCAGTGCTTGACACGTTCTGCAACCTTGAACACTTCTTTTCTTTGAGCGCGATACTTGCATGATTTTCTTCTGCTATTTCATCCATGTCTGTGATGATTTTTCCTTCACTTACAAGAGCCATGATTTTCTCTTTTAGGACGAAGCATTTCTCTATAGGGTGGCTAATGACGCAATAAAACTTGTAGTATTTCGGATCGCCAACTTTACCAATTTCCTCAGGCCTTTTTGATTCAGGGAGATCGATGAATTTCTTGGTCAAAAATTCATTGAGTATCATGGGTACGCCTGAATCTGAAAACGGATAAACCTTTGCCTCCAATTCCTTCAAGGTTGGACGATGCTTCTCCTCTTTGGGATATTGACTCGGGGACTTATCATCCTTGACCTTTTGATTAGTCGTGACTTTCACAGAAATTACTTTCACCACTATAGATTCTTTGGTTTAGTTCTTTGATGCAACCTTTTTCTTGAACTCCTTCTAATCAGCGAATGGAAATGCCTTTCAATGGCTTACGATGCTTAACTCATGTTGTGAGCTCGCATTGCAAGTTCTTCAAAAGTTCACGGTTTGATCCCTTGTAGGATGTACAAAAGGCCCCAGTGCATTCCCTGAATGCACATCTCCACAACATATATTTCTGAAAGGCGATCCTTGCAGTCCAAACTTAATGCCCTCCAACAATTGATGTAATCCACCACATGCTCGTCCTTCCTTTGCCTGGTTCCTGTCAACTCTATCATGCTTACAGTTCTTCGGGTACTGTAAAAAAAATTGAGGAATTCCTTCTCAAGTTGCTCCCAACTATCAATGGACTCGGGCTCCAAGTTAATATACTAGTCAAATGCATTCCCTTTCAGCGAACGAACAAACTGCTTTACCAAAAGGTCACTATGCATTCCAGCATTGCTACAAGTCTCGACAAAGTGGGCAATATGTTGCCTTGGGTTTCCTTTGCCATCAAATTTATGCAGCTTTGATGGTTGATAATTGATTGGCATCGTTAGACAATCAATCCTCTTAGTATAAGGCTTAGAGTAGTACAATGAACTTTGTGATGGTCCGGCGTATTGAGCTCTGATGGTGTTTGTTATCATGTCTTGCAATTGTTGGACAAATAGCGTTGCAGCTAAAGTGGATTGTTGCTCCCTCTGAATGTTGAACTTGGCAAGCGATTCCTCAACAACCGTTTTTTTCAAGGTGAAGACAGGTGAATGAGGAGGTACGTGGATTGATCTCCAAGTGCATAAGCCTCCAATTTGTTCATAAGTTGAGCGATTTGAAGATCTTTGTCATTAACAGATTTCTTCAAAACTTCTATAGTCTGTTCCATCATGGCAAACTTTTCGTCCACATCAGTTACGTCAGTAATTAAGGCGTTGACTTTCGTTGAAACCAGAGAATCCGCCAGATCCTCAAATTCACCAAGTTTGAAGGTTGTTTGATAAAGTTCGTTAAATAGCGAGAATAGGGTGTTGCTCCCAAAGATTGTGGTTGTAGACGCCATGTGAGATCTGCTCTTCTTTGCCATCTCCAAGGAGGCGAAGTATTCGGATTCATCCAAGCCACTAGCCTTGAACTTACTTCGAGTGATTGGGACAACATGACTGAGCTCAGCAGGTGCGACAGCAGTAGTATCTTTGCATGAAACATCACACTTGCGGAAGGCCTTTGTAGCAGCAGATCTAAAGTTTATAGTTTTAAACTTGCAAGAAGGAGATATGAAGGGCAGAATGGGTCCCACTGGACATGCCAAAATTTATCACAACAAATTTTCGTAGTACGAAAAATAAACTGCAACAAAAATAGTATGAAGAAAAAGAGATTTTATTGATAAATATTTGTGAGTACAATTCTATGTATCCCTTGATTCTCCTTTCTAAAGTTCTCCGTGATTCGAGGGCTTGAGAAGCATTTTTATCGAATGTAGGACGATGCAGACCTCCTTTTAATGTATTTAATCGCCAAGAATGTCGAGTAGCACTTTGTTGTTACGGGTTGATCTCCGGGAAGAACTTCGTTGACCACTCTTTTGTTGAAGAACTATGCACTTGATGATTTATTTCTTTGTTTGTGGATACATTCACAAATTGCGGAATATTCTTCTCCAAATCTCAAATGTCCCCAGAGAGTTATGCAACCCATCTATTTATAGTTGTAGAGGATGGACAGTCCAGCTACATATGAGCTCTCTTGCTTGATTCTGATTAGCCCATGTCATTTTAGCCACTTGGCGACCTATGGTTGGTTGTTGCTTTTTGACATGGATTGCGACACCATTTAACATGTGGCATCACCTTATTGGCCTGGAGTTTGACTAGATATGTCATGTCACTTGATACATGGCATGGGTGTAGGCCTTAAGATAAAATGGACCTTGGGCTTAAAAATATTAAAATGGACTTATTTAATTTGTAAAGTCCAAATTAATTATTCGATCCAAAGTAATTTAAAATCTAATCCAAATTTTGTATGGACTAAATTTAATAATTTTTACATGTCTACAAGTTTTACTACGTATCTTTATGACAATTTGTTCCAAAAATTCTTGTTACTAATAGGATTATATTGACATATACAAAATAACTCTCTTATGATAGGAGATTACATATCAACAATTTAGTTTTCTTTTCAATATACAACTTCTAGGGATCTGTGTTTATACTTCCTCAAAGTGTATTGAAAGAGGTAGATAGGAAGTGCGGAGAATACATATGGGGTTGCTTGAAAAATAAGAAGAAAGTATCATTAATTTCTTGGGAAAAAGTATGTTATCCTAAGAAGCTAGGAGGATTAAATATCAAAGAATGCAGAATTTGGAACATAATTGCAGTAGGTAAACTATTTTGGCAACTTGTAGTCAATAAAGATTCACTGTGGGTAAAGTGGGTGCATGTTATATATTTAAAGAATGGTGAGGACATCTGGAGTCACAAAGCAACTGCGGATAGTAGCTGGTACTGGAGGAAGATAAAGGCTTTAACTGTCGGTACACACATGGCAGATACAAACTCACCTCAAGAGGAGATTACTCTATTACTAGGAGTTACATAGAACTAAGAAGTGCACATACTAAGTTGGCCGATACTAAGTTAATATGGACTTGTATGGCACAACCTAACTATAGATTTATTATGTGGCTAGTTGTTCACAATAGACTGCTCACTAAAGAAAGTTTGGAAAAGCTGAATATACCAGTGGAGGAGGTGACCTGCTACTTATGTGACTGTCAAGTTATGGAGATAGTCAATCGCTTGTTGTGATCACCTAATTTTTGACCATGTTTGAATTTATTCCCACTTTTCACACTCACTTCCCACTTCCCCCACTTTCTCCACTTACTACCCACTTCCCTCACTCTCTCCACTCATGTTCCACACTCTCTCCACTCATGTTCCCCACCCACTCCCTACTCATTCTTAAATAAACATACACACACACACAGAAAAGAGGATGGAGAGACATCTTACACAAAGAAAATAGACAAAAACTTTGAGAAATTGGAGTGAGTTTGTTGAGAGCTAAAGAATTTCTACAAAATAGTACATGAACTCTTGAAGTTTCTCCTTTAGTTTTGGTTCTTTCAAATACATCGTCGGTTTTTGTTTCTTATTGATTTCCGGTCTGATTACTGTTGGAATTTTAGTGTCGGTGATGGTTTCGTTCCACTGAAGTTTGTTTGCTATTTTGTTGCTCATTTGATTTCCTATATTTCTGCGAACTAGGTTGTCACACCTCCTTTTTCCTACACCCCCGAAAGGGTGTATATAAGGGAGTTTTTTCCAATTTAAGTGACAATCGAAACATGATTTATTATTAAAAGATTCAGAGTCGCCACTTGGGAGATTTATGGTGTCCCAAGTCACCAGTTCCAATCCTGAATCGAGGAAAAGATTGACTCTATTAAACCGTCCGCAAACTAGAAATCCGGGTAAGAAATTCTATTAACCCGGAAGAAGGTGTTAGGCACTCCCGAGTTCAGTGGTTCTAGCATGGTCGCTCAACTGTTATATTCGGCTTAATTATCTGATTTTAGACAATTTTGAACCTATGTGCAAATTTTAGTTTTAACCGTTTTTATTCATTTTTAAAGAAAATTGCAACGTTATTAAAATACGTCTCGAACCACGTCACATAACTGCACCCGTGGTTTTTGACATATTTTAACATCGTTGAGATCTGGATTTGGGTCACATAAATGTGCACCCGAGTTTAGGAAAGTAGATCAAAATAACGCGCCTAAAGCAAGCTACGAGAGTTCAAAGCATTTTTCTCCATCAGTTAAGATATCAATGTGAGGGCCATAGACTAGATGATTGTATGGCACACCTCAACTTATTTAGAGAAGAATATTTACTCAACTAAAGCGAACGGCGGATGCTCATATTTAAAACTAATTTGAAATTAGGTATCACGACTACGCCACGGGAGCCATACCCGAGTGTGGTCGACCTAAACATGCTTCTAGCAGACAATTTAACAATGTAAATAACAAAAGAGAAACAAAACATGGAAACAATTTAATTATTTTTGTCCTTTTTCCGTTCCCATAGGCTCAACAGATACCCCATAACTAAATGTAATGCCACATCTTGCTAACACACCCACGATTTGGTGAAATTCAATTTTCTTCTCACAAATTAGGAATGCGTTAGAGGGTAAATTACTAAACTCAACAGATCCGATCATGGACTAAATACTGCAAGCCAACTAGACAAGACTCCCCATGTAGTGTAGTACAAATACAAAGTATATAATATTGCGTGTTCCAGTATTTCCCAATTTGGCTTAGTTTTCACGAATCATTTAGACTAAATCCATCTATAGTCCCTTCTAAACGTGAGCAAGAAAAATCTAATATGCGCATTAATTCAAGTCACAAGCCAGTACAAATTATCCATTGCAATACAAATCACTATCTTAAAGAAGACCGAAAGAGTTGCACATATGAAACCAACTATGCTGCTCAAGTACATTTAAAGGACTAATCAAATATAACGAGCTTGAGAAACACATATGAAACCAACAAGCAATTACGAGAATAGGCCAACAATATCTTTCAATCACAACCACGAAAATAACACCGCAACTAACAGAGAAGAGGAGGAAAAATGGACCTGAATTGCTCTCCAATTAATAGCACTTCAACGACTATGACAAACTGAAAATCGAATCTTTCATTTGATGAAATTTCCAGTAGTACACAGCCAGAAATCGAGCAAACGTGATTTTTCCGAAACAGAAATGAGCCTTCAACTCTGGACCACGGATGAAATGGTTGACGGAACCTCGCCGGCGACCTCTGGACGGGACTCAAAACTCAAACACGACCACGGACAACCATGAAGCTCGCTGGAGAACTCGAAAATGGACAGAACTTGACTGGGTGAGAACATGGCAGAAGCGGGTTGTCCAGATTGGTTTTCCTAGCTGTGTTGCTGCGTTTTCCAGTAGAGCATTTGGCATAAGTTCTGGTTTCTCCGGTGGGGTTGGTTTCCGGCGATTAGCCACTGGACAGAGTCGTGAGAGACGGCGATGGGCTGGTGAGATGTGCTGGGGCGTTAGGCTGCTGAAAAAGTTATCAGAATGAAGAAGAAAATGGAACGAGGGGGTCGCTTGGGATGGTTTTGAAGACGACGATCCTCAGGGTATCTCTAGGTTTTTGTATATTTTCTGAAACTCAATCATAAGGATAATACTTCCTAAAATAGAGACTTTTGTTTATTTCTCTTTTTTGAAATCCAAAAGAAAACAGAAAAATTCCTAGGTATTTTGGAATGGGGGAATGAAGAAGATCAGAACTCGGGGGAGGGGTCTCCTTTGTACAGCTGCGCAGCTTTTTCCAGTGTTTCCGTTCTCCTTCTTTAGATTTTTTAAGCATTACTTTATAGGTAGAGTCTAGGTTTAGGTGTATTTTTGTGTATTTTACCCATTAGTCCCTAGGTCTTTTGTGTATTAGGTCCTTAGGGTCTTTTTTATTTATTTTTTTGTTCCAAAGAAGAGTCTAGAAGGGTCCCTAGGCTTAATGGACTAATCCGAATTGGGTTCTAAAACTCTTAAAATTATGATCCAACACCTTATTTAAATAATTTTAAAGTAAGATAAAAATACTACCCCATGCCAAAGCTAACATGAAACTATTATATATTTTTTATTTTCAAAATTATATAAAGATGAAAATATAGCTCTATTTTTGTATTTTTTTTAAAGATACATACTAAAATATTTTTTTGTAATTTTCATTTTTCTTGTAATAAAATAAAGTAAAAGACTAAAAAATGAGTTGAAATAGCTATATTAGGCCTAAATTAAATATTTACATGCTAAAATGTGAAAAATCTTGGGGAGGATCAAAAATCACATGTCTACAGCTGCCCCTCTTTGACTGGAAATACGAAGTATATTCAGACAAAGAATGACTAGACAGGTTTTTTGACCCAAACCTTATTTGGGAGAGACTAAAACTAAGAAAAAAAAGGGAATGTGACCGAGCCCTGGTATCTGAGCTGCCTATATATCCTTGGCTATAAAGGAATCGGGCCACGTGTAGAGAGCTAGTCGAGGTGCCGTTCCGCCGAGGTTTCGGTCTGCAGTTCCTGTTATTACATCAAAAATCAAATGAAAAAGACTAACTAAGACTTTCACTACGAGTTACAAGATTTCTATCTATAAGTCTTCTGAAGCTTTATCTTGAGTCTTGAATGGTTCTTCATGCAGACTTTAGATTTGAACCTTGGCGCTTGTTAGCTGCAGGTGCTAGCTCGTTCTTCTTCAACTTTTTGGATCAAAACCAGACCTGTAGTGCTTGTGACTTCCACCATGTCTTAAGCGTTCACATCCTCCATCAACTTCTGCATTTGGATTAACTTCTTACCCTTCTCCTTTTTCTTTATTATGACTAACTTCTGTTGATCACCTCGGACTGTTGACTCACATTTTTGCCGCGAGCTCCTTTTGTTGCTGACTTGAATTGTAATTTGAGATGCTTTCCCTTTCTCCAGGTGGATACCTGATTGCTGAACTCGAATTGTACTTTGAGATGCTTTCCTTTTCTCCAAGTGGACGCCTGACTGCTGAAGTTGAACTATATTCCCCTGCTCTCTAGGTGGGCTCCTGACTGCTGAACTTGAATGTATTTCCTTGCTCTCCAGGTGGGCGCCTGATTGCATGAACTTGAATTGTATTCCCTTGCTCTCCAGGTGGGCGCCTGACTTCAACAAAATAGACAAAACAAAGAAAATTGTTCTGCCCCAGTTTGGGTATCTGGACACATATGTAAGTGTAAAACGAACCACATTACCAAATATCAATAAGAACTTGAAAGCTAAAACTTGAGTTATACTCCCTTGTTCTCAGGTGGGCTCCTGATTGCTGACTTGAAATGTATTCCTTGCTCTTTAGGCGGGCTCCTGACTGCTGACTTGAAATGTATTCCATGCTCTCTAGGCGGGCTCCTGACTGCTGAACCCGAATGTATTCCTTGCTCTCAAGGCGGGCTCCTGACTGCTAACTTGAAAAGTATTCCCTGCTCTCCAGGCGGGCTCCTGACTGCTAACTTAAACAGTATTCCCTGCTCTCCAGGCGGGCTCCTGACTGCTGACTTGAAATGTATTCCATGCTCTCCAAGCGGGCTCCTGACTGCTAACTTGAAAAGTATTCCCTGCTCTCCAGGTGGGCTCCTGACTTGAAATGTATTCCCTGCTTTTCAGGCGAGCTCCTGACTGCTAGACTTGAATGTATTCCCTATTCTCCAAGTGGGTACCTGATTTCAACTAAAAATAGACAAAACAAAGAAAATTTTCTGCCCCAGTTTGGTAACTGGGCACATATGTCAGTGTTAAACTGAATCATATTACTAAGAATTTGAAAGCTAGGTCCTATTATCTAGTGGGTCTTGACAACTCTTAACTAAACGAAAATTTTAAATCTAAGCTATATCTTTTAAAGGCATGATTTCTGCTAAATCTTGTTACCTAAGAAGGTCTTAAAGTACTCCCCATTATCCAGGAGGGTCCTGGCAACTCTTAACTAAACGACAATTTTAAAATCTAAGTTATATTTTCTAAAGGTGTTACTTCTGTTAAATCTTGATATGCAAGCCAATTTTAAACTACGTCTCATTATCCAGGAGGGTCCTGAAAATCAAAAGTCAAGTTTTATCTTAAGAGTGACAATTTCACGGCTAAATTATATTACCCTACAACAAAACTTACTCTAAACCTTGTTATCCAATGGAAATCCTAAAGCTAGATCCCGTTATTCAGGAGAGTCCTGAAAACTCCTAATTGAATCCTATCTCAAACATGTAAACTTGAAGGTTACTTATGTTCCTTTGGGGCGCACTTATGTTAGATATTGCTACTCATAATTGTTTTGAATTTTAAACTAAATCCCATTTTTCACGAGGGTCCTGAAAACTTTAAATTAAATTCCATTATCCAGGCGGGTCCTGAGAGTTTACGGTCAAACCTGTCTGGTGCTTGCCTTTCCTTGCGGTGGGTTTCTCCGAAACAAACGAGATTTCCTGCCCCTGTTTCAAATCAAAGAAAAATCTTGTCAGTTTAAAAAATATGGTGGTTGGTTTGTGGCCTTGACTTTGAGGGCGATTGCTCCTTCACTTCCCGTGATAACTGATTTTCACTCGAGGACCTTGCTTGCTTATGGACTAACCACTTTCTCTGTCATCCTTATCACAGAAAATACCCCTTCTCCGTTCAAACCCAATTCCCTTTATCTGTTGCATTGCTCATGAACCGATATTTACCAACCTTTGTGTTTCACCGAAAATACCTTTGATCCGTCCACTTAACACCCTCCATCTGTTGCATCATGATCTTGTGTTTACATGAATTCCAAAGCACGTTAATTGTCATCCACTTAGTGCGCATGTTGTTCCTTCCTGACTTAAATCACTAGCCTTGGCCTTGAAGTCTATTGTTCCCTCACTTGTCACGGTAACTTTGATTTCTGCTTGGAATACCTTGCTTTTCACTGGTTAAACACTTTCTTTGTTGATCTCATCACAGAGAATACCTTTGACCCGATCACCCAACATCCTCTATCTGTTGCACTATTCACGAATTGAAATATACCAAACCTTTGTATTTCTCATGGACTCCAAAGCATGTCGATTGCTACCAACTCAGTGCGCTTGTTGTTCTTTCCTAACTTATGTCACTTTGATGTGCTGGCCAGATCCCGTTTTGTGCAATTGGAAAGCTGGTGGCAAATTTTAAAGTCATTCCTCACTTATTCTGACCAAACGGACTCAGGAAGAAGAAGTAAACAAGACAAAAGGAACATGGTAAAGGACAAAGGAAAGAGATAATTCCTAACAAGAAAACTACAAAGTAAAAACCTATCAGATGTGGATACCAACTCTAATGACCATGACATGCACATGTTGATTAAGTGGCCTAGTCTATCAAACAAGTCTGACGTTCAACTCTTGTTATACCCCTGAACCGTGAAACTGGACTTCAATACTTCGATTATCCAATCTGATTCACAATCCTTATTCGACTTGTAGTGACCGAAGGGCTTTCACCATCAAGACTCTCTCATTCTGTTCTTTCTCTTAACTTACCATCGCTTTACGGTGCCCGCGAGGGTTTTCACCAATAAGACTCTCTCATTTTTGGATTTCTCTCAGCTCTCGTTGCCCTATGGTGCCCGTGAGGGTTTTCACCAATAAGGCTCTCTCATTTTCATTATTTTTCTGCTTGGACCAAAGTGTTGCCCCTAATATGAATTACCTCTCCTTGCTTGACTTGGCATCTCTCAATGACTGATCGGAAGGTCTTTCTTTGGACCGTAACGTGGGTTTTTGGATAGGGTTAGAAAGAAGGATATCAAAGGCTCAAAACAATTCCCACGGGTTCAAAATAACAACTTTCGGAATCAGATTTCTTACAACAACCACAACTTCTGCCCCAGTTTTCTTGCTTGGGGACTTTTGGATTTTTATTTTGATGGGACCGAACCGTGAGGCTGCCTACGTATCCTTAAAAGAATCAGATCAAACGTAGTTCATGTTATAAGAATTACTTTGTTTGTTGTGATTTTTATTTTCTCTTTTTTCCTTCTTTTCTTTTTGTTGTTGTTTTCTTCTCTTTTTTTCTTTTTCTTTTTTTTCTTTTCTCTTTCTTTTTCCTTTTCTTCTCTCTCTCTCTCTCTTCATTCTTCTTCTTTTCTCTTTTTTCTTTACTCATCTTTCACGCTTGCATTTATGATCTTTGCTATTGATTCCGAAAGAGGGGTATGAAAGAAAATAAATAAGGCTAAAAGGGGTAACGAAGGATAAAGTGTTTAGATAGCAGAACAAAATGCCTTCGTCATTCCAATCTCCAAAACATGTCAAGTTCAAACTACACAATTTAAACAAACCAAGGAAAGTATTTGTAACATCTTTTGATTGTACTAGACTTGATAACCATATCCATGCATTGGCTTTCTACATCTGTTAATTACCAAGCCCCATTGGACAACACCCTCACTCTCATTACCACGAATGGCCCCCTACAAATTTGGGGCAAACTTGCCATTATCTTCACCCGATGCAGCATGATGCATTCCAATAGTGTATTTTTTATGTTCTACCTGCCCCAGTTTCACACAATTCGGGCTTGAAGTGATCTCAAAATGCCTTCACTTATTTCCCTCCAATGTCCCTACGTCTTCAACATTGTTTCATTACTTTGTGACTAAACTGACTTTTACAAACTGGCTGAGAATTACGCGTGCATGTCATGTCACTAGAGTCAACAGGAAAAGGACTATAAAAGGAAAAGATAACTAAACAAAATGACTAGAAATAACATAAAACAGAAAATTGCATTAGACAGATGGTGAAAGGGTTTGGACAACAAAACAGACAAACTAAACTGGGTTACAAACCTAGAAAAAACCTAGAAGTGAGTCATGGTTGATGGAGGCTCAAGCGTAGATGTATTCCCTCTCTCTACCTTACAAAGGATGAAGATCAATACAGACAAAATCCAACCCATCAATGTTCGCATCCGAGCTTTTAATGGCTCAGCGAGAGATACCATTGGGGAAATGAACCTCACCTTGACGATTGGGCCGATTTACTTTGAGATTGTTTTCCAAGTAGTGGACATGGTCACTTCTTATAACTTCCTTCTTGGAAGGCCATGGATCCATACAGCCCGAGCTGTGCCATCCACCTTGCACCAGATGCTCAAATTTGAACATGACAAGCAAGAAATTATTGTTCATGGGGAAGACAAGTCTTCCATTTATAAAAACCCGTTAATCCCCTGTATTGAGGCCTAGGAAGGGTGTGAGTCCATTGTCAATCAGGCTTTTGAAGTGGTTGTTGTGGACCATGTTAAGGAAGGAAAGCCCATTCTGCATCCTCGTATTTTTGCCACATCTATAATGGTGGCTGCAGTTATGTTGAGACAAGGTTATGAGCCAGGAAAAGGCTTGGGGGCATCATTGCAAGGAATTTCGGAGCCTAATTATCCATTCAGTAACCAGGGTACTTTTGGCTTAGGCTTCAGGCCAACACAAGCAGACAAACCAAGCACCGCAAAAAGCATGAATGGGTCTTGCAACAACCTATCCCTCACATTTTTTACACTTTTGTCAAGCCACGACTCCAAGAGGGTCAAAATTCCTCGGCGCATGCAAACATTGATGAAATTTGCCATAGCCTCAGCTAGATGTTTTCTGAAGTGAATATGATCCAGGCTGGTGAAGGCACTAGTCCTGCCGATATGCAACTAATTGACCCAGACATCATGCTCACTAACTGGGAAGCAACTCCTCTCCCCACAAGGAAGGAGTCTTGGTAGTTTGCTTTTGCAGCTTCTTTTTTGTATTTTGGGTTACTTTTAGGGTTGTAATCCAAACATCTCAGTATGATTGTTTTGTTTTGATGTTAACCCTTCTATCCTTTCGAATTCAATGAAATGCAGTTCAGTTTCGTATTGAGTTTTGTATCTTTTCCTTTTCCTAATTCATGTAATTTTATTTCCATTTCAGTTTTGTTAATGCCGACTTTAATAACATGACATGCATGAGGAATTCATGCCCAGATCTTAAAAAGTTGTCTGATATCGAAATAATGTATCAAGAGATTGAATATGATGAAGATGAGATTGTTGAGGAAATAAATAGAGAGTTGGAACAATTTGAAAACAAGCCTAAGCCCAACCTCATGAAACTGAGCCAATTAATATCGGAAGTCATGAAGAAGTTAGAGAAACGAGGATAAGCATTTACACTGAAACAAAAAACTAGAGATGCTTTGATTCAACTTTTATTTGAATACAGAGATATGTTTGGTTGGTCTTACGATGATGTGTCGGGTTTAAGTGCTGATCTAGTGGTTCATAAGCTTCCTACGTATCCTGATTTTCCACCAGTCCAACAAAAGCAATGAAAATTTAAAACAGACATGAGTGACAAAATCAAAGAGGAAATAATGAAGCAATTGAGCGCCAATGTAGTCAGAACTGTCTGATACACCACTTGGGTGGCGAATGTTGCGCCTGTGCTGAAGAAGGATGGAAAGACCAAAGTATGTGTTGACTACAGGGACCTGAACAAAGCAAGTCCAAAGGATAATTTTCCTTTACCAAATATTCACATTCTTGTAGATAATTTCGCAAAGCATGAGATACAATCATTCGTGGATTGCTATACTGGGTACCACCAAATTCTAATGGATGAGGATGATGCAGAAAAAACCGCTTTCACCACTCCATGAGGTACTTATTGTTACAGGGTCATGCCATTCGGTTTAAAGAATGCAAGGGCAACTTACATGAGAGCCATGACCACCATTCTTCACGACATGACGCACAAAGAGATTGAAGAATATATCGATGATGTCATCATAAAATCAAAGACACAGGCTAATCATGTGTGCGATTTGAAAAATTTCTTAGAACGGCTTCAAAGGTTTGACCTTAAGCTTAATACAGCCAAGTTTACATTTGGGGTTCCATCTGGGAAACTTCTCGGTTTTATAGTCAGCCAAAGAAGCATTGAACTGGATCCATCTAAGGTAAAGTCCATTTGAGATCTGCCACCCCCGAAGAACAAAAAGGAAGTCATGAGTTTGCTCAGGAGGTTGAGCTACATCAGTAGGTTCATTGCTTAGCTCACAACCACGTGCGAGCCCATCTTTAAGTTGCTGAAAAAGGATGTCACTATCAAGTGGACGAACGATTGCCAAAAAACTTTTGATAGGATCAAAGATTATCTATCAAAACCCCCTGTACTGGTCCCACCTGAACTTGGTAGGCCTTTGTTTTTATATGTATCAGTGATGGATAATTCCTTTGGATGCGTTCTGGGGCAACATGATGCAACAAGCAAAAAGGAACAGACAATCTACTATTTGAGCAAGAAGTTCACCAATTTTGAGGTTAAGTACACCCTTTTAGAAAGGACGTGTTGTGCCTTGACTTGGGTCGCTCATAAGCTGAGACATTATCTTTTGGACTACACTACTTACCTCATATCCAGAATGGATCCTTTGAAGTACATCTTCCAAAAGCCAATGCCCACTGGCAGGCTCGCAAAATGGCAAATCCTCCTCATAAAGTTCGACATCATCTATGTCACTTGCACCGCGATGAAAGCACAGGCTTTAGCAGATCATTTGGCAGAGAATCTAGTTGATGATAAGTACAAGCCACTTAGCACATACTTCCTAGACAAAGAGGTCAACTCAATAGAGGAAGTAGTTCCAGACGATCACCCTGTATAGAAAATGTATTTTGATGGGGCTGTCAAAATCAAATGAGTTGGGATCGGGGCAATCCTCATCTCGCCTATTGGACATCATTACCCTGCAATTACCTGACTTCGGTTCTTCTGTAACAATAATACAGCAGAATATAAAGCTTGTATCATGGGTTTGAAAATGGCCATCGATCTGGATGTGCATGAACTATTGGTTATGAGAGATTCTGACTTGCTTATCTGGCAAGCCCAAGGTGAATAGGAGACTCGAGATATCAAGCTTATTACGTACAGACAATGTGTGCAAGAATTGAGAAAAAGGTTCAAATCCATCGAGTTCAGGTACATTCCCAGGTTTCACAACGAGCTAGTCGATGCCTTGGCTACTTTAGCCTCGATGCTCCCTTATCAAGGCAACACTCATATTGATCCACTAGAAATCCAAGTTCGAAATCAACACGGTTACTGCAATACAATTGAGACAGAACCAGATGGTGAACCATGGTATCATGACATAAAATGGTTCCTAAAAATAAGAGAATATCCAGAGAATGCCAAAGGAGATCAAAAAAGAACTATAAGGCAGCTCGCTAGTGGTTTCTTCCTGAATGGGGAAATTCTGTACAAAAGGACCCCAGATTTAAATTTGTTGAGATGCATAGATGCCACATAAGCGGAGCGGATCATGAGTGAAGTGCATTAGGGGGTATGCAAACCTCACATGAATGATATGTTTTGGCGAAAAAGATTCTGCGGGCAGGGTATTATTGGCTTACTATAGAGCGAGATTGCTTCAGATTTGCTCGCAAGTGTCACCAATGCTAGATTCATGGTGACTTGATTCACTCGCCTCCTTCGGAGTTACATCCCATGTCCTCTCCTTGGCCTTTCGTCGCTTGGGGAATGGATGTTATTGGGCCAATCGAGCCAAAGGCTTCAAATAGGCATAGATTTATTTTGGTTGCAATTGATTACTTCACCAAGTGGGTGGAGGTTGTCACTTTCAAAGCAGTCACCAAGAAAGTAGTGGTAGACTTTGTTCATTCCAATATCATATGTGGCTTTAGTATCCCAAAGACCATTATCACTGGCAATGCAGCCAATCTAAATAGTCATTTGATGAAGGAGGTATGCGAACAATTTAAAATCATGCATCGCCATTCTACCCCTTACCGACCAAAATCCAATGGAGCCGTTGAAGCGGTGAACAAGAACATCAAGAAGATTCTTAGGAAGATGATCCAAGGTTCCAAGCAATGGCATGAAAGTTTGCCTTTTGCTCTTTTGGAATACCGCACGACTGTTTCCACATCTGTTGGTGCAACTCCATGTCTACTTGTATATGGAACTGAAGCTGTAATACCCACTGAAGTCAAAATTCCCTCTCTCCAAATTATTGTGGAATCAGAGATTGAAGACACTGAGTGGGTCAAAACCCGATCAGAACAACTGATGTTGTTCGATGAAAAACGGCTAGCAGCAGTGTGTTTCGGCCAGTTATACCAGCAAAGAATGGCAAGCGCTTAAAATAAGAGAGTGTGCCCAAGGCAGTTTGAGGTAGGCCAGCTGGTTTTAAAACAGATCCTTCTGCACCAGGTAGAAGCTAAAGAAAAGTTCGCCCCGAACTGGCAAGGACCCTACATCATCAAGAAAGTGTTACCAAAAGGGGCCTTGCACTTGGTAGATAAATAAGGACGGGTACCATACATACCTATTAATGCAGATGCAGTCAAAAGATATTATGTTTGATATATACCCATTGTAGAATTTTCATGCATTGATTTTCTCAGATCGAAGTGATGAAGGCTATCATTTGCTCGCTATTCCAAATAGGTGTCACCATTTTGTTAATCCTTTTGAGCCGTATTTGTCTTCCTTGTTTCTCACTTTTTGGAACCTGTGTACTTGTAAAAAAAAGCCAAACAACAAATCTCTGAGTCATTGAACTACGTCCGACCTGATTCCGAAAGGATACGTAGGCAGCCTTACCCTAGGTTCGGTCCCATCAGAACAAAAAATTCATATTCCCAATACTCCAAAACTGGGGCAGAAATTTGTATTATTTCACGGTTTTTCTGTAAAAGTGGTTTCCAAAAGTTGTAATTCAGTTCAAAGTTCATTACACTTTTTTTACCTTTCAAGAACTTCTGATTGATGCTTTTTGAGAATGTTTGAAGTCCTCATGCCAAAGGCGTTGGGTAACCTCCCTCATGCAGTATCTTAGTCAATAAATAAATAAATAAATAAATAAATAAAAATAAGAAAGTTTTATCTGTGAAAACCCGTACGGGCACTACAAGGCGACAGTGAGCAGAGAAATGAGAGAGTCTTATTGGTGAAAGCCCAGATGGGCACCATAAAGCGATGGTTAGTAGAGAAATGAGAGAGGTTAGTTAGAGAAAACCTGCAAAGGGCGCTACTAGCCAAATGAGGGCCTTTGATTCTCTGACATGAGCACAGCCAAGACAAATTCAAGATAAACATTTACAGCGGATTTTGAGAATTAGACAGCTTAGACAGATCAGGCGTCTAGTCAAAAATGCATGTCATGATTCATTGAAGTCGGCACACACCTCCAGATAAGTCTCCCTATTCCTTTCCCCGAAAGGGACACCTTTTGTTTAAACACAGTTCTGTCATACCTCCTTTTTACTACATCCGCAAGGGTGTAAGGGAGTTTTTTTCAATTTAAGTGACAATCAAAATGGGATTATTTATTTAAGTTCAGAGTCGCCACATGGGATAATTTATGGTATCCCAAGTCACCGGTTTAAAATCCCAAATCGAGGAAAGATTGACTCTGTTTACCGTCTGTGAACACAAAAATCGGGGTAAGGAATTCTGTTAACCCGGGAGAAGGTGTTAGGCATTCCCGCGTTCTGTGGTTCTAGCATGGTCGCTTAACTATTAATAATTGGCCTAATTATCTCTTTTAATTACACATTTTAAACCTGCATGCATTTTTTAACTTATTAATCGCTTTTAATTATTTTAAAATACTTTTTAGGAAGATTCAACGTTATTTAAAACATGCCTTGAAACACGCCACATGAAATGCACCCGCGGTTCGCGACACGTTCTATTTAACATTGTTAAGAATTGAATTTGGGTCACATGCAATGTGCACCCGAGTTTAGTAATTAAAAGAAAGTCAATTTAAAGAATGCGCCTAAAGCAACTACGAAGGTTCAAATTATTAATAAAGTTTGCGAGTGCCATGGAGAATTCAATTGATGGCACACCCTACTTTTAAGAATATTAACTCTTGAATTGAATTTGTGAGGACCATATATTATGGGTTTTAAGCATGGCACACCTCAAATTAACCGTAAGAAATACTTTAACCTAAGATTTGAAGCCATATTAACACAACTACTAAAATTACGCTAGGCTTTCAGGCATTTGGGTCACGCCTGCTATAGGCAAAGCTGGCAGCAACAGTTAAATGAGAAATTGTCTAGAAAAACAGGCCCGAGCATGATAAGGCCTATAGTTCCCATTCTTCGAGTGGCCTCAAGGTCTAGGCCCAAAAGAAACCCAAACCTTATAAAAAGCAAAGGCTGAAGAATGGGGAACTCGAGATGGAGTCCACACAAAAACGTAGACGATATTTAAACTCAAAAATACCAACTGAGCCTAATTAGCTTTCACCAGTACACAGCAGTCTGATATAAAAGGAAACTTTAAGCGCTACAAAACCATATTACACTCCTAAAAGCAACATTGTTTTGAATTTAAATGGAATAATGACATGATAACAAAACTGTACAACATTCATACTTAGTTCAATCCCAAGCTAGCTTATTCATAATTAATATGAAATTTAAACCTCAACTAAGCCCTTCTATAATACAAACAGTAGCAAAAAATCCAGGAGATTAACATGCAACTACCTTGAATCTAAAAAATCACATCAAACTCTCAGTAGAATCGGATGAAAGCCAGAAGCAAATAGTCTTATACCACACCAACAACATGAGAAGGCTAATATAATACGCATAAGATTAAACTATAACAAAACATGAAAGAAATGGAAGAATCAAGGAAGTAAGACTCAATAAACAGCTCGTATTCATCATATTTTCCACATTCAAATTGCATGTTTACACTTCATGTGCTATCCATAACTCAAGAAATACCTGTAAATCAAGAGAAAAGCAATGAGAGTGAGGGATGAACAACATCAGTAGATCAGCTCAATAACTTAGCAAAAACCAACTTCTTTCAAACCAAATTAGACCCAGATGAGCCTAGTTCTTTGGAGCTTCTTAAAAATTCTGACTATCAGGGAACTCAAAGAACAAAACCAAACAAATTTCAAACATTTTTTGGTATTTTCAGAGTCTAAAAGAAGGCTCAGCCGTTTCTCAATTTTTCAATCTTGTAATCTCTAAAATCTGCCTTCACAAAGAAAGAAAGAAAGAAAGAAAGAAAGAAAGAAAGAAACAAGCTTCTTATAGAGAGCCTTTAGGGCAGCAGAAATGACTCTATCATTTTCCAATTACCCCTTTCCTAATTTTCATTCTTTCAAGATAAACTCCAATTTTCTAGCTTATTTGTTAAATCAGTCTCACTACCCACTTTCCTAGCAGCTTCCTAGTTAGTTACACAAGATTATTTTTATCCAAACTCCCTAAATTAACCTTCGAATTCCTATTATTAACCTTCCTAGCCTGAACCAATAAAGGCTACCTGAATCCCAAACCTGGGCCTAAACAAATGGGTTTTTAATGCCCCAGGTATGGACTACCACAAACCCCAAAAATGGTCCCAATCAGTAGAGTAATGAAATAAATCAAGTAAAATCAAATGGCTCAAATTAACCAATAGAACCCAAACGTAATGAACGTAAACCCATTGTCTAATTCAGCCTACGATTGGCTAAAGAAAGAAAGAGAAGAGAAAAAGAAGTACAGTAGAGCGAGGCATGTTGGTACCACTTATCAAACCAACGAAAATTTAATTTAAACAAAGAAAGAAAGAAATCGACTGACTTGAACAAAACATAGCATAAATGATTGACAAACGAGTGGGAAAAAATAAAAACAGAATCAGAAATCAAATAAAACAAGGTTTAAAGAGGGACTAACGAGATATGGGAAAAGAAAAATGGACATGCAATCAAAATGGGAAGCAAGTGCTATTTTACCAAAAGCCACGAGTAAGTTGATAAACAGCATCACTTGATAACCTTGCTGGCGTCTTTCGATTTAAGATGAAATTGGTATCAATCACATGTTCTGTTGAGAACAAGCAAACAACACAAATTTCAACTTTAATCTCTCTTGGAAACATGACGATTTGGAAGATTTGGGGATTTACGGTTTGGGGTGTTGACCTCAGATCTAAAATTTGAGGCGACGGAGAGGGATTTGAGAAGAATTGCATTGGGGTTTAGGACGATGAGGGACGGGGGGTTATGGGGTGTAATTTTGGAGGTGGTTTGGAGCTTCAACGCTGGTGGAAATGGCGGAAGTTTGAGGGCGGCGCTAGGGTTTAGCTTGAGAGAGGTGAGAGAGAAGCAGAAGAACAGTACTTTAATCCTAGGTTATTATGACGGGGGGTTTGGACAATTATAAATGAAAATGGAGGAAGTGATCACGGCCGTTGGATGAGATGAAAAGGAAGGCCAGGATTGATTTAAAACAAACAAACTTAAAACTGTGTCGTTTGGGCTGTCTTGACACCTAAAAGGTTTGAGCCGAGTATGGGGTAAATTTGGGGCGGAATGGAACGGGTTTTGGGGGAGGGGGGAATTGTTTGGGCAGTGCCAAATTGGCCCAAAAATCAGCAGTCTTTTGATCCTCTTTCTTCTTTTTTTTTCAATTTCAAATTTTTTCTTTTCAAATTAATTTAAATCCTAAATTAACTCTTAAAGTAAATTAACTTACCAAATTAAGCTAATTACTCGTCATAGTATTCACAACAATTAATTAACTCCAAAATTAAAAGAAGAACTACAAAATTTAAAAGTTAAAAGTTAAAAATGCAAAGTAAGTTATTTTTGTGATTTTTCATTTTTATAAAACAACTAATTTACTAATTAACCTAAAAATATAAAAATAAATCATAAATGCAAATGCAAAGTATTTTTGTATTTTTATGGTTTAAATAAAAATTAAACATGCACAGACAAATGCGAGTAATTAAGAAAATACTATAAAAATTCATAAAATGGCAAATAATTAAAAGAAAAATCTAATTCCTTTGGATTCTGTAGGAGTATTTCATATAGGGGAAAAATCACGTGCTCACAACTGCCCCTTTTTGCTCGGAAACACGAACAGTTTTCGTGCAAAGATAAAGTGAGTGGATACGGGCGATTTTTGCCCGTTTGAATACTCCGTGTGAAGCATTTTTTTAAAGTTTTGACCGCACCCTACTTCTGAGGTTGCCTACATATCCTTGGCCATAAAGGAGTCAGGTCAGTGTAGTTCGGGAAGTTTTGGAAGCTGGGACTACCAGAAAGCTGTGATTTCACTGTTGTTGTTGCTGCTACTGCTTGCTGAACTCCTTATTACACTAAGACAAAATAAAAGAAGCTAGACTAAACTATGATCTATGAATTACAAGAATCCTATCTATATCTTCGAACTTGATCTTGCAGTTTCTGCTTCTCTGTTGACTTGTACTCTCCAGGTGAAATTCCTTTGTTGCTGATTTGACTTGTATTCTGAGGTGCTTTCCCTTTGTTCTCCAGGCGGGTGCCTGATCATTGAACTTGAAACCATCTTCCTTTGAACATTGCTTTATTGCCCAGGTGGGCTCCTGATTTCCAACATTTATACGGTTTTTCCTCGAAACTTGCACTGCTTCCCTTTGTTCTCCAGGTGGGCTCCTGATTACCGACACTTGAATTGTTTTCCCCTTTGTTCTCTAGGTGGGCTCCTGATTACCGACACTTGAATTGATTTTCCCTTCGTTCTCCTGGTGGGCTCCTGATTACCGACACTTGAATTGTTTTTCCCTTTATTCTCCAAGTGGGTTTCTGATTACCGACACTTGAATTGCTTTCCCTTTGTTCTGAAGGTGGGCTCGTGATTCCAACACTTGAACTGCTTTCCCTTTGTTCTCCAGGTGGGATCCTGATTTCCAACACTTGAACTGCTTTCTCTTTGTCTTCATATGGGCTCCTGATTTCCAACACTTGAACTGCTTTTCCCTTTGTTTTCCAGGTGGGCTCCTGATTACCGACACTTGCATTGCTTTCCCTTTGTTCTCCAGGTGGGCTCCTGATTACCAACACTTGAATTGCTTTCCCTTTGTTCTCCAGGTGGGCTCCTGATTTCCAACACTTTAATTGCTTTTCCTCGCAACTTGATTTGTTTTCCCTTTGTTCTCCAGGTGGGCTCCTGATTGCTGAACTTAAACTACTTCCTCTTGCGATTGTTTTTCCTTTGAACTGTCTTCCCTTGATTTTCCAAGTGGGTGCCTGATTTCTTGGGCCTGAACTATTTTTCATTCTTGAGACTTGTGTTGTCTTCCCCTGTTCTCCAGGTGGGTGCCTGATTTCAACAAAATAGACAAAACAAACGGAATTTTTCTGCCCTACTTTGGTAGTTGGGCACATCTGTGAGTGTTAATTGGATCATGTTACCAGAAAATCTCAAAGAATTTTAAAAGCTAGATCCCATTATCCAGGAGGGTCCTGAAAACTCCTAGTTAAATGACAGTTTTAAAGCTAAGTTATATTTCCTAAAGGTACGACTTCCTCTAAATATTGTTATCTATGAAGACCTTAAAACTAAATCTCATTATCCAGGAGGGTCCTGAAATTTAAAATCAAATCTCATCTTAAGGGTGAAAATTTCAGAGCTAAATTATATTTCCCTACGGTAGAACTTATACGAAATCTTGTTATCTAATGGAGGTCTTAAATCTGAGTCCCCTTATTCATGAGGGTCCTGAAAATTTCGAATTTAATTCTATCCTAAGAATGAAACTTCAAAGCCAACTTATATTTCCTCAAGGCAAAACTTATGCTAGATTTTGTTACGAATGAATGTTTTGCATTTTAACTAGCTCCCATTGCCCAGGAGGGTCCTGAGGATTTACGATAGAACCTGTCCGGTACTTGCTTTCTTTATGGAAGGTTTCTCTGAAACAAACGGAATTTTCTGCCCCTGTTTCAAATCAAAAAAAGATCTTGTTAATTTAAAATGTGGTGGTTAGTTTGTGGCATTGTTGCTGAAGGTGGCCTCTCCACTGCCATGCTTTGCTTTGACTGGTTGCCTTGAACCGGCCAAGAATCGTTTGACTATCTGACTGACTCTCAACCGCGGGACCTTGGATGACCCGAGTGTTCTACACCCCACCATTGTTTTACATTTCTGACCTTTCTACCTGAACCTCTGTATCTCCCATAGGATACTAAACCATTCGACCAATGGAACTTTCACTAACACCTTATTTCCCATTTTACATCATGTTATCTCTGGTATGCTTTGACCTCACTCTGCTTTGTGCAATTGGAAGTTGGTAGTAAGATTTGAAACCCTTTCCTACTTGCTTAAACAAAGCTGACATTGGAAAATTCTTAGAGAAATAAACCCAAAAGAAATGAAATGCAATGACTTGGAGAGTTAGGAATAAAAGAAAATCTAAAACTGGACGACTGTTTGAGAGGGGAAAAGGAAAAGAGACTTATCTAAGTGAAAAAACTAGCATCAATGATCATGACATGCACTTCGGATTAATCAGCCCAGCCTATTCAACCAATCACCTTTCGGTTATCATACTATATGCCCCAGTATTTCCATAACCCGATTTCTTTGCCGAATCACTGACCTTGTTTGGTCCACGATGCTCTAAAGGGTTCTCACCAACAAACCTCTCTCATTTAATCATCTCTCAACTCACCGTCGCCTTACGGTGCCCGTGAGGGTTTTCACCAATAAAACTCTCACATTTTTTATTTCACTCAACGTTCCATCGCCTTACGGTGCCCGTGAGGGTTTTCACCAATAAGACTCTCTCATTTTTTTCATTTTTCCTGCTTAGACCGGAGTGTTGCCCCTAACATGAATCATCTCTGCTTTCTCGACTTGGCATCTCTCGAAGACTGATCAGAAGGTCTTTCTTTGGACCGTAATGTGGACTTTTGGATAGGGTTAGAAAGAAAGGGTATCAAAGGCTCAAAACGACTTGAATGGGTTTAAAAATTAAAAATCTTGAAAGATTTCTTACAACAACCATAACTTTCTGCCCCAGTTTCTTTGCTTGGGGACTTCTGGTTTTCTATTTTGATGGGACCGAACCGTGAGGCTGCCTACGTATCCTTAAAAAAATCAGGTCGAACGTAATTCATGTCATAGGAATTGCTTTATTGTTGTGATTTTTCTGTTTTCTTTTCTTTTCTTCTTCTTCTTCTTTTTTTTTGCTTTATTTTCTTTTCTTTTCTCTTTTTCTTTTCACTCTTTTCCATTCTTTTCTTTCTCTTTCCCCCTTTTTCATTCTTTTTCCATTTTTCTTTTCTTTTCTCTCTTCTTTCCTTTTTTACTTCTTTACTTACCTTTTGCGTTCGTGTTTTCTGAATTTCGCTACTGATTCTAAAAGAGGGGTATGAAAGGAAATAAATAAGGCTCAAAAGGGGTATCAAAGGATAAAGTGTTTAGATAGCAGAACAAAATGCCTTCGTCATTCCAATCTTCAAAACATGCCAAGTACAAACAAACATAATTTAAACTATAGAAATCATATATAATATCTTTTGACTGCATCAGAATTGATAACCATATCTACACATTTGCCTTCTATATCTGTTAAATACAAAGCCCCGTTAGACAACACTCTCGTTATAATGAACGGCCCCTGCCAATTTGGGGTGAACTTGCCTTTTGCTTCAACCTAATATGGAAGGATGTGTTTTAATACTTGCTGACCCCCTTAAATTTCTGGGGATGCACCTTCTTGTTGTATGCTCTCGCCATTCTCTTTTGATACAACCGGCCATGACACACTGCCGCCAATCTTTTCTCATCAATCAAGCTCAATTGCTCCAGACGGGTTTTGACCCACTCATCATCATCAATCTTGGCTTCAGCAACAATCCGAAGGGATGGAATCTCAACTTCTGTAGGTATCACTGCCTCAGTGCTATACACCAACAAATAAGGAGTTGCACCTACTGAAGTGCGAATAGTAGTGCGATAACCTAGCAAAGCAAAAGGCAACTTCTCATGACATTGCCTGGATCCTTGTACTATTTTTCGAAGTATCTTCTTTATATTCTTGTTAGCTGCCTCAACTACTCTATTCGCCTTGGGGCAATATAGGGTGGAATTTAAATGTATAATCTTAAACTGTTGACACACTTCTTTCATCAGATGACTGTTAAGATTAGCCCCATTATCTGTGATGATCACTTTTGGGATTCCGAACCGACAAATGATATTTGAATGAACAAAATCGACCACTGCCTTCTTGGTCATGGATTTAAAAGTTTTAGTTTCAACCCACTTAGTGAAATAGTCAATGGCCACCAAAATGAACCTGTGCCCATTGGATGCCGCTAGCTCAATTGGTCCGATGACGTCCATACCCCAAGCAACAAAAGGCCATGGTGTGGACATTGTGTTCAATTCAGATGGCGGGGAATGAATCAAATCTCCGTGTACTTGACATTGATGACACTTGCGCACAAAACGCATACAATCTCGCTCCATGGTGAGCCAATAATAACCTGCTCGGATAATTTTCTTTGCCAGAACATACCCACTCATATGCGATTCGCAAACTCCAGAATGCACTCCGGTCATGATGGTCGTGGCTTGTCAATCATCTACGCATTTTAAAAATCGGAGATCTGGAGTTCTTTTGTACAAATCTCCCCCACTGAAGAAAAATTTGCTTGCTAAATGACGAATTGTCTCTTTTGATCACCTATGGCTTGTCCCGGATACACCCCCATCCTGATATACTCCCTGATGTCATGGAACCATGGCTCACCATCAAGTTCTTCTACGACCATGTTACAGTAAGCATACTAATCGCGGACCTGAATATGCAAAGGGTCAACATAAGCCTTATCTGGATGATGTAACATCGACACCAAGGTAGCCAAAGCATCGGCAACCTCATTATGGATCCTTGTAATGTGCGTGAATTATATTGATCGAAACCGTTGACAAAGATCATGCAAACATTGTCGATATAGTATAAGCTTTAAATCCCGCGTCTCCCATTCTCCTTGAATCTAGTACACCAGAAGGTCCGAGTCTCCTAAGACCAAGACATCCTGGATTCCTATATCAAAAACTAGCCTTAAACCCAAAATGTATGCCTCGTACTCAGCCATATTGTTAGTATAATAAAAGCAAAGCTGAGGCGTAATAGGGTAGTGATGCCCGTTTCATAAATGAGTACAACTCCTATCTCAACGCCTTTCATGTTGGCAGCCCCATCAAAGAAGAGTTTCGAACCGGGCTTTTCCTCCTTTTCGACCTCGTCAATTTGTATTACCTCTTCATCTGGAAAATAAGTCTTCAAAGGTTCATATTCTTCGTCCACCGGGTTCCCATCCAATGATCGGCCAAATCTTGGGCTTTCATTGCCGTCCGAGTCACATATATGATGTCAAACTCTATGAGTAAGATCTGCCACTTTGCAAGTCTTCCTGTGGGCATGGGCTTCTGAAAGATATACTTTAGAGGATCCAGGCGAGAAATGAGGTAAGTAGTGTAGGATGACAAGTAATGCTTCAATTTATGTGCTACCCAAGTCAGGGCACAACACGTCCTCTCAAGGGGAGTATACTTGACCTCATAAGATGTGAATTTCTTGCTGAGATAGTAGATGGATTGCTCTTTCCTGCCAGTAATGTCATGTTGACCCAATACACATCCAAATGAATTATCCAAGACTATCAAATAAAGAATCAAAGGTCTTCCTGGTTCTGGTAGGACCAACACAGGTGGGTTCTACAAATACTCTTTGATCTTATCGAAGGCTTCCTGGCACTCATCAGTCCACTTGATCGCATCATCCTTCTTTAGCAGCTTAAAGATGGGCTCAAAGTTGTCGTGAGCTGAGCAATAAACCTGCTAATATAGTTCAGCCTCCCTAACAGACTCATCACCTCAGTCTTGTTCTTTGGCGGTGGTAATTTCTGGATAGCCTTGATCTTTGACTGATCCAATTTAATGCCCCGCCAACTGACCATGAATCCCAACAATTTCCCCGATGGAACACCAAATGTGCACTTTGTAGGATTGAGCTTAAGATTGTACTTGCGGAGCCTCTAGAAAAACTTTCTTAAATCCCTAACGTGGTCAGACTGCTTCCTGGACTTTATGATCACATCATCCACATAAACCTTGATCTTTTTGTGTATCATGTTATGGAATATGGTCTTCATTGCCCTCATGTAAGTTGCCCTAGCGTTTTTCAAACCAAAAGGCATGACCTGGTAGCTGTATGTTCCCAACAGCGTAATGAATGTTGTCTTTTCCGCATATTCCTCGTCCATTAAAATCTGATGATACCCCGCATAACAATCCACAAAAGACCCAATCTCATGCATGGCACAATTATCAATCAAAATGTGGATATTTGGTAGTGGGAAATTATCCTTTGGACTTGCCTTGTTGAGATCACGGTAATCAGCACACACTCTGGTCTTACCATCCTTCTTTGGCACCAGCACAACATTGGCTAACCACGTGGGATACCGAGTGACCCGAATGACCTTTGCATCAAGATGCTTTGTGACCTCTTCTTTAATCTTCACACTTATATCAGTTTTGAATTTTCTCAACTTCTGCTTGACGGACGAGAATGCTGGATCGATTGGCAATTTATGGACCACCAAATCGGTACTCAAGCCTGGCATGTCATCATATGACCATGCAAAAATATCCTTATACTCAAACAATGCTTTAATTATTTCTTCTCTGGTTTATGGTTCAAGATGGAAACTTATTTTAGTTTCTCTGACATTATCTGGGTCCCCTAAATTGATTACTTCTGTATCATTCAGGTTAGGCTTGGGTTTTTCTTCAAAATGACTTAGTTCCTTACTAATCTCTTCAAAGGCCTCATCCTCATCATATTCTGATTCATTATCACGCTCTATTTCTTGTATTATTATTTCAGAATTAGATTGACTTTTAAGATTGGGCCGAAGATTCATCATGCATGTCATGTCATTGAAACCAGCATAAAAAGAACTGTACAGAGAAGAAAAAGAAAACAAAAATAAAACTACCAGGAATGATGGAAAGGGAAATTGCATTTCAATAAAATAAAGGATAACAGGGTTTGTACATCAACAAGCGAAAAATAAAAGTCTGGGTCACAACCCTGGAATGACCCAGATAGAAAGGAAAACAAAACAAACTACCAAGACTCCTTCCGGGTAGGGAGAAGAGTAGCCTTCCAACTGTTAAGCTTTACATTTGGCCCGACGAACTACATGTCCGCTTTGCTAGAACCTTCTCCAACTTCCACCATGTTCACATCATCAAATAACCTCTGGAACCTTTCGATTAACTCCTCATCAATGTCAACCACAGAACTTGGAACTGTCGTCACTAGGCATTTCCTGGCGCCGGGCTTGACAAAAGACCTAGAGACGCGGAATAGGATTTGGAAGTACCCACGCCTTCTGTTTCAACATTTTAGCACTTTTCACATCTGCCGATGTAGGTTTGAATCCAAGACCGAACGTACCCAAATTTTCAGGGAGGGACAGTGGTTGTATGATACCCTATAGAGACGCGCCCAGACCTTTACCGGGCACAAAGCCATTTTTCAGCATTTCAAAGGTCACCATGACTAATGCGGAGGTTACCTTTGGAGTTGAAACATATTTCCCCTCTAGAACCTTCTCGACCGGCACTGTTTCAAAACCTTGATAGATCCAGGGCCCTTTATCATCTTCAACCTCAATGAACGGAACAAAGGCATCACTGTGAGCACACAAATTATCCTCGTCGTGCACGACGATCTCCTATCTATCCTATTCGAACTTGACCATCTGGTGCAGAGTGGATGGGACTGCTTTGGCGGCATGAATCCAAGGTCAACCCAACAGCAAATTGTAAGAGACGGCTACATCCAGCACCTGGAACTCCATGGTGAATTCCACCGGTCCTATTGTCAACTCAAGCACTATATCACCAACCGAATCTTTCCCTCCACCGTCAAACCCCCAAACACATATGTTCTTATGAATCCTCTCATCATCCACTTTCAACTTGTTCAGAGTAGAGAGAGGGCAGATGTTTGCACTGGAACCATTGTCAACTAATACCCTGGTAACCACAGAATCTTCATATTTTATCGTGAGATAGAGAGCTCTATTGTGTTCAGCACCTTCCATAGGCAACTCATCATCAGAGAAGGTGACCCTGTTCACCTAAAATATTTTGTTGGCGTCCTTTTTAGATAGTTTACTAAAATTTTGTTAGGAACATGAGCCTCGTTCAGAATTTTCATCAAGGCTCGATGATGCTCGTCTAAGTGGATTAACAATGACAGCAATGAAATCTGAGCATGCGTCTTTCTCAACTGCTCCGCGATGGAATAATCTTGTACCTTCATTTTTCTCAAAGACTCCTCCGCCTCTTCTTCAGTCACTGCTTTCTTCACTAGAACTGGGTTATCCCTGGATGTTTTAGCTTTCTTTAACTCTTCCGGGGCAAAGCATCTCCCTGAACGAGTTAATCCCTGGGCCTCATTGACTTCTTCTTTCATTTTCTTTCCCTTATAGGTAACTATCACCCGTTCATAGTTCCATGGGATGGCCTTGGTACTGATTACCGGCTGCTGGGTTATAGGCTTGATGATGATAAGATCCGTACGGGCACCCTCTACAATTATGATAGGCTTGTTTGCCATTCCTGGCACAACCACTTTTGACTTTTCTTGCTTCGCCACAACATCACTTGGGGATCCTTCCTTGACTAACACAGATGGTTCTCCATTTGCCCTGCTCAAGTTGTTCACCGATCCTTTAATTGTTGATTTTTTTAACTGGCTTGACCTCACTAGACCGAATCATCATGATGGTCTGTGAAGGCTTCTTGGTCTCCCCTCCCTTATGTACTATCTCGATCATGTTTGTTTCTTGATGGGTTGGCAATGGGTTCTGGTTGATGTTGGGTGCCTCTGGAGTCTGGACTTCAATCCGGTTTGTGTCAATGAGCTCCTGGATGGCATTTTTCCGGTGCCAACACTTCTCTGTATCATGCCCCAGAGTACCAGAACAATATTCACCGCTTACGGAGTAATAAAGATTTTTTGGAGGAAGGTTTGGCAATTTTGACTCAATTGGCCTCAGCATATCCAACTGCCTCAATCTATGGAATAAACTGGTATAAGATTCTCCCAATGTGGTGAAGGTTTTCCTTCGCTGCAACCTCTTATTTTTGAATGCTGGATTAGGTCGGAAACTGGGGCCGACAGGGTTTCGGTAGGCTCGTGGGGGTAGGTAAGCATTTTGTGGAGATAGGTAGGTGTTTTGTGGGGCTGGGGCATTTCATTGTGAGTAGGCAGGAGGTTGAGTATATGTCTGGGCGTGGTGGACAAAAATATAAGGGTCTATTGATGGGAAGTAGTGTTGTGGTGAATTATATGGGGTTTGGGTGTAGGTTCGGTGATAGGGTCGAGGCTGGGTATATTGGTGTGACGGGCCCTTGGGTCCAAACCATGATCTTGAATCAATTGTTGCCACATCTTCTTCTTCTTTCCGATCACTCCCCCAGTACCATTCTGAATGGCTTGGGTAGTTGCCTTGATAGCCAAGTAACTCATGATTTTGCTTGATTTAAGCCCTTCTTCCGCCATGCCACCCATTTTCACTACCTCGTTGAAAGACTTGCCAATGACCGATATCAGATGGCCAAAGTAAGTAAGCTCCAAGGCCTGCAGAAAGTACTCCACCATTTCGCTCTCCTCCATCAGGAGGTTAACTCTTGCCGCCTGTTCTCTCCAATGAAAATCGTATTCTCTGAAACTTTCACTAGGCTACTTCTCAATTTTAGTCAAAAGACAAATGATCTGGGACAATCTCGATATGTACTGGGAATGACGAGCGAACGCTTGGGCCAAATCATCCCAGGTATACCATTTGTTGTGATCCTGACGAGTGTACCACTCCAGTGCTGAACCACTCAGACTCTGGCTAAAATATGTCATCAGTAACTCATCTTTCCCACCGGCTCCTCTCATTTTACTGCAGAATCCCCTCAAGTGGGCCACCGGGTCTCCGTGCCCGTCATACAAATCAAACTTCGGCATCTTAAATCCCACAGGCAACTGAACATCGGGAAATAGACACAAATCCTTGTAGGCTATGTTCACCTGGCCTCCCAATCGCTGCATGTTTCTGAATGACTGCTTCAGGATTCTAACCTTCTTGATCATCTCCTCCTGTTCTGGGTTCTTAGGTGTTTTCTCAGTCTTGACATGGAGGTCGAAATGAGGAGTATAGGAGTAAGGCTCTGGGGCCTTGAAAGTAGGCTCCGGGGGGTAGTATTGGTTATCCTGGGTCTGGAATAAGGGCTTACTGGAGGATCGATAGAGTGTAGCGGGTGGGGGTGCCACGAAAACAGGGGTGGCTAGTGGAGGAGGGTATGGGACTGGTTTGGGTGGTGGTACTTGTGGTGTTTGGGAAGTGTTGCCCTGGTAGTGGTGGTAAATAGGGAAGCCTGGAGATGAATCAACAGTGGGAGGTTCTTGGGATTGAGCCAGTGGGGGGACGATAGCAGGGTTGGCGTGGTAGGATGGTGGTGGATGCCCTTTTACCAATGCCTGGTACATCTCTACCATCTGGTGTTTCAACTTATACAGCTCTTCTTTCAGGTTAACATCAGACTCCTCCCCCTCTCTTGACGGGTTAATAACACTTGCATCCAGTTCTTGGTTAGCCATGATCAACTTGTCTTTGGACTGGTGTTGTACGGATGAGTTGCCAGAATGCCAAACAAACTAACCACCTGCCTGGACTTGATGACAACAACAAACTTGTTAGTGATTAGGGCTTAACAGATAGGCAACCGCACGTTGGGGATGCAATGCACCTAAGCAGTTAACCATTTCTATTATGCATTTGATCGGTTGCTTGCATCATCCCGGTTTTCTCTAATTTTCATTTTGCAACTTTTTTTTTTCATTCCTGCTTTTCTTTGCTTGCTTCTTGTTTTTCTTTATTCTCTCATCTTCCTCTCTTGTTTTGCCATTATTTCTTTCCTGATTTTTCTTGTTTTCTCTCTTTTATTTTGTTTCTCTCTTTCTTTCTTTTTTCATTTTCACGGTTATGATCTAATCCTATGGGGATTGCCTACGTATCATGACGCCGCATGAATCAGACCAAGCATAGTTCTGGGGGATAAGTGTAAAAATAAATATAAAAAAACATTTTGGGGTATTAAAATTTTTTTCATAAAATAAAAACGTCTTGATTACAATGACTTACCCTACAAATTTTATCATAAATACTAACAGACTCGAAAAGGGGGACTGCCCGACTCCAACAGAAAGATGAAAATACAGACTCGAAAACAGACTAACAGACTCCAACAAAGAAAATGAAAATATAGACTTGAATAAAAATCATGAATACATCAATGCCTCAACTGCTCCAGGGACTCGTGGAACATCAGTCGGTCTCGCCACGAGCCTATGCGCAAGATCCACTTGAAGACGCTCCAAGTCACTCATTATTTGACGAACAACGGTCATTACCGCAGCAAAGAAGGTGGTTCTAGTCCTATCTTCACATTCATGGCACTTCATGACGATATAATCAGCAATTTCTCTAACCCTCTCCCGGATGATACCCTTTTCTTGGAGCAAACGTCCAATTTGCTGAGACCTAGCTTCTAGTATCTGGGTATCATGATGGTTTTGACTCTTTTTTCAAACGTTGCATATCTTCCTCTAACTGGGCCATTAATGCATAACAATGTTCCCTTTCTGTTTTAAAGTTCTTAGCTAGCTTGGCCATCTCATTTTCGAGGGTAATTAGCCTTTTCTTCAAATTGGTGACTATTCCCTCATATTTCCTTTTCAACTACCGGACAAACTCTGCTTGTCCCTCTATGTTCCTCGCTAATCGTGCCTGGGCCCTCGCCAGATTACCCTCGGATTTTTCCAGATCATCCTCACACTCAGCTAATTTCCTCTTGAGACCACTTATGAGTCTTTCATCCTTTCGGCTCCTTTCCTGATTCTCAGCAGCTATTTTCACTTTTTGGATCTGTGCTCGAAGGGCCTTGTTTTCTTGAGCCAATTTCTTCTTCTCCCCTTCATCGGCCATGGCCTGTACACTTTTGTCAAATTTAAGATCCTGAATTTGTCCCTCCAATTTGCTTATGGTGGCTCTGTAGTTTGCCTCTTTTGCCAACAAATCACATTGCTCATGCGCTCCATCAGTAAATTGTTGGACATGGGGCCTTTTTGCGGTCCGATCGGGCTCTTGATGGACTTGAGACCTTATACCGTACCAAGCTGTGTAACTAGGCTCCAACTCGCCTCTGGATAGATCTCGTACCTGAGTCTTTGGCTCTAAGAACCTACATTGATGCCAAATTCGACGCACCCTTTCTTATGGGAAAGCAACTTTTGGTTCCAATTCGATGACTGGACGACCCAAATCCGGCTCATGTGGGATGGTCTGGTACCTGCCTCTCTAGCATAGAACTCTGTGCGGGGCATAAGGCTGAATGCTCTAGAGACCCATCAATAGAAGAAAACACACCTCAGCCGACATATAAATGACTTTACTGACTGAGAGCCACCCGAATGTCCATTCAATCTTGCTTGCAGTCAGGGAGCTCAAGTGTGCAAACCTTGCTTCCGTACCATCCGGAAACTCATAGCCCTCCACCCGTTGTTCATGTTTTTCAATGCATTGAAGACCGGTCATACCACAGTTCATGTACCCCGGAGGGTGGCAAAGGTGTTCCACCATCCAGAGTTGTAGAAGCATATTACATCCTTCAAAAAACTTTCCTCCTTCTCGGCAAATAGTTAGAGCTTGGTAGATCTCCGCCAAGATCATCGGTACAATGGTGCCATTTGCCTTTTTAGTCATGAAGTCGGCTATCCCCACAAGCCCCAATTCTATGTTTCCATCTTTTCTTGGACAAATCAAAACACCCAGGAATGCCACTATGAGAGCCAATCCCCGCCGAGCTTCCCACTTATCTTTGTTCCCCGAATGTGTGAGACCAGTATCTGGCATCTCAAAACCACGGGGATTCTCGTAACGTCGGTATAAGAAGTAGAATGTGCAGAATCCTTTGGCCAAATTTGCGTCTTGAACTTCCCGACTGATGCTTAGAAGGTCCAAAAATTTATGAGGAGTCACTATTCTGGGTGCCACCGGGTATTTATTTCTAAGATTCCCACTAAAACCAGCGTAGCCCGCTACTTCCTCAAGCGTAGTCCTTCCTCGGCTTGATCTTTAGAAGCCCAACAAGACCACCCAAAGCTTTTATCACAATTTCCCTGCTGACTTCTCCCAAATCATTCCACCACATATGTAGTTCTAACGGGATTTTCTCGCGGACTGTGAAAGGTTCATTTTCAATTGTGCTCATCCTATACATTTATTTAAGGCGATTGATTAAGAGACTGTGATTTACTTTGACTCAAGATAAAAACGCTCATTTTCGCAAAATTTAGAACAAAACATTTTTTGCGAATACAACCCGTCAGCACCTCAAGAGAAAAAAACTTTTTAGGGCTGTTTTTGTTAATCAGCCAAAATTTTTTGAAAATGGACCCTAGGTGGCTATTCTTGCAAAAACAGCCTTCTGGTGCCTTTTGGGGCATTTTTGGCTATTTTGGACAAGAATGGTGCCACCTAATTTATTTATGACAAAACAGCGACACTTCATATTTTGGGTTATTTTTGCAAAAGTAGTTGGACCCGATGAGGGTTGCCTACGTATCCCACATCCAGTGAGAATCAAACTTGTGCAGTTCAGCCAATTTTGACGCAATACAAAACACAAACTTTTGAAGTAGCTTTTTTGAAAATTTCGGCAGAGTTTCGGGGTATTTTGGACACAAGGTTTTTCACAGGCGTGTAATTTCCTCTCTCTCACCTGAATTTTGTTTTTCTCCATTTCTCCCTTATTATAGAAGTCAGTCAACATGCAATCCGAGTCAAATAAATGTGCAAGTAGCAAGTTAAAAAGCATCGGGATGGTCTTTTGATTTTAGGTGCACCTATCCTAGATGGACCCAACCCCTGTGTTGAGTCCCCAAAGTCAGATATACGTGAGGCAAACAAGCGTTCCTACTAGGTATCCGGCATGAGGCTATGTTATTCTAGGTTTAAAACCCTAGGTTTATTTGTTCTAAACCTGGCTTACCCGAGCGGACAGCTCGAGCCGGGGGGGCATCGTACTGGGAATACAGAAGCTTCACCGGCTTTGCAACTTGTCCGAACCTCGTTCTAAAATTGGGATATGACTCTAACAGAAGAGAAGTCACACGAAGTGCACACTTCCCAGATGATTTAGAAGACTCAGAGAGAGGAGGGTTTCGTATTAATTTATATACAGTCCAAATAATATCAAAGTGGTAAAAAGCAACGTTTAGCACATTAGGCCCAAACATGTAATAAAACCAGATAATAAATAAAGACAAATATAACAATTATTCCAAGATCGAATTCTTGAACCCTGAACCGAAGATTATGGGTTACTCTCCCCAGTAGAGACGCCAGAGCTGTCACACCCCCTTTTTACTACACCCGTAAGGGAGTTAGGGAGTTTTTTCCAATTTAAGTGACAATCGAAACGGGATTATTTATTTAAGTTTAAAGTCGCCACTTGGGATAATTTATGGTGTCCCAAGTCACTGTTTTAAAATCCCGAATCGAGGAAAGATTGACTCTGTTTACCGTCTGCAAACACAGAAATCCGGGTAAGGAATTATGTTAACACGGGAGAAGGTGTTAGGCATTCCCGGGTTCCGTGGTTCTAGCATGGTTACTTAACTATTAATAATTGGCCTAATTATCTGTTTTAATTATACATTTTAAACCTACATGCATTTTTTAACTTATTAACCGTTTTTAATTATTTAAAAATGCTTTTTAGGAAGATTCAACATTATTTAAAACATGCCTTGAAACACGCCACATGAAATGCACCCGCGGTTCGCGACATGTTCTATTTAACATTGTTAAGAATTGAATTTGGGTCACATGCAATGTGCACCCGAGTTTAGTAATTAAAAGAAAGTCAATTTAAAGAACGCACCTAAAGCAACTATGAAGGTTCAAATTATTAACAAAGTTTGCGAGGGCCATGGAGAATTCAATTGATGGCACACCCCACTTTTAAGAATATTAACTCTTGAATTGAATTTATAAGGGCCATATATTATGGGTTTTGAGCATGGCACACCTCAAATTTACCGTAAGAAATACTTTAACCTAAGATTTGAAGCCATATTTATACAACTACTAAAATTACGCTGAGCTTTCAGGCATTTGGGCCACGCCTGCTATAGGCAAAGCTAGCAGCAGTAGTTAAATGAGAAGTTGGGCTAGAAAAGCAGGCCCAAGCATGGTAAGGCCTATAATTCCCATTCTTCGAGTGGTCTCAAGGTCTAGGCCCAAAGGAAACTCAAACCTTATAAAAAGCAAAGGCTGAAGAATGGGGAACTCGAGATGGAGTCCACACAAAAACATAGACGATATTTAAACTCAAAAATACCAACTGAGCCTAATTAGCTTTCACCAGTACACATCATCCTGATATAAAAGGAAACTTTAAGCGCTACTAAACCATATTACACTCCTAAAAGCAACATTGTTTTGAATTCAAATGCAATAATGACATGATAACAAAATTGTACAGCATTCATACTTGGTTCAGTCCCAAGCTAGTTTATTCATAATTAATATGAAATTTAAACCTCAACTAAGCCTTTCTCTAATACAAACAGTAGCAAAAGATCCAGGAGATTAACATGCAACTACCTTGAATCTAAAAAATCACATCAAACTCTCACCAGAATTGGACGAAAGCCAGAAGCAAATCGTCTTATACCACACCAACAACATGAGAAGGCTAATATAATACGCATAAGATTAAACTATTACAAAACATGAAAGAAATGGAAGAATCAAGGAAGTAAGACTCAATAAACAGCTCGTATTCATCATGTTTTCCACATTCAAATTGCATGTTTACACTTCATGTGTTATCCATAGCTCAAGAAATACCTGGAAATTAAGAGAAAAGCAGTGAGAGTGAGGGATGAACAACAATAGTAGATCAACTTAATAACTCAGCATAAACCAGCTTCTTTCAAACCAAATTAAACACAGATGAGCCTAGTTCTTTGAAGCTTCTTAAAAATTCTTACTATCAGGGAACTCAAAGAACAAAACCAAACAAATTTCAAATAATTTTCGGTATTTTCAGAGTCTAAAAGAAGGCTCAGCCATTTCTAAGTTTTTCCAATCTTGTAATCTCTAAAATCTGCCTTCACAAAGAAAGAAACATGCTTTTTATAGAGAGCCTTTAGGGCAGCAGAAATGACTCTATCATTTTCCAATTACCCCTTCCCCAATTTTCATTCTTTCAAGTTAAACCCCAATTTTCTAGCCTGTTTGTTAAATTAGCCCCACTACCCACTTTTCTAGCATCTTCCTAGTTATTTACAGAAGATTATTTGTATCCAAACTCCCTAAATTAACCTTCGAATTTATATTATTAACCTTCCTAGCCTGAACCAATGCAGGCTACCTGAATCCCAAACCTAGGCCTAAACAAATGGGCTTTTAATGCCCCAGGTCTTGACTAGCACAAACCCCAAAAATGGTCTCAATCAGTAGAGTAATGAAATAAATCAAGTAAAACCAAAGGGTTCAAATTAACCAGTAGAACCCACACGTAATGAACCCAAACCCATTGACTAATTCAGCCTACGATTGGCTAAAGAAATAAAGAAAAGAGAAAAAGAAGTACAGTAGAGCTGGGCATGCTGGTACCACTTATCAAACCAACGAAAATTTAATTTAAACAAAGAAAACAAAAGAAAGATATCAATCGACTCACTTGAACAAAAATAGCAGAAATGATTGACAAACGAGTGGCAAAAATGAAAACAGAATCAGGAATCAAGTAAAACAAGGTTTAAAGAGGGACTGACAAGATATGGGAAAAGAAAAACGGACATGCAATCAAAATAGGAAGCAAGTGTTGTTTTACCAGAAGCCACGAGTGAGTCGATGAACAGCATCACTTGACGATTTGGGAGATTTGGGGATATAAGGTTTGGGGTGTTGACCTCAGATCTGAAATTTGAGGCGACGGAGAGGTATTTGAGGGGAATTGCTTTGGGGTTTAGGATGAGGAGGGGCTAGGGGTTATGGAGTGTAATTTTGGAGGTGGTTTGGAGCTTCGACGCCGGTGGAAATGGTGGAAGTTTGAGGGCGACGCTAGGGTTTAGCTTGAGAGAGGTGAGAGAGAAGCAGAAGAACAGTACTTTAATCCTAGGTTGTTCTGACGAGGGGTTTGGACAATTATAAATGAAAATGGGGGAAGTGATCACGGCCGTTGGATGAGATGAAAAGGAAGGCCAAGATTGACTTAAAACAAACAAACTCAAAATGGTGTCGTTTGGGTTGTCTTGACACCTGAAAGGTTTCGGCCGGTTATGGGGCAAATTTGGGGTGGAATGGAACGGGGTTTTTGGGGGGGGGGGGAATTGTTTGGGCTGTGCCAGATTGGCTCAAAAATCAGCAGCCTTTTGATCTTCTTTCTTTTCTTTTCAATTTCGAATTTTTTCTTTTCAAATTAATTTAAATCCTAAATTAACTTACCAAATTAAGCTAATTACTCGTCATAGTATTCACAACAATTAATTAACTCCCAAATAAAAAAAACTACAAAATTTAAAATTAAAAAGTTAAAAATGCAAAGTGAGTTATTTTTTGTGATTTTTCACTTTTATAAAACAACTAATTTACTAATTAACCTAAAAATGTAAAAATAAATCCTAAATGCAAATGTAGAGTATTTTGGTATTTTTATGATTTTAAATAAAAATTAAACATGCACAGACAAATGTGAGTAATTAAGAAAATTCTACAAAAATTCCTAAAATGGCAAATAATTAAAAGAAAAATCTAATTCCTTGGGATTCTGTAGGAGTATTTTATATAGGGTAAAAATCACGTGCTCACAAGTTATTTTTCACTTTCAATTATTATTCTGTTTTTACCCATAATTTTTCTTTGAGTCCCTTTCGGTCTAATCCTGCATCAAAAGCGAAGCAAAGAAATGGCTGCAAAACTGGCTACGATTTTCCCATGATATCTAGTACAATTTGGGGCATATATGGCATTGACGAAGGCACGAATCCATCTGTGACCTCATTTGATAAGGCGAACAAAGTGTCTCAAAGAAATTGAAAGGTCACCTAAGCAAGACCTGCTTCATGAGAAAAGTTGATAAGCACTATGGACAAAAACTGATACTGGGTGTAAGACAACTGAGTTTGATTTTAAAGAAAAATTGCCTTGGAGACAAGAGTGGTAGTACCATGGACATCTGGGTATGAAACAATTGGGGGCAACATTGGAAAACCAAGGTCTCCAGAAAATGATACAGAACAGCCGAGCATCTCAGTACCACGCTGACAAATCGGTTCTTCGACAGCAGTGGTCGTGAATCAAACTACTCAGGGCATCAAGGCCACAAACCAACCACCACTTTGAAAACTCACAAATTTGTCTTTGTTTGAAGCAGGAACAAAGCAGTGCAGAATGGAGATTCTAAAAGAACGAATGTCACAAAACGTAAGCTCCTTAAAATCTCCATTTTCTTTTATTTTCAGCATGCATCACTATTGTTCACACCTCCCATTTTCATAGCTTAACTCAGGTAGAATCTTTTCGCCTAGGGGGATCCAGCTCATATTTCGGGTAGAAGTACTCTTCGCTCAGGGTGTTTTACGCAGCTTAACTCAGATAGAATCCTTTCGCCTAGGGGGATCCAGCTCATAGTTCTGGGTAGAAGTACTCTTTGCTCAGGTTGTTTTTACGCAGCTTAACCCAGGTAGAACCTTTTCACCTAGGGGGATCCAGCTCATAGATCTGGGTAGAAGTACTCTTCGCTCAGGGTTTTTTTACGCAGCTTAACCTAGGTAGAACCTTTTCGCCTAGGAGGATCCAGCTTATATCTCCGGGAAGAAGTACTCTTTGCCCAGACTTAGTTTTTATAGCTTAACCCAGGTAGAACCTTTTCGTCTAGGGGGATCCAGCTCATATTTTCGGGTAGAAGTAATCTTCGCCCAGACCTAGTTTTTCGTAGCTTAACCCAGGTAGAACTTTTTTGCTTGGGGGATCCAGCTCCATACTTCCGGGTAGAAGTACTTTTCGCCCAGGCTTAGTTTTTATAGCTTAACCTAGGTAGAACATTTTCGCCTAGGGGGATCCAGGTCCATATTTCCGGGTAGAAGTATTTTTCACCCAGGCTTAGTTTTTATAGCTTAACCCAGGTAGAACCTTTTCTCCTGGGGGAATCCAGCTCATAGTTCCGGGTAGAAGTACTTTTCGCCCAGGCTTAGTTTTTCGTAGCTTAACCCAGGTAGAACCTTATCACCCGAGGGGATTTAACATTTTTGTCAGTAATACAGGATGGCAACCCCTGGTTACATTTTCTTACCAGTATAGGGTACGCCAATCCCTGGCTTTATTTTTCAACATAAGGTACATCAATCCTTAGTTGAGACACCATTTAGACAATCAGGGTACATCATTCTCAAAGAATCATATTTTCCTATGATACACCAATCCTGACACTATAGTATTTTTAATAGAGAAATAGTTTAGATTTTTGTTACGAATAACTCACAAAATTTTTCTAGTGAAAACTGGGCAGAAAATTTTGTTCGTTTGTTTGTTTTGGTGTTTGAGCAGGTCTTACCTCAAGGTACAGGGTTCGAGATGACCAAGAGAAGTATCAAAATGGAGAAGCAGATAAAATAATGTGGATTGTTCAAGACATGACTGAAGTCACAAGCATTGCATTTTTCCGTTTTGATCAGAAGAAGTCGTAGAAGCATGAACTAGCACCTATAGCTAGCAAGCATCAAGGTTGATATCAGAGTCTACATGGAAAACCAGTCAAGACTCAAGGACAAGTTTCAGACGACTCATAGATAGGAATCTTGTAACTTATAGCTGCTATGCTTGTTTAGTTTCTTTTTGATTTTTGATGTAATAACAGACTTACGGACCGGAGCCTCGATGGAATATCACTCGACTTCTCAATTCATCATTCCATAATTCTCCTTGAACTACACGCGACCTGATTCCCTTATAGCCTGGGATATATAGGTTGTCCAAAACCAGAACTTCGTTGTACCCTATCTTTTATTTCTTTTCCCTTTTTGAATAATGGTATGGCCAAGAATTAGTCATATTGCTCATCTTTTCTTAGCCTGAAAACTCTTCATGTTTCCAAGCAAAGAGGGACAGGCTGCGATCACCTAATTTTTTACTACGTTTGAATTTATTCCCACTTTTCACACTCACTTCCCACTTCCCCCACTCTCTCCACTTACTACCCACTTCCCCCACTCTCTCCACTAATGTTCCACACTCTCTCCACTCATGTTCCCCACCCACTCCCTACTCATTCTTAAATAAACATACACACACAGAGAAAAGAGGATGGAGAGACATCTTACACAAAGAAAACGGACAAAAACTTTGAGAACTTGGAGTGAGTTTGTTGAGAGCTAAAGAATTTCCAGAAAATAGTACATAAACTCTTGAAGTTTCTCCTTTAGTTTTGGGTCTTTCAAATACATCATCGGGTTTTTTTTCTTATTGAGTTCCAGTCTGATTGCTGTTGGAATTTTACTGTCGGTGCTGGTTTCATTTTACTGAAGTTTGTTTGCTATTTTGTTGCTCGTTTGATTTCTTATATTTCTGCGAACTAGGTAACTTCCTCAACTGATATTGTTAATTTTCGATCCAAGGATAAATGAAATATGGAATGCTTTGGATTCCTTTAGCTTATCCTAAGCCTTGAATACATTCCGCTCATGAATGATTTAATATTATGTTGTGTCATCAATTTAATGAGTCTTTTGTCTACTATTTTTAAATATTAAAGCTTGAAGTTATGAGTTTGTTTTATTATTGTCAGCATCTTTACAATTTATCATGTTGAGTTAGTCTTCTTTTGTTTAAGCATACTATTTTAGTTTATCTTGTGATCTTAAAGCTAGAAGTGGTAGTAGTAATAATATTAGCTTTTCATCTCTACTCATGCATGCTTATTTTAATGTAATTTATTCCTAAAATTAACTTGTTCAAGATGTGTTAAGTTGTTTTTATTTAGAGTCAATCTCTAGATGTTTGAATAACTGTTCGAGCCTCCGAAATTTGGAAGGAAAATTGTGTTATTTGCTCTTTCTTTTGATTTTAGTTTTTTTTATTTCTTTTAGTCCTGTCATGTGCATTGGTTCTCTTATAATTGACTACTTAATTTATTTGTGGGAATATTTGGTTACCAAGACCACAAACATTCCATAGCTCACTTACTTTATTTCATGTGTTGTTTAAGGAATTTATGTTCCTTAGTTCTTTAACTCAATTCAAAATTGTACAGTGGCATATATGTTTCAGCTCATCGATTTTGGGATTGTTAAAATACAATGTCATTTGTTTTAAGATTAACTTAATCACAATTAATTAATTTAACATTCACGAATTCGCTTGCGTAGCGTGATATTTAATATTCATCAATTCATGAACCTCATACCGTACCCAATAATTTTAGTTAATTTCTAATTTAACATAGTAATAATTCTTGTCATGACTGTGGATTTGCTTGTATAGCACTGTTATGACAAAATAAATAAAATTCGTCTCGGTCATACTATTGCTTGTGTGGTATGGTTAAGACAATTTAATATCATTCAAATCTTTCTTTAATATTTTTTTTTAATAAATAAAAGCGGACATATAAAATCAAAAAAAATCAAATTAAGCACAGTTTATCCAGAATTAATTCAAGCTAAGTTTAAATCAGTAAAGCGACCGTGCTAGAACTACGGGACTCGGGGAATGCCTTACACCTTCTCCCCGGTTAACAGAATTCCTTACTTGAACTTCATGTTCGCAGACCAATAATAAAAGAGTCAAACCTTCCTTTGACTAGGGATTCAAATGAAAGGTGACTTGGAACACCGAAAAATCAATTCCAAGTGGCGACTCTGTAAATAAAATAATCTCTATTCAAATTTGTCACTTTAATTAGAAAAGCTCTTTAATCCACAATCCATAATAACATTTTACATCCATATCTTTTGGAAGGGTAAAAGGGGTGTGACACTCGTTTAGTGTCTGCCCTTGGTTCCAGGAAGTCAAGAGAGGGGTGGAGCAATGGACTGGATCACATCTGCAATTAGGAGATCTGAACACAGTTCTAATGCGCATAAAAAGAAGAAATGGAAGCAATTCCAGAGAGAGCTGGTTGCAACAACTATTGTGGGGGGGGGGGGGGCAATGATTTATCATACTTGGAAGGCTAGGAACTAGATGTTGTTCAAAGGCACACATATACCGGCGACAGAAATAGTTATACAGATAAAAAGAGAGATTTTGGCTAGAGTAGACATACTTAGTTTATCTAAGAAAGCTCATAGATGTAGGAACTTAGTACAGCAGTTGCAAATGTAATTAGTTCTCTTTAAGTTGTTTTTGTATGTTGGAGGCTTGATCTTTGTATGTTTGTGAGATCAGGTGCTCTTTAAGTGTAAGGATTTGTTTTGTTAATGGTAATGTTTACATGGTTACCAAAAAAAAATCATGTTTCATGGTTTTAAAAAAAAGTAGCTCCAAATATGTTGCAAAAATTATAACCAAACACAACTTCAACTTCATGTCCAAACACCTACTTAATAGTGTGAATTTCACTATCAATATAAAAGTTAAACTCTCTTACATTTTGCAAAATCAACCATGCTTTTGGGTGGAAACTTCCGAGGCAATATTGTTGGCAACTTGACATTATTTACAATTAGGCACCAAATTTTAATCTCTAGAACTACGAAAATGATTCAAATCATGCACTTAAGTATGGTAAAGTTGAATTGCGAACAAGTCCAGCTTCCTCGTGTAGCCCCCACATTAATTTGACTTTTTAACTTAAGAAAAATTTGATGTTAAGGGATTGTGAATTTGTTTGGTACATTAACCTAAATGGTGGAAGTAGATAGCTTTCCCAATTAAGAATAACAAGTTGAGAAAGAACTAAAAAATTTCAAGTGCTAAGAAAAATTGATTTGTTAAGAGTAGTTGAAAGGTAGTTAAGGTATCGTAGGATTAGGATTCCCTAAAAGAGATTTTGCATATTATGTAGAATAGAATTACATCCTTAGCTCTTAAGAAATCGAATGCACTTAAATGCGATCGATTACTCTTGCGGTCATATGGTTTAAAAATGTTTTCCTAAACAAAATCCAAAAGTTCGATTAAAAAAAACATAAAGATTCAATTCTTTTGGGACAGAAAGTAAATAATAAAACTATCACAATCTCAAATCTCGTCTACACGCTATGGAACCATTCAAATAATACTATCAACGAAATTAATTATCCTGCAATTCACACCAAGGGATTCATTTGCTTCGCACAGATGGTTAAGAATCTACCAGATCTCGAAAAGCAACAAAATTAATTAAATTGAAGTAGAATACGTTATAATTCATATGGTGAAGCCACATGGTTATAAGGATTAAGGATGTCAACTTATCACTCTTCGTTGAAAAATTACATTGTGTACATAGGTAAAATATTACGTTTTAGATTATGTTGCTCGGACACTTCGAAAATTTCGTCGGATACGTGTCGGATCCTCCAAAAGTAGTACTCTCTCCGTTTCAATTTAGATAAGCTAGTTTGACTCGGCATGGAGTTTAAGAAGAAAAAAAAAAAGATTTTTGAAACTTGTGGTCTTAAAAGCTTAAGGAGTAAAAGCTTTGTGGGGCCATGTCATTTGTGTAGTTTTAAAAGCTTCTAATTAAGGTAAAATGAGTAAAATGAGAGTTTAAAGTTGAATTATTTCCAAATTTAGAAATGTGTCACTTATTTTGGAACGGACTAAAAAGGAAAGTAGCTCATTTAATTTGAAACAGAGGAAGTATATTTTTGGAGGATCCGATACGAGTGTGGCATCATTTTAGAGAGTCTGTGCAACATAGGTTTTAGAGGTATATAACACATATTAAATACTCTTTGTTGTAAAAAAAATTCACATTTTTAAAATTTGAACACCTTTAGAAAAATTCCTAGCTTCGCCACCCGTTCACGTACTATTAACGTAAAGCATCGTCCATATAATTAGCATATGAATTTTCATGTAAGAACTTTAATGAAGGAATATTCAATAATACTACTCGGATAATTAAAGGATAGCATTGGAGTATAAAACTAAAATCAAAATCACTACTCAGATTTTTATTTAACACAGTGCAAATATGGATAATACTTGAAGATGATCATATTGTTGGGTTTTTTAAGCTTACTTAGCTTAAAAGAGGGTGAATTTGAAATGGAGGGAAAATAAAATATTTGAGATTTCCTTCTTGACAAAGGAACATTTTCTCATATTGGGGAGGAAAAGTCTTTTTTATGGGTACGTATACAACTATACAACTGCTCTTCTTCTAGCTCTTAAAGAGTTAAGAAGAAGGCAAGCCTCGCGCCTTCGTCGTTGCTCGGCTTCGGTCGATTGATTGATTAATTTTTTGGACCAAATTTATTTGTTAATAGTAAATATTATCCCGTTTTAACGTAATATTATTAAATATCCGTTTTTTTGTAACGGAAAATTATTTATTAAAGTAATATTATTAAGTATTCATTTTTTGTAACGGATAATTAATCCGGTTTTCATTTGCGTAAATGATTATTTACGTTATGGCCGTTTTACGTAACTGACCTCTTCGTTTGAACTCAACAGGTTGGGGCTATAAATAGCAGTCCATTCTCTCATATTTACCATACGAAATTCTGAATTCTCCTTCTTTCTTCTGCATTGTTTTAACTACAAAGAAAGCAATATTAAGTGTGATTTGCTACCAATTATTGTGCTCGCTAAAACACTGGGGTTTGAAGTACCGCTACACCAGTATGTAATTTGTTCTATTCTGGGAGAAAATAATCCACAACCTCTGGTGCTAGCTAGGAGAGGATTAAATTCCTTCAGGAAATACTGCAAATTCAGTGGACTCGAATTAAATTCATTTTTCTTTTACATTTCTGTTTATATGTTATTTTATCTTCTCCAGAATTATTTTACAAATATAGTTTACTAACACATATTGCCAGATAACTGTATATAACATATGGCTGTATACCTTCCTAGAGATAGGCAAATAAGGATAATCACGATAAGGATAAATATATAGAACTTTAATCTCTCTTTTTTTCCTTCTATTTTTTCCAGAATAAAATGCACCTTGACTTTCTTCAATCATGTCATCATACTATCATAGCAAGGTGCAGGAAAATTCATATGGTGGAAATTTTCCTCTTCTCCTCTCTAGAGAAGCAACCATTCATTCACAAGGTGTATATATATCGTTGCTTTTTTCGAGAGCCAATATTAAACATCTAAAATCATACTTACGTTACATTATTTATTTACGAATATTATATAATTCAAAAGTTCAAGTGCGATCAATATTTTTCTTACTTATCAATTCTGAATGCTTTTTTTTCTCTTGAAGTAATAATCCATGTCTCAAAAAGTTTATTCAAAGATTATCAAGTTAATTTTGACTAACGTTACAAATGTATTTCTTTGTTATTTTGATATGAAAAAAATCTCTTATTTCATGTAGTTTATAACCAATATTTGAAACATACTTTAAGAAAATGAATCAATTTTATCTGAACTTTGATATTGATTAAGACCATTGGAAAGGGTCTAGTAATTTAGATGAAGAGGATATTAGGTGAAATCTAAGTATATGTTAAGCCAATATTCACTTTAATCTCCGTTGGACAAAAAGGGAAAAAAAAAGGTAATTAGTCACTAGTAGTAGTGAGAGACTCAAATATTTGAATTGGCCTACAAGGTAAGTAGGAAGGGTCCCACCTCCAAAAACAAAAAGTGAAACTTTAATTTCTTTTCCACATGATAACTGGGGTAGAAGACAGAGTCTAAACACCTGTTCCTATTAAACTGCCCTTCACTCAATTTGTTCTTATTGGTAAACCTGAAAAGACACTAAAGTTGAAGAGAAAATATGTGGAAGAACAACTTTCTGGTGGTGGGAAAGGGATAGCAGCAAAAAGGATCATCTCTCCAATTTACTTTCCTGTCTTGAACCAAAGGTCTTTCAGAAACAGTTTTTCTATTCCTCCGGTAGGGGTAAGGTTTGCGTACACACTAGTCTCCTAGATTGATATTTATTGGGTCGTTGTTGTTGTTGTGTCTTCTGCTTTATCTATGAAACTCAACTCTAAGAAGGGAAGCCAAGAAGATCATAATACAGAAGACAAAATGACTTGTTTTACTGAAATTTCAAGTTTGATGATCACTATTTCAATTGTGATCATTTTAGCCTATCCTTTTCTACAATCTTCCCCTCCTACAGAAGCAACAAAATCATCTAATTCAAATCATGATCCTTTGTTCAGCTATAGACAATCACCTCATTTCAAGAACTCACCTAAATGTGCAACATTTCCCACAAATTCTATTAGCAAAAAAATCTGCAATCCTTCTTTAGTCCATATTTCCATGACCCTTGACACTAAATTTCTCCGCGGCTCGGTTGCTGCAATTCATTCAATCCTTCGACATTCTCACTGCCCAGAAAATCTTTTCTTCCATTTTATTTCCTCAGATAGTACAAATCTTGAACCCCACTTGGAAAAAATCTTCCCTTCATTGGCATTCAAGATTTACTATTTCAATCCAGGGATTGTGCGGAACAAGATTTCTTCTACCATAAGGGAAGCACTTGAACATCCATTGAATTATGCAAGGAATTACTTAGCTGAACTCTTAGAGCCTTGTGTTGAAAGAGTCATATACTTGGATTCTGATATCATTTTAGTTGATGACATTTCCAATCTGTGGAAAACAAGTCTTGGATCAAGAACTGTGGGATCACCTGAGTACTGCCATGCTAATATCACCAATTATTTTACTCCTAAATTTTGGTCTCACAAGAAGTTTTTTCGTGTATTCCGTGGCCGGAGACCTTGTTACTTCAACACAGGTATGATGATAATATTTTCTTTTTATTTTAAGTCTAATTATTTATGATCACATTGGATAGTCTTTCTAAAGAATGGACTTCAACCAATATGCAAGAATCTAGCACTTTGACAAAATGCAAATAGTAATACTAATAGTAAAGAATATACATGTATGTCCATCCTTCCACCTAATTTACCATGTTTCAACAACCATATATACATGGGCGGCTAAAAAACATGCCGGGCCTAAAGCCAAAATTTAATATGAGACCTAAATTTTTAAAAGAAAGTTATAAGATTATTTTTATTTGAAATCTATTCTTCTAAGTTTTTGAGATACAAAATTGTTAATAATTTTTTATAATCGATTTGTCTAATAAATCATTTTCAATTGATAATATGACCAATTCATCATCTAATTTTTGGAGAAATTATTGATCTAAGATAAGATTTATAGAGCAATAAAAGTATAGAACTATTGAAAGCTTAAAAGTATTGTTGAAAACTGGAATTAATGAAATCTTGGAGAAAGAAAATAAGTAAGAATATCAAAGAGAAAGACATAAAATATATAGGGGTTTCTGAAATATGAACAGATTAGAAATAAGAAAGATTGACTTGAACAAATTAAGGAAGAGGGTTAATGTTTTACACGTCATATAACGAAGGACTAAAAAGTGAAAAATTGAGATGTTAGGAAAATTATTTATCTATCCATTTTTAAGTAAGTTAAGTTGTTACTTTATTTATATATCTAAAATGTTTTCTTTCTTTTTATATTAAAAACTCTACTTTTATATTAAAAGTACTAAATATTATTTTTTAACTACCTATAAACTTATTGTTTTTAGAAAAATGGGGCTTCCTAAATTTGGTGGCTTAAGGCACAAGCCTTACCTTCTATGAGGGTATTTGGCTAAGCTTATAAGCTGGTCAAACTAACTTATAAGCATTTTTAGGCTTATCTACGCGTTTGGTAAAGTTAAAAGTGCTTATAAGTCAAAAATAAGCCATAAGCTGGTCACCCCCAGCTTATGAATTTTTAGCTTATAAGCACGTTAAGTTTGACCAAGATTTTTATTATTTTATCCTTAAAAATATTCTTTTTTAGAACAAAACTCCTACAACGATACTCATTGCCTCAAGTATTCAACCTACCCCTCCCCCCCCCCCAACCTCTTCAAGTCTGCAATTTTCATTGACTATTTAAGATAAACAAATTCTCTATTGCTTTGTATACTTATATCTATGTGATTGTGTATTAATCTTTGAATTGTACGTAATAAACGAGGACATATCAAATTTTTGGTGTATTGCTTTCTAAGTGTTGTGGTGATGAAGACAATATTTGTTTCTCTTCAAATAAATTGTCTTATTTAGGTTTATTTTTTACTGAGAAATATTTGTCAATTTATTGTTATTATAACTTATGATTATATGTTTATCATAAATAAATTATCTTATCTAAGCACAATTATATTTAAAATAAAATAACAAATAGAATATTTTGTATTTGAATCGATCCGGAATCTAAAATTTTGAAGAAATTACCACTACTAAAAAAATAGATTTTAGCGACGGACAAATTCTGTAGCTAAACAGAAAAATTCGTCGCTAATCTCATTTAGCGATGAATTATCAAAAGATTCTACTAGCTACGAGCATTTTAGCGACAGATTATCGACGACGTTCGTAGCTAATTCCAGTTTTTTTGTAGTGTACGCCCTTATAAGTGTAAACAGTTCTAAGGTTATTTAAGTCATTTTAACAGAAAAAGAGCTTATCAACACTTTTTTATCAAATACTGCAGCAACTTATTATCAATTTCAGCACCTAATGTTTATCAGCTACTTCAAATCAGCTAATCCAAATGGGCTCTATAACATTGGAGCCGGACCTGCAACTTATTTACCGCACTGTTTATTTTACGGAATTAGGCTTACTATATATAGTTTCCTCTTGTTGCAGAATACTTAACCTGATGTTGTAGAAATATTCCTCCCTCTGTTCGTTTTTACTTTTCATGTTTCATTTTTCGGGAGTCAAACTACGTAAACTTTGACCAACGTTTTAACATGTATTTTTTTCACCATATAGATATAAGAAAAATTATAGCACTTGTCGTATAGTTTCCGAATATCTATATTTTAGTTTTAAAATATTAAAAAAATCTAGCAATTTAGCTTCAAAAATTAGTCAAATTGACTTACATAACAAGTAAAAGTGAATGGCAGGAGTATACATTATACACTCTAACATATTAATTTTTCAGGTGTGATGGTGATTGATTTGAGTAAATGGAGAAAGTACAAATACACAAGGAAACTAGAAAGATGGATGAAGATTCAGAGAGGTCATAGAATATATGAGCTTGGTTCATTGCCACCATTTTTATTGGTGTTTGGAGGGAAGATAGCACCAATACACCAAAAATGGAACCAACATGGACTAGGAGGGGATAATTTGAGTGGAAGTTGCAGAAATATACATGGTGGTCCTGTTAGTTTGTTGCATTGGAGCGGAGGTGGCAAACCTTGGCTAAGGCTTGATTCGGCAAATTCTTGCCCTCTCGACGAAATCTGGGCTCGCTATGACTTGCATGCACCTCCTATGTGACCAGAGATTTGATAGAAATTAATAAGATTTTCATGCCAACCATTTTTTGTGAATCATCTTATCAATAATTTATAATGCTATTAAGTTTAAATTGTGTGCACTAGTAATCTATAATTTTTAAGGACAGTACATTAAGAGCCCGTTTAAAAATAAGAATTTTTTCACTTTTTCGAATTTTTTTTACTTTTATTCGAAATCAGTGTTTGGCCATAAAATTTTCAATTTTCACTTGAAGATGAATTTTGGAATTTTTTAAAAATTTGATAAACTCCAAAAAGTTGTTTTTCAAAAAAATTCACTCAGATTACTCACAAAAATTTAAAAACAACCCAAAATTATATTCATGTCCAAACACAACTCTGATTTTCAAATATCATTGGAAAAAAAAATCTCTTTTTTTCTTTTTCTGGTAATTTTACAATTCTTATGTCCAAACGCCCACCAAGTCCGGCTTGAATAGATTACAAAGAATTTATTTTAGGAAAAGTACATCAAGTTTTCAAATTAACCCTAAAATCAAGTGTGATCAAAAGTTACTCCCTCGGGTCCATAAATGACTAATTTGCTTTTATATTTTGGTCCAAAATAAGTGTCTATTTATATAACTAAGAAAAAATTCAATTTGTTTTTACAAAATTACCCTTATGTACATATTCCTAAAAAGTTTTCTTACTCCTCACATTAAATATTTAATTAAGGGTAATTTGGTCATACTATGTATTTTTATATAGAATTTAGTCTTAATAGTCGTGCCAAAAGCAAATTGGTCAACCTCAGGGAGTACATATTAGCGGCCTCCAAAGGTTTAAAAAAATCTTATTTAAGGAATCCAAATATGAACGTTTAAACAGCCAGACTTCTTGCATAATCATGCTTAAAGTCAAATGTAATTCCAAATCTTGCAAATTAATTTCTTGTAAAATGTAAATTGTAATAAATTTTCTTAACAGGAGAGTGAATAATATTGATGGTAGCAGTTTGGATGAATCAGTCAATTTTCTTGACAGGAGAGTGTATATTGTCGCATCTTATGTTTATAATCCAGCCACGAGGCAGAGTTTGGCTCTAATCAACATGACGGACCCATGTGTTGGATTTATTTGTAAGGTAGATGACCCAAATAAAGATGTCATTTCCTTTACCTTAGTATGCCTCTTGTTTGGGAGTTACGGTCCACTATAACAATTGAAAGTTTCGCTTCTGAGACTAATGTGTGGACTGCTAATATTAAAATTTTTGAACCTCTTGGACTGTGGCTGCCGATATTGGATAAGAAATCGTCATCAGCTTGTGGTGCCATCGATGGAGTATTATTCTGGTGGCTCCAGAATGGACGACACATCACTGCTTATGATAGTGTCGACAAGAGTTTCTGGGCTTTGGAATTGCCTAATGATGAAGAGAAGGTGCCCGGAGGCAGTTATTATCTTGGAATATCGAGTAGGGCTTTATTATGAGTGGCATCAATGGCCACGTCTTCTATAGACTATCAAGTGGGGTTAGCTAAATCCTTGATTTGATCCAAATTAGACGAGACGAGGAGTACCAAAAAGTGGAATTTCAGTCAAAGCTTTAATTTAGAAAAATATGGGTTACTGATAATTAAAACGGGATAAAGAAAAGTGATTTTGCTAACAATAAGATGGACAGAAGAAAACAAAGTAAACCAGTATATTCAGATGATCTTTCGTGTCCTTACAAATGATCCATTCTCTTCTTTTTATAGTTATCTTAAAGATATACGTTTTGCCTTTGTCATAATAAGGTTATTATAGACAATTAAAGGCATTAAATGCTACGTTATATAATCATTGTAATACAAATTCTCTAACGTTTCTAGTATTTACTGCTTATTAAATATTGTATCTGTACTCTCTTGTGCTGTCAGATTCATTCTCCTTGATTTTTGAATATAAATAGGTACAAACGTTCAGTCTTTTGAATAACTGCTCGTACCTCTACTTGTACCTTCTGTTCGCATCTATTGCAACTCGTGCCTTTTTGCCAATCATCACTTTTTGACTAGCCTTCTTGTCATAACACGTCATCTTCTAGTCACTTCAATATGTAAACTCGATTTTCCCAATACAGATAGTCCCCCCACTTGCCATTTATTCATCAGTGGATTTTATTAAAGCGGGAATGTTACCGCTATTAATGCTACGGTAAAATCGACGCTTCAATTGTCACCTCCATTTAATGCTTATCACACGTGGCACCATTTTATTGGCTCTGCAACTTTGCAGCACTTTTTAAGGCTTTTTTACGGCTTCACTAATCACGAAGCGACAATTCTCATTATGACCTTTCCATCATTGCACCTTTCCTTTGACGGTTGCTTCCTAGTATAAACATAGTTTTCGTCTTTATCCTTATCACATAAAGTTCTCTGAATATTCAATTCTTGAATTTTTGTTTGCTTCCTCCTCGTACTATCATGTCTTCACCAAACTCTAACCCTAGAAGAGTCCCCATAGTTGATAACTTTCCTCTTGCCCCTAGCAGGAGTAGAAGAGGAGGTAGACTTCGTAATTTAGGGTCTTCTTCTATACGTGGTTCTTCTCTTCCTTCATCTAGTTCCAGTCCTTCCTTTAAAACCAGAGGTTCTTTCTCACAAAGATCTTCTTCCAGGGGTAAGGAACCCGTTGAACCTGTTCGTGAACCTACAGTAGAAGAAATAGTTCCTGCGGAACTATCTTTCTACAACAATAGGGAGTCCCTTAGGAATCAAGTATCCTCTTTAGATCGTGCTGATATCTATCCAACTCAGATCACAGAGGGTCTGATTTCTTTAGTTCGTAAAGACTGTCATTGGAGTCATGACTTCCCTATCATAATTCCCAACGCGAATCAAAGAATCACCTCTTATTTAATTGGATTTTCTTTTGTTTATATATACCCTTTCACATTAGGATTCAAACCTGCTGTTGATCCTGTTATTCTCGAATTCTGTCATTTTTTTGTTGTTTGCATAAGTCAAATTGGCCCTATAGTGTGGAGGGTTATTGTCTGTTTGAGGCATTTGACTAACATGGCCGGTGTGCCTTTCACTTTTACTCATTTAATTCACCTTTACTCTCCCAGACTTTTTCGCCAAGGCGTTTTTACTTCAGTAGCAAGGAGCAAAAGAGTTCTGGTTAGTCCAGAAGATGAAAGAGACTGTGGCTGGTATGCCATGTTTGTTACTGCCCCCACTGTTGTTTTAGTGGGTGATGAAAATGTCCCCTTCCCCAAGAAGTGGAATTTTGCACGTGAGTTTTCTTTTTTAATAACTTTCTCGTACCTTTTTCTTCAATTTTGATGATCATTATTCTCATTTTCCTTTTCCTTTTTAGCAACCATGGGAATTATTGAAGAAATTCCCAATTTTCGTGGTTGAGTAGGAAAGTTACTGAATACACCCCCAATGGAGGGTAGGTCTTGGAAGCATCTTTCCCAACGATTTGGTTGGAAAGTGAAAACTCATGGTAAGAGTTTTTTTTATTTTTTATTTAACTCTTTATTGTTTTTCCCAGAACTTATTTTAATCCTTCTTTTTATCAGGATTTGTTGTTCGAGGGATTAGTGCCGAGGCGGTCGTGGCTTCCCTTATTTCTTTGGAAAGAGCCCAAGAGATAATCTTGGGTTCTTCATCGAAAAGGAAAGCTGCTAGTGACCAAGATTCTGAAGAAGAAGAAGATGGGGGTTCCTTGGTAAAAAGGCCACGAGCTCGTATGCGAATCATTTCTGATGATGAAGCATCCCCCCTCGTTCTGTTCCTCTTACCGAGTTTATTAAAAACCCGGTGATGATTCCTGATGATGAAGTTCCCGTTGTTGCTCATGATTTAGTTGAGCATCTTTTTAACCGTGGGTTTGGTGGTGAAAATTTAGGTCTAATTTCTGATGAAGTACCTCTTGCTTCTTTTTCTACTCTCGTTCCTGTGATCCTCCTTTGCCGGTCGTGGCTGTTACCGTTCCTCCCCGGGCTATTATGACTGCTTCCACATTTCCTCCCTCAACTACTCCTCCTTCAACTGCTCCTTACACAGAAGTTGGCTCTTCAAGTAGGAGTGGTGCTATGAGGCGAGTTACCATTGAAGTCCCCGCTGAAGGTAATCTTTTAAGGAAATCAGGTCGAGCTGACGTGTGGCTAAAGCCTTTGATTGGTCTAGTTGAGAGAGCTAAGCTTGATAGCCATAGTTTTGTGACCTTGATTAATGATATAGTACATGCTTCTTTAAAGGTATTCCTTTTTCAAGCTTTACTTTGTCATTTTTCTATCTTCAGGATTCTCATTTTTTCCCTCTTTTTTTAGGTCAATCTAATTGGCACGGAGATGATGAAAAGGGTTACCTTCTCAGAGCAATTGTTGCGTGACTACTAAGTGGAGGCGGATAATTGGAAGGAACAGTGTAAAAGTCTTCAGATCGACATGGAAACTTTAGAAGAAAGTAAAAGTACCTTAGAGCAGCAGGTATGGGCTTTGACTTCAGAGTTGGCAGTTGAAAAATATTCTTCAAATCAAGCAAGTAAGGAAAAGGCTCGTCTGGAAACCTCTTTTTCCGAGCAATTTTCCAAGGAAAGTGAAGAAATTAGAGAGTTGAGAGCTCTCTTGAGTGAAAAAGAAGCATATGCTAGTGAACTCGTGCAGAATTTGACTAAAACTCAGGAAGACCTCCGGGTATCTTCTGATAAGGTTTGCTCTTTTTCCACGCTTCTCTTCAAAGTTCTTATAAATCTGCCTTGGCTGAAAATGAAAAGTTAAGAAATGAAATTGCTGACTGGGAAAGAGATTACGAGATCCTTGAAGATAAAACTGTCATTGAAGTGAGTTGGGCATTTTTAAATTCTCGCCATGATACCCTCATTGAAGTTAGCCAGGAGAATTTTAACTTGGAATCTGAGTTAGCCAAGATCAAAGAGACTATTGAGAAGACTCAGCAGAACCAAGACTTTTCTTCTCCCGTGGCTGAAGCTTCTGAAAATGTTGAAGATAATACGGGTATACCCACTCCTTCAAGTCAAGTTGAGCCCGCTGCTGCTGATGACCCTGCTTCAGTCCCTTCATCTTCTAAGTGAAAAGTTTATGTTGTTTGAATTCCTTTGATTTTTTTTCTTTTTTTTTTTTGGTGGTATGTGATTGTAACCCTTGGTCTTTTTAAGGGTTTGTTGAAAACGTTAAGTCCCCAGACCTTTTATGGGGTACTTTGTATAAACAACTTTCAGTTTATGACTAAGTTCATACTTAGTCTAAACTTTTTAATAGAAGTTTTCGTTGCTGTTTGAACTTCTGTTTTGTTTATTCTTGCCTTTATTTTTAAGGACTTACTAAATAACTTGCATTTTTATTCTTTAAAAATGCTTCTGTTAACTTCATGAATACTTGAATTAATCATGAATTTTATAAAAGAGGGCCCTTTTATATTCGACACTTAATGAAGAAGACGTCTCAACTTCATAATGGTGTTAATGTACGATATAAGAAATAGGAATAGACATGTTTTTTGGAATAACTTTGACAAGTTTTTATTTGAACTTTGTCAAGTTTTAAATAACACTTTACATGTATTTGAATTACTTCTATAACTTTCTCGCAACTATTTTCCTTATAACAGATTTCAAAAAAGAAAATGAATACAAAGTTTTTACTTATAACCCGTTTCAGTACATTTTCTTTACCCTAACTATGATAAGGTTTTTCTTTTGCCTTAGCTCGTGACTTTGCTCTGCACTTGACTCACTCAATGGCACTTGACTCACTCAATGAGTAAACTTCTCAGGCTTGAACTTTGATTATTTCCCAATCTTCTTTGCCTTCTTTATACACATATATTATATAGTCCCCCAAGTGTTTGAGCGTTGAAGTATAAAGTCTCGAGCACTTGATTGTTCCTCTCATTTGGTCCTTTCCCTGAAAAGGAAAAATACACGAGACTCGAAGGTACGATTATAGATGAAGACTGATTAACCCATATGAATTTCAATCAGAATAGTTGTAACCCTAGACCGGGAATTTTAATTTATTCCACGTGCCTTGTAGGTCGTGATTCATCATTTAGTACGGGCTAGCTTTTTGCCTATCATCTAAAATCATTAGTAAAATTTTAACAATTCAAAAATAAAATTTTAAAATATGGATACCTGACCGTAGGTATTCGTTAGAAATAATATCTCTTCAGGTGAACGGCATTCCAGTGTGAAGGTAGTATCTTGCCATCTATTGTTTCCAGCTCGTATGCTCCTTTTCCTGCTATACCATGAATCCTGTAGGGTCCTTACCAGGTTGGACTCAATTTTCTCGCATTAGCCGTCTTTGTATATTGAAAAACATTTTTGAGCACGAAGTCCCCAATCTTGAAGTATCTTAGACGCACTTTTCGATTGTAGTATCGTTTCATGACCTGCTTTTGTGTTGTCATTCTTATTAATGTAATTTCCCTTTTTCTTTCAAGTAGATCAAGGTTTATGCGCATTTCTTCGTCATTGTATTCTTCTGACGCTTGTGTAAACCTCGTACTTGGCTTTCCTATCTCAACTGGAATTAAGGCTTCAGCTCCATAAACCAATAAGAATGGTGTTTCTGCCGTACTTGTTTTTACTGTTGTGCGGTATGCCCATAAAACACCAGGTAGCAATTCGGGCCAATTACCTTTGGATTCCTCCAATCGCTTCTTTAAATTGTTGATAATGACTTTGTTTGTTGACTCAGCTTGTCCATTACCCACCGGATGATAAGGTGTGAATGTAATCCTTTTGATCTGCCAACTTTGAAAAAACTCTGTGATTTGTGCGCCTATAAATTGAGGGTTATTATCACACACAATTTCCTTTGGCACACCGAATCGACATATGATATTTCGCCAAATGAAATCTCTAACTTTTTTTTTCTCGCACATGTTTGAATGCTCCTGCTTCCACCAATTTAGTAAAATAGTCAGTGAGTACAAGCAAGAATTTTACCTGTCCTTTTATTTGTGGTAGTGGACCCACGATATCCATCCCCATTTCATAAATGGCCACGGTGCAGTGACCGGATGTAACAACTCCGCAGGTCTATGCATTTTATTACCGTATCTTTGGTACTTATCACATTTAGCCACGAAATTTTCCGCTTCTTCTTTAATTTTAGGCCAGTAATAACCTGCCCTAATCATGGTTCTTACCAGTGATCTTCCTACGGCATGATTTCCACAATGCCCATTGTGTATTTCTCTCATTACATATTCCGTCTGTGAAGGCCCGAGGCACCTTGCTAAGAGACTACCGAACATTTTTTGATAAAGATTGCCTTGCTTTAAACAATATCGAGCAGCCTTTTTTCGAAGCGCGTGAGCTTTTTTCTTGTCTTTAGGGACGGTTCCATACTGCAAAAAAGCAACAATCTCGTTCCTCCAATCCCAGGTTAAGTTATTAAAATTTACCTCATTTTTGTCTGGATTGAGTACTGAAAGAAACAAATGGATCACGGAAGCATTTTCATTGCTTGCCACGTCTGCCGCAGATGCGAGATTGGCTAGGGTGTCTGCCTCGACATTTTCATCTCTTGGTATTTGCATAACTTTCCAGGTTTGGAATTGCGTGATCAGATCTCGTACCTTCTCTAAGTATTGTTGCATCCGTGCTTCCCTAGCTGTATAAGTCCCCAGCATTTGATTAACTACGAGCTGCGAATCACTTTTAATTACAATCTGATTAACGCTGAGTTCTCGTGCTAGTTCTAAACCTGTAATCACAGCTTCATACTCTGCTTCATTGTTAGTTATAGAATTACATTTAATGGCTTGTCGAATGGTTTCACCCGTAGGCGGTACCAAAACAATTCCTAAGCCTACACCTTTCACATTAGATGAACCATCAGTAAATAAAGTCCAAACTCCCGGATAAGACCCGTTGAACACCTATAATTCCTTTTCTGCTTCCAATTGCATTCCTTAGCTAAAACCAGCCACAAAATCTGCTAACACTTGAGATTTTATCGCGGTTCTAGGCTGGTATATGATGTCATATTCACTTAATTCTATAGCCCATTTGGCTAACCTACCTGAAAACTCATGCTTGTGTAATATATTGCGTAATGGATAAGCAGTTACTACAGCAATAGGGTGACATTGAAAATAAGGCCTTAATTTTCTAGATTCCATGATTAATGCAAGTGCAAGCTTTTCTAATTGAGGATACCGCGTCTCCGCATCTCATAAAGTTTTGCTGACATAATAAATCGGAGATTGTTTACCTTGATCTTCACGAACTAACACAGCACTTACCGCTACTTCGGAGATAGCAAGGTAGATGAGCAATCTTTCCCCAACTTTTGGTTTTGCGAGTAACGGCGGATTTGACAAGTATGTCTTCAAATTTTTGAGTGCTTGTTGACATTCTTCAGTCCAGTTGAATTGATCTTGTTTTTTAAGAGCTTCAAAGAATTTAAAGCACTTTTAGAAATAAATCTCCCCAAGGTTGCAATTCTTCCTGTCAACCTCTACACTTCTTTTTTACTTGTAAGCATGTTAGGGATTTCTTCAATGGCCTTAATCTGTGCGGGATTCACTTCAATACCACAGTTAGAAACAAGAAAACCCAAAAACTTACCTAATGCAACATCGAATGCACATTTCTCAAGATTTAATTTCATATTGAATTTTCGCAAGATCTGAAACGTATCAGACAAGTGTGATATATGATCCCCTGAATGTTGAGTTTTAACGAGCATATCGTCTATATAGACCTCCATAACTAGTCTTTGATATGTTGCACCAGTATTTTTAAGACCAAAGGGCATTACTTTATAACAGTAAGTCCTCATGTCTGTTATAAATGAATTCTTTTCTTCATTTATAGGATCCATTTTGATCTGGTTATATCCTGAATACGCATCTAAAAAGCTTTACAATCATGCCCTGCAGTAGCATCAATTAGTTGATCTATATGTGGTAATGGAAAAGAATCTTTAGGACAAACCCTGCAGTACCATTATTTTTTGGTACCACAACAGTATTGGCTAACTAGTTAGGATACTTTACCTCGCGGATAGACCCAATTTTTACTAATTTTTGGACCTCATGTTGAATCACCTGATTTTTGAAAGTTCCTTGCTTTCTCTTCTTTTGTTTGACAGGCGGATATGATGGGCCTTCATTTAATTTGTGAGTCATTACTTCTGGTGGTATTCCTATCATATCAGAATGGGACCAAGCAAAACAATCCACGTTAGTTTTCAAAAATTCAATCAACTTACCTTTCATGGCTTGGCTTAGATTGGCCTATACATAGACTTTCCTTTCAGGCCATCGTGTGGATAACAGTATAACCTCCAGTTCTTCAATTGTTGTTTTGATATTTTCGTTTTCCTGTGGTTCTTGAATGGCACCAGGCCTTGAGTCCACATTTATTCACCCTTGTTCAGTTGAGGTTCGTGTTGTGGTACCCTCAACTGGATTCTGTAACTGTTATTTTTCTTCGTTTCTCATACTTGAATCTGCTGTAGAGTTGATATTCCTGGATGTCTGTTGATCTCCACGGATTTGACATATCCCCCATGGTGATGGAAATTTAATTACTTGGTGCAAGGTCGACGGAACGGCATCCATCTCATGGATCCATGGTCTTCTGAGAATCACATTGTAAGCCATCTCCATATCTACTACATGAAACTTTGTATCTTTGACAACTCCTTCTACGAATGTAGTAAGTATTACCTCCCCTTTCGTCACGACCCTGGAATTGTCAAATCTAGACAAAGAATGCGCCTTTGGTATTAATTTATCTTCATCTTGCATCTCGCGTAGTACTCTTAGAAGAATAATGTTCATGGAACTACCTGGATCAATCAAAACTCGTTTTACATTAGTATCATGTACAAGTAGAGATATTACCAGTGCATCGTTATGTGGAGATAATATGTCATCCGCATCCGCATCATCAAACGTAATACTTTCTCCCTCTAAGACATGTCGCACTCGCTTCCCGTGGGTAATTGTGACTTTGGAAACTTTATTGGCTGTTGTGTACGTCACGTCATTGATGTCTTTACCTCTGCTTATAACATTAACGGTCCTTTTGGGAGAAGGTGGCTTAGAGGGCTCCTGCCTATTCTTCATGTATGCTTGCTTACCTCTCTCACTGAATAATTCGGTGAGATACTCTTGCTTTAATAGATGATCAACTTCCCCTTGTAGCAACCTACAGTCTGTCGTTTTATGCCCGTGATCGTTGTGAAATTCACACCAATGATCAGGATTGCGCCTGTTTGGATTCGATCTCATTTTTTTTTGCCACCGCACCTTATCACCTATGCTTCTTAAAACAGCTACGAGCTCGGAAGTGCTTACATTAAAATTATAACCGCCAAATCTTGCCTTCAAGTTTCTATCATCATCCTGTGACTCTCGCCTGTTTCGATCATTCCCAAATCTTGATGACGAGCCCGACTCTCTATTCCTCAACCTATGATCGTACCTGGGATTGTCGTATTTTGACCGTGAATATTTTCCCATTGGGCCCATATATGGTTCGTACCTGTTTTTACCGAACCTTTTTTCGGTTTCCGCCCACCTGGAACTTACCTTTTCTTCTTTTTGAGGTCGTGAAATAATATCGTCTTTTATCCTTAGCTTCGTGTTATACCTGTTGTAAACGTCATTCCACGTTATGGTAGGGAATTCACGAAGACTTTCCTTGAGTCGCCTCGTGGCTTCTGAACTTTTTTCATTCAAATTACTAGTGAAGGCTATAGCTGCCCAATTGTAAGGTACACGCAGTAACGTCATCCTTTCACACTGGAACCTATTCACGAACTCTCTAAGCAACTCTGAGTCCCCTTGGTTAATCATGAAAATATCTTCCATTCTTTTTTCGACTTTTTGAACTCCAGAGTGTGCTTTGATAAATGAATCTGCAAGCTCATCAAAAGAATTTATGGAATTTTCGGGTAAAAGAGAATACCATGTTAATTCTCCCTTACTAAGTGTTTCACCGAATTTTTTGACCAATACTGATTTAATTTCTTGTTTGGTCAAGTCGTTGCCTTTTACGCCTGTTGTGAATGCAGTCACGTGGTCTCGTGGATCAGTTGTTCCATCGTATTTTGGAATATCGGGCATTTTAAATTTCTTTGGAATTGGGAGGGGAGCAGCACTTGGCTTCCAAGGTTGTTGTGAATATTTATCCATATCTATCCCTTTGATTACGGGCGGTACTCCAGGTATTTGCTCTATATGGTCACTTTGCTCCTTGAGTTGTTTCTGCAATGTTAGTACTAAATTTTGTAAATCAGAATTGACTAAGTTACCTGGTTCTCCTTCTCGTGACTCGCTAGGGATTCCACCACTACCTGAATTAGCAAGCCCAGAACGAGGGTTCTCCAAAGTGTTATTATTTAGAGTGGGTGTTGGTGGTGCAACAGGTTATTATTTATTGACATGTTGAGCAATTAGCTTTTGCAAAGCTTCATTGATAGCTTCATCATTTTCGAATTGAGCGTTTCCATTTGCATGAGATCCATTAGGAGTGCCTTCTCGAGATCGTCGAGGGGAGCTTTGTGGAGAAGGGATTGGGATGTGATCATCCTGTGGATTCTCCTGGAGTTGTTGGTTTCCTTGGTTTCTTGGGTGTTGTCATTGATGTTCGACATTGTTGATGCAACAAAAAAAGGTTAGGATAAGAAAGAGTAGATTATCAGATTCCCGCTAACGGAACCAATTTGTTTAACCAAAAAGTGGAATTTCGGTCAAAGCTTTAGTTTAGAAAAACACGGGTTACTGATAATCAAAATGTTATAAACGAAAGTGATTTTGCTAACAATAAGATGGACAGAAGAAACAAAGTAAACCAGTATATTCAGATGATCTTTCGTGTCCTTACAAATGATCCATTATCTCCTTTTTATAACTATCTTAAAGATATACGTTTTTCCTTTGTCATAATAAGGCCATTATAGACAATTAAAGACATTAAATGCTACGTTACATAATCATTGTAATTTAATACAGATTCTCTAACGTTTTTAGTATTTACTGCTTATTAAATATTGTATCTGTACTCTCTTGTGCTGTCAGATTCATTCTCCTTAATTTTTGGGTATAAATAGGTACGAGCGTTGAGTCTTTTAAATAACTGTTCGTACCTCTACTTGTACCTTCTGCTTATATCTATTGCAACTCATGCCTCTTTGCCAATCATCACTCTTAGACCAACCTTCGTGTCATGACGCGTCATCTTCCAGTCACTTCAATATGTAAACTCGATTTTCCCAATACAAGTATGGCTTCGTTTAAGTTGGACGATAGATGGAGGGAAAGATGCCGGGGGTCTATTTGGAAACAGCCTCTCTACCCCAAGGTAGGGGTAAGGTCTGCGTACACACTACCCTCCCCAAACCCCACTGAGTGGGATTATACTGGGTTGTTGTTAAGTTTTATTTTGTGTCTCATACAACTTACACTAGTTGTATGAGACTCCTTTTTGTCTCACAAATTTGTGGACCCCAATTTTACACTTCTGGGTCCACATAAATCTGGATCCACATAACTGTAAGACAAAAAGGTTGCCTCATACAACTAGTGTCAGTTGTATGAGATACAAAATAAAAATTTTCGTTGTTGTTGTTGATAGATGGAGGTTAGGAAAGGACTGAACATTGTTGTACAAAAGTACAAACATCTTTCTCCAATACACTTTATGCTTTAATCAACCGCAGATTTATTTTTTTTGGTTGCCTGGTAACTGAACTTCATTAAAGTTGATAAAATTAGTATTTTTTGTTTTGTCAAAGGTCACCAAACTTTACCCATTGTATCAGTTAAACCACAACGTCATAAATGTATTGGGAAAAAACTGAATTTACATTGAAGGTGACGTGGCATGACACGTGGACTGGTCAAATGGTCAAAACATGATGATCAGTTAAGAGGCACGAGTGACAATAGATACGGGGAAAGGAAAGTTAAATAGGCACGAGAGGCAATTTGAATAATACACGCTTCGTACCTATTTAGGTCATTTAAAGCCAAGAGATCAGAAGGCATTGAAGACATGGATATGATGACGAAAAGGAGTTCAAATTCAATATTAATACCTAATACGTTAGAAAATTGGAATTAAATAGGAATGATTGTGTAACGTCTTATTTAATGTCATTTATTGCTCATAATTGTCTCATTAAGACAAAAGGCATAACACCTTCTCCTAGAATCAACTATAAAATGAGAAGGAATCAACATCTGTAAGGACACGAAATACGATTGAGATCTTACTGAAATACAAAACTATTTACTGCTTTACCATCATTCTCAAAAATATTTTATTTTTGTCTCCTGATTATCAGTAACCCGAATTTCTTTCTAGCTTTGACCAAAGACTCAGATTTTTGGTTAAACGAATTGGTTCAGTTACCGGGAATCTGATAATCTTTTCTTCTAAGCTACATCTTGTCCATTATTGTCACCATGTCAAACAACAACACCAACAATAACAATAAAAACACTTTGGGAAACCCTGAAAATCAAATCCATCAAAATCAAGGATATTTACATAACATTGCAGTGGTTCCCTCCCCTCAAAATTCACCACGTCAATCTCGTGAAGGCACTCCTGAATCTCGTGCTGATCAACAAGAACAATATGAACACTTTGAATTTGGTACAAATGAAGCTTTACAAAAGCTAATTGATGCACAGGTCGGCAAAGCTCTTCAGGCTCTAGTTAGTCGATTGTCTACTGCACCACCCACACCAACTCCTAATAATAATACATTGGAGAATCCCCGTTCTGGTCTTGTTAACTCTGGAAATGGAGGAACCACCAGTGAGCCACAGGAAGGGGAACCAGGTAATTCAAATAATTCCTATTTGCAAAATTTAGTACTAAACTTGCAGAAACAGATTAAGGAACAAAATGAACGTATTGAGCAAATCCCTGGAGTTCTGCCTGTAATAAAAGGAGTTGACATGGACAAATACTCACAACAACCTTGGAAGCCAAGTGCTGCTCCCCTTCCAATTCCGAAAAAATTCAAAATGCCTGACATCCCGAAATATGATGGTACTACAGAACCCACGGGGCCACGTGACTGCATTTACAACAGGCGTAAAAGGCAACGACTTGACCAAACAAGAAATTGAATTAGTACTGGTCAAGAAATTTGGAGAAACACTCACCAAGGGTGCATTAACCTGGTATTCTCTTTTATCTGAAAATTCTATAAATTCTTTTGCTGAGCTTGCAGATTCTTTTATTAAAGCACATTCGGGAGCACAAAAGGTTGAGAAAAGAATGGAAGATATTTTCAAAATCAAACAAGGAGAATTCAGAGTTGCTCAGAGACTTTGTTGATAGATTCCAGCGTGAAAGAATGACTCTACCCCGTGTGCCTGACAACTGGGCTGCAATAGCTTTTGCAAGTAATTTAAATGACAAAAGTTCTGAAGCCACGAGAAGACTCAAAGAAAACCTTTGAGAATTCCACGTGGAATGATGTTTACAACAGGTATAGTACGAAGCTGCGAATTGAAGAAGATACCATACCTAAGTTTCATCATGAAGAAAGGGGTGGTTCCAGAAGATCAGAAACCGAAAAAAGATCAGGTAAAAACAGGTACGATCCATATATGGGACCCGTAGGAAAAGACCCACGGACAAAACAAGATAGCTAGCAATATGATCAAAAATCGAGGAATAGGGACTTTGGTTCTTCATCGAAATTCAGAAATGATCGGAACAAACAAGAGTCACGAGATGATGACAGAAGTTTAAAGGCACGGTTCGGAGGATATAACTTTAATGTCACTACCTCCGAGCTCGTTGTTGTTTTGAGAAGTATGGGAGATAAGGTGTGGTGGCCAAAAGAGATGCGGTCAAATCCAAATAGACGCAATCCAGATCATTGGTGCGAATTCCACAATGATCACGGGCACAAAACTTCAGAATGTAGATTCTTGCAGAGTGAAGTGGACCATCTATTGAAGCAAGGGTACCTCACTGAGTTATTTAGTGAAAAAGGTAAACTGGCCTATATGAAAAATAGGCAGGAGCCACCAAAGCCTCCTTAACCCAAAAGAACAGTGAATGTGATAAGTGGGGGAGAAGATATTCACGACATAACCTACACAACCTCCAAAAAGGTTTCTAAAGTAACAATTACACACAGGAAACGGGTACGGCAAGTTTTAGAAAATGAAAGTATTTCATTCGATGATGCAGATACCGAAGGAGTGATAACCCCACATAATGACGCACTGGTAATATCTTTACTTATACATGATACTAATGTAAAACGAGTTTTGATTGATCCGGGGAGTTCCGTAAATATTATACTACTAAGGGTATTACGTGAAATGCAAGCTGAAGACAAAATGATACCCAAGGCGCATACCTTGTCAGGCTTCGACAATTCAAGTGTGGTAACAAAAGGAGAGGTAATTCTAACAACTTTTTGCTGCAGGTGTTGTTAAAGAAACTAAATTTCAGGTAGTTGATATGGAAATGGCCTACAATATGATCATGGGGAGGCCTTGGATCCATGATATGGATGTTGTTCCGTCAACTCTACATCAAGTTATCAAATTTCCATCACCGTGGGGGATTTGTCAAATTCGAGGGGATCAGCAAACAGCCAGGAGTATCAACGCTGTAACAGATACAAGCATCGTAAACAAAACAAAAATAGCAATTACAGGAAACAGTTGAAGGCGTCAGCAATCAAACCTCAACTGAGCGAGAGAAAACAGATTTAGACTCGAGACCTGATACAATTCAAGAACCTGAGGAGAATGAAAATATCAAGACAACAATCGAAGAACTCGAGGCTGTGATATTATTTGAGCGGTGGCCTGAACGGAAAGTCTATGTTGGAGCTAATTTAAACTCAAACAGGCGAGGTATGGTAATTGAATTTCTAAAATCTAACGTAGACTGTTTTTCTTGGTCCCATGCTGATATGACAGGGATACCACCATATGTTATGACTCACAAATTAAACGAAGATCCATATTTTACACCAATAAAGCGAAAGAAAAGAAAGCAAGGAGCTTTCAAAAACCAGGTGATTCAAGATGAGGTCCAAAAGCTATTAAAAATTGGGTCAATACGCGAGGTAAAGTATCCTAATTGGTTAGCAAACATAGTTGTTGTACCTAAAAAAACGGTAAGTGGCGGGTTTGCGTGGATTATACAGATCTTAACAAAGCCTGCCCAAAAGATTCTTTCCCTTTACCACATATAGATCAATTAATTGATGCAACTGCAGGGCATGAACTTTTAAGTTTTTTAGATGCATATTCAGGGTACAACAAAATTAAAATGGACCCTAGTGAAGAAGAAAAAACTTCTTTCATCACAGACAGGGGGACTTACTGTTATAAAGTAATGCCCTTTGGTCTCAAAAATGCTGGGGCAACCTATCAAAGGTTGGTCACAAAAATGTTCCAAGAGCATTTAGGAAAGACAATAGAGGTATATATAGGCGATATGCTCGTCAAAACTAAGCAATCTCATGATCATATTTCTCATCTATCTGTTACATTTGAAATTTTGCGAAAATTTAATATGAAACTCAACCCAGAAAAATGTGCATTTGGAGTTGCATCAGGTAAATTTTTGGGTTTTCTTGTCTCTAATCGTGGTATTGAGGTAGATCCTTCTCAGATCAAAGCAATAGAAGAAATCCCTGATATCCTTACTAATAAAAAGGAAGTTCAACGATTAACGGGAAGAATTGCAGCTTTGGGGAGATTTATTCTAAATCTTCAGAAAAGTGTTTTAAGTTTTTCTCTGCGCTCAGAAAGCAAGATCATTTTGAATGGAATGAAGATTGTCAACAAGCCCTTAGAAATTTGAAAGCTTATTTGTCAAAACCACCGTTATTGGCAAAACCAAAGGAGGGAGAAAAGCTTTTCATCTATCTGACTGTGTCAGAAGTTGCGGTAAGCGCTGTTTTAGTCCGTGAGGACCAAGGTAAACAATCTCATATCTATTATGTAAGTAAGTCCTTATTAGATGCTGAGACACGATACCCGCAACTAGAAAAGTTAGCATTAGCTTCGATCATGGCATCTAGAAAATTAAGACCTTATTTTCAATGTCATCCCATCATTGTAGTTACTGCTTTTCCGCTTCGAAATATTTTGCATAAACATGAACTGTCAAGAAGATTAGCAAAATGGGCTATAGAACTAAGTGAATACGAAATCATTTATCAACCCAGGACCGCTATAAAATCTCAAGTACTAGCTGATTTTGTGGCTGATTTTAGTCAGGGGATGCATTTAGAAGCAGAAAAAGAATTACAAGTTTTTAATGGTGCAAACCCGGGGACTTGGGTTTTATTCACTGATGGATATCTAATATAAAAGGAGCAGGTCTGGGTATAATTCTCATACCATCTACGGGTGAAATTATTAGGCAAGCTATAAAATGTCATTCTATAACTAACAATGAAGCAGAATACGAAGCTGTAATTGCAGGTTTGGAATTGGCAAGAGAACTCGGCATAACACATATTATAATCAAGAGTGGTTCTCAACTCGTGGTCAATCAAATGCTGGGGACTTATACAGCCAGGGAAACTCGAATGCAAGAATATCTCGAAAAGGTATGGGAACTAATTAAGCAATTCCAAACTTGGAAGGTAATGCAGATCCCAAGAGATGAGAATGTGGAGGCAGATGCTTTAGCTAATCTCGCATCTGCAGCTGACGTAGCAAACAACGCAAATGCTTCAGTCATACATTTATTTCATTCCGTTCTCGAACCTGATAAGAATGAGGTAAATTTTAATCATCTAACATGGGATTGGAGAAACGAAATTATTGCTTTTTTACAGCACGGAACTGTGCCTATTGACAAAGGGAAGGCTCATGCGCTTCGCAAAAAAGCCGCTCGATATTGTTTGTATCAAGGAAATCTTTATCGAAAGATGTTCGGTGGACCACTAGCACGGTGTATCGGACCCTCTCAAACAGAATATGTGATGAGGGAAGTGCACAAGGACATTGTGGAAATCACACAGGGGAAGGTCGCTGGTAAGAACGTTGATTCGAGCAAGATATTATTGTCCTAAGATGGAAGACGAGGCAAACAGTTTCGTGTCCAAATGTGATAAATGTCAAAGATACGGCAATAATATGCACAGACCAGCTGAGTTACTACACCCTGTTATAGCCCCGTGGCCCTTTATGAAATGGGGAATGGATATCGTAGGTCCACTTCCACAAGCAAAAGGTCAGGTAAAGTTTCTACTTGTACTCACAGATTATTTCACTAAATGGGTAGAAGCAGGAGCATTTAAACAGGTACGAGAGAAGGAAGTTAAAGACTTCATATGGCGAAATATAATATGCCGCTTTGGAGCACCAAAGGAGATCGTGTGTGACAATGGACCACAATTCATAGGAGCTCAAATCACAGAATTTCTTCAAAGTTGGCAGATTAAAAGGATAACGTCTACGCCATACCATCCAGTGGGTAATGGACAAGCGGAATCCACTAACAAAGTCATTATCAACAACTTGAAGAAGAGGTTACAGGATTCAAAAGGTAATTGGCCTGAGGTATTACCTGGAGTATTATGGGCTTATCGTACAACGACAAAAACAAGCACTGGAGAAACACCATTTTCAATGGTTTATGGTGCGGAAGCCTTAATTCCAGTTGAAATAGGTGAACCAAGCACACGGTACGATCGGGCAACGGAGGAATCTAATGATGAAGAGATGCGGGTCAACCTTGATTTGCTTGAAGGAAGAAGAGAAGTTGCATTGATAAGAATGGTAGCACAAAAGCAAGTAATTGAACGATATTACAATAGGAAAGCACGCCTCAGATTTTTCAAAATTGGGGACTTCGTGCTTAAAAAGGTGTTCCAATCTGCAAAGGTTGCTAATTCAGGAAAGCTAAGTCCAACGTGGGAAGGACCATACAAAGTTCGTGACATTACGGGAAAAGGAGCATACGAGTTGGAGACAATGGACGGCAAAGTTTTACCCTCACATTGGAATGTCGTCCATTTAAAGAGATATTACTTCTGAGAAAGTACCCACGGTCAGGTATCGCCATGTTAAAATTTTTCTTTTGAATTATTAATGACTTTAGATGCTAGGCAAAAACCCTAACTCGTGCCAAATGATGAGTCACAACCTACAAGGCAAAATGGAGTATTCTAAAATTCCCAGCCCAGGGTTACAATTAATCTGATGGAAATACACACGAGTTAGGCAGTCTTCATCTATAATCGCACCTCCGAGTCCCGTATATTTTTCTGTTTTAGGAAAAGGGCCAAATTGAAAGAAATAAACAAGTGCTCGAGGCTTCATACTTCACCGCTCAAATACTTGGGGGACTACATATTATACACAGATATGTGTAGAAAAACATATACGAATATCGAACAAAAGTCGGCCACAAAGAGACAAGTGTTGAGAAAAAGTTACGAAGTCTTCAGCATTCATGAGAACAACAGAGTCATCTCTCAAACTCATAAACGAAGTCACCTCTCAAACCCTTCCTAATATATAAAGATAGGGTCATGACTATGTACTGTAACAGGTTATGAAGAAAAACCTTGTTTATTTTATGTTATGTACAAATCTGTTACAAGAAAAACAGTTACGAGAAAGTTGTAGATGTATTTTAATACATGTAATAGTCAAAAACTTGTTAAAGTTCATGAATAAAAACTTGTCAAAGTTGTTTCATACAAAACATGTGTATTCCTATTTCTTTCATCGTATTATAACACCATTATGAAGTTGAGACGTCTTCTTCATTAAGTGTCGATAAAATAAAAGGGCCCTCTTTTATAAGCCTCATGTTGATAATCCATGAGAAGAATCATAAAGCATTTTCAAAGGATAAAAATGCTAAGCTATTCTATAAGTCCTAGATAAGTAGGCAAGAATAGAATATACAGAAGTACCGATAAAACTTCTTAATATAAAAGACTAAGTCAGCAAAATATTTGTTTTTTACAAATGCCCCATTATGATAACTGGGGACTTCATCAAAAGATTCCTTAAAGTTGTCAAGGGATAACACCACCAATAAATAAATAAAAAACAATAAAGTTTGAAATACATTCAACTAGTCACTAAAGGGGTTGGAACATCAGAAGTTGCAATCTCATTTTCTGGGGCAGTCACAGGCACGGTAACAACTTCTGAGGGAGCAGTAATAGGAGCGATTTCAATTGGGCCTGGAATGTTAAAATCACCGAGGGAAGCAAGAGTCACGGGAGCTTCAGCTTCCATGGACTGTGTCATAGAAGTTTCACCCTCGGGAGCCGGAATTGCAACTCAAATTGCCGCAGTAGCCACTTCTTCATTTAAAAGCTCTTCTTCCCCAGGAGTTCCAAGTGTAGGAGAAGGAGTATCAACTGGTTGTTGGCTTTTTTCAATAGTGTCTAAAACTTTGGCTAATTCAGATTGCAAATCAAAGTTTTCTTGAGTAGCTTCCATCAAAGCATCACAGCGAGATTTTAGAAAAGCCCAACTTACCTCTATGTTGAAGTTCTCCTCAAGAAGTCCATACTCCCTTTCCCACATAGCAAGATCGTTCTTCAATATCTGGTGTTCAGCTAAGTGGGAGTCAAGGGAAGCTTCAAGGGAGGCATGAGAACTCTTCAAAGCACATATCTCGTCAGAGGAGATCCTTAAGTCAGCCTGAGCTTGAGTCAAGCTTTGCACTAACTCCCCCGCATATTCTTCTTTCTTCTTCACAAGTGCTTTAAGCTCTCTGATTTCTTCACTGGCCTTTGATAATTGCTTTGAAAATGAGCACTCCAAAAGCTCCTTATCTTTTTCAAATTGGCTTGAAGAAGCCTTGGCAATTGCTAGCTCAGAAGTCAAACCACGCTTTTGCTGCTCCAGGTGATTTCTACTTTCTTGCAACTCCTCTATGGTCCCCTGAGCATTCTCAAACTGCTCCTTCCAGTTTGCTGCCTCAAGCTGGGTTTCATTGGCTATTCTTCTAGCCTCAGAGATAGCCTTCGCAGACTCTCGATCCTTCTTTTCTAGAGTGGAGATTCTTCCCGTTAACTCAGTAGTAATAAGATTAGCCTACAAGGGAAAGGCATCAAATATGAGAATATAGAGAGATATAAAAAAACTTGTAAGTTAAAAAGAGAAGTACCTTCAAGGTAGAATGAACTATGTCATTCATCAGAGTCAAGCAACTGTGGCTCTCTATCTTCTTCTTCTCAATATCTCCGATTAGAGGCTTGAGCCAAACATCAGCTGCACCAGTCTTTTTCAAAAGGCTATGATTGGCAGGAACTTCAAGGGTAACACTTCTCATAGCCATACCTCTGCGGCTAGAACCTGCCTCTGTATGCTGAACAGAGGAAAGGGGAACAATGGAAGGAGGAGTAGTAGAAGAGGTAAAAACAATGGGAGTTATGGGAATCAAAGCAGGGACAGTATGAGCAGATATGGGAACCAAAACAGGTAAGGAAACAGGAGTCGATAAAATAGGAAAAGAAATACTCATGGTTGTCAAAGGAATAGAAGAAATGGGAATAGAAGAGAAGGGAGTTTCATCAAGAATTGGTCCAAACTCTCCACTCTCAAAACCACTAACAAAGAGACGTCGAATTGATTCATTAGAGCCTCTTGGGGTGGTATCCTCATCAGAAAGGATTTGAACAGGCTCGGAGATAGAGGCTCGAGCAGGAGGATCTTCAACTTCATCTCTATCAATGACGCGTCTCCTGGCTCTTGGCCTAGCTGTCAAAGAGGTATTCTCTTCTTCTTCATTCTCAGAACTTTCTTCTACAACTTTTCTCTTTGACAGCGTGGCCCGAGTCTTTTCCAAATCAAGAGAAGCGGTTGAAGACGCTCGAATGGCAACGGCTACCTCAGCTGTCATACCCCTGATACCAAATCCTGATAAAAAGAGGGATAAAGAATTCAATATACGTCAAAGCATAAGGAAATACATACCATTGGTCTTCACTTTCCAGCCATTCAAAAGAGAAATTGATTTCCAAGTTCTCGCCTCCATAGGCGCAATCTTCAAAATTGAATCTACCCAATCACAGAAGTTAGGAACGTGTTCCACATCTCCCATGGTTGCTACAAAAAGCCAAAAAGAGACTAGATTAGAAGAGAAATCAAAATTCTTAAAAATAGGTACGGTAAGAAAAAGAAAAACTTACGTGCAAAATTCCACTTCTCAGGGAAGGGAATGTTTGTTTCACCCAACAAATCTACCGTACGAACAGCAACGTAACGACAATACCACCCTCGATCCTTGTCATCTTCGGGGTTTACTAAAACCTTCTTGCTTCTTGCAGTCAAGGTAAAAACTCCATGTCGGAATAATTTGGGGTGGTATAGGTGAATAAGATGGGAAAAGGTAAAATCAACATTGGCTTTGGTAGACAAATACCTTAAGCAAGCCACAGTTCTCCAAACAAGAGGACCTACTTGTGCTAAGCAAATTTTGAAAAAGCGGCAAAATTCAAGTATAATTGGGTCAATGGCAGGGTTAAATCCCAAAGTAAAGGGATAAGTATAGACGAAGGAGAATCCAATTCTGAAGGAAGAAATTCTCTGGTTTGGGGTAGGAATCATCACACGAAGATTATCTCTCCAATTACAATCTTTTCTAACAGTGGGAATCACAAGTTCAGTTATTAAAGAGGGATAGGTGTCAGCTTTTTCTAAATTGTTAATTTGTTCTTAGAGAGATCTTCTATCATGACCAAAAGACAAATCATTGGGTACGATTTCTTCAACTAAAGGTTCCTGAGTAGGTTCAGAAAGTTCTTTACTTTTAGAAGTAGAACCAGATGAACTACCACGAGTGGATCCTAGGCTCAAGCTCCGAAGTCTACCTCCTCTGCCTCTCCTATGTCTTATGGGGGCATTGGGGAAGTGATCCAGAATTGGAATTTTTTTAGGGTTAGGGTTTAGAGATGACATTGTTGAAAAAGGATGAACTAAAGGGGAGAAAAAGCAAAGGTGAATAGTAAATTGCTTGTTGAAGATCTATGAAGAAGAAGACAAAAGAAAGAGGGTTAAATATGTTTATAAAGACAACCGTCGAACTTAGAAGTGTAATGATGGAAAGCCTATAATAAAGGAAACCATCACTTCGTGAATAGTAGGAATGAAGAAACCTTGAAAAAAGGACGCAGAGTTGCAGAACCAATCAGAAAGTGACATATATGCAAAGCATTAATTAGAAGGGACAATTGAAGCATCAATACTGTCATGGTATTAATTACGGCAAAAATTTCCTTTTAATAAAGATCCACTTCCCAGATATTTAATTGATAAATAAATGGAAAGTGGGGGGACTATCTGTATTGGGAAAAAACTGAATTTACATTGAAGGTGACATGGCATGACACGTGGACTGGTCAAATGGTCAAAATATGATGATCAGTTAAGAGGCACGAGTGACAACAGATACGGGGAAAGGAAAGTTAAATAGGTACGAGAGGCAATTTGAATAATACACGCTCCGTACCTATTTAGGTCATTTAAAGCCAAGAGGTCAAAAGGCATTGAAGACATGGATATGATGATGAAAAGGAGTTCAAATTCAATATTAATACCCAATACGTTAGAAAATTGGTATTAAATAGGAATGATTGTGTAACGTCTTATTTAATATCATTTATTGCTCATAATTGTCTCATTAAGACAAAAGGCATAACACCTTCTCCTAGAATCAACTATAAAAGGAGAAGGACTCAACATCTGTAAGGACACGAAATACGATTGAGATCTTACTGAAATACAAAACTATTTACTGCTTTACCATCATTCTCAAAAATATTTTATTTTCGTCTCCTGATTATCAGTAACCCGAATTTCTTTCTAGCTTTGACCAAAGACTCAGATTTTTGGTTAAACAATAAACCTATTTTGTATCAATTAAAAATCATTGAATTATGTGCTAAAGTTTTTAAAAAATACAACAAACTAGAAAGTCTAATTTCAGCATAGCAATGATTAAAAACAAATTCAACTTGTCATAAGCATATTTGAAACTATAGACAATTTAAAAAATTAATTTGACTTTCTGGTGAGTTGTATCTTTTAGAAATTAACGCATCAGTAATTAACTAATTTTAATGATATAAAAAATAGTTTTGTGACTTTATTGATACAACGGATACACTCTACTGACTTTAATAATATAAAAAATAATTTTATGACATTACAGATGTCCAAGTAAAAATCACTCACTTTAATGATACAAAAATAATTTTGTGATGTTACAGTTACACCAAGTAAAATTCACTATACTTTAATGATACCAAAAAAAAATTGTGACTTTATTAGTATAACAGGTATGACCACGTATAAAATTAATTCTAATATAACATATTACTCAACTTCGAAGTCATAAACATACTTACTTAACATAAACAGACTAGAAGGAGAGAGAAGTTAGTGTAAGAATAAATAGTCTAATTAATCCTACTATTTTTGGAAGTAGTATTAACCAATTACTTCGGTTTTCTTTACATCTATTTATACCCTTCTTTTCTTTAGGGTATTCTGCGGCTCCGATTCCGACAAAAAAATTTATTCGTTTGTCTGTAAAAAATCTCATCTTTCTGATTATCTTCTGTTCTAAATTTGCTGCTTGATTTGAATTCTTCTAGCCTGAACAGTTCGAATTCTGTATGCTTCTAGACTAGAGTCCTGTTTGAGGAAATTTGAGTTTGACAGTGTTTTTTGCAAGTATTAGTAGTATGAAACGTTTATGCAAATCGTCTGATAAAGGTGCAGTCGCGCTGCCTGAGGATATCATATTCGACATACTGCATCGTTTGCCTTCAAAATCTCTAGCAAGGTTTAAATGTGTATCTAAGTGTTGGCGAAAGTGCATTCCTCAACCAAATCTAATTGGTTTCTTTTATCAAGCTCGGGACACCCTTTTACGTTCGCAAATCCGTTTCTTCTCCTCGTCATTAGATGAATCTCCGTCTTCACGACTAGTGAATAATATTACTAGTTTGGAGGAGTCAGTCAAATTTCTTGGCAAGAAGAAGAGAGAGTATATTGTCGCATCATCCAATGGTTTTCTTCTTTTCGTCAATAACCCGCGGGTTTATTATGTTTATAATCCTGTCACGAGACAGCGTTTGGCTCTTCCTAAAACTAAAATCCGGATGAAGGACGCAGCTGTTGGTTTTTTTTGTAAGGTAGATGACCCTGCTAAAGATGTCGCCTCCTTTACTATAGTTCGCTATGCATTGCCTTCTGTTTGGGGTATAAATTTCACTAGTATAACAATTGAAAGTTTCTCTTCTGAGACTAATACGTGGACGGCCAATGATATAAATCTTGATGTACCTCTTACACTCTGCCCATCTTGGGATATAAAAACATCATCAGTTGGTGTCATAGATGGAGTATTCTGTTGGTTTGATCAACGACCACAGATCACTGTTTACGATAGTGTCCACAAGTGTCCCTGGGCTTTGGCATTGCCTGAATCTGAAGAGATTGTGGCCGGCCGAGACAGTTCATGTTTTCTTGGAATATCAGGTGGGGCTTTGTATTTGGCATTGAATGATAGATTTGGGTCACCTATCACTGTATGGTACCTCGAGAGCAATATTCGTAGTCGAGATGCAGTATGGGTTAGGAAGTATGTCGCTACTAGTACTATTGTAAAGTGTCCACAGGCTTTTGGACTTGCAAGCTTACATGTTATTGAGAAGCGAAACATGGTTATTCATCCTACTGTTCCGCACATCTTTTATTTTGTTGTAAGAGGTAAAGTTATTTCGTATGACTTGGAGAGGAATATTGCAGAACTTGTGTATGATTTTGGAGAACCTTGCTGGAAAACACGATGCTACACATTATTTTCTTATGAGTGGCATCAATGGCCACGTCTTCTGTAGACTGTCAAGTAGTGTTGGCTATTACTTGTTTTGTACTTCTTCTAATAACATTTGTTGAGTGTATTATTTACTTCGAACTTATTATAAATTAGCTTTTTTATGGGCTTCCTTCTTTTTATTTCGGCTAATTAAGTTAAATCCTTGATTTTATTCTTGATTCTATCCTATCTTGAGAAATTCAAATTAGACGAGAAGAAGACACTTGGACTTCTTTTCATCATTCCTACTAATTAAGGCAAAGTATAAAGTTGGATGGAGATAAACTAGTAGGAAGGAAATGAACATTATATTATTATTGTACAAACATCTCTCCATTCATGCTTTTTTATGTTTTTCATTAACCAAGGAGGAAGTTCCTTTGATATTTGCATCTGTGTAGGGAATTTATGTTTTGGTATAGTAGCAGTGGGCAGGGTTCCAGCGGCATTATGTCAAGATGTAGAGGTTCTATAAGAAGCAGAAGACTAATTCACAAAACTCGAGTTATAAATAGGGTGTCAAATGGGTGGGTTGGGTTAATTTGCCGGTCAAAATAGGCTAAGTCAATAAATGATAGAATTTTTACCTCCTATAGCGAAGGTTGATACCTTATTTATTTTAAATAAATACCCTTTTAAAAAATTATATTTCATAGCTACCTTTTGATTTTTTATAGCTAAATATATATTTATGATCACTTCCTACTCTTAAGCCATAAAATACGCATTGTATTATTTTTCTCTCTCATTCTTTTAGAGTTTTCTCCACCCTCTCTCTCTCAACTCCAGTCTTTCTCCATTAATACAACCACAATTCTCCCAAATACAGATCGAAATGGGAATGAGAAAGAAAAATTGTGGAAAGCATTGTAATGCCAGAAAATTGTTTGGTGCTCGGATCGAAACGTGGGGGTTCTAGGGTTCTGCGTCTTCCTCTTCTCTTCAGATTATATTACCAATCTGGAATTTAGAAACAAAACTCTATATAAATCCCCGTCTTCCTCTTCTCTTCGTCGTTCTAGGGTTCTACCCAATCTGGGGTTTTCCGTCCCAATCCACAAGCGCCATTCAAATTCAATTGTAAAGAATAGGTTTTTTGAAGCGCACGTGAGGGTATTATGGTAACAAAAAAGTGACTTTTCGAGTCAGAATTGCGGCCCTCTCGACGAGACGACATTAGGGTTGTTCTTGAACAAAGATGACGGAGTTTGGGGCTGAGCAACTTGAATTTTCTGTTAATATATTTCAATGTATCTCGTTGTATTTCCATGTGTTTCATTGTATTTTAATGTATCTCGTTGTATTCCATGTATTTCATTGTATTCACTATCTCGTTGTATTCCATGGATGTATTCATATATTTTTTATTAATTAATATAATTTATGTATTCAGATATATATATGTATTCAAATTGCTCTATTTTTGTTGTATTTATCGACTGGAAAAAATATTCAGCATATTTTATCTGAAGATTGCTATGTTTTTGGGGTGTTTTTCGGTTGAGAATCTTTTTTTATAACTGGAAATACAAATTTTGTGTGTTATAATTGAGTTTGTTGAGTTATATTAGGAGTCTATTATGTTAATTGATTCACTTTCCGTTTAAAAATAACTGTAATCCCCTATTTCACGCCGTGAATACTGTCGAATACAAAAATCTGCCTATTTCACGCCTAGAAATGTTATTGTATTCATGAATACAGTAGCTTAAATACATCGAATACACTCTAAAAAACCTGAAAACATAGTTATAGGAAGTAATATAGTAAATGGTAGCTACAACTAGCTAATAACCACTAAAACATAGTGGTTTCTGAAAGATTTATCCGCTCAAAAGTTAAGATGGGCTGCGTCAAGATGGGCTAAATAGGTCATAGCCCAACCCCGCCAAACTCTTACCGAGCTTTAATTAATTTGTATTTTTTATGAATTAGTTAATTATCAAATAAGATTTTTTTAATGGTCATATGTAATATATCAAACAAAAAAAAATTATTTTAAAGATATTTTTGTAAAGTTACTCATAGATTAATTTGGGCTAAAAATCAGTCAACTTTAAATTTGTTGAGATGAGCTGTATCAAAATGGGGTGAAGTGAATAAATGGGCGGGTCCAACCTTAACGTTGGGGTCAAATTGCCACCCCTGAGTGACATGATCATCGTCATGCCAATAGCGTAATAGAGCAGGCTAATATGTAGAAGGAAAGCTGTCGCAATAGTCTCTAAAGAAAGAGAGACTTTTGTTTTAAAGGAAAACTGAAAATTACATATTTTAATGAAGGCAGAGTAAGAGATTTGATATGGATATCAATAATTCATGGAAGTGGAGTCCCGGATGATTTCGATTATTGGCACTCCTGCAATTGCTTGGCCTGTGATTTTACTGATCCAAATGGAAGCTAAGGTACTTGTAATTATTTCTATAGGTAGTCTAGTTTTGTAACGTTGCTCACCTTTGTCTCTGTCATTACGTAGATTATCGTTTCTGTAGTAGTATCATAACTTAAAAAGGAAGCTGCCACTAAATTTTTTGCCTCGAACACTCAAAATCTGGTTTTTATTCCGTACTTACTGTAATTACTATATAAGCCTAGAAAACATATTTTTCTTCTAATACCGGTAAATCTAGAATTATTACACTAGTATATAAATATTACTATTACACTATATATAAATTTATAGTACTAGTACTAGTATTTAGTTCTTTATTTAATATTAATGCTAATAATTTTTCTGTCATTTATTATTATAACCTTGTAATTTTTTATTATTATTTTAACATTGAATACATACAAGGCCTGAACCAAAATGCTTCCGCAAGGCCTGACGCTAATTCGCTAAAAGATGACGATAACAACGACATATACAATATACTACTATTAAATTGGGAAATCTCTCGTAATAAATCTCCTCGGAATAAGTGGGGCCCGCTTCAGAGATCAGTCAATGCCGCCAGGAACTTGGGGCGTACGCTTTGACTTTCACCGGCTGCTCCTTGTTCAGGTTATAAGACTTCCGTCAAGGAGCTCCCTTAGCTTCATTTTCTTGTTCATTCTACTGTTATGTTCAACCCATTTTCTTATTCTATTCTTAAATAACGCCCTCATGTTATGAGATAAATCTAATCAGCTGCTCAGTTGTCGGTCCTATAGTCTGTGGCCAAGATTTTCTTTTTTTGTCAAAAGTATTTTTTTTTTTTTTCAAAAGCACTTTTGGCCAAAAATTGAGGTGTTTGGCCAAGCTTTTGGAAGGAAAAAAAGTGTTTTTGAGGAGAAGCAGAAACAGTTTTGGAGAAGCAGAAAAAAATAGCTTCTCTCCAAAAGCACTTTTGAGAAAAATACACTTAGAAGCAGTTTTTTAAAGCTTGGCCAAACACTAATTGCTGCTCAAAAGTGTTTTTCAAACTAATTAGTCAAACACAAACTGCTTCTCAACAAAAGTACTTTTGAAAAAAATACTTTTGAAAAAAAATACTTCTCAAAATAAGCTGATTTTTGCACCTTGGCCAAACGGGCTACTAGACTGCTAGTTCAATAACCTACTCTTTTCCTTTATTTTTACTTTTCTATTACACTAAATATATATTTTTTCCTTTTACTTATCCACTATACTAAATCAAGAAAAAGACAATCTTTTTTTTCATTTACCGTTATCATTAATTATTCATCCTCCAAGACATTTGAAAATGCTATCATCATTATGAGTAAAATTATAAAAACATATACTTCAATAAAAAATTTCTTAAAAGGAGTGCAAAATCAAGATGGGCAACTAAAAATGAATGGAGGGAGTACTTCTTACTAGGAGTGCATAAAGAAAACCGACAAACCACACCAAATCGATAATTCGAGTCAAATCGAAAAAAAAAACCCGACTATGGTTTGGTTTGATTTGGTTTGGTGTTAGAAAAAAAAACTCGACTATAATTAGTTTGGTTTGGTTTTAACTAAAAAAAGTCAAACCGAAACCAAACCAACCCGACATTACATGTATACAAATTTTAAAAATATTTTATACATAAAAATAATTATTACAATGTAATTTATAAATATAATTTAAACTCTTTAATAGTTCTCTCTTTTAATGTATTATTTCAAGCTTGGACTTAGAACTTTTGAATGGTCAAATATGTTTTATAGCCCATAAAAGTTAGTAAATCAAATAAAGCTCAAAGCAACAAAATCAAATTAATAATAATGCTAACAAAAAAATTCAATTCAATACTAGAAGTGACAATAGTATTTGATATTTTTTTTTTTTAGTTTTGTATTGATTTAGATAGTGAAAATGCATAACTCACTTTTAATATCATTTAGTCATGTAATTAATACTTAGTAATTATTAGTCGTACTTATTTTAACATGACTTAGTACTTTTAGACTATGTTTATTTTTATTATGGCTTATTAATTAGCAGTACTTATCTTATGCAATTTGTTGAGTATTTTAGTATAATTATGACTCATCTCCTATTATTTTATTAAGTAACATGTTATATCGTTTTATCCTACTAGGACCTAAGAAATATTAGAGTACAAATTATAAATTTTATGCTATGAAGATTTTGTTGGAAAAAAACCCGAAAACCCCGAGAAAAATCGTGATTGAAAAATAAGACTTTTGTTGGTTTGGTTTGGTTTGGTTTATAAATTTAAAAATCCGAAACAATTGGTTTGATTTGGTAATTGAAAAATTCGAACCAACGCGGCCTATATAACACCCCTACTTCTTACTATCTCCAATCCACTTTAATTGATTTTTTGGATGTTTTCACACATATTAAGGAATCCACCTTTTAACATTATTAATAATGAAATTGACCGTATTAACCTTAATTTGTTCATTGAAAATACAACAAATGCCCGTATGCTCTTTACTCCAAGGACAACTTTGGAAAAAAGAAGTTAATTCCTTCTTGATATTTGAAAAAATCAAATATTGTGGACTAAAAAAAAAACAAAAAATCAATTAAAACGGACCGAAAGGAGTAATTTTTTCCCCTTACCATAGGAATTTGTTTAAGTTTATGAAAAACAATTACTTAAATCAATAGCATAAGAAGAAACTTTGACAAGACAATGACATAATTAATACCGGATTCTAATTACTGAATTAAATGTTAAGAAAAAATTCACATTTTGCTAAGGCATAGATCAAATAAAATGATTTTAAAAAAAACGTTATCTAACTTGCTCTCTAAGATAATTTATAAAAAGGAATAATGGGAGAGTCAAAATTCGAGAATAGTCACAAATGAAAATAGTAGAGTAGGAATTTTAGTCAAAATCTCGACAAGGAAAGTGACATTTCTTTTTTCCATGTGTAAATACAAGAGTGGAGGAGGTGACCACAGTTTGGATACTTCACCCTTGGACGGATAATGTCAAGGTGTTCCCTCGTAAGTAACCCCCACCACTCTTTCAAAAGAATACAATATATTACTACTATATTTTACAAAAGATAGAAGAAACAGAGAAAATATACTAATCATTGAGACTAAACTAATCAGGAAACCGGTTACTGGCTAGGCTAACTTACCTTAGCCATATCAAGATTTACACGAGTGGTTGTGTTCATCATCAACATCTGCTTCCTGGAACTTGCTATTTCGTGATTGAATATTCGAAGGAACGTACCCTTCTTTCCTCCTTTATATATTAAAGAGAGACTCCATTTCTTTTCTTCCAACCTCAATACTTCCATCTTCTTCTACTTCATCAGTATCGCCAAAAAGATTTCTAAGAATTTTGTTTTTGGTACAGAATTCTGGGATTGCTTTTTGTTCTTTCTTCAATCAAATATCTGAGAATTCAGTAGCTTAAAGCAATTTCCATGGAAGCCATATTCCAAGAACAACTTTTTCCTGGTGCAGATGCTTTCATTTTTAGGCACCCTTCTTCAATTCTAGTCGATCCAAGAGAAGATCATGTTGTACAAAATGGTACAATAGTTAATCGTCATAGTTTTGAAGATTACTCTCATGTCCATTCAAATGTTTCGGATCCTATTGTCCGAGACGGAGATTCTTCTCCTAAAGAGGAAGGGGAAGGAGAAGGGGACCATTCTGATGCAATGTACAAATACATAAGTCAGATGCTAATGGAAGAGGAAGATTTGGAGTATAAGCCCTGTATGTTCCACGACTGTATGGCTCTCCAAGCTGCTGAGAAATACTTCTCTGATGTCCTTCATGGATCCGATAACATTACTAATTCTCCCCAGTTTTCCGCCATTATTCCTCAGGATAAGGTTTCCTCCTCTTGTCCTGATTTCAGCAACACTTCATCTGATTCTATTGAGTCTCTTCAATGGGATCTGAATTTTGAATCCCCTGTTTCAGTGAAGAGTTTGTCTGGCTCTTTGTTGACTTCCTTTCGTTCACCTAGTGGTTTGAGGGAAAAGAAAAATCACCATCGACAAGATGATGACCAACAGAGGAGTAACAAACAGTTGGCTACATTTGCTGCTGATGAATCTGAACCATTGGAAATGTATGACAATGTGTTGTTGCTTTGTCCAAATAATCCATGTGTTCTGCCTAATGAAGTTAAAAAACCAATCAAAGTTGGAAGGCCGAGATCAGGTGGTAAGAAGCATAGCAGCAGCAAGAAGGAAATAGTGGATTTGAGAGGTCTGTTGACTCAATGTGCACAGGCAATGTCAAGCTATGATACCCGAACAGCTAATGAGTTGCTGATGCGGATAAGACAACACTCTTCGTCCCATGGGGATGGGACAGAGAGGTTGGCTCATTATCTTGCCAATGCCCTTGAAGCACGGCTGTCCAGCACAGGGACAGCGTCGTATACAGTGTTTGCATCCAGCAGGATATCAGCTGCTCACATTTTGAAAGCTTACAAGGCGTTTATCACAGCATGCCCATTCAAGTTGATGTCAAACATTTTTGCAAATAAGTATATCAAGAAGTTGATTACTGGAGGAGCACCAAGGACGATACACATAATTGATTTTGGGATTTTATATGGTTTCCAGTGGCCTTGTCTCATACAAAGTCTATCGGCCTTGAGGCGTGGGGAACCTATAAAGCTCCGAATTACTGGAGTCGAACTTCCCCAGCCTGGTTTCCGGCCAGCAGAGAGGGTTGAGGATACAGGGCGTCGCCTAAAGAAGTACTGTGACAGATTTCATGTTCCTTTCGAATTTAATGCCATAGCAAAGAAGTGGGAAAGCATCACGCTTGAAGAGCTTGCGATTGACAGGGATGAGGTGCTTGTGGTTAACAGTTTGTATAGACTAGGGAACATACCTGATGAGACAGTAGTACCAACCAGTCCAAGGGATGTTGTCTTAGATTTAATCAGGAGGATCCGTCCTGATATGTTCATCCACGGAGTGGTGAACGGGACTTACAATACTCCATTCTTTCTCACACGGTTTAGGGAGGCACTTTTTCACTTCTCTACTCTGTTTGATATGTTTGAGGCTACCATGCCCCGTGAGGATGAGGACAGAAAGCTTTTCGAGGAAGAGGTTTTTGCAAGAGATGCTATGAATGTGATAGCTTGTGAAGGAACAGAGAGGGTCGAGAGACCTGAAACGTACAAGCAGTGGCAACTTAGATGCGCGAGAGCTGGATTTAAACAGCTGCCACTTGACCAGGAGATTGTCAACTTTGTTAGCAACAAAGTGAGGCGGGAGTACCACAAGGACTTCTCAGTGGATGAAGATAGCCAATGGATGCTGCAAGGATGGAAAGGACGTGTAGTTTACGCTCTCTCTTGTTGGAAGCCTGCTGAGCAGTTGTAAAATTCTGTATTAGGCTATTTCTTTGCTTTTCCTATATATTTCACCTAAGGTTGAGCTATGGTCAACTTTAGGTCAGGGCTGCTTGATTGATTTTCTTTTTTGTTTGTAGCAGCATTGTAGAATCTGCTAATTTGGTTTCAATGCCACTGGATTATTTAGAAGCTCTGCCATTACCCACTCGATCATCGTGTTTGCAGTATCAGTCCCGTTAATAACAATGCATGTTACAAAAACACATGAAATTTTGAATGAACAGATTGTAACAGGATATCCTTACACATGCAAAAACATGCTTCGACGAAGTAACAGTCGGCAGGACTAATATTTTAGGACAATGAGTAAACATGACTACAGAAAGACCCTCCAAACAGATAGAACTAAATAACAAGCTATAGAGGAAATTTTTTCAAATAACTAGAAACACGTCAAATATACCAAATGGTGAAAATTCAAATAATGGATTTCAAACATAAGAAAAATTGAAATAGCAGTGAGAACCATCGCTCTGAGATCAGAAAGCTCCCAGTTTTGACAACAATGATCGGGCCTTTGGTTCACAGAAAGCTGGGATTAGACTAATCTGAATGCAGAAATTCTGAGAACCTGCTGTGATCATACATTCAGTGAGGTTAGATCCGGATATGCATTGTGCCTGAAGCATACAAGCAAAGGCAGACAGAACAAAATTGATTTGACTCAGCAGAGGAGCATCACACTGTAGAAGGGTTGGAATCTAAAATCACTCCGAATCCAGCTTCTGTTTCTTTTCTTCAGGCTGGTCTGTCACATGTTTCAACTTAGCTTCTCTACGCTCCCTTTTAACTCCTTTTGCTTTGTGAGGCAGTGCCACACTTCCAACCTACAGAAAGGAATAATTTTTCGCTGGTAAACAGAGTCATAGAATTTTATTTAGAAGAAAACTCAACCATACTGTATTCTTACCTTCTGATCAGGAATATAAATCTTCCCGTATTTTCCTTGAAAGGCATCTTTGACAACATTTTTCTCCTGAAAATGACAGCCAGTAACAAACATCAGTATTTTCCTGACTCAAGCTAGTCAGCTAAAGATTTGAAAAAGTGAGTTAGCCAATCAAACCTTCTTCTTTGCTTTATCAAGAGTAGTTTTCATAGCTTCTTTCTTCAAACTGTCATCAGGAAGACGATGTCGCCGAACTACTAAGTCCATGGATGGGCCAACCTCCACTAATTCTATTCTTGGAACTACTGTGCCAGATTTTTTTAACCGCAGTGCACAATGGGTCAAGAAAACCTTTTTTGGCGAAACAGCTGTACATACATATACACGATCTAACCCAGCAAGGTTCAAGTTGGTCACTACCTGCAATATTGAACCCACACGCATTAATGGTACTCCTTCCAATTCAAAGAAGCAAAGCGAATAAGCTTATTGAGAAAAGAACAAACCTCGCCATGGAATAGATCAAGCAAAACTTCTTTTAAATGCTTCAACTCTTCAACACTCTCAAATCCTTCTCCAATAAAGGTAAAAAAGGGCTTTGACCCAATTTTAGGAGCCAAATTCTTATCATATTTGAATGACTTCATGCTTTTGAACTCCTCCACTCCTACCTCTACAAGATCGTAAACATGGTGATCATAGGTTCGCCCAATAACAAGATTGTTAGGGCGCTTCTTGGAGTGAGAACCATACTGCAAAATAACCAAAGACTGTAAGTGGGTACGGAAAACAAAATATAAAGCACAAGCAAAAAGTTCTGAACATAAAAGACAGAACTATTCCTGATAAAGCAATAAACTAGAAGAGTTAAACAGTTTATACAAAGTCTTTCGTTCAACTCAAGATTTTCAAGAGTTGAAAAACACTCATCTCACTCCGAGTATCTAAATTAACAGTAGGTGTCATTCCTCATCTGCATGAAGAGTTGAAATCTACTATCAATTATAATAATGTAATAGACACTTTAACCAGAGCAATACTACTTGGAAGAGTTGGAACTATGCTATGTAGAACATGAGATATCACGTCAAGTGGAACCAATACCATGGAATGTTTACCATTGGTCTTGACCAAGAATTACTCATCAAAGCATATAATTTATTTGACTACATACAACAACAGCTAAACCTGACCCAAACAAGCTGGGATCGGCAATATGAATCCGTATTCCTTCCATTAAGTTCATCTCATATCATCATCATTACCAAAATAAAATAAAAGTGCAAGTAAAAAAAGATAAATAATAATGATAGAAGTTCTCAACCAAATCTAAAACCTATTTCCAACTAGTAAGTATCACCTATATGGATTTTCCTCTTCCACGGTGCCCCTCATCCTTAGCTAAGTCTGCACTGATTCCAAGGATTTGTAGGTCTTTTGAGACAACTTCCTTTCGTGTGATTTTATATTTATCCCTTCCCTTTTAACACCTTCCCCCACCATAGTTTCACTCTTACAGACCGGTGCATCTGTAGGTCAACACAGGACACGACCAAACCATCTCAAGCAACGTTCTCTCATTTTATCCTCAATGTATGCTACACCTTTTGGTGAATGCGGTCATTTTTTACCTTATCTAATCTTTTTGCTGCCGCACATCCATCTTAGCATTCGCGCTTCTACAAGACTCATCTAGTGGATATGTTGAACTTTAGCAGTTCTCTTGAAATGAGCCTAGATTTCTTCAATTCTAATCCGATTCAACTATCCGATTCTAGTCCTATGAGTAACATCTTCATCTATCATTTCATTCTCTTGAAATGAGCCTAGATATCTAAATTATTTGCATTTTTGGCACCACAATTCCATCTAGCCTCACCTCAACTTCGCTTTTCTCATACTGACTAAACTTGCAATGCATGTGTTAAGTCTTACTTCTACATATCTTAGAACCCTTACCCTCTAAGATGTTTCTCCATAGCTCAAGCTTTTTGTCGATACCCTCGCTAGTTTCATAATTCAATACAATGTCATCAGAATATAGCATACACCATGGAACCTCATCCTTTGTTGCATTGGTTAGCTCATCCATAACTAGGGTAAATAAGTAGGGGCCCTGCAAAACCCTGGTGTGAACCCACTGCTGTGGAAAATTCTTTGGATCTCCTGCTATTGTTTTCACACTAGTGACAACTCCTTCATACATGTCCTTTGTGACATTCATATATTTTACTACATGAGTAATATAATTTATAGACCAATTACTATCAGGAGCCACATATCAACTATAAATATCTGGAGTGACTAAAAAATGAACACAAAATACATTTTCAGTTAGGGTGCTCCAAAACTACAAAATACAGTCAGGGTGCTCTAGTTCTAGAATGTGCTATCCCTCACACTATAGAAGAAACCCCGTTAACCGAGCAACATGATACCAGACTATTGTTAATCATCTATTAAAAATTTAAAATAACATCAAGATTCAAGGCATACAGTAATATAGTTTTACCATTCCGAAATAACCCCTCACCATATCTATTAGCACCAAAAATAGTTAACTATGGTAGCACAATGAGGGATATACAGACAACCAAATACTAAGTTCAAATTTTTATTTATAATGTGTCTCAGCAAATCAAGCAGCCAAGGCAGAACCAGGATTTGGAACTTATGAGTTTAGGATTCTAGTCCTTTTAAGTTACTAGGTTCTAAATTAATAATTTGTAAATATTCAATGAGTTTCATAAGACAAATATAGAGTTTAGACAAAAATTACCGGGTCCGGACCCATAACTCAAAGGCTAGCTCCGCCCTGCAAGCAACTAACATTATTTTGGATCTTTTCTATTTTAAATAATCAAACAGTTGAAGATCAACAGTGGACTCTTCAATAGTGTTACAAGTAGCTAAAAGGACTTTGGCAGATAATGTTACCCATTTTTGTTATGAACTTATGCAAGCTACCCATTAAGCATTATGCGGTCTCTGACCCTTATCCCCTAGAAGCCAGAGGCTTAACCTGATTAAAACAATGCACTTCCATGTCAAAATGAACTTTCTTTGGCCCGAGTTAGGGGGAGATTTTCAGAATGACGCAGCAAATTCTCAACATTGCACCTATGTTTCTTCTTCTGTATTTCATTGAATATATATCTCTTGGCACAATAGCTCTTCATCGTGAAAAAAGATCTGTACTCCTTTGTTAAATATTTGGAGATGATTCATTTATGTCTAGCTTCAGAACAATCCTCAGCAAACAACATAATAATCAGGGAGCCACAGAAACAAATCCAAATTGACATGGAACAAGTTATATATCAGCACTTTTCTACCCACTGAACCAAAAAATGCCTCAAAAAGGAAAAGGGCATGTACCCACTTACCACAAAAAGGCTGCAATCTGTCTTAAGAGAGAAGAACTCCAAAGAAGCCTCTCCCCCGCTCTCAAATGGTCTAACATTATCATTCTTCCGGGTATATTTAACAGAATTATCCCTCTTCAAGTGATAAATTTCAGTCATCACCTCATTCAACACTTGGCTTGTTTTTGTACCGTGTAATATCAATGTCTTTTTCCCAGTTTCAACCTGCCACAAAATAAATAAATAAAAATTTGTCATCACAATAAAAATCCCATCTCTTTTATTGGAAGTGTGGTTTGCTAAGATAAAACTCACCAGTTTAGGAGCACGTTTTTCAAGCTCCCTTCTGATTCTTCCTTTCTGTGGGGTTTTAATTTTCCATGGGGTTTTACTTCTCATCATCCTTACCTAAACACAAATTGAAAACTAAACTAATACTATTTGTGATTAAAGCAAATTTTCAACTTTCATAACAACAATTACTATGGCTTAATCACAAATTAGTTGGAACCCTAGAAACAAAAAATAGCAAGAGAACAGTAAGAATTTAAGCTTTCACTTACCAATAGAGGAAAAGAGAAGATACGAAGAAGAATTGGTAAAGGGAAAAAGGGAAGAAACAACTACGCCTATGAAAATATTAGGGTTTTAGAATCGTTTAGGGGTTTTGGGCATAAAAATTGTGTCGTCTCATTTAACTTGTACTCATTTTTTTTTAAATTTTAATTTGTACTCATTTTTTAAATAATCTCCTTTCTCCTCCTATGAAACTTCAGTTCATTGGATGATTGTCATAAGTATGTTTATTAGATTATTTAAAAATAAATTATAAATAATTACGTAAGTTAGTAGACAATAATTTATGAATATTTCCACATAATTCTGTTATTTTCACATTTATTATTTCTAAAATTTATGATTTAGATACTGTTGGCAATCGGATTATTTTATAGTAATAATACACTATGAAAGAATAATGTGATTATTTATCTAGTATGTTAGAAAACTTTTTCAAAAACTTCAGCTTATATAGTACTGAAGTTTTTGAAAAAGCTTTTATGTCAAAACTAATGAATCCAGGACAAAAAAACTTCAGCTTATATAGTGCTGAAGTTTTTACAAATGAACTAAATAACTTCAGCATCTTCTGCTGAAGTTATTGAAAAAGCTTTATAACAAAACTAATGAATCCAGGACAAAAAAAAACTTCAGCTTATATAGTGCTAAAGTTTTTACAAATGAACTAAATAACTGCAGCATATTCTGTTGAAGTTTTTGAAAAAGCTTATCCAGGACAAAAAGAAACTTCAGCTTATTTTGTGCTGAAGTTTTTACAAATGAACTAAATAACTTCAGCATCTTCTGCTGAAAATTTGAAAAAGTTTTATGACAAAACTAATGAATCCAGGAAAAAAACTTCAGCTTATTTAGTGCTGAAGTTTTTACAAATGAACTAAATAACTTCAGCATCGTCTGCTGAAGTTTTTGCTACTTCAGGCCCGTCTACTAGAATTCTGAAGTTTGGTGTGATTGTCTTTGCTACTTCAGCCCTGTATGCTGAAGTTACGCGAAAAAGTGGGTGCACTTGCAATTATTTTTGCAAAGCGGATACAAGTTAAAACGTGGCCCAAAAAGCGGGTGTAGATGCAAATGCCCCGTTTTGGGCGGGTGTTATTTGCCTGGTTTCAATTGTGGGCCTAGTGAAAATGCCCAGGCCCAAGTTGACTAAAATACTACTGATCCAACATGGGAAATTTTCGTTTATATACCATATAGGAAACTATATTACCAAATATGTTCATAGTTTGCATATTATCCTTCTTGCTAATAGTATTTCTACAAAATATAGAACATGCATTAAATAAGGAATCATTGTATCTGTAGACTTCCTTATTTAGGCGCACTAAAATTGGGGGATTAAATATTCTTCCAGATTTTCCAAACGCAAATCATGCACATTAATCTTTTTCGTCAGTTTCGTTTCAAATTTAGCGTCTCTACATCAAACGCAATTATTCTTCTACAATTAAAAAATGAATTGATTATTCTTCTACAATTCAAAAACGAATTGATTATTCTTTCATAATTCACAAATCAAAAACGACTAAATCTTCTACAATTCTTCTACATCAAACGCAATTATGTCCAAATTTCAGTAATACAAATCAAAGGAAAAGAGAGCAGTAATTCCACCACTGACCGCTATTAAAAAACTTGAAATCTTTGAATTCAAATTTGGGTTTTCAAAAATCATTATTTGTTTGGATTGGGTATTGTTGAAAATAATTGGGAATATGGTTTGGAGTTTATATCTCAATTTTGAGGGGTTTTGGTGAAGATTAGACTTGGTTTTGACTGAATTTCAGATTGAAACTCGAAGAAGAAGAAGAAGAAGAAGAAGACGTATATTGCAGAAATTGTAGAAAAATTGTAGATAAATTGAAGAAAAATTATAGACTGATGTTTATTTATTTTTCTTTTATTCATTTACCTATTGTATGAAAGTTGAACAACATTGTATAAAAATTGTATTTAAGTGGATGTTTTAGTACTGTTTTGGTATATCAAAAATGTGAAACATACATTTCAGGGGAAGCATGTCGAGTCCAAATATGTACCCAGTTTGTAGATATTTTATAGATAAATTATAGATTATTTGTATTCTGATTGTAGATGCTTTATTTTCTGTTTTCACAAATAAAAAAATGACTAAAACTTCTACAAATCTTCTGAAGAAACGCAATTATGTCAAAAATCTCAATTATGCTACAATTGAATGAGAATTGGGATATTAAAATTTAATGTACCCAGTTTGTAGATAAATTGTAGATTATTTGTATTCTGTAGAAGCTTTGTTTTCTGTTTTCACAAATCAAAAACGACTAAAATTCTACAAATCTTCTGCAAAAAACGCAATGCGTCGAAAATTCCAATTATGCTACAATTGAATGGGAATTGGGATATTAAAATTCAATGTACCCAGTTTGTAGATATTTTATCGATAAATTGTAGATTATTTGTATTCTGATTGTAGATGCTTTGTTTTCTATTTTCATAAATCAAAAATGACTAAAACTTCTACAAATCTTCTGCAAAAAACACAATTATGTCGAAAATCCTGATTATGCTACAATTCTGTGATTCTCCTATATGCTCTTGTTACTCATTACGAAACTGCTATGCTAAATATGGAATCCAAAAAATATTACTTCAATTTTTCTTCAAGAAAAATAAATAAACAACAGTCTACAATTTTTCTACAATTTCTACAATATACGTCTTCTTCTTCTTTGAATTTCAATCTGAAATTCAGCCAAAACCAAGTCTAATCTTCATCAAAACCCCTTAAAATTGAGATATAAACTCCAAACCATATTCCCAATTATTTACAACAACACCCAATCCAAACAAATAATGATTTTTGAAAACCCAAATTTGAATTCAAAGCTTCAAAGCTTTTTAATGGCTGTCAATGGTGGAATTACTGCTCTCTTTTCCTTTCCTCTTATATTACTGAAGGAACCCGAAATCATAATCATCAAAAGTTATTGCTGTGTATGAAACTTTGAAGATTTGACTTCAATTTTGACTGGTTGTAGAAGAAAAAACCTTGATTTTGGACGTTAATGGTAGAGGGTTTCAATTGTTTTTCTGGATTTAGCAGAGGGTTTCAATTGTTTTTCTGGTTTTTCTGGTTTCTGGGTGTGTGGTGATACGTGGGTGAGAGTGTGGGGTTGGGAGAGAGAAACGTGGTGGTGGAGGAGATTTGGAGGAATATACGGTACTATAAATGTAGGAGTGATATAAGGTACAATTAATGGACAATTAAAAAATCTTATGGTATAAAATTGGTAATTAGATATACTAAATGTAATTATATCAAACCTTAAACATTGAGGGTAATATAGTTTCATATATGGCATAGGAATATAAAAATTTCATCCAATATCCATCCATTCTCATATTAAACCTACATTTGCACAAATGACCTTTCTTATGCTACTATTCGAATTTTGTTGTCATTAGTACATTAAGCCAAATTTGCCGGTAATAAAAAAAAAATGAAAAAATTACCCAAACTGTTAGTCCATAAATAATTTCAATCAAAAGTAAGCCAAAATAAAATTACTCTAACATATCTTCCACTCTCCCCCGTTTCTCTCTCTACATCCCCATCTTGCACAAGATGGGGGTTGTGATTTCCATTCAAGACTCAGCTGAGTAACATGTGAACAATACTTATGCATGTTCTATGATTTAATTCTTACAACTTATTACGGACGATTATATGTAATTATCTTTTAGGTGATCTGATACTATAAAAAAAATTTTATAACAAATGGTGTTCGAAAGTTATCTTCATCTTAAAATAGTCGTAGTGTTTGAGACAATTGATCAATTACATTTGATTAAAGAGGAAAATGTGGTTAAATCGCAGGTTGTACATCATTGACCGAAAGCTTATGTAATTTGTCTATAACTGATCAATATTAGTTACATACAGATGGAATAACGTTTCATTAGCTCTGTATCTACTCTACGGGAAGGAGGATGATTTCAAAATTTTTATTTTATAAAATAATAAAAATCATGTTTTTTCCCCAAGTTTAAATGAATGTTTCCATGTAACCTAAAATAGCTAGAAATTCTATGACTAAGTATTTGTAAAAGTTCATAGCAAAAAATGAAGGCGTCACTGAAAAAAATGCATGATAGAATAGAAAACAATAAAAGAAAGAAAGAAAGAAGAAAAAAAAATCAAAAGGAAAAGGAAAAGGAAAAGGGAGTGTTGTACGTAGGGTTAAAAATTTGAAGATTTCACTGGAGCGGCGGGTATAGTATGTCACTGTCATAACAACTGCTATATATAATGTAGCCGAAGTTAGCGAAAGTTTGAGAGGCAAGTATTAGTATGAAGCGACTACGCAAACTGTCTGGTAAAGGTGTAGTCGAAGTTACTGAGGATATCATAATCAACGTATTGTATTGTTTGCCTTCAAAATCTCTGGCAAGGTTTAAGTGTGTATCTAAGCATTGGCGAAAGTTCATTGCTGATTCATCTCTGTCTTATATGTAGTTGCCGTTCTGGACGATGGAGGCCTCAACCAAATCTAATTGGTTTCTTTTATCAGGCTCGGGATACCTATGAACGTTCGAAAATTCGTTTCTTCTTCTCGTCGAAGGAATCATCACTAGTAATTGATGGTAGTTTGGATGAGTCAGTCAATTCTCTTGGCAGGAAGAGAGTGTATATTGTCGCATCATCCAATGGTTTTCTTCTTTGCATTGACCTTACAGGGGTTTATTATGTTTATAATCCTGCTACGAGGCAGCATTTGGCTCTCCCTAAACCTCGAATGGAGACGAATGATCCAACTGTTGGATTTATTTGTAAGGTAGATGACTCTACTAAAGATGGCATCTCCTTTACTGTAGTTCGCCATTGGGATTTTCTGTCCTCTGTAACGGTTGAATTTTTCTCTTCTGAGACTAATGTCAATAACCTAAATGTTGATGCAAGACCTCTTAGACGATGGAATTATAAGACTATGAAATCCCCATCAGCTGGTGTCATCGATGGAGTATTCTGTTGGCTTTATTACTTTCAACAGATCACTGCTTATGATAGTGTCCACAAGCGTTTCTGGGGTTTGGAATTGCCTCATGATCAAGATATGGTGTTCAGAGACCGTTGTTTTCTTGGATTTTCAGGTGGGGCTTTCTATTATGCATTGAATGTTGGGACAACCATAACTGTATGGCGCCTTGAGAGCAATATTCGTAGTCGAGATGCAGTGTGGGTTAGGAAGTATGCTGCAAATTTCGCCAGTACAGTTCTACAATGTCTAGAGGCTTTTAGACTTGTAGACTCTACACCTATTGAGGTGCAGAACATGGACATTCATCCTGCTATTCCCCACATCTTTTATTTGAATGTAAGCGGTAAGGTTATTTCTTATGACTTGGAGACGAATATTGCAGAACTCGTGTATGATTTTGGAGAATATTGTTGGAGAACAGAATACTACAAATTATTTGCTTATGAGTGGCATCAATGGCCACGCCTTCTGTAGACTGTCAAGTGGTGTTGGCTACTCCTATTAATTATTTGTATTTCTTCTATTAGCACTTAATGAGTATCCTATTTACTTAGAACTGGATATAGATAACTTTTTATGGACATTCCTCCGGGGATTTGCATCTATACCTGCTTTTTTGGTCACGTTTTAATTTGTGTCCGTTTTGTAAAAAAAATTACAAGCGTACCCACTTTTTCGCGTAACTTCAACATATGGGGCTGAAGTAGCAAAGACAATCACGCAAAACTTCAGCATTCTAGTAGACGGGACTGAAGTAGCAAGTGTGCTGAAGTTTTTGTTTTGTAACTGGCGAATTTGTAACTGGTTTGTTTAAGTTTTTGTTTGTTTATAATTTCATTTGCCACACTATCTTGACCAAATTGAAAGAAAATTAGTTAGCAAGTCTTGATCATATTGATCCATCGGACATGTTTATTCCTTTTGAGATTGTCAAGCAGCTCGCGAGATCAGGCGTTAAGGTTATCTTAACGGCCAAAAACGAGAAGAGGGGAGTGGAAGCAACATCCTTGCTGAATAAACAAGGTTTTCAAATGTTATTTTCTATCAGCTTGATGTTCAAGATGCTCTGAGCATTGAATCTAAGAATTGAAAATTTAATATTATTCTTATAGATGAAGGGGATCTTATCTCTCTTGTGAGTATTATTTGTATTTAAGAATAATCGTAGCATATTATTATTCTTATCAAGATAGAACCTTTACAGCTGAGGGTGTCGGCGAAAAGGAAAAAATGGTTGAAAATTTATAGGACTCACCGGAGAAATAAGAAGAAGCAGATAGGGATGAACCTTAGTTCTGAAAAAAGAAAAGATAAAACTTTGAGGAGGAAAAGGAGGAAGAGAAAGGGGGCTGAAGTTGTTTAAAAAGTGAGTACAAGTTAAAACTTTTTAGAAAAATGGGTATAATTTAAATGGGGGCGACCAAATAGGACGCCCCGTGCAATTTTTACTTATATTTCGGCTTAATCCTTTATTTGATCCTTGACTATACTCTATCTTGAGGAGAAAAAAAAAGGCAGCCGAATGTACTAAGTTCCCGCTATGCGGCCGGACCATAAGAGTATATTATACGTGGGGTCAGAAGAAGAGTCTGGACTTCTTTAAGATCCTCTGTCTAATGCTATTAAAGTAAAAACGCCATTGTTGAATGTGAAATGTTTAATCTGCTTCTACTTTTTAGTTTTTACCTCCCCTAATAACCCGGAGAGTATAAGTGTTGGTGGGGCTAAACTATTGATGCAGTTTGTTATGCCATTTTAGAGATTTTTTGTTGACCGGTGTATCTTGCATGTAACTATTTATCCTTGAAGTACAGATCTTATGTGCCATTCCATTATTTGGTTTTCAATTGTTTATAGTTTTATACTCAAAGTTTGCATACACACAATCCCCTAGGGTAAGGTCTACGTACACACTATCCTCCCCAAATCTCACTTGTGGGACTACACTGAGTATATTGTTGTTGTACTCAAAGTTTGAATGAATAGTACATAGGAATATCCCTCTCCACGTGTGGTTGTGAGCTAGTCCAAAGAATTAGTTAACTCTTGACCTTAATCCTCAGATAATTTTGAAGCATAAAATCCAGAAGAAATTTTTTCTTCTAGTATAACTGCAACGCTGAATTCCTCTAAGATACTGCATAATGGAATTATCAGGATGCCAAATTAAGGATAAGTGGCATGACCCGCCACATCATCATGCCACGTAGGTGCCACTTGGCATATATTTTTGCCATATGGAGGGCTACATAAGTTAGGGAAAAGATCTTGGTGGAATATTCTAGAACTATGGAGAATTTCTTTGGAAATGTTCTAGATATTTATGCATTTGTATAAAGATTCTAGAGAAATATAGAGGTTTCCTTAGGAAGACCCTAGAACCCTATAGAATTGTTAGGAAAGTCCTTAGAAGAATCTAGCTGTATAGAATATTCTAGAGAAGGGACTTAGTTGTAAATATGGAAGGACTTGTAGAACAATTATTATTTACATACTAGCCCCCAGGTGATTAATATACATAGGGGCATTCATTTGTAATTCATCAACCAAGCTAAACTATTAAGCCCCCGTTTGGCCATAATTTGGCCATACATTTTGGCAAGTTTTTTTCAAAATTTTTTTGAAAACATTGTTTGTCCATAGATTAGTGATCTGTTTTTGAAAAATTTCTGAAAATATTTTTCAAGTTTCCAAAATCTAGTTTATGGTAGATTTTGGGTGAAAATCAAGTTCCTACTCACAAAACTTCAAATTTTTTTCAAATAAAATGCATGTCCAAACATAATTTCAACTTCCAAAAATTATTTTTCAAAACTACTTCAAAAATTATTTTTTCAAGTTTCAACTCAATCTATTTCCAAACGCTAGCTAAGTTCTCTCTAATACAAAAGTTTCCTTTGGCAATTCTCATGTATTCTAACATTTCTTAGCGATCACGAGTGTAGTAGGACTGACTTGGCATAGCAAGAACGTGAGTAAGTTATGCAAGATCGTGAGCGAGTTGCCAAGTGCCGCACGTGTACTTAGTTAACAACTAAGGATATGATGGCTGACTTGGCATAGCAAGAACGTGTCGTAAGTGAGTCACCAAGTGCCGCACGTGTACTTAGTTAATAACTAAGGACGTGACATAAGAGAACTTAAATTATAAGGATTGCTGTTATAATGCAGGAGTGTAGCAAAAGATGAATTACCAGCAAAATGGCCTCTTATCAAGTCCCCTGATATCCCCTGCTTCTTTAACTCTAAAAGGATCTGCACAAAATCCTTAACTAACAGTCTCGGGCATTTTTCTAACCAGTTCCCTGAAAGGACTAGGATTTCTCTTCAAAACACCAAGAAAGGAAGGATCTTTATTCCTTCCATTTCCGCTAGCAAATTTCTTTTAAATATTTGAAACACGACTCTGTGCAGCAATGTCAGAACAATATTTGGGTTTACATAAAAACTGACATGTTTGCTTATTTGTTTCAACTCTTTCGGCACACTGATAAAAACTGGCATCCTCAATGGAGTTACCAAGTATACCTTGCACTGATCAATAAGTTTGATTTTGTACTTCTTTTGCCACATATAGAAAAGACATTAATTTCAGAAAGAAAAAGGAATAACTAAATAAGGGATCCTCTTCACCTTTAACTCATCAGCTAAAGCAAGTCAACAACCAAAAAAAAAAAAGCAATGGGAAAAGAGATGACTGACTCAAAAAGATAGTACAAATTGCATATAGCCGGATGAATAATCCCATTAGCACTCAAAAATAAATTATGCTCCTTGAAATTCAATCTGAATCAGAGGAATATTGAGGCTTCAGTGTCACTACCAACTTAGACAGTGTCTCTCCCATGTCTTCCACTTCATCTTTTCCAAAACCCCAACTTTGGAGCAATGGCGCCCCAAGGGCTCCTCGGTCAATACCAAACTTACGAAGGTTTCCAAGTTTACTTTCCAAAAAGGGCAAAACAGCAGTGCTTGAACGTAATCTTGTTACCATAGGAAAGGATTGGACTTCAAGAGATCCCCTAGATGAGGAACCTGAAATTGGGGTCTCCAATAGCTCACCATGTTGGCCAACCATATTGCCAAAGATCGAAGGGAAAGGCAAGGGTATCGGAAGAGGGCAAGTAGCAACTGATAGGTGTGAGAATTTGGGCATAGTCAGTGAACTATCATATGCAGCCTGAACTGCATCCTTAACTTCATAAATTGAGGCCCTCTGGCTTCCTGAAAATTAAACGGGAAACTAAAGTTAAACAAATCAAGTATATGTGCATAAACAAGAAGGTGTAAATAGATGCACTATTAAAACAGGCTGAATAGCCCAATATGCTTTTACAGGTGGGCATTCATTCACTCTACACATTTCAGATCTACACATCTCAGATTTCCCTCAGTTTCCTCGAAGTGATCTCTCACGAGTTAAAGTTACAAACAATCTAACAAACTACTATTTTATTTGCCATTTGCTTGGTCCCAAATCTAGTCCACTATTTAGGTAGGTTTTAACTTTGACATTAGTCCACATGGAACAGTGAAGCATCTCATTCCCAAACTTTTCTTTACTGTATCCAGTCCATTATCTCTAGATCTACAACAAATGAAAAGCTTGCAAAATCATCTCACATAGCAGGGATTTGATAGTAATATTTTAATCTGTAATTACTCGTTAGCAGTTCAAACCAGGTTAATTTAATGAAATTTACATACAGCAGTATAGCCTGAACTTCACTTTAGTAAAAGCAGCAATAAAGATAGGTAATATGGCATATATTAAGCAGATGGAGTCTGTAAAGAGATGAGAAAGCCAGTATGAGAATAATCAAACGCAAGTCCCAAGCTATAAATAGGACGAGAAGGCTGAGCAGCAAATGTAAACAATATAAAAGGAAATATGCTAAAGATCACATCAAATACCAGATGTAACTGCTCCATGAATGTTCATCGTTTCCACTGCATGTAAATCTTCAACATCTTCTGCTACATCTGGAGTCAAGGGCTGCAAACTTCCGAGTAAGGATTGCTGAGCCTGGTTTACTGGGGACAAAAGAGTCTCCAACATCAGGTGTTGAGGTAATTGAAATGACTTCAGAAGAATGAAAGTGGCAGGAAAAGAAAGCATACCACTTAAAGAAGGTGCTGGCATGGCAACATCCAATACAGTTACCATGTTCTGCCTCATTTGGCCTGCTAGCATTTGTACAATTCCGTACATATCTAGAGCACCAGATGTACAGATTGATTCGGCAGAAGGCCCAGATTGTTTCATCCTAAAAGGAAGACTAAACGAGTACATCGCAGACGCATACACTGCACTGGAGTGGTAAGGCTTTTCGTCTTTAATGCAGAGAAACTGGGAAGCTCTACCTTGACAGTTACATAAATGCAAATATTAGCCACAGCAGGAACTCATATTCAGATTAGATATTAAAATATGAGAAGCATACAGAGTAAGAGGTCATACGATAAGATTCAGTTAGAGAAGTTACGACCCACACAGAAGAAACTAGAAAAGAGAAAGGTAGACAAACAAGAGACAAGTTCTTAAAGGTGAAGAAAGAGTCTACCAACTATACAACAGCCATCAGTTTTAACATCCAGCGAATGAACTGGTAAAAGAGAACATAATCACCACCTAATAATTAGCTGTTAAACATACAAGTTTAGCACCCATGTTCTCCCCAGCAATTACTGAAGTCTCCAAGTTCTTTTGAAGCACATAGGATTAGTGGAATTCTTACTTCTTTTTTAATAAAGACGCATAGTTTAGTGGAATTCAAATTTGTTAATTCTGTTTTTTTTTAAATAATCTTAACATGTTAATTCTGTTTGATGCTAAAAATTGCTGAATCTTGTTGACAAAAATCACACAACTCCTTATGAGCGAGGAAAACACAAGTTTGCTTACAGCAAGTGAAAATGTGCAAGGCACAAGCCATGATATCTTCAAAAGACTATGGGTGGACACAGAAGCGGACCTAAGCTACGGGTTGAGGGGTCACGGGACCCCATTAGCCTCGGCAAAAACTCTGTATATATCTTATATATATATCTGTACATATAGAGACGGGACCCCTCAAATATTTTATTTGTGACCCCATAAAATAGAAAGGGGAATGGCAGAGGTGGTTGTTCGGGGCGGTTTTGTTTCATCCTTTGTTGGATGACGCGGGTTCAATACCCAACTTCAGCGTCTTCTCCTCCTATCTATTTTTGTTCTTTTTTCTCCCCATTTATTTTTGTTCTTTTTTCTCCTCCTTTCTATTTATATTTGATAGCAAACTACTTTATTTTATTTTTTTATCTTTTTTTGAATTCAATTATAGTTTACTACTAATACATAATAGTCAATTTAATTAATTTTATTCCTTTTCAAATATCCCCCCCCCCTTCTAATTTTAAAAGCCTCAAATTGCACAAATTGCAACATATCGCTCCCCTTAAATCCTATCTATTTTTGTTCCTTTTTCTCCTCCTATCTATTTTTGTTCTTTTTTCTCCTCTTTTCTATTTATATTTGATAGCAAACTACTTTATTTTTTACTTTTATCTTTTTTTGAATTCAATAATAGTTTATTACTAATACATAATAGTCAATTTAATTAATTTTATTCCTTTTCAAATATTCTTAAATTTAAAAGCCTCAAATTGCAAAGTATCGTTCCACAAATAGAAAAATACAAATCATTTTGGCACAAATCTTCTTCAACAACTACTTTGACACCGTCTCGACAATGGCACCTAAGAGAGACTCTTCTTCAGTTCTTTGACTATTAACATACTCTTAATCTTAATTTCTTTAATAAGTTTTTGATAATTTAAAGTTTGAGCGCCCTTTTGATCACTGACCCCCTTTTTTAAATTAAAAAACTAGAAATTTCAAAGTATGAAACATGCATAATCAAACACCTTCCTATCCCATATCACCTATTTTGCGAAAAAAATTCTCTCCGTGTGGTGCTTTCTTTTTCTTTAGAACTTCTTGTTTATACTTGTATGATAAGTCATTATAATCATTAAGTTTTCAAAGAGTTGCACGCCGAATTTTATCGCTAGTGATAAGCATACGGTGGTGCCCCCGCCGTGCTCAAATCCTAGGTCCGCCTCTGGGTGGACATATGTGAACTCATGGGTTGGCTACTTATAAATATTAATATAACCTTTTAAGTATCTCTTTGTTGTGGCCTACGAGTCCATACAGACAAATAATCTCCTTTGGATGGACTAGCATGCAGCACGAACTTGCAACTCAATTTAGTTCAACAGCTTCATTAAAAAAAATGAATTTTAATTTAGTTCAACATAGGAATCTAGGATGCTCGAGACAACCATATTTAAGGAACTTGGGCAATTTTATTGAAAGAATCTCATTATGAGAATAGCAGTTCTTACTTCCACTCAAGGAGGGCAGACCAACAGGGATAATCAATTTACATAACTCTGATAGCCTTGAAAATGAGACTGCATCGTGAAGATTACGCGAGATAGCTTGCTTGCGGCCTTTGGAATCCATGTGCAAGCTAGGAGTACGTGCATTATATAGTAAAACGGGGACGTTCGGATACTCATCTGCAATGTTCTCCAGAAATGCTGCAGCTACACCAGAAAACCCTCCAGAGTCATCAACAACGCATTGTATCCCCTGTCAAAGAGATATTAACAAAAGATCAACTCTTGCCAACAGGAAACAAACACAAGTGCAGGTGAAATCATGTTTGATTAGGCATTTATGCATAGACACATGTCAAGCAGTAAAGGAAGATTAAACCATTTGAGTCCAAAAAGAGTGCAAGATTTAAGATCTCAGAAAGCAAGGGGGAGAATGTATAGTCACGTTCCCAACATCAAGCTGAAAAGTTGATACTCAAACTGCTATAATCAAGCATCTGAATACCAGACGAATTTATACGAGGTTATTTAGGTCAGATATAAACCAATCGGACAATAATATTGGTCTGAGATGAGCTTAAATGGAGCAACATGATCAGTGAGGATTCATCAGACTTTCAACTTGCTTGGCATCCAGGTGTAGTTGTTCATGTTGTTGATAAACCAACCTGACAACAGATAAGATATTATAGTCTGATAGTATAGTGAGGCTGCCCCCCAGGGCTTTGGTTCAATGGTAAGGACGCAACACATGAAGTGCGGACTTGTCACACATCATAGGTTCGGACCCTGACATGGACAAAAGGGTTGGTATTTAAGTTGGGAGGAGGGTAGATGAGCTGGCTCATACTCCCGTAGTTTCAAACCTGTTGATACCTCACAAAGTGGACCGACAGGAGATTTCACCAATATTAAAAAATAAAACTACTGTGAAGTTTTAGAGCACAGGACTAAAAGTAAGCGTATTGATACTCAACGAGGATAAAGTTCATTCAACATCAAAAAGAACTTACATACAAGACAAACAATGCTGCCAAACATGTAGAGAAATAGTAAATATGATCTTACTGGGAAGAATTACAACCATTAGATGGCACAAGTTTTAGGTGGTTGATCTGCCCACAAACCCAATGGTGTTTGTGAACAACAAAAAGCCAGCCAGAAGAACAATTGATCAACAATTGGCCATGGAAATTGTTCTGGAGAACTAAACCTCCAACGAAAGTCATATGCTTCAGTTGGATAGCAATTCGGGAAGCATGTTTCACTCAGGAGTCAGGACAATCTCATCAAAAGAAGCTTTCAGATTCCAAACAGATGCTATATGTGTAGGCAAGCTGCATAAACCACCAACCACCTTCTTTTGCACTGTTCAGTTGTCTATGACATTTGGTGTATGTTCTACTCTATTTTTGGGCTAAGTTGGGTCATGCCACAAAGTACCAAAGAGGCGGTTGAAGTTTGGAGCTCATGGAAAGTTGGCAAATCTATCAAGAAGATCTGAAACATGATACCAGCATGCATTTTTTGGGTAGTATGGACAGAAAGGAATCATATGTTTTGATGGTTTATCAACTTAAAATCATGCACTCAAGGCTAAATGTTTTTTGTTACTCTTTAGTGTAAACTCTCCCCTGTAAATTCCCCTGAGCTTTTTTTGGATTTTGTTAGTTCCCTGGAACTATAGTTAGCCTATTCTGGAGCTAACACTCATCTGTTGTACTTACCATCTTGCATCTTCTTGATGCCATTAACAAATTTTATTACTTCATCACAAAAAAAAAAAAAACCAGCAAGAAGAAATAGTAACCTAAATATTTCAATCATAAGTACCTGAATACGATCACATTCTTCAATGAAGAAACGAAGCCTATCATCTATTTCTTCACCGTGCTGATGTCCACAAAATGCATCCTTCCCCAGTGCATAATTATCGAAATCCTGAATATCTACCCATAATCCACTTAATTCATACAAACTCTGTGGATGATAGTGCACTTTTGAAAAGTCTGTCCAATATTGAACATCACTTTCCAAACATTCAACGATATCCTTATCTTGAATTTCTCCTTGAGAACTGTCGTTCCTATTGTCTAAAGCGGCTTTGTCCATGCTCTCCTGTTCTTCCTCACTTAAACTTTGCAAGAAGAGATTCCTTCTTAAAGGTTCAGATGCATGAGTTGCGACTCTACCCTTCCTGCACATTTGTCTGAAGACCTTCAGCATATATGAAATTAGTAAACCTTCCCCTCATCACCATCAATGTGTAAATGTCCTGTTGGCCTTTGTGTTTTTTTGATAAGTTATTTTTATAAAGGGGCCTTTTTTATAGTGATTTTGCATCTTTGGATGAACCAGCTTTTTTCTCCTTACATTTATTTCTTCTCGTTTTTCTTTTTCTTTTTCTATGTCTTTTTCCCGGGGTGGGGGGAGGGGGGAGGGGGGAGGGGGAGAACATGTCGTGCCTTACTTTGTGCCATACTATTTTAACACATGGATTGAAAGATAAACAGATTTAGAGTCTCACCATGTCATAACATCCAAGCTTTTGGCTGGGATTTGATTGTACAAAGATCCACGTGAACTCAAAGATCCAAGGGACCCTATCATGTTACCATTTGTTAGATCAATTAACTGAGTTATGGACAACTTATTCTCTAGCATAATATGAAAATATGTTGTTCTTTTCCTCTGCTTGTTGGTTTCACCAATGGGTGACAGCAGAACAATTCATAACTTAGGTAAAAATGTGATTATGCCTAGTAGACATCTTCCAGTCATGAGATGATATAATGTGCACATATATTCGTGGAGAACGAGTCAACAAATGATTAGTTGGAATGACATAAGTAAAACAGATAAGCTTTGAGGTTAAGCCTATGCAATTATAATTTGAGTATTGCAACATATGTGCTCCATACAGGGTATTACAGTAAACTTTAAGAAAGGTATTTCTGCCTCGGCCAACTCTTTGATCATAATTTGTTCATTTCAATAATTAAGAATATAACCCCTCAGATACATAAGGTGTAAGTCTGTGGAAAAAGTGTAAAGACAAGAACTAGGAAAACAGATCGAGTTCTACCAAACTTTCCAGATTTTTCCTGCTTGAAATATACTTGTCCTGATCTGTGATTCAAATTTTATAGAACATTTCTTTTTCTTTGTCCATCATTCTGTTAGCACTGTTATGATCAATATCAAAATGTAATGACTACTCCAGCAACAGTGATTTCAATGAAGAAATCCTGGCTTCAACATGCAAACAATAGTTGGATTTCAAAATAGATAATTCAACCACAGAGGTTCAACTACACAGCACATAATTGCGAGAAGAATAGAGCTCGCCTCCACTTAAATTCCACCCATCTCTGATCTTACATGAAAATTCAAATTCTAATTAAAGAAAGACTTGGAACCAGCCAAAATCATTATTGAATATGGATGCAGAAATGCTATTGAACTGCGTCAAAAATAGCTCCTCGATTATTTTGATCTTTATTACAACCATACCTACCACAAACTACAAAGCTCCTGTTTAACCTTCATATCATATATAATTTATTTTTTTAATCCGAGTCATGTCCTATATAATGTGCGTACAAGCTAACTGCTAAATATTCTAGTGTAGAAGATATGGAGGTAAGGCAACTTCCAAAGAAACCTATTTACTTACTAGCTTGAGGTCCCACATATTCTGATTACCACTAGAAGAGTAGGCAGTAACAAGAAGATTCATGCAGTTCCAAGATAACAGTATAGCATAAACCCCAAACCATGGTGCTTAAGAAAAATAGATCTTTGAGGCAACTCCACATGACAATTAGATAATATACCTTGAAAATTTACTGAGACCATTCGAGGGGTGTATGTAAGGACGCCCTACATTCCAAAAATGTGAGAGAGTAGCTCTAAGTATGTGATAGCTATATAACAAGGACATAATCCACGATAAAGTTTATGATCAGATAACTCACCTGCTGAGTTTCACCAGTACGATACAACACGTCCATATCAAGACCATGATTTCTGAATACTTGATCAGTCCCAGGGCTTTCAGCCAATCCAAGTAATTCATCCTTCAATGTTCAACATTGAGTAAGAAAATATTAGCCAACAAAATCAGTAGTGCTTAACCAACTCGCAGCCTATTACCCTGAATTTACAACCAAGAACTGGGAACATTGTTACCTACTCCAGTAGGAACTTATACTAGAAATGGAAATGTGGGAGAAAAAAAGAGGAAGAAAAATAAAAGATATCAGCAACCTGAATAAGAGAGCCTCCACTTTAAATTAAATCAGCGGATGGAGCTATGATCAAAATCCTTATCCTTTGTCAAAAATTAACTGTGGTGCTTCACAAACTACTGAAACTAGGTTTCTGACTTACTGATTTTTTAATTTAACGCATCGATTGGCAATATAATGAGCACAAGATGATCACAAAGATTAACAAAAAAAACTAGTATCATAGAGTCTTTGAAATATTTGCTTCATTTTCATCTTTTTTCTTTCTTTCTTTTTTGGGTCTAATTAGATTGTAAACTAGTAATTTCAATTAGGAGCACCCACATTTTTTTCCGCCGAGCCCCATAGCTCTAGCTAGACCTAGATATTACATGGAAGATAAATGGTTACTGCCAAAAAGCCCTCAACCACAGTGCCAAGTTTAGGGGTGGGAAAGATTGTAGCAGCCCACACAAGATTCTAATTTTTGAAATAACTCATCTTAAAATGTCATTTGATTGCTCATGGTAAGAAAAAACAATAAGTTGTATATAAAATTACTCATTTTAAAACTGCAAAAAACATAACCTCAAAGGAATTTACTACCTTAGCGTCTGTCTAAAACAAGCAAATGGGCATTCGATAAACCTACATATTTAACTAAGCGTGACAGCTAAAGAGAACTGAGCTGCTTCTTGAATTAGACACAGACAAATAGCAGTAAAAGGGGGTTTACCTGGAAGTTCCAGAAGTGAGAGCCAATAAAGTTGGCATAATTCCCCACTTGAACAGTTACGATTTCTCTCATACTCGACAAGGAACAAGACGACGTCTACAACAGTGGAACTGGACTGAGTCACCCTTATTGGCGCACGATATAGGAAAGAGAGGGAAAACGCCGCCGTCTTTGTATTTTTCCGTCAGAAACCTTGTATACTTGATAATAATGTTTACTTAAAATCAAACTAATTTACCTTTAAAGGAAACATTATGCCGGAATTGAAATAAACATATACACTACTCCTACATTTTATCATTTATTTATTTGGTATGAATATTAATATTAAACTAATATTATTACACTTTCGATTATCGTATATTAGAAAGCTATCTTTTGAGGGAAAAATATATAATTGATGAGAAATATTTAATTTTGACAATTTACATATATTGATACATATGTACATAATTTGCACTTAAATATGCTTATTGTTAGATGAAAGGAAACATTGAACACCTTAAAATATTAGTTTCATAGATCTTTTACGATTTTTTTAGCTGCAATATTGATGGTACTAATAAGTTTTGATTAGTAAATAAGAAAATTAGGACCCAAAAAAAAAGTTCAGCATAACACAAAATTGAGAAAGTATATAAAAATAATAATGAGACCTACCAATTGACATACTTTCAAGGCACTTCAGTTGTGTAGACCGCTAAAAATGGTATACTTGGTGTGAAATTTAAAGTTCAAACTAATTAACATTCCGAAGCTTTTTTATACTAAATAAAAATCTTAATAATAAATGTAAAATTACAAAATATAAAAGAAACATCTAATGGTTGAACAAACACAATTTCAAGGGTATTAGTTGATGTTATTGAATTACTTAAAACTTGAAGCAAAAGGTCTTCATTCTTATTTAAAATGAACGCTTACTGTTGATCAAAGGAGACTAGCGCTTATGCTCATTCGTAACAGTGAGAGGCATAGACTAGTGCAGAAGCGGACCTAAGCTACGGATTGAGGGGTTACGGACCTCATTAGCCTCGGCAAAAACTCTATATATATCTTATATATATATCTGTATATATAAAGACGGGACCCCTCAAATATGTTATTTGTGACCCCCATAAAATAGAAAGGGGAATGGTAGAAGTGGTTGTTTGGGGCAGTTTTGTTTCATCCTTTGTTGGATGACGCGGGTTCGATACCCAACTTCAGCGTCTTCTCCTCCTATCTGTTTTTGTTCTTTTTTCTCCCCATCTATTTTTGTTCTTTTTTCTCCTCCTTTCTATTTTTGTTTGATAGCAAACTACTTTATTTTTTATTTTTATCTTTTTTTGAATTCAATTATAGTTTACTACTAATACATAATAGTCAATTTAATTAATTTTATTCCTTTTCAAACCCCCCATCCCTCCCTCCCCCCCCTTCTAATTTTAAAAGCCTCAAATTGCACAAATTGCAACATATCGCTCCCCTTAAATCCTATCTATTTTTGTTCCTTTTTCTCCTCCTATCTATTTTTGTTCTTTTTTCTTCTCCTTTCTATTTATATTTGATAGCAAACTACTTTATTTTTTACTTTTATCTTTTTTTGAATTCAATAATAGTTTATTACTAATACATAATAGTCAATTTAATTAATTTTATTCCTTTTCAAATATTCCCCTTAAATTTAAAAGCCTCAAATTGCAAAGTATCGTTCCACAAATAGAAAAATACAAATCATTTTGGCACAAATCTTCTTCAACAATTACTTTGACATCGTCTCGACAATGGCAGCTAAGAGAGACACTTCTTCAGTTCGTTGACTATTAACATACTCTTAATCTTAATTTCTTTAATAAGTTTTTGATAATTTAAAGCTTGAGCGCCCTTTTGATCATTGACCCCCTTTTTAAAATTAAAAAACTAGAAATTTCAAAGTGTGAAACATGCATAATCAAACACCTTCCTATCCCATAGCACCTATTTTGCGGAAAAAATTCTCTCTATGTGTGGTGATTTCTTTTTCTTTAGAACTTCTTGTTTATACTTGTATGATAAGTCATTATAATCATTAAGTTTTCAAAGAGTTGCACGCCAAATTTTATCGCTAGTGATAAGCATACGGTGGTGCCCCCGTCGTGCTCAAATTCTAGGTCAGCCTCTGAACTAGTGCACAACTAAATAACTTATCGGGTTCCAGTAAAACTGAAGTAATTATATTATATGGGTCGTCTTAAACCTGGAGTTGAAATCTAAATCGTAAGCCAACATCAGATCCTCCAACTTTCTTTTTTTGCTTTCTTGCTCATATCAATGGTTAATAAAATAGTTAAGTGATAGAAACTAGGAGTCCACCAAACAATATAGAGAACTAGGTTCTCTATATGTTCCACAATAAATATGTAGTAAATAAAGGACACATGATATTTACGTGAAAAACTACTTGCTCAAGGGATTAAAAACAACTATCTACCCTAGTAGGATTTCAACTCCACTAAACCGAGCAAACTTCATATTACAACTTATTTCAACTTAGGAATTAAACTCTTAATCTCTCACCCATTATAATAACTTTATAGCCCTTTGCAATAACTCTATTACAAAACAATAAACATTGACTAACTCTAGTCAAGAAACTAAACCAAAAAATGATTGAAATCTATCCTACAAAGACACTTCTTGAAAGTAGTGTAGAATTATAAATGAAGAACAAAATGAAAAAGACTCTTAAACCTAAGGACTTAAGATATCTATAGTCTCTAGATCTGGTCTTTGAGGTTGTATCAACTTTGTTCTTGAGAAAGGTGGTGGCTAACACTTGAGAGAATATGATTTTTGATTTGCAAGTGTTGAATGAAACCTATTGCCTCATCTTGATAACGTATGAGTGAGGTCAAGAGAGATGATGCAAGGGAGTGTCCATTAGTTTGGCCTTAGCAAGCTATAGTTGTGTTGTTGTACTACTGTTAGACAGTACAGTACAACTGTCACGCCCCGATCCTGGGGGCGAGAGACTGGCACCCAATGTCTCACCTATCCTTGCGTACTAACTTGCAACTAAGGGACTCTGAACATGTGATGTCATACTTTGGCCATGGGCCACACTGCAAGATAACTGCGAATGCTGACTAAATGTCAATATATAACTGGACTGACAAGGCCATCATAACTATTACAGCTGACAAACCAACCAAATATACATACAAGGCATGCAAGCCCAACATATTGCACTAACTCACATGATATGTATACAAGCCTCTACTGATGGATATACTGTGATCAGAACAACTCCCCGACCTATTCATAACATATATACATATATATACAAGATATACATAAGGCTCTAGACCCGGAAACTCCGAAAGGCATGGAGCTTACCGATCAAGCTAAACTCATGCAACACTTATTGAGAAAGCCTACCCGTCTGTCTGTCTGACCTGCACGCATGAAGTGCAGCGCCCCCAGAAAAGGGACGTCAGTACGAAATAATGTACTAAGTATGTAAGGCAATATACTGAAAGCTGAAACTGAACTGATAATATAATAACTGCAAGTAGCTGGAAGTCAAAGATAATCTGAAGATGTGCTTACCGGCTGATACTGGCTCAACTCTCTTAATATAGTAAGTAAAATAGATGTATGGCCCTATAAGGCTCGGTATATATATAACTGCTCTGCCGTAGTAGGCTCGCTCATAGGCGCTCGGCCACACTAGGCTTTGTATCTCGACCAACTGGGCTCGCTCATAAGCGCTCGGCCATAGTAGGCTCGGTATATGTATAACTGCTCTGCCGTAGTAGGCTCGCTCATAGGCGCTCGACCATACTAGGCTCTGTATCTCGACCAACTGGGCTCGCTCATAAGCGCTCGACCACAGTAGGCTTGGTATATAACTTACCATCTGATCAGATGTTGCTCAATAGGGGCCTACCCATCGATTATAGCTCGATGGTAATGAAAATGCTTTTATACTGTATATATAAACTCTCTACTCTTTTGACTGGAAGAATGAAATAATCAAATGAATATGAAGTCCCGGTAAGTAGAATATTGTAACTAACAAAACTAGGAAATATACGTAATTTGCGAGACTAGCAAAACATACGTAAATTTAGGGATATGAATTTTTCTTTATGCTTCGTTATCAAACTTGTGTAATGACAAGATCATGCCAAAATTAAGGAAGAGCTTAGCCTTAACATACCTGGAATAGAAAAAACTCCGTATAATATTCCTGGAGAAGATTGTACCGTACTCCTTTAGAATCGCAAAATTCCGTTGCTATAACATTATGTAGTATTTGTATGAAGGATTGAAGCAATATCACGTTGCAAGATGATATAGTATTCTTTCTTGAAATGTTGATGAAGATCTGATTCTTGCCAAATTGAAATTAGAGAGGTTTTATGATTTATATTGTGTGGGCCCCACATTGGCAAGGTGACTAAGCCATAAATTGCCAAGATTTTGCAACCTTAAAGTGTTGTTTATGAGCCACTAAATTGAGCAAGAGGGGCTGCCACGTTGGGGCCTCATCTAGGACTTATCTTGGTCTTAATTTAATAATCACTAATCCCTTAATTAATTAATTAACCCTTCATTAATCAATAATCAACTAATTACCCATCTAATTAATAATTATCTCAAATTACTTAAAATACTACTCACTTTTAATATACTTTATATATCATACTGTCATGGTCATGTGGTACCTTGTATGGAACTAGTCTATAAATACCGGGTGTTATAGCTCGGACCACATTTATATATATTCCAAATTGCCAAATTTCGATAAAATTTATTTTCTTTGACTTGCTCCCCCTTTCACCTTCATGAATTTACTTATCACTTGTGAAATAGCATAATCTTTATAATCTACAAATAATATTTTCCTTGGACTGATATCAACTACCTTACGATAAATTCAACGTAAAGTACTGCAGGGTGCAAAATTATCGTAACTTATTACTGCGAAGTGTAACATCATCGTAATGTAATACTGTTAGGTGCAATACTATCGTAACTTAATACTGCGAAGCGTGACATCACCATAATGTAATACTGCAAAGCATAACATCATCGTAATATATTACTGCAGGGGGTAGAACCATCGTAATATTTTACTGCAGAGCATAACATCGACGTAATACTGCGGGGCGTAACATTATTCCCCCCTTTGGAATATTCGTCCTCAAATGTTGACTGATGCACTTATCATTTTCATAACTTATATCTTTCGAATACTTTAGAACTTCCCTTGCCATCCAGGCGACTGTTCTGTGAATGAGTCCAAAGTCCAGGGCATTCCCCCTTAGGCCTCCTTCTCACACCACAACTTGTAGTCAGAATCCTTCCAATCTCGTAACTGTTGCTACCTTTCATCATGCAGCCTGTACAATTTTGATCTTGTAAGTGTGCCTAATCTCTAGGCTTCATACGTAGAATTTGATAAAATGTCCCTTTGGGCATATATGAGTATACTGAAGTTCTTCGCTTTGTACTTTGTTGCATTCACGAATATTGCTATATCTCATCGCATAGGTCTGTTTAGCCATCCATATGAATTTACTGCCATAACTCTTACTTTAATTTATCATTGCTAAGGTCTGCTACCAAATCCTAATTTACTCTCGTTGCTTATTCCATGTGTATAAATTTAAGTCCTTTAATGTTTCCTCATTACTGCTCATCTTTAGAATGACGGTCTAATCTCGTCTCATACTTTTTCACTTTTGTCCATCCATTGTTGATTCACCTCAATATTGATCTACAATATACCACTGATAACTTGAAACTTCTTACGTAATACTTTGCCCCTAGGGCTTACGTTACCTCAAGAATATTCGAAGTGATTCCCATAATCATATTTCATAGTGTCTCAATGTGATTCACCTTATTGAGGGGGTATCCAAATCCTGTACCGTCCATGAAATCTTTTTTTTTTCAAATCATTACTCAATCGAAAGCCCAAATATCATTCTTTATCTATCACAATTACACCTTTATTCTATTACCAGGGCAGCATTCCATCTCTTCTAATTGCTATTAGTCTTAGACTCATTTGAGTTCATTCAGGCTATAGTGAGCTTTGTATAACTTAGAGAAACCACTTGCTCTTCTTGTTTTCGTGGGCTTAATCCTGATGACTTATCCATTTTCGTTACCTTCTCACTCATCCGTTCTTATCCTTACTCCTGTCTTCTAGAATCTTGTCGCTTCATCATACAATAGCTTGTGACCTACACATATCTATTTATATTACTTGCAACATTTCAACTTGCTTGCATCATATATTTTCTTATGTCATTTTGGAACATCAAGCGAGACATCACATCGTCTCTAACTCTTCTTTACTCTCTTTGTCAGGATTTTCGATACCTAGACCGTAGGCTGGAAGATATGCTAATGACGATGCCGTTATTATTCCTAGATACTGAATCCTCGTGCTTAGCCTATTATCCGAAGTATGGAGTATTCACGATCTTCTACTTTTGAGTATCTCGTACACTGTTCAGTTTCACCTTTCTTACCTTAAAATAGCCATGTTCTCAAGCACGACTTCTATAATTTTCTAGGTTCGATAATCAGACTCCTAATGTACTTCGTTGATGTAACTCTTTAGTTTCTTCTTCGTTCTAATCAGCCTTTAAGTAGGCTTAAGATATCTTCCGATCTATGGCTCATGGTATTAGTCATTACCTTTTCTTTTTATGGGCGTTATGGATTATCCATGATAGAATCTTTTAACAACTCTATCCTTTGTCCATGCCCTAGGCTCAATTCCTTTCTTTAGCTTATACTGGGATCTTCTACGGCTGTATGATTATCAATGTATATGCTACATATATAAAACTCCAAAATGTTTAAGTGCATTCATAACGTATTCTGGGTCATTAATCGAATAATTCTTTTCGTTCCATCTCAGCTTTCTAATCAATTACTGTTCCTAGCCTTTTTGCCTCCTTGTTGCATGCATACTTAGCTTATCTTAGTTCCTGCGCATGTCGAAGTTTTCGTGCAACTTCATATGATCTCGAATATTACTTTTGATTCTTGATTCTTTTTTCTTTTTTCTTTTTTACCCCCCACTCATTAGCCATGGTAGGTGCCACTTTCTTTTGGAGTGCTTCGAATATTGTTGTGGGACTATTGTTATGTGTCCATTTTCTCTTTAGGTCGTTGTGCTTACGTAAAAACCTTCTTCCTTATTTCCTCAGCTAATCTTTTGTTTTAGTATTTAGGGAGAACCCTTGACTCTCGTAAAGTTGTAAGCTTATTACGGACCTTTTTGATGTTTTTACTTGCCTATAATCATTCGTAGTTGCTTACTTCCATGCCCTTGTGCTTGTAGGGTTGCTTCTGAACTGATATTTTGACAGCCTTCCTAGTGATATTTTCTTTTATCCTGGTAACACTCATACGGTACCTTTAACTACCCCCACTCATATTTGAATATAGCTCAAGTATTATAATGATATTACTGCGAGACTAAATTCTCCATGTTGGGGTTTACTGCATTTACCTTGCATGATCTACTGATTTGTCTGTAACTCTTTGTCTAGTCATGACTAGACTCTTCCTAAATCAACTACTAACTACTCGTCGACCCATTCTCATATCCATATTCCGCGTAATCTTTCTTGGGTTATTTCCTTTGTCTTAACTTACGTCTCGCACTGGCTCCTTATTTATTAATAACAGCTCGGGCAGTAACCTTTACTTTCTCTCCATGATGTCGTGCTTGCATAATATTCTTGAATTGTAGGATATTTGTAAGATTTGGATAAGTGTCATCTCATTCTTTCATTTATCGCATTCTTCCTTTACCATTCCATAGTCAGTAGAACCACTTAATTCTATCTTAATGCCACATCATTCCATATTCCCCTCTTTAGGGGTGTACTAAGAGCTAAAGCCACGAGGATCTACCTATAGATGTTTTACCTATTCATCTTTGGCGTCTTTTTATATCATCAATGACCCTTACTCGCCTTGCGGTAATCCTTATGTACCAAGGATAACAAAATTCCTCACTCACAATGGTGGCACTTAGTGTAACAGGCACATATAATTCATTAAGCTTAACTTTGCTCACATTGCTTGCTTTAGGAAAGCGTTTTCCTGAATGACCATCCTCCCGAATTCGTCATGGATCATCTTCTGTTGTCCATTCTATTATTGCCGAAATGCGATCTGAAATTCTCATGATGCTGACTGTTACCAAATCACTTAGTCCCTAATTCATATTTAGTTTATCTTATTCATCAGCCCACACTGATTTCTATTACTCTGGGGTCTAACTTTTCCTTTTAGTAATCGCGCTAGAGTTGCGAACTTATTTCTCGAAATTAGGACATGACTGTATGGCCTATACTTTTTTGTTGCTCTAAGGCCTGTCACCCCTCGTCTCTTCCTTCACTTGACTATAGATTTTGTAATATTGTCTTCTTTTGATATACCATTGTCATCCATGTACTACATATTACTCATAATGCTTCATTAACTCTTTTCTTATTTCCCACTAACATTTATGCCTATCACTTTATTCTGTAAACTCGAACAAGACATTCTTTTGCTTTTAGCTTCCCTTTGCTCTATCCAATAGCTCTTCAAGTTGCTTAACGTTCTCGCTTTACTAGAGACGCGAACCACACTAAGGTAATATGTATCCCTTCAAGGCTTATAGTGCATGTCTTTGTAGTACTCATGCCTGGCTGCACTATTTTAAAGTGTATCATCTGGGTGTCTCACAAGAAGATCTATTAGCACATTTGTAATATCCTTCGAAAATATCAACTGACACAAACAAGTCATTCATCGTATCTTCTTATACTACTTATATTAACCCCCATAAGGCATAACTGGGATTGGTACGGCCAATTGTACATACCTCTATTACTGTTGAGGGTAACTCTTAATGCTTATATTTTTCTGCCGGAACTGTAACACTTTTATTGACTGGGCGCCTCGTACCCTTCTTCACCTTGATTCTTTTACTTTTTGAAAGCATTATCTTTTACCATAAATGTGGATAAATATTATTGCCTTAAGGTTACTTATCAAGAGGCTTACACCTTTCAGTACCCACATGATCTACTGAAGACCTCACAGTTACTCATCATAAGTATGATGCAAAGTCGAGTTCCTCTGACTCAGCTCTTCCATAGCCAAGTCTTTTACCAACCGTCTTTGTGGATGTAGGTATCGTCTTATTATGAGTAAAATAGAAGTTAGGAATTTGAATTCTTACAAATGAGCTCTACTACACGATCTAGAGTAAGAAGAAAGAGTGACAATCCTAAATGCCCTGTAGCCTCCTACTTATAAGCATGGTGCACGACACACCCATAAACAAGACTCTACTAGACACGGCTTGTAGACTCCCTAGGACAGAACTGATCTGATACCACTTTTGTCATGCCCCGATCCTAGGGGGCGAGACTGATACCCAGTGCCTCACCTATCCTTGCGTACTAACTTGCAACTAAGGGACTCTGAACATATGATGTCATACTTTGTCCATGGGCCACATTGCAAGATAACTGCGAATGCTGACTAAATGTCAATATATAACTGGACTGACAAGGCCATCATAACTATTACAGCTAACAAACCAACCAAAGAATTGCACTAACTGACAAGATATGTCCACAAGCCTCTACTGATAGATATATTGTGATCAGAACAACTCCCCAACCTACTCATAACATATATACATATATATACAATATTTACATAAGGCTCTAGACCCGGAAACTCCAAAAGGCATGGAGCTTACCGATCAAGCTGAACTCAGGCAACACTTATTGAGAAGGCCTACCCGTCTGTCTGTTTGACCTACACGCATGAAGTGCGACACCCCAGAAAAGGGACGTCAGTACGAAATAATATACAAAGTATGTAAGGCAATATACTGAAAGATGAAACTAAACTGATAATATAATAATTGCAAGTAGCTGGAAGTCAAAGATAATCTGACGATGTGCTTACCTGCTGATACTAGCTCAACTCTCTTAATATAGTAAGTAAAATAGATATATGTTCCTATAAGGATCGGTATATATATAACTGCTTTGCCATAGTAGGATCGCTCATAGGCGCTCGGCCATACTAGGCTCTGTATCTCGACCAATTGGGCTCGCTCATAAGCGCTCGACCACAGTAGGCTCGGTATATGTATAACTGATCTGTCGTAGTAGGCTCGCTCATAGGCGCTCGGCCATACTAGGCTCTGTATCTCGACCAATTGGGATCGCTCATAAGCGCTCGACCACAGTAGGCTCGGTATATAACTTATCATCTGATCAGATGTTGCCCAATAGGGGCCTGCCCATCGATTATAGCTCGATGGTAATGAAAATACTTTAATACTGTATATATAAACTCTCTACTCTCTTGACTGGAAGAATGAAATACTCAAATGAATATGAAGTCCCGATAAGTAGAATATTGTAACTAACAAAACTGGGAAAATATACGTAATTTGCGAGACTAACAAAATATACGTAAATTTAGGGATATGAATTTTTCTTTATGCTTCGTTATCAAACTTGTGTAATGACAAGATCATGACAAAATTAAGGAAGAGCTTAGCCTTAACATACCTGGAATAGGAAAAACTCCGTATAATATTCCTGGAGAAAATTGTACCGTACACCTTTAGAATCGCAAAATCCCCTTGCTATAACATTATGTAGTATTTGTATGAAGGATTGAAGCAATATCACGTTGCAAGATGAAATAGTATTATTTCTTGAAATGTTGATGAAGAACTGATTCTTGCCAAATTGAAATTAGAGAGGTTTTATGATTTATATTGTGTGGGGCCCACATTGGCAAGGTGACTAAGCCATAAATTGCCAAGATTTTGCAACCTTAAAGTGTTGTTTATGAGTCACTAAATTGAGCAAGAGGGGCTGCCACGTTGGGGCCTCATCTAGGACTTATCTTGGTCTTAATTTAATAATCACTAATCCTTTAATTAATTAATTAACCCTCCATTAATCAATAATCAACTAATTACTCATCTAATTAATAATTATCTCAAATTACTTAAAATACTACTCACTTTTAATATACTTTATACATCATACTGTCATGGTCATGTGGTACCTTGTAATGGAACTAGTCTATAAATACCGGATATTATAGCTCGGACCACATTTATATATATATATATATATATATATATATATATATTCCAAATAGCCAAACTTCGACAAAATTTATTTTCTTTGAGTTGCTCCCCCTTTCACCTTCATGAATTTACTAATCACTCGTGAAATAGCATAATCTTTATAATCTCCAAATAATCTTTTCCTTGGAATGATATCAACTACCTTATGACAAATTCAACGTAAAGTACTACATGGTACAACATTGTCGTAACTTATTACTGCAAAGTGTAACATCATCGTAATGTAATACTGCTGGGTGCAACATTGTCGTAACTTAATATTGCGAAGCGTGATATCACCGTAATGTAATATTACAAGGCATAACATCATCGTAATATATTACTGCAGAGGGTAGAACCATTGTAATATTTTACTGCAGAGCATAACATCAACGTAATAACTGCGAGGCGTAACAGCAACAGTTTTTACAGCCGTAGAGTTGACTGCACGACAATCAGAGGAACTAATCCCTATCTGTTCCCTCTGATATTCTCTTATCTAATTTCACTGAGAATTGAACCAAACATCTAATTTTCTTATCTTGTTCTCTCATGAAGTTTGTCAAATCATCAAAATAAAAGACGCATAATTTATCAATTTCTCCCTTTTTGATGATGACTAACTTGGAATTGATATTCCCCCTGAGAGTATATTCATCCTTTCAATTTTCAAGTAATATATCTACTGCTAATCGGTACAGTGCAACAGCTTTTACAACTATAGAATTAACTATACGACGGCCAAAGGAACTGATCACATCTGGTTCCTATCTGGTTCCTCGAGAACATTTGGCAAATCATCAAAATACAAAATAGCATAACTTATCAATTTTCCCCTTTTACAAACCTAGAATTGATACATGTTCCCCATATGGATTAGACCGATGAGAACCCGATTCCTTACATGTTCCCCCTATGGATCATACCGATAATCAATATGACAACATCAATGAAATGTTCCCCTTGCGAAACAGATCAATGGACCAATCTTTCACGCATAACACAACATATCCTTTGACAACCATCAATTCTGACCCCCTTGAACTTTCCCCTTTTGGCATCATTGAAAAGATTAACAGAAGAAGCACATGCAAAAAGAAGTTCAGCAACATTAACTCATATCACTTGGGCAACACAATATAAATAGCAACAAGAACAACAAATGAATATCATTGCACAAAATAGAGTAATTGCCCATAGTGGAGTAATTATAACAAAAGCACAGTAGTTTTACCAATACAGAATATGAAAATTTAAAAAACTAAAGTACCAATGTCATCAAATACAGGGATCAAAAGAAGATAGAAATTTGAGGGAATTTGGAAGGGGTGAAAGACATGGATCACTAGGCAGGAAGAAAATTAAGGCTTTGATGAGGACCTAGTTATCTACCTCTCTAGGCGAGCTGAACCATCAGTCGAGACACCGTGAATCTAACCAAGCTTCTCCACATCAAGAACAAACCCTATCCTATTCACATCCAACATCAGAGAATCATTATCAGTAACATACAAATTTGCATAGAAGTTTTTACTTCTTCTTCATAAACTTTAGGACTTGGATGAATAAAGAGGTTATATTATTTTTGGAACTCAACACTGTCAAGAAGTTCCTCTATTTTTCAGCAATATCAGAGTCAAACACTCTGCCCAACATCACATTTTGAGACTTCAGAGTCTCATTCCTCTCCAACTCCGATAACTCAACCTTTTGCTTCTTTAAGGAAACAGGCCCCTCCCTCACACTACCCTTTCTTTTTCCGAGTTGTCAGGTCTCCCTCTTCTCAATCGCTTCAGCCTTATCATTTGTTGCATCTTTCTCAGCTGACTAGAAGGATCATGTCTCTCATTCAGTTCCCCCTTTTCTAGCACATTCACCATTCCTCCATCCTTCTAGGCTTCTACAAACCCAACAACAATTTCAGCCTCACTCTCTAGAATACTAGATCTACCCCATTCCCTTTCAATTAAAGTCCCATCAAAATCTACCAAAGACTTCTTAGGATTTTGATTCAGATGGAGCTAGGATTTTGAAAGATGACAAAGTTGGGTTCACTTCTGGCATATTTAGAGAGAGGGATTCTTTTTGAGACAAGGTTGATTATGGTTTAGAAGAAAAGAATCTGTTTTGGTTGGGTGTGAAAGAATGAAATAGTTTTTTGGGGGGAAGCGGATCAGTTCAGAAAAGGTTTAACATTTTGGACTTCAAAATTAGGAGAAAGGCATGAATAAATTAATAACATGACACTTCATCAGTTTAAAAAGCATATAATTATTGAAGAGACTACTAACCCGATTCATAGGAACCAAGTCCTTGGCTGTTTTCTAAAAATTTGAGCAAAAACTCCTAGAAATGTATGTATACTTGTAATGGTGTAGAATTGAGTTAGATGCCACCAGAAAAATACTTTTTAGCATTGTACCTTTCCTTCTTTGTATAACTAATCATCAAGGGACCAGGTCCTCAGTTGAGCTTTATCAACCTCAACTCCAGACGATTTCTATCGAGGTTTCTCTGCTCAATGTTTTGGTGAAGATATCTGCTACTTGATCCTCCGTCTTGCAAAGCTTTATACAAATAAGCCCTTTCTTCAACATTGTTCCTCAAAAAGTGATGTCACACATCAATATACTTTGTCTTCTTGTGTTGTACCGGGTTTTTTTCCATGTTTAGAGCACTTGTCTAATCTTACAACAATAACACACAATCTGTAAACGCACCCAAATATTCTAGTTGTTGCTTGATCCATAGTAGTTGAGCACAACAAGATGCAATATCCACATAGTCAGCTTCAACAGTAGAAAGAGCTACAAGGTTTTATTTCTTTGTACCCCATGAGATCAAGCATGGCCCCAGAAAATATGACATTCCAGGTGTGCTTTTTCTATCCGCCAAATATCCAATACGATGAGCATCAACATATCCAACCAAGTCAAAATTATCTCCTGAAGGATAGAGGAGGACTAGGTCATACATTCCCTTAGGATACCTCATAATTATTTAGGCAGCCTTCAAGGAGATTCTCCTGGGATTGATTGGAACCTAGAACACAACCCATCACTAAAAACAGTATCAGGTTTGCTAGAAGTCAAGTACAAAAGAGATCCACTAATAACCTTATAAATAATTTAATTGACAAGAGAACCAGGTTCGTCCATGTTTGAAACATCATTGACATCAACAGAATTATGACTTCCACTCTTTTGTTCTGCATCAAGAGTACTTGCTGCACCATCAACAACCCTATGTTCAGCTTCAATCGAGGTGATAGAGGGATCAGGTTCCTTTATGCCTTTTGGAGATTCTGCTGCATCTTCTTCATCGCTTCGCTTGACTTGACCGATCAAATCTGACTTTCCATTTGCAATATCTATAGCTTCACCAGGAGCATTTGTAAATTCTCCATCTTCATCTACTTTGTTATATGACCCTTTGCCACCATTGTTAAGAATAAAACATTTGCATCTAAAGGTTCTCAAGTAAGTTAGCTTGGGTTTTCTCCCATTGAGCAGTTCATAGAGAGTCTTCTCGAGAAGGGATCAGATCATGCACTTGTTAATCAAATAATAGGTAGTGTTGACTACTTTAGCCCACGAACCAGGTCCTCCATGACCAACTTGTTCAGCAAAGAAAGACTCACATGCCCCAATCGTCTGTGCCATAACTAAGCATCATCCTCAATGGCAATTAATATGTTAGATCACCACCATCCAGTGAGTCAAGGTCTACAACATAGATGTTCTTGAACCTTTTGGCTATCAACACCACTTCACCACTTTTGAGATTGGCGATAGTGCAAGATTTGGACAAGAACTTCACTTCATTTCCCTTGTCACAAATTTGAGACACACTCAACAAGCTATATTTTAAGTCATTCACATAGTACACATTTTCAATTGTATGAGAGAGTGTTTTGCCAATTTTGCCACAAAGAATATAGCCTTTCTTGTCGTTTCCAAAAGACACGCTCATACCATGAAAGGCCTTGAGTGAGAGGGAATCATCTATTCTTCCAGTCATATGCTTAGAGCAGCCGCTATCCATGTACTCACTCTGTTCTAGTTTATGTGAACCTATTTCCTTTTTGCTCCGTTCCAAAATGAATGACCTCTTTCTAAATTTAAAAATAATTTAGCTTAAACTTACAATTCTATATTTAATAAGAAGCTTTTATAACCACACAAATACTCTGAGCCCCTTTTTAACTTGTTTATGACCCCAAATTCCAAAAGTCTCTATTTTTTCTTAAACTTCGTGCTCAGTCAAATAGGTTCACATAAATTAGAACGGATGGAGTATTATTTTTTACTGTTACCTCTCACTCCAGCCTGCACACGAAATCACTGATTAGACTTAGGAACCCAAGCCAGCTTGGGTCCCTTATAATGATAAGGTTGAATCAAACTCATTTTTGCCTATGCAGGTAGCACATATTTTCTTTTTAGGGAATCGGGTTCCTCAACGGTAGGCTTCTTTTCAATAAAAAATTTATTTTTCTGTAGAGACTAAATTTTAGCTTTACAAGAGTCCTTGTAATGACCAGTTTGACCACAATGAGTACACAACCAATTATCAACCACAGTTGTATACTTGCTATGGGGATTATATGGGACTTTAGCCGCATGGAACTCGATTCCTTGCTTGTTTCCACTATTATTTTTATACATAGACGTGATTGCATCAAAGGACCAGGTCCAGTTCAGTGACTTATTAAGATCATTTTTAGCCCTTTTCAGATCCTCCTGAAGCTGTCTATTCTTTTCTATCTCAGGAACAAGATTAATTTTATTAAGCTCGCTCTCAAGCTCAAGTTGAGCCTCACTAGCCATGTTTTTTCCCTTAGGGGTGTCCATCCATTTATTCATTTGGTTCCAATAAGGTATTTTCTCTTGTTACTTCTTTCACTTGTTTCTTAAAGTCTACAATAGAAACTACCATATCATCCCTCTCGTGTTCTATATCACCAATTTCTTCATTAGAGTATTTTTATCATTAATGAGGCTATGATAGGCATTAATCAACACATTTTCTAAGGACATCAATTTTTTTAGAGTAAGTTTTTATAATTCTTTGAACATCAAGAAAACTTACCTTATCTTCCGCATTGTTCTTATCATTATCAGATTTAGCCATGAGTGAAAAGATTGACTCATATTCTGAAGATTTATTGTCAACAACCATCATATATGCATCTCTTTAGTCATCCTCACCTTCAAATTCACTAGAGGAATCTCCCCATGCAGTCAAAGCTTGCCTCACCACATTGTCAGCAACATCTCTTCTTTTGAACTTTCTGTCAGGGACTTGGTTCATGTTAGCCGTCTTATCAGTGTTGGTTTTGTAATGATCCTACTTATGAAGAAGACAATCTTTAATAAAGTGTCTAGACTTTCCACACTTATGACAACAATTATGCCCTTTGAAATTCCTGCTGGAACTTCTTTTCTTTGGAATTCCACCATTTTTTTTGAATCACCTTTTGGAATCTTCGAGTGAGATACTCCATGTTTGATTCATCACTACTTGAGTCATTGTTGAAAGCCTTGAGAACCACGTTCTTCTCCTTTTTGGGCTTCTTCTTTCAAGATCCTTCTTTCTCTTCATCTCATAAGTTTTGAGATTTCCAATAAGCTCGTCAATAGTCAGCTTCTGCAGGTGTTTGGCTTATGTGATAGCATTAGCCTTTCTTTACCAGGAACCTGGTAGAATACTGAGTATCTTTCGGACCAGTTTGTTGGTTGCAATTATTTGACCAAGTGAATGAAGCTCATTATTATGCAGGTGAAGACGAGTATGCATCTTTTTAATGGACTCATCCTCTTTCATTTTAAAGAGTTCATACTCAGTTGTAAGCATATCTATTTTGGACTGCTCTACTTGAGTAATTCCTCCATGAGTCGTTTGAAGAGCTTCCCAGATTCCTTTGGCAGATTCACATGCCGAGATATGATTATACTCGCCTGATCCATTACCATACATAAAAATCTTCTTTGCCTTGAAATTCTTCTCAATAGATTTTTGGTCAACATCATTGTATTCTTTTCTTGTCTATGGAATAGTTCTTGTTCCCTCTCCAACAGCCTTCATAGGGATAAAGGGACCATCACAAATCACGTCCCAAAGCTCAGAGTCTTCAACCATAATGAGGTCATGCATTCTTGTTTTTCACCAACTATAGTATTGGCCATTGAATCTTGGTAGTCTGTAGGTTGATTGTCCTTCCTTGAAGTTTGGTGAAGCAGCCATGAGGATCCTTTTTAGGTGTTAAACTTTTAGAAAGAACCTGCTCGGATACCAATTAATAGAAACTAGGAGTCCACCAATATAGAGAACCATGTTCTCTATCTGTTCCAAGAGTAGATAAGAGAAAAGTAAATCAAACAGTATAGGGAACCATGTTCTCTGTCTGTTCACATAGTAAATATGCAGTTAATAAAGAACACTCGATATTTACGTAAAAAGCTCCTTGCTCAAGGGATTAAAAACCACGACCTACCCTAGTAGGATTTCAACTCCATTAAACCGAGAAAACTTCAAATTATAACTTATTTGAATCTAGAAATTAAACTCTTAATCTCTCACTCCTTACAATACTTCTATTGTAAGCCCTTTTCAATAACTCTATTACAAAGCAACAAACCTTGACTAACTGTGATGACCCGATTAGTCGTCTCATAAGTTACCGCTCCGTTTCCCCTATTTTTGCTTCTTATTTCTTTGTCTATCGGTTCTATATGTGATCGGGTTGGTTGGCTCGGGTTCGGAAAGGATTTGGTAAAGTTTGAAACACTTAGTCTCTTTTGAGGAAGCTTAAGTTGGAAAAGTCAACCGGCTATTGACTTATGTGTTAGAGGGCTCGGATGTGAGTTTTGATGGTTTGGATAGCTTTCGGGAGGTGATTTGGGACTTAGAAGCGTGATCGAAATGTATTTTGGAGGTCCAGAGTAGATTTAGGCTTGAATTGGCGAAAGTGAATTTTTGGCGTTTTTCGGTTGATAGGTGAGATTTTGAAATAGGAGTCAGAATGAAATTCCGAGAGTTGCAGTAGTTTCGTTCTATCATTTGAGATGTGTGTGCAAAATTTCAGGTCATTCGGACGTGGTTTGGTTGGGTTTTTTATCAAAAGCGTAATTTATAAGATTTTGGAATTCTTAGGCTTGAATCCGATGCAAATTTGGTGTTTTGATGTTGTTTTGAGCGTTTCAAAAGTTGGAAAAAGTTTGAATGATGTTATGGTATATGTTGGCATATTTGGTTGAGGTCCCGGGGGCCTCGGGTGAGTTTCGGGTTGTCAATCGGACATTTCTAGATGTTGAAAGTTGCAGAAAATTGATGTTCAGTGTTGCAGAGAAATGGCCTTCGCGTTCGCGAAGGGTTAGTTGAGGAGGCTGAGATTTTAGCCTTTGCGTTCGTGAGGAAGGCTCTGCATTTGCGAAGGGCTGGGAGATTATGCATCGCGTTCGCGAGAAAGGGAGCGCGTTCGCATAGAGGAAGTTGGGCAGCTGGGTTTCAGGGTGTTTTGTTTCATCGCGTTCGCGAGAGAGGGAGTGTGATCGCGAAGGGTCAAGCTGAGGAGACATCGTGTTCGTGAGTGGCTGGTCGCATTCGCGTAGAGGATTTTTTGGTCAAAGTTAATTTGTGTTTCGCGAACGCGAGGCGTTGACCGCGTTCGCGAAGAAGGAATTGAGGCATGTGCAGAATGTTTAAATAGTCATCTTGTCCGCAATTTTGGGGTTATCTTCCACCATTTTTGAGCGATTTTGGATCTTTTTGAAGATGATTGAAGAGGGATTCAAGGGAAAACACTTGGAGGTAAGATTTATGGGCTTAATACTCGATTCTAATCTGAATTCTACTTAATTAATCATGGAAATTAAGCCTAACATTGAAGAACTAGGGCTTGTAATTGGAGACCTAGAATTTGAGATTTGAGGGGTCGTTTGTGGTTAGATTTTGATGCTTTTGGTATGAATGAACTCAGGGAGTGATAAAGAGTCCATTGATGTAAATTTTATCAGAATTCGAGACGTGGGCCCGGGGGTCGGGTTTGACCAATTTCGGGATTTGTATTGTAATTTGATTTCTTTCGAGTGGGCTTTGTTCCCTTAGCATATTTTGATAGTTCTGCACTATTTTTGGTTATATTTGGAGCATCCGGAGGCCGATTCGAGGGGTAAAGGCATCGCGAGCTAGAGATTTGGACTGGGTAAAGGTGAGTAATGACTGTAAATGTTGTCCTGAGGGTATGAAACCCCGGATTGCACACTGTTGTGCTATATTGAGGTGACGCACACGCTAGATGACGAGCGTGGGGGCATGCACTATTGGAGATTGTGACTTACTCCATCCCGAATGATTGTTTTACCGTGTATTTGATTGAAAACTGTTTGTTATCATCATGTTTTGGGTTGAATGCCATATTTGGGCCTCGTGCCAACTATTTGAACTCTTAGGAGATTTTTACTAATATTTTCTCACTGTTTTAACTTTATACTTGAACTCAGTCATGCTATATTCTACTGTTTTCATAACTCAGTCATGTTTACTCCATTTTGACACTTAAATAATATTTTAAATGATATTTTGGGTTGAGCACCATAATTTACTGTTGCCCGAGTGGCTTGTGAGATTCTGACTGAGTAAGGCCGAGGGCCTATGTTGTGAGGAAATACTGATTGTGATTATGAGGCCAAGGGCCTAACTTGTTGATATGAGGCCGAGAGCCTAGTGATGATGCCACGAGATGACTTGCTATTGCGCTTGGGCCGTAAGGGGCCCCTCCAGGAGTCTGCACACCCCTATGACCGTAGGTACCCATTGTGATGTGAGATATAGCCCGATGGGCTGGTATTGTTCCATGTGTTGCCCGAGGGGTTGATTCTGTTAGTATTGTGCCCGAGGGGTGGTTCTTTATGTGTTTATCTTTCCTAATTGTCTATCATTTACTTGCTTAACTGTTAAAAAGGCATTCCAAAGAAGTTTTAACTGAACTAAGGTGACTTTACATGATTTTACTGTTTTTACTGGATTTTACTGCTTCTTTATAGCCTGTTGATGTGCCTTTACGTGTTTTCTTGTCGTCCAGTCTTCATTTATTATTATTACTCACTGAGTTGGAGTACTCACTTTACTCACTGCACCACGTGTGCAGATTCAGGCGCATCAAGTCCTGCTTGCGAGGGTTGAGAGCTTCCAACAAACTTCGGAGATTCACTAGGTAGCTGCTCGGCGTTCGCAACCTAGTGCTTCTCCCTCTATATTATTTTCTCATGTTTTAGTTATGTAATAGCTGTGTAGACTCTTTCAGACTTGTAGTTGTTATGATAGATGCTCATGACTGGTGACACCCTGATGTCGGGCTATGTTTATTCCGCAACTGTATTATTTACCTTATTTTGGGATTTTTATTATTATGTTAAAGACTTAGTTTTATTACTCAACTACTTAAAAATGAATCGGGAGTGTGTCAGCTAGCCTTGTCTTCATGAGAGGCACCATCACGACTGTGTCCGGGTTTAGGGTCGTGACACTAACTCTAATCAACCAAACCAAACAATGGTTGAAATCTGTCCTACAAAGACACTTCTTGAAAGTAGTGTAGGATTACAAATGAAGAACAAAATGACAAAGACTCAACAAACTTAAGAACTTAAGATATCTTCAATATCTGGATCTAGTCCTTGAGGTTATAGTAGCTTTGTTCTTGAGAGAGATGGTGGCTAACACTTGAGAGAATATGATTTTTGATTTGCAAGTGTTGAATGAAACCCTATGTCTCATGTTGATAATATATGAGTGAGGCCATGAGAGATGATGCAAGGGAGTGTCCTTTAGTTTGGCCTTAGTGAGCTACATTTGTGCTGTTGTACTGTTGTCAGACGGTATAGTGCAACAACTTTTATAGCTGTAGAGTTGACTGTCCGATGACTAGAGGAACTGATCCCTATTTGTTTCCTCTGTTGTTCTCTTATCTGAATTCAATGAGAGTTGAACACTAGTTACTTTGAACGCAAGAGAACTAATTGTATCAGGTTCCTAATCTGGTTTTCTCATAAAGTTTGTCAAATCATCAAAACAAAAGACGCATAACTTATCATTAAAAAATTTACATGGTGCGAAGAACGTCGACTTCTTATGTTGATCTTCTACTTTATTCCGGGGAATATATATGCGACAATAGGATACATGTATAATAATCTATAACGTTCTTAATAAAGAAACTATACTATATCCACCAGCGTCATTATTATTACATCAATTTTGCGAATAGAGTACTTTAACTTATTTATAATTACATTTCGTCTATAGCCAAACCAGAAATTGTTTAATAAATAAAGATGTCTTTATTTTATAAGAATGTAGAAAAATACCTATAATTGTTATGTACTCCCTCTGTTCACTTTTACTTGTCCACTATACTAAAAATATATTTTTACTTTTACTTGTTTATTTTTGCAAATCAAGAGAAAGACAATTTTTTCTTGTTTTCCCCTAATCATTAATTACTCATATCTAAAATTATTTTCTAAAACTTTATGAAATGCTATCATTATTAGGGGTTATGTGGCAAAATACATACTACAATTATTATTTTTAAATGGCGTGAAAAGTTCAAAGTATAAAAGTAAAAATAAACGGAGGGAATACTTTTTCGGCCGAGCAACAACCATGTATCTATATGTATGTTAAATCAAGAAAGTTTGCATTGTGGTTAAGCCAAGTGGCAGACTAATATAAAGCCACTTGGAAATTTAGGACAATATTTGTTATAGTATTTAATTTAAATTGAAATATAGGATATTCCTTTAATATAAATAGAAAGATAGTAAATAAGATTCTTTTGAATCTAAACGGAAAGAAAGTTAATTTTGAATTGATTAATTAGTTAGTTAGGAAAGCTAATCAACACATAAATGGTCCAATTCAAACGAGAGACTCAATGAGTGAGGCGAATTCTCCTAAATGAAGAGAAAGAGTTTTTTGAAATTTGAGTTCACAACAAAAACAACAGAAAAAACAAAAACGTATTTGTTACTAGTCGATATATATATATATATATATATAGTTTGCATTGTGGTTAAACCAAGTGACAGACTAATATAAAGCCACTTAGCAATTTAGGACAATATTTGGTATAGCATTTACTTTAAATTGAAAGATAGAATATTTCTTTAATATAAATAGAAAGATAGTAAATAAGATTCTTTTAAATCTAAATGGAAAGAAAGTTAAATTTGAATTGATTGATTAATTAATTAGGAAAGCTAATCAATACATAAATGGTCCAATTCAAACGATAGACTCAATGAGTGAGGCGAATTCTCCTAAATGATGAGAAAAAATTTTTTAAAATTTGAGTTCACAACAAAAACAACAGAAAAAACAAAAACATGTTTGTTACTAGTCTATATCTATCTATATATATATATATATATATATATATTAAAGTAAGAAAGTTTGCATTGTGGTTAAGTCAAGTGACAGGCTAGTATGAAGCCACTTAGCAATTTAGGACAATATTTGTTATAGTATTTACTTTAAATTGAAAGATAGGATATTTCTTTAATATAAATAGAAAGATGATAAATAAGATTCTTTGAATCTAAATAGAAAGAAAGTTAAATTTGAATTGATTGATTAATTAATTAGGAAAGCGAATCAACACATAAATGGTCCAATTCAAACGAGAGACTCAAAATTGTTCTAAATGATGAGAAAGAGTTTTTTGAAATTTGAGTTCACAACAAAAACAATAGAAAAAACAAAAACGTGTTTGTTACTAGAAATAAGACTAAAAAAATCTAGATTCGAAACCCATATTCATAATTACCGAGTTGTTGGATCAAAACTTAACTTTCGTAACTACCTTAGATGATCAATAGTGTTCACTTCTCCGTGTGCCCTAAGACGTTAATTCAATAGATTTAAGTAAAACAAATATGAAATTAATATTTATATTATATTAGTAGTGATAATAGAAGAGAGAAAATATAAATTGAAGCATCAACTTGTATGTTGATTACTAAAGGAAAATTTGCTTCGGTGATAGAGCACTTTCTTTACCAATCAGTAAACTTAATGTTCAAATCAATTTATATCTATATTTTATATATATTATACATATTAAAAAGAATAATTTGCATTGTGGCTAAGCTAAGTGGGCAGTGGCACGCTACTATAAAGTTATTTGATAATTTAGGATAATATTTATAATAATATTAATTTAATTTAAAATTAAAAGATAATATTTTTAATTAAAATGGAAAGATAGTGAATAAAATTATTTTGAATCTGAATGAAAAGAAAGAATAATAGTCTTATAATGATATAATCAACTACCTATTTTAATTAATAAGGTTTTGACCACACAAAAAAATTGAACTGAAAGATAAAAGAGGTTTTTACTTAGCTATACTATATTAGAAACTTATTTACCTATGTTTCTCTATGTTTTGTAATTTTTAATAAATATCTAGGTTTTTCTTACAAATTATGTAGATTGCTCCTTAAAAGGCTCTCGCTCATTATTAGTGGCTTCAATTAAGGGACTCAATTACATCCTTTCCTTCTTTTTTTCCTCTTCTCTTCTCTCCCCCCCCCCCCTTTTACACCAAAATACCTTAATCTATGCCAGAATCTCCATCTTCTCTCTTACCACCATTGCCAACAACTTTATATTATTAAAAAAATCATCAATTGTATTATTTTTTTGCTGGACGACTAGACAACACTGAAAATGAAAGAATATTCAGGAATTGTATGATAATTGTATCATAATTGTATTTGAATTGTATCAGATATATCAATGCTTAAAACATAATTGTATCATACTTGTATCACAATTGTATCTATATGGTACATTAGTACACAAAATAATACCTGATACAATATGCAACAACAACAAACCCAGTTTGATCCCAACAGGTGGGGTCTGGGGAGGGTAGTGTATACGCAGACTTTACCCCTACCTAATACAGGTACAAAGGTTGTTTCCAATAGACCCTCGGCTCAGGAAGGGAAATAATAAGAAGAGGAAAACAAGGAAGGAAGAAAGATGGAATATAAAAAAAAGGGAGAGATAAAGGATAAGTGGTACCAAATAATAGCAACAGGGAATACAATACACGATGCAAACAAAACCACATAACGTAATAAAAATCTAAGAATATGAAGGGACATGCATGCTACTAAGACTATGGGTGAACAACTATAAACTACCTACTAACCTTCTACCATAATCATCGACCTCCACACCCTCCTATCAAGGGTCTCCTCAGTGAGCTGAAGCTGAGTCATGTCTTGCATAATCACCTCTCTCCAATACTTCTTAGGCCTATCTCGACTTTTTCTCAAACTCTCCATGGCCAATCTCTCACACCTACTAACAGGAGCATCAATGCTTCTTCTCTTAACATGTCCAAATCATCTCAGTCTCGACTCCCGCATCTTGTCCTCCACGGAGGCTACTCCCACTCTGTCCTGGATAGCTTCAGTCTTAATCTTATCTCTCCTGGTATACCCACACATCAATCTCAGCATCCTCATCTCTGCTACTCTCATCTTCTGCACATGGGAGTTCTTGATTGGCCAACACTAAGCCCCAGACAGCATAGCCAGTCGAACCACCACTCGATAAAACTTACCTTTAAGTCTTAGCGGCACATTCCTATCACACAAAACACCGAAAGCGAGCCTCCACTTCATCCATCCTGCTCAACTGTGATGCACGATATCTTCATCAATCTCCCTGTTACCCTGGATAATCGACCCGAGATACTTAAAACTCGCCCTCTTGGGGATAACTTGAGCATCAAGCGTAACCTCTACTTCTGCATCATGGGTCCCGTAACTAAACTTGCACTCCAAGTATTTTGTCTTGGTTCTGCTCAGTTTGAACCTTTAGACTCCAAGGTCTGTCTCCAAACCTCCAACCTCACGTTAACTCCGCTACGCGTCTCGTCAATCAACAATATATCATCAACAAATTGCATGCACCAAGGCACCTCTCCTTGGATGTGAGGCGACACTACGTCCATCGCCAAGACAAATAAAATGGGCTAAGAGCCGATCCTTGGTGCAACCCCATCACCACAGGGAAATGCTCTGAGTCACCACCCACATTCCTCACCCGAGTTTTAACATCATCATACATATCCTTAATCACATTAATGTACGCTACCAGAACACCGCTAACCTACAAACACCTCCACAAGATCTCCCTCGAAACTTTATCGTATGCTTTCTCAAGGTCAATAAACACCATATGCAGATCCTTCTTCCTCTCCCTGTACTGCTCCACTAATCTCCTTATCAGATGAATCGCTTCCATAGTCAAACGCCCCGGCATGTATCCAAACTGATTCTCGGAAATAGACACACACCTTCTTACCATGGCCTCCACCACCCTCTCCCAAACCTTTATAGTGTTACTCAACAACTTGATACCCCTATAATTATTGCAATTTTGGATATCACCCTTTTTCTTGTAAAAAAAGAACCATCGTACTCCACCTCTATTCTTCGAGCATCTTCTTTGTCTTAAAAATTACATTAAACAACCCAGTGAGCCATTCCAAACCTGTCCGCCCGGCGCTCTTCCAGAATTCCACCGGGATTTTTCCTGGCCCCATCGCTCTGCCCCTGCACATTTTACGTATTGCCTCTTCCACCTCATTTACCGTAATTTGCCTATAGTACCCAAAATCCTGCCGACTCTCGGAGTGCTCCAACTCACCCAACACAATGCGTATATCCCCCTCATCATTCAATAGTTTATGGAAGTATGTCTGCCATCTTCTCCTAATAAGTGCATCGTCCATCAACACTTTTCCATCCTCGTCCTTGATGCACTTGACTTGGTCTAATTCGCGGGCTTTCCTCTCTCTCACATTGGCCAACCAGTACAACCTCTTGTCCCCGACTTTGCCCTCAAGCTCCTTGTACAAACAAGCAAACGCCGCATTCTTAGCCATCGTAACTGCTAACTTTGCCTCTTTCTTTGCCTTTCTGTAACACTCCCGATAAGTCCTTTTTTCCTCCTCGTTTGTATTCTCTACTAGCTTCAAATAAGCAGCTTTCTTAGCTTCCACATTACCTTGAACCTCTCCATTCCACCACCAGTCCCCTTTATGACCCCAAGGAGAGCCCTTCGTGACCCCTAAGACATCTCTAGCAGCTACCCTAATGCGGTGAACCATATACTAGACACGTCCCCCTTACTCATCCAGGCCCTCATAGCCAACAACTTCTCCCCTAACTCCTAAGCTTTGTCTTTGGTCAAGTTACCCCATTTGATCTTAGGTTGCCTGCACCCTGCCCTCTTCCTCCTACCCCTTTTGATCTCCAAGTCCACAACTAGGAGCCTATGTAGAGTCGTGAGATGCTCACTTGGGATGACCTTGTAGTCAATGCACAGACCTTTATCACATTTCCTGTAGAGAAGATAATCAATTTGAGTTTTACCCATTGAATTCTGGAAAGTGACCAAGTGCTCTTCCCTCTTCGGGAAACTCGAGTTAGCTATAACCAAATCAAAGCTCTAGCAAAATCCAATAGTGAATTAACTCCCTCATTCCTAACCCCAAAACCATACCTGCCATGCACATCATCATAACCTATATCACTAGCCCCAATATGGCCATTGAAATCTCCGCCAATGAACAACTTCTCTGTGTGCAGGATACTACGCATCATCTCATCCAAATCCTCCCAAAATTGCTTCTTGACCTCTTAGTCCAACCCTACCTAAGGAGCGTAAGCACTAATCCTATTTACAACCCACCAACTACCAGCTTAATACTCATCAACCTATTATTACCCTCCTAACCTCAACCATGAGCTCCCTGAGGTTCCTGTCTACTAAAATGCCTACCCTATTCTTACCCCCAGCGCTCCCTGAGTTCCAAAGTTTAAACCCGTCTACACCTCGTGTCGTAGTACCCTTCGATCTGGTCTCTTGAACATACGCTATGTTGATCTTCCTTTTATGGAGAATCTTACCTAACTCCATATACTTCCCCATCAACGTCCCAATGTTCCAAGACCCAATTCTCAGCCTAGAGGCTTTCTTACCCCCCTTCTTACCCCTGGACCCCACCCCCAGCCCCACCCGAGGACATGACCTTACTCTTATATCGTCCACTAACACCACTATAAGCAAATGTATTAGGTAGACACTAACACTAAGGACCAATAATAGAACGAAAGACAATAGGCTATGAACCCGAGAGCTAAAAACAACTCAACAGAGCGACTACGAGAACAGTAACGCGAGCAGGCACTAGAACAATGAATCTACCATGTCTACGAAACTACCCCTATGCAAACATAGAATTAAAATGAATAGATGCAACCTTAAGTTTAAAACACTAGTAGAAAAGATAGAAAAATCAATCAATCCAATCAAAGCTGTTGGCAAGGCAACAATAAATAGATGTGCGCAAATACAATTCAAGAAAGATGGAAAGTTTTGACAATTTGTTAATTTCACCGGAATATCGATAATTTGTCAATTTCACAGGAATTACACCACAAGTAAAAAAACAGAGTACTCCTCTGTTGGTGAAATAGTGAAAATGCTTACAATTTATTAATCAAAAGCAGTCTATAATTTCCAAAAATAATACTCCTATGTTTCCAGATTTCCGTTTGAAAACACAAAAAGAAAAAGGAATAAAATCATTTGAAAATATAGAAAGAATCTGAAGAGTTGCAATCTTTTATATTTAAATTTAAAAATCGACAGAGTAAAACAATCGGAAATGAAAATGGGGATTTTGAATCATTGTTTTGCTTTAGAAGAGATGATGACAAGTCAAGACTACTTTAGAACGAAAAAAGATAAAATCTTAAAAAAGACAAAATCTTGAAAAGGGTGGTGGATATGAAAAGGGAAGAGAGAGATGAGTAACAAATATGAAAGAACGTGGGTCTTTCAGAGTTCGCCGGCGATGGCGATGGTGGTGAAACTGAGTATTTGTCACGACCCGGATTTCCCACCCTCGGGAGTCGTGATGGCGCCTACTAATGGGAGCTAGGCAAGCCAAAGCTTAACTAATTGCTACACTTTCATTTTTGCTTCCTTTTAACAAACATAAGTCGATAATATGATAAAAGCGAAATTTTAAATAAATAAGCGAAAGTCAACAATTATATATCTTAAGGCTACGTTTATTACAACTTTTAAAACCTCAAATACCCCAAAACCTGGTATCACAGTGTCACAGACTATCAAAGAGTTACTACATACAAGGTCTGAAGAAATACAATACACTATTTCTGAACAAAAGGAAATGAAACAGGAAATAGAGATAGAGGGAGACGCCAGGGCTTGCGTACGCCTGCAGGTCTACCTTGGGTCTCTGGGTGGACTGAAGGAAGCACTCCAACTACTGTCCGAAAGCTGCTCCTGGATCTGCATACATTGCAGAGTGTAGTATCAGCACAACCGACCCCATGTGCTGGTAAGTGTCTAGCCTAACCTCAGTGAAGTAGTGACAAGGCTAGGACCAGACTACCAAATAAACATGTGCAGTTCATATATATATATACAGTGGAAAAGAAATACAAAAATAACCAGTCAATGTGGGAGGGGGAAACATGCTGTGGGGGAGATATTAGTTCCGAATAGAAAGACATCAAGTAAGGAAAAAAAACAACATAACTAGAATATCAACAAGGAAGCAGAAATCAACAATTGCACGACATCAACCTTCGTGCTTTTATTCTCAGCCTCACCAAAGCAGTTATATAATAAAAATGTTCACGGTATCACCCTTCGTGCTTTTACTCTCGTCCTCACCAAAACAATCATATAATCAAAATGTGCACGACATCACCTTCATGCTTTTACTCTCTTTCCTCACTATATAATCAATAGATTCTGCACGGAATCACCCTTCATGCTTTATACTCTTTCCTCACAATAACAAACAATGCACGACATCACCATTCGTGCTTTAACACTCTTCTTCACCCAAACAACAATCACAAGCAAAGGGGCAAGGGAATAAATAAAATAGTAATAGAGATCCCGACAAGGGAGCAACAGTTAAACAATTAAATCCCGGCAAGGGAACAACAATTAAACAATTAAATCCCAGCGAAGGAACAACAAATAAATCAACAATAGCCCAGCAAGGGTGACAACATATTGATCTCATCTCTTTCTTAATTTTACTTCACAATTCACTTTACAACTCGAGCCAATGCTCTAGAGGTTCGATTATCACTTATACTTTCAAATTCATTTCACAACTCGATCCAATGCTCTAAAAGTTCAATTGTCACTTATACTTTCACAATTTTGCTATACAACTTGAGCCAACGCTCCTCAATGTTCATAGGTTACAATTCTTTCCACAATCTTTATACAACAATTAGAAATCTTCACCAAGGCATGAATAATACAATGAAATAATGAAAATCACAATATAAGACTCACGGTCATGCTTGACACCAACGTATAGATACTCGTCACCATGCCTATACGTCGTACTCGACAAGAAGCAAATAGCAAATATGACACAACTCCTAATCCCTCAAGCTAAGATTAGACCAAACACTTACCTCGATGCCTCGAACACAACTCAAGTTTCAATTATAGCTTTACCCCTCAATTCCACCGCCAATTCACTCGTATATAGTCACAAGTTACTTAATTACATTAATACATGCTAAATGAATCAATTTGAATGCATAAAAATGAGTTTTATAAAGTTTTACCCAAAAGTCAAAAATCGCCCCCGGGCCAACGTGGTCAAAATCCGAGGTTTGAACCAAAACCCGATTACCCATTCCCCTACGAGCTCAAATATGTAATTTGTTTTGAAATCGAACCTCAAATCGAGGTCCAAATCCCCAATTTTTGAAAAAACCTAGGTTCTACCCAAAACACCCAATTTCCCCCATGAAAATAATTGATTTTAAGTTGAAATCATGTTAAAAGATGTTAATGATTGAAGAAAACTAGTTAAAATGACTTACAATTGATTTGGAGAAGAAAGGTTGTTTGAAAAATCGCCTCTTATGTTTTTGGGATTTTTGAAAAGTGCAAAATAACTGAAAATCTCGTCTATTTATACTCCTCTCAGACCCTCTCCATGGACCGCATAAAAAAGACTGCGACTGCGGAGCTCCACCGTGGACTGCAAGAAATCGAGAGCGGCCGCGAAGGCTTGGCCTTGCTCACCGCGGACCGCACAAATCCCACCGCGATCGCGAAGTCCCCACCGCGACCGTGAAACTTCCACCGCGGACCGCGAGACCTGGCTTCAGAGACCTGCAACTTCTCAAAAACCAAATGTCATACTAACTCAAAAATATCATATGGACCTACTCGTGTAATAAAATCATCAAAATAACATCATGAACATCAAATTAAGTCTCAAGATCAATGAAATCTTCTCCAAAACTTCTTTAAACATAAATTTTGCAATTTAAGTCCGAATCACGTCATATGACATCCGTTTTTTCACCAAATTACACAGAAATGTCTTAAATCATATATAAGACTTGTACTGTGCGCCGAAATCAAAATACGGGATCGATACCATCACGTTCTAATCAAATTCTATTTCAAATTTCTTTAAACAATTCCAGAAAATAATTTCCTTTAAAAAATCATTTCTCGGGCTTGGGACCTCGGAATTCTATTCCGGGCATACGCCCAAGTCCTATATTTTTCTATGAACCCTCTAGGACCGTCAAATCACGGGTCTGAGTCCGTTTACCTAAAACGTTAACCAGAGTCAAATTAGCTCATTTTATAATCAAAACTTATCGGTTTTCATAGATTATCATATTTAAGCTTTCCAGCTACGCGTCCGGACTGCGCACGCAAATCAAGGTGGCTCTAAATAAGGTTTTAAGGCCTCAGATACGAAAATTTCGTTTTAAAACAAGGTCATCACAGTGTTCTTTCGTTTTCGACGAGAAATGGTTCAAACCTTAGAATTCTTGAATCTTGACTATGCACTCCGCAAAGAGTTCCGCGCATTTGAGAGAAACTCCGTCTTTGTTAATATTAATAAATTAATATATAATTATCATATATTTGTGATATAAACTGTGAAATTCGTCATGAACTCACATCTGCACGATCGTAATAATATACAATTATCATACATTTGTAATACAATTCCTTCAACAATTATGATACATATACAATTATAATACAATCACGATACATTTGTTAAAAATTGTGATACAATTATGATCTCCATCTTCTTCAAGTTTCAATCACAACTCTATACTAAAAATCTAATATAATCGTATTATAATTGTATTAGCATTGTATCAAGTATTGTTTTGGGTATTGATGTATCATATACAAGTCACATACAATAAAAAACTATAGAAGAAAAAAGATTCAAAACTTACGCACAAGTTGATTCTAAAGCTATTCTGAATTTTGTCTGCATTGTATCAATAAGAAAGAGAGATTTTGGGTGATTAGTAAGAAAGAGGAAAATTGGGTTTGAAAGCTTTGAAAAAAGAAAAGGATCGACAATTTTGGGGGGATAACAATGGTTTCTATTATAGTATAGTTAGGTAAAAATCCCAAGATAAAAACAACACCCCTGTCTTAACTCATTTTAAAAATAAATATGGAGTTATTATTAATACACACTACGAGTACCGCTACTGCATTCAGCTAAAATATAAAATAAAGATAATAAATAAATGATACACAAAAGTATTATTGATAAATTTAGATATTAATTTGAGCAGTAGAATAAACAAATAGTGAATATAATTTGTATTATAAGAAAAAAATTAAATTCATCTATTAATGGGAGTTGTGGACAATAATACGAACAACTCTAAGTTATGAGTAATGCAATAAATATATAATTAAATAATTTCAGTAGTAGATGTATACATAATGATAAGACTTATTTGATCTTTGAGAAGAGAAAGTTTTTAAAATAATAATGAGCTAAGCCATATTATATAAATAAAATACACGTATTTAAAACCGTTATGATAAATAAAATTAAAATAAATAAACAATTGACATAATTCCGAGAAACAAATTAAAAAAAATTAAATATAATTTAAATTAGTATAGAGTTAATTTAAATAGAAAATTAAAGTCAAAATTCCATATAAATGAAATAATTATATAAAATTCATAGAAGAGGGAATAATATAGAAAGAGGGGGGGGGGTATAAAAATAGTGTGGGTAAATTGATACTTTTAATTAATTTAAAAACAAATCTATATCTCTTGCTCAATTAACATTTCAGCTTTGAGAATCAAGATGTGTGATGTATGTAGTGTGGAGTCGATACTTTTAAAATGATTCTCAGAAAGAGAATGGTCACATAAATACTTTTCGATTCGATTAATTTTTAAGCAACTCCAATAATGTTAGAAGGGAGTTAATCAATCACAAATTTTCACAAGAATAAAGGAACTGATGACATATATTTATGTGGGGATAATGTTTTAAACTATGAATCGACTTAGACATCGCTAAGAAATGTTAATTGTGTTGCCTTACGGTAAAATTAATTATCCAAAATTTTATAATTTATGTTATATCTCAATTGTTTGGTAGCCATACATACATTTTTTGTCTTTTTATTTTTCTATCAGTGCTAGCAGTTGCTATGCTAAAATAGATAAGAAGGGAGGATAGATTCTTATCTAATGGCTCAGGTATGGACTATGACTTTTTAGCCCGTTGTTGATATTTATGTTCTATTAAATTGTATGAGCCAATTGATCGAGCAACCGATGTGGTCGATATATATATGTATGTATGTGTGTGTTTGTGTATATATATATATATTGTCACGACCCGACCGGTCGTTTTGAGCTCTAGCGCGTCGTTCAGCAGTTTGAGGCCATGAGCAGCTTCACTTCAGGTATTATGACTTGTGCGCACGGTCGGAATTGAATTTCGGGAAGTTCAGAGTTGATTTGGAAAAAGAATTCTCATTTCTGAAGCTTTAAGTTGAAAGAATTAATTAAGGTTGGATTTTTCAGTAAACGACCTCAGAATCAGGATTCGAAGGTTTCAGCATGTTCGTATGATGATTTCGGACTTGGGCGTATGTTCAGACTGGGTTTTGGAAGACACGGGAACGTTTTGGCGCCTATTGTGGAAGTTAGCATTTTGGAAGAATCTCATAAGTTTGGGTTGATGTACATTTCAGTGTTATCAATGTCCGTTTGGGATTCCGAGTCTGGGAATAGCTCCATATGGTGATTCTGGTATTGGGAGTGCAATCGGAAGTAAATTCGGAGGTTCGTAGGTCCTTTTGGAGTCATTTGGCTAAAGATAGAAATTTGAAGGTTTTTTGGGAAGTTTGACCAGAAGTGGACTTTCTGATATCGGGGTCGGATTCCAATTCCGAAAGTTGAAGCAGGTCCGTAATGTCGAATATGACTTGTGTGCAAAATTTGAGGTCAATCGGACGTGATTTGATGGGTTTCGTCATCGAATGTAGAAGTTTGAAATTCTAAAGTTCCTTAAGCTTGGATTGGGAGTCAATTCATGATTTTAGCATTGTTTGATATGATTTGAGGCCTCGAATAAGTCCATAATGTGTTTTGGGACTAGTTGGTATGATTGGTTGGGGTCCCGTGGGCCTCCGGTGAATTCCGGGTGGTTAACGGATTGAATTGGGGTTGGAAAGAATAGCTGAAGTAGTTGATATCTGGTATAACTGCACATTCGAAGTTTTGGTTGCAGGTGCGGAGCCGCAAAAGCGGCCAAAAGGATGCAGATGCGGTGGTGAAGGGTGAAGGCTGGGACCGCAGATGCGGTCAGGTCACCGCATGAGCGGGATCGCACCTGCGGAAGAAGGAGCGCAGAAGCGGAAATGGGTTGGGAGCCCCGGACCGCAGAAGCGGCAATTAGTCCGCACCTGCGGGACCGCAAAAGCGGTCAAGAGACCGTAGGTGCAAAAAAACTGGAGGTAGTGAGCTCTCTTTAAAAATCTGGTTTTGGTTCATTTTCACCCATTTTCACTTTGGGTTGGATGATTTTGGAGCTTTCGGAAAAGAAATTTTCTTCATCTATGTCAAGGTAAGTTATTCCCACTCATTAGATGTTAAATACATGGGTTTTTTTTTGGATTTGAGCATGAAAATTTGGTAGAAACTTGGGGTTTGGGGGAAAACCTAGAAAATTGATATTCTTGAATTTTGATCACGATTTTGGACATGAAATTGAGAGTAAATTATATATCTGAGTTCGTGAGGTTATGCGTAAACTTTATCTTTGAAAAATTTCGGAATCCGGGCACGTGGGCCCGAGGGCTATTTTGTCAACTTTTCGATTGGGGCTAGGAATTGTTATAAATTGGATTGTAATGAGTAATTGAACATATATTAATGGATTTGCATAATTATTGGATAGTTTTGGAGCATTGCACACCGATTCGAGTCTTCGCAAGGGCGTGGAATGCCGGTTATGGAACTTTGGAGCGAGGTGAGTCTCCTTTCTAACCTTGTAAGAGGGAATTGTCCTCATAGGTAAGTTAATTAGTTATGTGCTCCTATTTGTGGGGGCTACGTACGCACGAGGTGACGAGAGTCCGTACGTAGCTACTATTATGCTTAAGTTCGGGTAGTTTAGGGCCCAAAAGCATGCTTTCTTGTAATAGTTGCAACCTTGTTGACAAACTTAAAATGTTTAAAACATATCGAACGTGTAAATGAATTTCTAAAAAAGGCTAGATATCATTTTTTGATTTTTAAAAGTGTCACAACCCGGATTTTCTACCCTCGGGAGTCATGATGGCGCCTACTCGTAGAAGCTAGGCAAGCCACTAAACATAAAAAAATTCTAACTCTTTCATTTTTAACCCTTTTTAACAATCTGAATTAACAGGTATCCAACATTTAGATATTAACGATAAATGAAATCGAGCGGAAGACTTAATCTAATATAATAACCAAGGCCAGTACGATAATGACAACACACATCTCTACCCGGAATCCGGTGTCACAATATCACGGACGGACTAAGATTACTACAACAAATGTCTGAAAGAAATACAATATGTCTCGGAATCTAATGAAAATAGAGTACATAATAAAGTAGACGTTGGGCTTGCGGACGCCTGCAGGACTACCTCGGGATCTCAGGCAGGACTGAAGGCAGGCTCCTCAAGTGCTACTATCCAAAAACTGCTCTGGAATCTGCACATAGTGCAGAGTGTAGCATCGTGTGATGACCCACCATGTCATCATGCCACATAGGTGCCATTTGGTATATATGAATGCCATGTGGAAGCTTACATAAGAAGAAGGCTAGCATTTGTGAGAAGATTCTAGAAAGGTATGGACATTTCCTTAGGAAAAACCTAGATCCTTATGGATTTGCTAGGAAAGTCCTTGGAATCTTCTAGGCTTGTAGAGAATTCTAGAAAAAGCCCTTATCTTGTAAATATCAAGGACTTGTGTAATAATTAATATTTACACACTAGCCCCTAGGAGACTAGTATATAAAGAGGGTCATTCATTTGTAATTTATCAAACAAATAATTCAAGTTCTCTCTAATACAAAGCTTCCTTTAAAAATTCTCTTGTGATCTTTCTTCCATTATCTTAGCGATCTTGAGTGTAGTAAGGCTGACTTGACATAGCAAGAACGTGAGCAAGTTGTGCAAGATCGTGAGCGAGCTGTCAAGTGCCGCACTTGTACTAAGTTAACAACTAAGGACGTGACAAGTGGTATCAGAGCAAAGGTTTCAACTAAGGGAATGACGAACGATGGAGAAATTAATGCTGCCAACACCCAAGCCAACGTCATCCATGATGCTGTTGGCAAGAGCGGTTGTAGCAAAAAGAGGAATGCCACCAACAAGATCCAGGAGGTGCCACCTGAGGTTGTGTCAAACGAAGGGCTTACATCCTAAGAACCATCTGCCACTGAGGCAAGCGAGGATGAAGTGGAGGTCCTTCCAGAGGACTTTTCACTCGGTAAAGAGTGGGTGATGAAGATGAACGCGGGGATGGACGCCGTGGAGATTTTTGGCCAAACGCTTGGGGAAGGTGGAAGGCACCTTTAACGTTCTTGAGGGGCACACTCTTGAAGAGATTGAGAGTATCCGAAATGACTTAGAGGGACGTACACAGACTGAAATGGAACTAAGGCAAACCATCAACCTGCAATCTTTTCCAAGTTCAAATTCTTCCGAAACTCACCCGAGCCCTCGGGGTTCCAAACCAAACATGTACACTATCTCAACAACATCATATGAACTTATCGTGCGATAAAATCGCCAAAATAACCTCTTAAACAACGAATTTAGCATAGAAATCTAAGAAAATCTTCAAAATTTTCAAAGTATGAATTTTCACAACTACGGGTCCGAATTACCTCAAACGACTTCCGTTTCTTACCAAATTTCACATACTCATCTTATTTCACATATAAGACCTGTACTGGGCTCCGGAACCAGAATACAAGCCCGATACTATCAAATTCCAAATGCATTTCGTTTCCAAAACTCATAGAAATTTCCAGAAAACAATTTTCTTTAAAAATTCATTTCTCGGGCTTGGGACCTCGGAATTCAATTCCGGTCATAGCCCAGGTCCTATATTTTCCTATGGACCCTCCGGGATCATCAAATCATGGGTCCGGGTCCGTTTACCTAAAACGTTGACCGAAGTCAAATTAATTCATTTTATAGTCAAAATTTATCATTTTTTATAAATTTTCACATATAAGCTTTCCGGCTATGCGCTCGGACTGCGCACGCAAATTGAGGTGATGTTAAAAGAGGTTTTTAAGGTCTCGGAATGCAGAATTAAATTTAAAACAAGTGATGACCAAAAGGTCATCACATTCTCCACCTCTAAAACAATCGTTCGTCCTCGAACGGACAGAAGAAGAAAGTACCTGAGTCAGGGAAAAGATGGGGATAACGGCTCAGCATATCGAACTCGGACTCCCAGGTCGATGCCTCAGCAGGCTAACCTCTCCATTGAACACGCACAGAAGAAAAACTCTTCGATCTCAGCTGACGAACCTGTCGGTCTAGAATAGCTACCGGCTCCTCCTCATAAGATAAGTCCTTGTCTAACTGGACAATGCTGAAATCTAACACGTGGGATGGATCGTCGTGATATTTCCGAAACATGGACACATGAAACACTGGATGCATGACTGATAAGCTTGGCGGCAATGCAAGTCTATAAGTCACCTCTTCCACTCGATCAAGGATCTCAAACGGGCCAATGAACCTAGGGCTAAGCTTGCCCTTCTTCCCAAATCTCATCACGCCCTTCATAGGCGACACTCGAAGCAATACTCACTCACCGACCATAAATGCTAAATCACAAACCTTGCGGTCGGCATAACTCTTTTGCCTGGACTGAGCTGTATGAAGCCTATCCTGAATGATCCTGACCTTGTCCAAGACATCCTGAACTAGATCCGTACCTAACAACCGAGCCTCTCCTGGCTCAAACCATACAACCAGAGACCGACATCGCCTACCATATAAAGCCTCATAATGAGCCATCTGGATACTCGACTGGTAGCTATTGTTGTAGGAAAACTCTGCTAATGGCAAAAAATGATCCCACGAGCCTCCAAAGTCAATGACACAAGCTCAGAGCATATCCTCCAATATCTAAATGGTCTGCTCGGACTGCATGCCCGTCTGAGGATGAAACGTTGTGCTCAACTCAATCCGTGTGCCCAACTCTCGTTGAACTGCTCTCTAGAAGCACGAGTTAAATGTGTACCTCGGTCTAAAATGATAGACACAGGCACACCATGAAGGCGAACAATCTCCCGGATATAGATCTCAGCTAACCTCTCAGAAGAATAGGAGACTGCCACATGAATGAAATGCGCTGACTTGGTCAGCCTATCAACAATAACCACACTGCGTTGAACTTCTTCCGAGTCTACGGGAGTCCAATGACGAAATCCATAGTGATCCGCTCCCACTTCCACTCGGGAAGCTCAATCCTCTGAAATGAACCACCGGGCCTCTGATGCTCGTACTTAACCTACTGACAATTCAAACACCGAGTCATATATGCAACGATATCCTTCTTCATTCTCCGCCACCAATAATGCTACCGAGAATCCTGATACATCTTCGCGCCGCCTGGATGAATAGAGTACTGGGAGTTATGGGGCCCCTCTAAAATCAACTCTCAGAGTCCATCCACATTAGGCACACAAACTCGACCTTGCAATCTCAAAACTCCATCATCACCTAAGGTAACCTGCTTGGCACCTCCGTGCTGTACCGTGTCTCTAAGGACACATAAATGGGGATCATAATACTGCCGATCACGGATACGCTCCAATAAAGAAGAACAAGCGACTGTGCAAGCTAACACATGGCTAGGCTCAGAAACATCTAACCTCAAGAACTGATTGGCCAAAGTCTGAATATCCAAAGCAAGCGGTCTCTCACTGACCGGAGTATAAGCAAGACTGCCCATACTGGCTGACTTCCTACTCAAAGCATCGGCCACCACATTGACCTTTCCCAGATGATATAAGATGGTGATATCATAGTCTTTCAACAACTACAACCACCTCCTCTGCCTCAAATTCAACTCATTTTGCTTGAACAAATACTGAAGACTCTTGTGATCCATGAATACCTCACATACCACGCCATACAGATAATGCCTCCAAATCTTCAATGCGTGAGCAATGGCTGCTGACTCCAAATCATGAACCGGGTAGTTCTTCTCATGAATCTTCAACTACCGCGAATCATAGGCAATAACCTTGCCATCCTGCATCAACACTGCACCAAGTCTAATACGAGATGCATCACAATAAACTGTATAAGGCCCTAAACCTGCGGGCAAAACCAACACATGTGCCATAGTCAGAGCTGTCTTGAGATTTTAAAAGCTCGCCTTATACTTGTCTGACCATCTGAACTGGGCACCCTTCTGGGTCAACCTGGTCATCGGGGCTACAATAGATGAGAACCCATCCACGAACCGATGATAGTAGCTTGCCAATCCCAAGAAACTCCAAATCTCTGTAGCTGATGCTAGTCTAGGCCAGTTCTTAACTACCTCAATCTTCTTCGGATCAACCTGAATACCCTCTGCTGATACAACATGACCCAGGAATGCAACTGAACTCAACCAAAACTCACACTTCGAGAACTTAGCATATAACTGACTATCCCTCAAGGTATGAAGAACCACTCTAAGATATTGCTCGTGCTCCTCAGACTATCACGAATGAATCCAAGTAGGGCCTGAACACTCGATTCATCAAATCCATAAAAGTTGCTGGGTCATTTGTCAACCCGAATGACATCACCAAGAACTCATAGTGCCCATACCGAGTACAAAAAGCTATCTTAGGGACATCAGATGCCCTAATCCTCAACCGATGGTAGCCAGATCTCAAGTCAATCTTCGAAAATACCTTGACACCCTGAAGCTGATCAAACAAATCATCAATCCTCGGCAATAGATACTTATTCTTGATTGTAGCCTTGTTCAACTGCCGGTAATCAATACACATTCTTATCGATCCGTCCTTCTTCTTAACAAACAACACCGGCGCACCCCAAAGCAAAACACTCAGCCTAATGAAACCCTTCTCAAGAAAGTCTTGCAACTGTTCCTTCAACTCTTTCAACTCAGGCGAGGCCATATGATACGACGGGATAAAAATGGGCTGAGTGCCCGGAGCCAAATCAATGCAGAAATCAATATCCCTATCGGGTGGCATACCCGACAGGTTTGAAGGGAATACCTCAGGAAACTCACAAATAATGGGCACATAATCAATAGAAGGAACCTCAACACTCGAATCACGAACATATGCCAAATAGGCCAAACACCCCTTCTCGACCATACGTCGAGCCTTCACATAAGAAATAACACTATGGGTAGAATGACCAGGAGTACCTTTCCACTCTAAACAAGGTAAACCCGATAAGGCTAAGGTTACAGGCTTGGCATAACAGTCCAAGATAGCGTGGTAAGGTGATAACCAATCCATCCCTAATTTGACATCAAAATCGACCATGTCCAAAAGAAGCAAATCTACATGAGTCTCAAGACCTCAAATCACAACTATACAAGAACGATGGACTCAATCTACCACAATAGAGTCACCCACCGGTGTAGACACATATACAAGGGCACTCAAGGAATCACTAGGCATGACCAGATACGGTGCAAAATAAGATGACATATAGGATTACGTAACCCTGGATCAAATAAAACGGAAGCATCTCTGCCATAAACCAGAACATTACCTGTGATAACTGTATCAGAAGCCTCAGCCTCAGGCCTGGCTGGAAGAGCATAACATCGGGGTTGAGCCCTACCACCTTGGACTACCTCTATGGGACAGCCTACAGCTGGCTGGTCTCCACCTCTAGTGGTCGGAGCTCCACCTCTAGCATATCTACCTCTACCTCTAGCACCTCTACCCTCACCTCTAACTGGTTGGGCAGTCTGTGGAACACCTGGTGCCTGAACCATAGCACGGGAACCCTACTGCTGCAACTGAGTACCCACCAATATCGGACAAGCCCTCCTGATATGACCATACTCACCACACTCAAAACATCCACCTAAGTGTTGTGGCTGAGGAAACTGAGACTCACCCTGGCAACATGAATGACCACCCCGAAACTTTGGAGCGGCGGTGCACTGATAGGATCTGGTGGTGCACTATAGGACTGATGATCAGAATACTGCATGTGAGAACCAAGGCCACTTGAAGCACCATGAGAAACCCTGAAGTGCTGATTGAAAGGGCCTAGGAGGATGGCCTCTACCATACAAATCCCTGCCTCCAGACGAAGAACCACTAAATCTGCCCGAATGACGGTGCCTCTTGTCCGACCCATGACCACCTCCCTGCGACAGAACCATCTCCACTCTCCTGGCCACATTAGCCGCCTCCTGGAAAAATAATCTCACTCCCAATCTCCCTAGCCATCTGAAGATGAATCGGCTGAATAAGTCCGTCAATGAACCTCCTCACCCTCTCTCTCTCTCTCGATGAGAAGTATGACAAGAGCATGACAAGCCAAGTCGATGAATCGGGTCTCATACTGGATAACAGTCATGGAACCCTGCTGAAGACGCTCAAACTTCCTCCAATAGGCCTCTCTCTAAGTGATGGGGAGAAACTTCTCCAGAAATAGCTGAGTAAATTCCTCCCAAGTCAAAGCTGGTGATTTGGCTGGTCTAGCCAAATAGAAATCCCTCCACCAAATCTTGGCGGATCCAGACAAGCGAAAAGTGGCAAAATCGACCCTATTGATCTCAACTATCCCCATGTTCCTGAGAATCTCATAACAACTATCTAGATAATCCTGGGGGATCCTTAGTAGATGCACCGCTGAAAGTAGTAGTAAAGAGCTTGGTGAACCCATCCAACCTCTACAAGGCATCGGCAGACATAACTGCTATATCACCGGTCTGAGCTACCACACCCGGCTGAATTGCTCCAACTGGCTGAACTACTGGAGTCTGAAACTGGGGAGCTACTTGCTCTAGGGTGCGAGTAGCAGGAGTCTGGGCTCCTCCTCCAGCTTGAGAGATAGACTGGTGCTACAGGAAGCAAGCTTGCCCGGGTGACACTCTCCATAAGGCCCACTAGACGAACCAGAGCATCCTGAAGTACTGAGGTAGCAATAAACCCCTCTAGAACCTGAGCTGGGCCCACCGGAACTGCTGGGCCGGAACCTCATCATCAAAGTCAACCTGAGGCTCCTCTGTGGGCGCTGCTGCCCTGGGCTAAGCTCTGCCCCTACCTCGGCCTCTAGCACCGCCTCACCCTCTACCCCTCGTGGGAGATGCTGCTGGGGGCTCGAGCTGCTGGTTAGTGGATGAGGAAATGCGTGTTCTTGCCATCTGCAAAAGAACAGAGTATAATTTCAATTAGCATTGAGAAACCAATCCACACGACAGGAAAGAATAAATGTGGAATGTTTCCTAACTCTGTAGCCTCTAGGGGATAAATGCAGACGTCTTTGTACCGATCCCTAATACTCTACTAAGCTTGTCCGTGAATTATGAGACCAAGGTAACCTAGAGCTCTGATACCAACTTGTCACGACCCAAATTTCCCACCCTCGGGAATCGTGATGGCGCCTACTCGTAGAAGCTAGGCAAGCCACTAAACATAGAAAATTTCTAACTCTTTCATTTTAACCCTTTTTAACAATCTAAATTAACAGGTATCCAACATTTAGATATTAACGATAAATGAAATCGAGCGGAAGACTTAATCTAATATAATAACCAAGGCCAGTACGATAATGACAACACACATCTCTACCCGGAATTCTGTGTCACAATATCACACACGGACTAAGATTACTACAACAAATGTCTGAAAGAAATACAACCTGTCTCGAAATCTAATGAAAACAGAGTACATATTAAAGTAGAAGAGAACGGCGGGCCTGCAGACGCTTGCAAGACTACCTCGGGATCTCTGGATGGACTAAAGGCAGGCTCCTCAAGTGCTACTGTCCAAAAACTGCTCCGGAATCTGCACATAGTGCAGAGTGTAGCATCAACACAACCGACCCCATGTGCTGGTAAGTGTCTGGCCTAACCCCGGTGAGGTAGTGACGAGGCTAGGACCAGACTCCAGATAAACCTGTGCAGTTATATAATATACAACGGAAAATAAACATGAATAAAAAATTAACATGGGAGGGGTACATGTTATGGGGGAAATATCAAATCTAGTAGAAACTTAAGAGAAATATGAGAGAACAATTCAAGATTTACAACAAAACCATAGTAACACTATTGCGGCGCGCAACCCAATCCCTATCATTTAACACTGTTGCGGCGTGCAACCCGATCTGTTTATATCACTGTTGTGGCATGCAACCCGATCCAATATAACATTATTGAGTCATGCAACCCGATCCAACATAACATTATTGCGGCGTGCAACCTGTTCCAACATAACATTGTTGCGGCATGCAACCCGTTTCATATATAGTATTATTGCGGCGTGCAACCCGATCCAACATAACGTTGTTGCAACGTGCAACCCGTTCCATATATAGTATTGTTACGGCATGCAACCCGATCCAACATAACATTTATATACTTTTAGCAACAACCATACCAAGAGTTCTGGCAAGGGACCAACAATAAGCTACACTATCCCGGCAAGGGATTCGACAGTAAAAGTAAATACATCCCGGCAAGGGAGAAACAATTATAACCAATCTTAACCCAACTTCTACTCATCTCAGTTAACACCAATACTTAATCATAAGTAATTTCTACGAAAATAAACTTAATCCTTGCTCAATATCGAGAATCATCAATGAAAGCATCTGTAGTACTATTTAAGAACACAAAATAAATTGCAATTTAAGACTCACGGTCATGCTCGACATCAACGTATAGATACTCATCACCATGCCTATACGTCGTACTCAACAAGAAGCAAATAGCAATAGGACACAACTCCTAATCCCTCAAGCTAAGATTAGACCGAACACTTACCTCGAACTTCCACGGCCAACTCAAGCCTCAAACACCGCTTTTCCTTTTGAATTCAGCTCCAAATCAATTGTATCTAGACATAATTGACTTAATAACATCAATAAATTCTAAACAATTCAATTCCAATGCTTAATTATAGTTTTCCCATCATTCTTTCCAAAAAGTCAAAAATTGGCCCCGGGCCCACTTGGTCAAAATACGAGGTTCGGACCAAAACCGATCACCCATTCACCCACGAACCTGAAATATATAATTAGTTCCAAAATTTGACCCCAAAACGATGTCTAAATCACAATTACACAAAAAGCCCAAACTCTACCCAAATTCCTAATTTTCTACCCTTAAAACATGATTTAAGCCTAGAAATCTAATGAGTGTTAATGAAAATTGAAGAAAATGAGTCTAAGATTACATACCTATGAATTAGTGGTGAAATCCTCTTTCAAAAATCGCCCAAATTTGGAGTTTGGAAGAAGAAGTTATGAAATTTTTATTAAATCCCGATTTGGCTTCTGTTTTAAAATCACTAGACATGCTTTCATTGCGTTCGCGATAGGCCTGTCACGTTCGCGAAGAGTTGGGCATAAGTGACCTTCACATTCGTGACATTGGGCTCGCATTCACGGAGCTTTGACTCCTCGAGCCTTTGCGTTTGCGGGCCAGTGGCCGCGTTCGCGTAGCACAAAATTCCCTTCTCGCTCACCAAGTTCAAAGGCCTTCGCGTTCGAAATAGCAGGTCCGCATTCGCGAAGGGAAACTCCCAAAACGCTTCGCGTTCGTGTCCTGTATCTCACGTTCGCGTAGAAGGAGATTTTCTTCAGCCTTACTAACCCTTCACATTCGCGAGAGTCCTTCCGCGAACGCGAAGAAGAACAAACCAGCACACCAGAAAACTGAAAACCTGCAATCTTTTACAAGTTCAAAACCTTCTAAAACCCATCCAAAACTCACCCGAGCCCTCGTGGCTCCAAACCAAACATGTAAACTATCTCAACAACATCATACGAACTTATCTGTGTGATAAAATCGCCAAAATAACCTCTTAAACAACAAATTTAGCATAGAAGTCTAAGAAAATCTTCAAAATTTCAAAGTAGGAATTTTCACTACTACGGGTCCGAATCACCTCAAACGACTTTTGTTTCTTACCAAATTTCACAGACTCATCTTATTTCACATATAAGACCTGTACCGGGCTCCGAAACCAGAATACGGATCTGATACTATCAAATTCAAAATGCATTTCATTTCCAAAACTCATAGAAATTTCCAGAATACAATTTTCTTTAAAAATTCATTTCTCGGGCTTGGGACCTCGGAATTCAATTTTGGGCATATACTCAATCCCATATTTTCCTATGGAACCTCCGGAACTGTCAAATCATGAGTCCGAGTCCGTTTACCCAAATCGTTGACCGAAGTCAAATTAATTTATTTTACATACAAAATTTATCATTTTCACAGATATTCACATATAATCTTTTCGGCTACGCGCCCGGACTGCACACGCAAATCGAGGTAATGCTAAAAGAGGTTTTAAGGCCTCGAAATGCAGAATTCAATTTAAAAACAAGTGATGACATTTTAGGTCATCACGAAAAGAGAAACTTGCATTTTCTTGTATATTTGCTCCTTGATGAATTATTGATTTGATTGTTTGAATGTGTTTATCTATTGTGGAATGGGCTGAACGCCTCGGTAGATTAAATAGATGCATCTATGGTTCGCACCATTCGACCCTCTGGCAGTGTATAGTTTAAATATTATTGGATCGAGCCGTACGTCCTCGGCATGATTTGCGCATGCTTGCATTGCTTGCCTTGGGAATTATAGATGTTGATATTTGCTCTCCCTGACTTAAGAATAAATGTATAAATGATGAAAAGGAATTTGGGAATTTCCTATAAAAGAAAGAATTGTTTACTCGCTTCATTCTATTGAATTACAATCCTGTTATAAAAATCCTAGATTTATTATATTATGGACGTATCACTATTGGACCACTAGTAAGTGTCGAAGTCGACCTCTTGTCTCTACTTCTTCGAGATTAGACATGATACTTACTAGGTACACGTTGTTTTCGTACTCATGCTACACTTGTTGTGCATTTTTGTTGCACAAGCACATGTATTCCGAGTGGCCTACTAGGTGTAGCAGCATGGATGATATGGGGACTAGGTGAGCTGTATTTTTCGAGGCGACCCACCGCCAGTATAGTCTCTTTTAGTGTATTGTATTTATTTTCTGTCCAATTTGTATTCCTGACAGTTATTGTACTTTATTCGATTCCTTAGTAATTGCTCATGCACTTGTGACACCGGGTTCTGGGATGTCTATGAAAGTAGTCAGTATTTTAAAATTGTTAAAGATATCACTATTTATTCAGTGGAAATTTATTTTCTTTAATGTTTAAAGGTATAAAATAAGTGATTTCAGAAATATTTAAATGAGAAGTTACTAGTTATTTATTGTTGGCTTGCTTGACAATGTTGTCCGGCGCCATCACGACCCTTAGTGAATTTTGGGTCGTGATAACATGGTATGAGAGCACTAGGTTCCCTTAGGTCTCAAGAGTCATGAGCGAGTCTAGTAGAGTCTTGTAAATCGGTACGGAGACGTCTGTACTTATCTATGAGAGGCTACAGGACTGTTAGGTGCACTTCCCTTCTTGATTCCTCATCGTGCGATTTGGTTCCTTTGAGGCTTATGCCTTTGTTTACTTCCTATTCGACCTTATGCAACGCGAAACACTTATTATAAATCAGTAATTGAGGAATTTTAATGGTACTACAGATGTGGTGCGGGATGTTTCTCCCCGCGTGATTGTTTAGGCTATTGTCATCGCCTTGTGGAAGGGTATTCTATTATTTCAGCTCAGTAGTTGTACTTCTTAGAGCGTTGAGGCTATGCACAGGTTGCTATAATGCTCATGAATGGCTATCACACGGTATTTGATGTGATGGTGGGATGTTTGTCCATATGTGGAGCAGTGTATGACTTGAAAGGAGGTCTACTCAGTGCATGATTCCGAGATTCGGTATTTCATTTCCGGTGAAGAAAAACAATTGTCCTATGAATGTCCAGATTTGGATCGATGGAGTAACGAGACTTGGTGTTTTCAATTGTGGTGGAAATTTTTATCTGTGATGCGGTGTCGTCATCCTCGATGGAATATGGTAAGGTCTCCAGTGTTATGATTTTCTGTAATTCGCCTTTGGGGATGGATATTGTGAAATAGTATTGGAGAAGCAACTGCCAACGATCGTGGTGTGTGATGGTTCAGGATCGAACTAGTGATTCTAATGGCGATGGCCCGAGAAAGATGTTTTTCGGGGAGATTTAAAGTCAGCGGTGATCTGTTGATTCAAATGCTGCAGAAATAGGGTTCAAATCAAGGCAACAACTGGGCATCAAGGGAATAAGAAGGACAAGTGGGAAGTGTCGTGCGATGGTTAAATTTCCAAGGAAGCCATGTGTAAGGAGCAAAAGTCGAATAGTTGCTTAAAGAATAGGGTTCGACCAAAGTGGCAGAGTAGTATATGGATTCGGTGGCAGGATAATTACATCCTTAAGGGAAGTTTGGAGTGATTTAGGAGCTCTAGTGGATGGTGATTGGGTTTACTGATTTAATTTGAAGTATTGGCTGTTATGCGGTGGGAGGTTGGAGATGACGGAAAGGAGTTGCTTGATATGAATAAGGATACAACATGACTTTGGATAGGCAGATATTGTCGCACATTTAGTTGATGTCCTCGAGGAGTGCATGGACTTGTGCAGCTGGTGAATGAGCATAGGCTCAGGTGGGTTATTTCCTGTGAGCAAGTCAGCGGCCGCGTGGTTGGCAAAGCTTCTGTGAAGGATTTTACTGGCTATCCGGTAAGGGGTGGAATATGTGGATGTTGATAGAGACTCAGAGTGTTCATAAAATGCTAATTGAAGGATTTCGAGGAATCTGGCAGTATAATTTCGTAAGGTCATGTCAGTAAGAAATAAAGAATCTTGGTGGGTTTCAGAGATGTGTAATAGTGACTTCAAGCTATGTGGGAGAGTCCCACCGCCTATGGTTGGATTGCATGGTCGTCTATTTGTAAGGTTTAGGATTACCAGCATATTGGTGAGTTATTTCAGCTAAAGGGAAAGAACATAAGTAGTAATTTGAGTGAAGGAATTGTTAAAGGTGTGCTATAGTTGGCCTTATTGGCTCATGTTCAGGCTTTGGAAAGATTTGGGATTTATGCTTCATACAGAGGTGATTTACAAGGGAAGTGATTCAGTCGGGTGCTTCGTGGAGATGGGTGTTCACATGAATAAGAGGCTCGGAATGTTCTATGATATTTTCAACTTGCAGTGTAGCATTCGAAGGAAAATGAGAAAAAGACTTCGGATTCATAGAGGAATTATCAGAATGGGTGTATCAGTTGAAGATGCGAATGTGCGTGCAAGGAGGGTGTGAAACAGTTCATGGGTTTGGAGATAATATGGTCTCATGGAATGGGGTTACTCAAGATGAGTGTGGATTTAGGTTGATGATGTAAGGAATGGAGCTATTATTGTCACACCTCCTTTTTCCTACACCCCCGGAAGGAGTGTATAAGGGAGTCTTTTCAATTTAAGTGACAATTGAAACGGAATTATTTATTTATTAAATTCAGAGTCGCCACTTAGGATATTTTATGGTTTCCCAAGTCACCGGTTCGAATCCCGAATCGAGGAAAAAATTGACTCTGTATTATAGTCTGCGAACACAGAAATCCGAGTAAGGAAATCTGTTAACCCGGGAGAAGGTGTTAGGCATTCCCAAGTTCCGTGGTTCTAGCACGATCGCTCAACTGTTATATTCGGTTTAACCCTCTGATTTTAAAACATTTTGAACCTATGTGGAATCTTAACTTTATAACCGCTTTTGATCATTTTAACGAAGATTGCAACGTCATTTAAAATACGTCTTGAACCACGTCACATAAATGCACCCGCGGTCCCCGACACATTTTATCCAACGTTGTTGAGATTTGGATTTGGGTCACATGAAATGCACACCCGAGTTTAAAGAAATTAATTATTAAAATAACGCGCCTAAAGCAACTACGCGTTTTTAACTTTGCGAGGGCCATGGAAAATTTGCTAAATGGCGCACCTCGAGTTCTAAGAATTTTAAAAGAAATAGTTAAGCGAGGGCCATGCAATTGTCATTTTTTTGGTATGGCACAACTCAAGTCTAATTTTAAAGGGTATTAGATTTAAGAGGGCCATAAACTATTTTATTATCTAATACGGCGCACCTCCAATGTACTTTGTGACAGTCTAACTTAAATAAAGAAAGGCCTAATGGAATTCAAAAGGGTGTTTTGTGTTAAAACTTAATCCTAGAAAATGGAATAAATAAACAAAGGGTCCGTTTCTTTTAGAACCTGAGCCCAAGAACTTGCAGTAACAAATGAACTAGTGATTTTAAAAATGATTTGTGCCAATCCTCGATAGCAGGCTCAATTCGTGAACATTTCGGCGGAAAAACAGAGACTCAAGATCGAATCCTTGTGAGTCCATATCAACTCATATAGAAGTTAGGTTTCACATTAATGCCAACTCAGAATATCCATCAACTAATACCACACTGGAATCATTTAGATTAATTTAACAAAAAGAAACTTTTGTTTCTATTTTTAAAACGGTCAGTTCCCTAACTATCATATACCAGCCACTTACATGATTTCTGATTCAACCAATTATCCAATTAACAATTTCAAAAATCGGTTTTCACATATTTTAGCATGACTCTCATCTTTAACATCGGAACAGATCATACTTGCACTTTAATTTCTGAGCTAACTTTCACACGTAAACACAAGGAATTCAAACTCATACAGACCATTTAATTGGTACTTCTAATTAAGTATAACAATGCAAATCCAAATTGCAGAATAAATAATACTTCATCATAACAACCCCCAATTTCGAGCTACAGAAAAACAAATGGCACCCTCAAGCAATCTATAGCATGTTTAACAGTCCATTCACACACGAGCTTCCATTTACAGTTACAGGGCCAAGAATCCAATCGTTCATTCCAAATGACCAAACGACCTTAAATTATTGAGCATGAGTAAACAGAATAAACATATTTGAAAGAAAAATACTGAATAATTTTAGAACAGGGGAAATTAAGGACATAAAAACAGCAGGAGCTAATAGAAGTTCAACATTAACCAATGTTTTTGTTTAAATTCCAGCTTAAATTCTCAACCCTATACACAGATTCAGTCTAGTTCTAACTTGTAGCCCCTTATTTGTTACAATGGTATGAGGAAATACCTGGAAATTGACAGAGGAAACAAAGGTGAAGAAGCAGTAGCTACAGCCGAGCAAAGACAGCAAAAAATAGCAGGAAAGAGCAACAGTTCCCAGCAAAAAACCAGCTCAATTCCAAAAAAATAATGTGTAATAATAACAAAGATCAACCAGAACTTCAGGTCAAACCCTTTCAACCCCCATCTGAATTAGAAAATGTTTCAGGGCTTGAAGACTTCAGAAATCATAAAGAGAAGAAGAAGTTTCAATGGAACAATAAAAAAACAGTACAATATTCAGAATCCCAGAATGTTCTTCTCCCTTTTCAGTATTTTCAGAATCTCCCTTCTATGTGTTTCAGAGTACCAGACTGCTGTGTATATGAACTTAGTGCCTCTCTCTCTCTCTTTCTCAAAATGTTCTGCTCTCTTAGGTCTGTATTTTTCAGCCTTTTTATGGGCATTCAATTAATGCAATCCCCATTATGAGTGCCCTTCTCTTATTTTAATTATCCCCACTAACTTGTTTTCTCTAAATTAATCAATTAGTGCCATTCCCATAATCAATTTCAGCTTTTATTTCTTTAATCATCCACTCAATTGTCCACTCAATTATACACTCAATTATACACTTAATTAGTGCAATCTTCCACTAGAAACTTCTTTAATTAGGTAAACAATTGAATTAAACTTTCAATAATCAGTCGATTATTATACACATTTAACCAAACTCAAGCTAATCCTTAATTTAACTGACTAAATTATTAAACGAGATATGATTTCCAAATTCTAAACAAACTAACCACACGAACTTATGAAACCGAGAACAAATTCACCAAACATTCTGAAAAACAAAACAACGAACAGAAGATAGTTTATACCAAAAGATTGGTCGAGTTTTCAATTGAAATCGACTAGAGAAAAGAAAAAGAGATGGGGAAAGACGAACAACAGAATAATACTAATGAAAATAAACAAAAACTAGGAAAGAACTCATCGGACAAGCTCGAACATGGATTTGACACTCTGAATCAACCCAAACTAATACCAAACGTTTGTTCTTGGTACAGAACAAGCAAGCATTATTATTTTGTGATGAAACAAGCTTGAATAAGCCCAGAAATCCAGCCAAATGATCTTTTATGCACTGGTCAGAATTTTAGGGTTCTAAGGCTCGAACTCAGATTCGATATTTGAGGAGTTTTAGATACATTCGAGGGAAACTAATGATATATTGGGCATGAGGGGGTTGTGGAGGTTATGAGTTGTCAGTTTGGGGTCGATTGGGTAAAATAGGGTTCGGGTCCGATATTTGATCTGAAATTTGAGGGATTCCAGGGATATTTGAGGGATAAGGTTTGTGGATTCGGAAAGAGGGGAGTGAAGGGATTCTATGGTGTAAAGATGGGGTGATTTGGGCCACCGAAACCGTCGTGAGGCAATTTTCGGTGGGCGGAAGGCGGCGGTTCATGGTGGCGTTACTTGGTCTCTAAAGGGATGAGAGATAGGGGGGATGAAATGGGAAGGGTCGGGTTTGGGGGGGTTTGATATATTAAATGTTTGATTTAATTAGGGTCGTTGGATGATTGGAATCCAACGGCTCTGATTAAATCGTAAATAGGAAACGGGGTCGTTTTGGTTTCATGGGGCAAGATCGGTTCAGGGGCGGGTCAGGGTCGAATACGGACGATGGGGCGAAGTTCTGGTCATTGGATGTAGATGAATGGACTGTTGAGATCTGTTGAAATCGAAACGACGTAGTTCTGTCCCTATACTACGTCGTTTCGATGGTCTCAGAGACCTGAAAGTTTGGACCGGGTATGGGGCGTGTTTTCTGGGCCTGGATATTTGGGTTTAAAGAACATCCCAAACTTTGATTTTTCATTTCTTTACTTTTCAAATTAATTCCTTCTTTTCTTGTTTTATTTTTTCAAAAATTAAAATCCTAAATTAAGTTATAAAACCAAAATTAATCTTAAAAATACTAATTCACTCTAAATTATAATTAACATGAATAATTAATACCAAATTAAAAGAAAATCGCAAAATTTGACATTAAACACTAAAATGGAAAAATATGTTATTTTTTGTGAATTTTTCATTTTTGTAAAACAACATTTTACTAAATTAACCAAAAAATGTAAAATCAAATCCTAAGTGCAGATGCTATATTTTTGTATTTTTTAATGCATTAATAAAATTAAATATGCACACAAAAGATATGCAAACAATCAGAAAAATCGCACAGTAATTCCTAGAATAACACATAATTAAAGAAAAGACCTAATTTTGGGAATTTTTTTGGAGTAATTCGTGTGAGGCAAAAATCAAGTGCTCATAATTATTATCTCTAAGGCAAGTTAAGGATGGATTAGAAGAAGTTAGATTGATTAGCCATGGTTGAATTGGCATAATGGTAGCGGTGATCAGTTCCTTCAGCATGATTAAGTTATGCATGTGATTTGTGGCGGTACATGCGAGGTTTGACGGCCGCCGTAATTAATTTTATTTGGAATTATTCAAGTATTATGGCCATGTTATGTGTAGGCGGATCCCGGAAGGGCTATGGTGGCTTAGACCACTACTTAGAGGTTTGTATATTCTATGGTTATGAGAATTCATCTGTGTGTTGCTATGTTTCTCCTGAAGCGAGTTAAGTGAAATGTTTTTTTATGATGAAGTGTCAATCTATTATTGTTTCCGAAGTTATGATAAAAATAATGTTCTATCGTATATTGGCATGTTGGGTGCAGTGAGTGGTATGGAACTTGAAGTGAGGATCAAGGTTTCAGTTCGGAGTTGACAAGGATGTCACGAGCTCGGATGAGCAAGAAAGGAGTTGGGATGTTTAAAGTAAGTTGGTAATGTCTTCAGCGTCACCTGAGATTGGTGTTTTGTGAAAGAGGCTTTGCATCCTGGTTAAGGATTCTTGATCGCTCTTCAGCGTTAGTGCAGCCGGTGGTTTGGATGCACAGGCCTATTATCTGTTACAGAAGGTTGTGGGAGCGTGCCCCACGGGAAGGTTGTATAAGTATGGCGTGTAGTCACTCGATCGATTGAAGAGTTAGGCCAAGTATGAAGATTGTAGTGATGCCGTTAAATTGAGAATTGATGCCTGAAGAGCACTCGTTTTAATGGGTTGTGGACTGTGGAGGATTATTCCGGTTATGATGGTTGTTCTTGTATGTTATGAGAAAAAAGGGGTGATTATGGACCTTTGAAAGGTTATTAGCCTGGTTCGGTGCGATCAGAATCAGCTTGAGGTTTGGATAGATTTAGATGTGAATATGGGCTCTATATTAGGCCAGATTTGTTCATTTTAGCAATGCACTCCTTATGGAAGAGTAGTCGGGGTGTTATTTCGTCGTCAGCTATTTCATGTAAAGATATATTGCGTCGTGTGAGTTGTGAGTCGGCTTGGTGAATTTATTATATGTTAAGGTTCCGCGTAGTGATGATGTTATATAAGCAGGATGGCTCTTGAGATTCAGATTGTATATCGCACCTGAGTTGTGCTTGAGTTTGTAGCTTATAGCGCTATATGTCTCCCCAGGGAATGGTATTATGTGCCTAGCGTGCTTGTGACCGATATTCAGTATTTTTGTTGTAATGAGCAATTTAGCTCGGTGTGTATCACCTTGTGTGAATTTTACATGTGGATCGGGTGGCACACCGTCATGGGTATGTTGTGTGGATTGGGTGGCACGCCGCCATGGGTATATTGCTTGGATCGGGTTGCACGCCACAACAGTGTGATGTTGAGTACAGCTCCCCATATATGTTTTTATGTGTTTTGTTTCCTATTTTTTCTGAGAAAACTCAAATTAGTTGTGTGCCCGCATCGCAGGTATGATTCGCGAGCAGGGCAATTGGATTTCCTTTTCGAAGTTCGTTTTCCTTATGTATCACGTTCGAGCTTGCAGCCTATTAGCACGTTATGGCATCATATGAGACTTTTGATCATGACCGGTGTGGCTTATTGCCTGAGCAGTTCGTACTGGGTGAGACAAGATCATTGGATTTAGGATCAGTACAATCTGATTATATGAAGTATATTAAGGAGCTAAGACCATTATTTGGTTCAAAATGAGGTGATGGTTCTTGTCAGGAGTATAGACCCAATGATTTATTAATTCAGCAGTTGGTTATGAATTTCTACACATCTCTTCCATCGTGGCGGTATTGTAAGAGTTAGAGCAAGACCTATGTATGCCATGGTGCAATGGGGGCATCAGAGTCATGAAATTTCGACTAAATTGATCAGAGAATGTTACTGTGGTCATGTGAGTAAAGTGGTGCAAGATGTGAATTCAGCTAAGGTATGCAGTCATGTTTTGGTTCTGTGTGTAGTTATTGATTCGGTGAGTGTATGTTGGAATAGGCCTGGCAGAGAATTCCGGATGTTGGAATTGGGCTCTAAGGCTTATTTTCCTAAGTGAAAAAGGGTATTTTCAGATTGATTGAGCTAGGGTGCCCAACTCAGTTGTGGTAGCACGGGTAGGTGCACGAGGTGTTAAACAGTGATTTCAGACTACTTCAGTGTAGTTCTTAGCACGTTCGAGGACGAACGTATGCTTAAGTGGGAGAGAATGTAACGAACTGACCGGTTGTTTTGAGCTCTAGCGTGTCGTTCATCAGTTTGAGGCCATAAGCAACTTCACTTTAGGTATTGTGACTTGTGCGCACGGTCGGAATTGAATTATGGGAAGTTCGGAGTTGATTTGGAAAGAGAATTCTCATTCCGGAAGCTTTAAGTTGAAAGAGTTAACTAAGGTTGGATTTTTGAGTAAACGACCTCAGAATCGGGATTCAAAGGTTCCAGCAGGTTCGTATGATGATTTCGGACTTGGGCATATATCCGGACTGGGTTTTTGAAGACCCGGGAACGTTTTGGTGCCTATTGTGGAAGTTAGCATTTTGTAAGAATTTCATAAGTTTGGGTTGAAGTGCAGTTCAGTGTTATCAATGTCTGTTTGGGTCCAAGTATAGGAATAGCTCCGTATGGTGATTTTGGTATTGGGAGCGCGATCGGAAGTGAATTCGGAGGTCCGTAGGTCCTTTTGGAGTCATTTGGCTAAAGATAAAAATATGAAGGTTTTTTTGGGGAGTTTGACCGGAAGTGAACTTTTTGATATCGGGGTCGGATTCCAATTCCAAAAGTTGGACAGGTCCGTAATGTCGAATATGACTTACGTGCAAAATTTGAGGTCAATCGGACGTGATTTGACGGGTTTCGTCATCGAATGTAGAAGTTTGAAATTCTAAAGTTCCTTAAGCTTGGATTGGGAGTCGATTAATGATTTTAGCGTTGTTTGATATGATTTGAGGCCTCGAGCAAGTCCGTAATGTGTTTTGGGACTGGTTGGGGTCCCGGGGGACTCGGGTGAATTCTGGGTGGTTAACCGATTGAATTGGGGTTGGAAAGAATAGCTGAAGCAACTGATATCTGGTATAACCGCACTTGCAAAGTTTTGGCCGCAGGTGCGGAGCCGCAGAAGCGGCCAAAAGAACGCAGATACGGTGGTGAAGGGTGAGGATGGGACCGCAGATGCGGTCAGGTCACTGCAGGAGCGAGACCGCACCTACGAAAGAAGGAGCGCAGAAGCAAAAATGGGTTGGGAGCCCCGGACCGCAGAAGTGGCAATTGGTCCGCACCTACGGGACCGCAGAAGCGGTCAAGAGACCGCAGGTGCGAAAGGACAAGAGGCAGTGAGCACTCTTTAAAAATTGAGTTTGGTTCATTTTCACTTCGGGTTGGACGATTTTGGAGCTTTCGGAAGAGAGATTTTCTTCATCTATGTCAAGGTAAGTTGTTTCCACTCATTAGACGTTAAATACATAGTTTTGTTTCGGATTTGAGCATGAAAATTTGGTAGAAACTTTGGGGGGAAACCTAGAAAATTGATATTCTTGAATTTTGACCACGATTTTGGACGTGAAATTGAGAGTAAATTATATATCTGAGTTCGTGAGGTTATGGGTAAACTTTATCTTCGAAAAATTTCGGAATCCGGGCACGCGGTCCTGAGGGCTATTTTGTCAACTTTTCGATCGGGGCTAGGAATTGTTATAAATTGGATTGTAATGAGTAATTGAACATATATTAATGGATTTGCATAATTATTGGCTAATTTTGGAGCATTGCGCACCGATTCGAGTCTTTGGAAGGGCGTGGAATGCCAGTTATGGAACTTCGGAGCGAGGTGAGTCTTCTTTCTAACCTTGTAAAAGGGAATTGTCCCCATAGGTGAGTTAATTGGTTATATGCTCCTATTTGCAGGGGCTACGTACGCACGAGGTGACGAGAGTCCGTGAGTAGCTACTATTATGCTTAAGTCCGGGTAGTTTAGGGCCCAAAAGCAAGCTTTCTTGTAATACTTGCAACCTTGTTGACAAACTTAAAATGCTTAAAACATATCGAACGTGTAAATGAATTTCTAAAAAAGGCTAGATATCATTTCTTGACTTTTAAAAGAGAAACTTGCCTTTTCCTGTATATTGGCTCCTTGATGAATTATTGATTTGATTGTTTGAATGTGTTTATCTATTGTGGAACGGGCCGAAAGCCTCAGTAGATTAAATAGATGCATCTATGGTTCGCGCCATTCGACCCTCTAGCAGTGCACAATTTAAATATTGTTGGATCGGGCCGTACGTTCTCGGTATGATTTGCGCATGCTTGCATTTCTTGCCTTGGGATTTATAGATGTTGATATTTACTCTCCCTGACTTGAGAATAAATGTATAAATGATGAAAAGGAATTTGGGAATTTCCTATAAAAGAAAGAATTGTTTACTTGCTTCATTCTATTGAATTACAATCATGTTATAAAAATCCTCGATTTATTATATTATTGACGTATCATTATTGGACCACTAGTAAGTGTCAAAGTCGACCTCTCGTCTCTACTTCTCGAGATTAGACGGGATACTTACTGGGTACACGTTGTTTTCATACTCATGCTACACTTGCTGTGCATTTTTGTTGCACAGGCACATGTATTCCTAGTGGCTTACTAGGCGTAGCTGCATGGATGATACAAGGACTATGTGAGCTGCATTTCTCGAGGCGACCCGCAGCCAGTATAGTCTCTTTCAGTATATTGTATTTACTTTCTGTCCAATTTGTATTTCGGACAGTTATTGTACTTTATTCGACTCGTTAGTAATTGCTCATGCACTTGTAACACCGGGTTCTGGGATGTCTATGGAAGTAGTCAGTATTTTGAAATTGTTAAAGATATCACTATTTATTCTGTGAAAATTTATTTTCTCTAATGTTTAAAGGTATAAAAGAAGTGATTTCAGAAATATTTAAAACGAGAAGTTACTAGTTATTTGTTGTTGGCTTGCCTGACAATGGTGTCCGACGCCATCACGACCCTTAATGGATTTTGGGTCATGATATGTATATGTGTGTGTGTGTGTGTGTGTGTGTGTCAATTAGAATTAAATAGTTTGGATAGGGTAAACAATTAGAGGAATATAATTGCACTATTTGGGATTGCTATTTACACAAAATAAAGTGAATTACAAAAACCATAAGATAAGATTCATTTAATTATGAATTATATGTAAGAACTCATCTTATTTTAGTACATGTGCATGGTAGAAGAAAAATATTTAAAGTAGGTTAATATTTATTTAATTATAATATATTAATCTTAACTATATCCCAAAGGTATCATTTAAATTGTTAAAAATAAAGTAAACTTTAATTGTGTGGTTAAAATTGAGGTGACATTAAAATCATTGAGCAAATTACAATCCAACTATTTTATAAGTTGGTAACTCCCAAAAGTGTAACGATCCGACCGGTCATTTTGAGCTTTTACACTTTGTTTGCCAGTTCTCAGGCATGACTAGCCCCGTGTGATGTATTATGACTTATGTAAATCGTCGGTTTTGATTTTCAAGGTAATCAGAATGAATTTGGAAGAACAGTTCTCGGTTTGAAGCTTAAAATTTGGAAGGTTTGACCAAGATTTGAATTGTTAGTAGATGACCTCGGATTGGAATTTTTATGATTTAGTTAGATCCTTTAGGTGATATGGTACTTAGGAGCGTGGTCAGAATTTGTTTAGGAGGTTCGTGGAAGGTTTAGGCTTGAATTTGCGAAATTGAGATTTTGGCATTTTCTGGTTGATAGGTGAGATTTTGATATAGGGGTCGGAATGGAATTCTGGAAGTTGGAATAGGTTCATTGTGTCATATGTGACGTGTGTTGAAAATTTCAGGTCATTCGGACGAGGTTTGGTAGACTTTTTGATCGAAAGCGGAATTTGGAAGTTCTTGAAATTCTTAGGCTTGAATCTGATGCACATTTGGTGTTTTAATGTTATTTTGTGCGTTCCGAAGGTTGTAACAAGTTTGAATGATGTTATGGGATATGTTGGCATGTTTGGTTGAGGTTCCGAGGGCCTCGGGTGAGTTTCAGATGGTTAAACAGATCAATTTTGGACTTTGGACTTGGCAGTTTTTGCTGGTTTTTATTGCAGACGATTTATTCTTCGCGTTCGCGGTCTGGGACTCGCGTTCGCGAAGGGTTTTCTCTGAGGCGGCAAATTTTGTCTTCGCGTTCGCGTTTTGTGCGTCGCGTTCGCGAAGTTGTGATATTGTGATTCTCCGCGTTTGCTAGACTTATGTCGCGTTCGCATAGAGGAAGAAGAGTAGTTGGGTCCCCAAGGCAATTAATCTACGCGTTCGTGTAGTAGAGGTTGATTTCGCGAAGTTTTGAGTCAGTTGTGCATCGTGTTCGCGAGAGGGTTCTCGCGTTCGCGTAGAAGGAATTCTAGTCAGTGAAGCAGTGTGCTTCGCGAACACGAGGGATATGCCGCATTCGCGATGAAGAAATATCTGGGCTGACAGATTATATTTTAAAGTCGAGGGTTTAAGTCCAATATCATAAAAGCCATTAGAGAGCTCGAGAGAAGGTGAAATTTGAGGGGATTTTCAGTGGAGCAATTGGGTAAGTATTCTTCACTCATATTTGGTTTAATTCCATAATTTAGTCTTGAATTTCATCATTTAATTTGAGGAATTAGAGTGAAAATTGGGGAAGAATGGAAGAAAAGTTTGAGGATTCTTTTGGGGATTTGAATGGGCAATTGAGGTCAGATATTGATGAGTTTGATATGGGTAGACACGTGAATGGATGAAGATTCTATTGATGTAATCTTTATCGGATTCCGAGACGTGAGCCCGAGGGCCGGGTTTGAGCAATTTCAGGGATTTTTATGTAAATTGGATATTTTTGAGTGGGCCTTGTTCCCTTAGCATATTTTAATAGTTATGTACTGATTTTGGTTAGATTTGGTGCATCCGGAGGTCGATTCGAGAGGGAAAAGCCATCGCGGGCTAAAGTTTGAACCGGATTGAGGTGAGTAATGATTGTAAATGTTGTCCTGAGGGTATGAAACCCCGGATTGCACATCATAGTGCTATATTGAGGTGATGCACACGCTAGATGACGAGCGTGGGGTCGTGCACCGTTGGGGATTGTGACTTAGTCCATCCCGAATGACTATTTTATCGCGTATTTAATTAAAAGCTATTTGATATCATCATCTTTTGGGCTGAATGCCATATTTGGGCCTTGTGCCAACTATTTGGACCCTTTTGGGGGTTTTTACTGATATTTCCTCACTGTTTTGACTTTATACTTGTACTCAGTCATGCTATATTCTATTGTTTCCATAACTCAGCCTGCTTTAACACTTAAAATGATATTTTAAATGATATTTTGGGCTGAGCATCATATTTTACTGTTGCCCGAGTGGCTTGTGAGATTCTGACTGAGTAAGGCCGAGAGCCTATGTTGTGAGGAAACACTGATTATGATTATGAGGTCGAGGGCCTGAGATTTGTACGCCATGAGGTGGCTTGTTGATATGAGGCCGAGAGCCTATGCGATTATGCCACGAGATGGCTTGATATTGCGCTTGAGCCGTAAGGGGCCTCTCCAGGAGTCTGCATACCCAGTGAGCGCGGATATCCATTGTGAGTGATATGATATAGCCCGAGGGGCTGTTGTTGTTTTATATTGTTCCCCGATGGGCTGATTACAAGTGATTGTGAGGTAGCCCGAGGGGACTGATTCTGTTGGTATTGTGCCCGAGGGGCGGTTCCTTATATGTTTACCCTTTTCTAGTTGTCTGTCTTTTACTTGCTTAACTGTTTAAAAAGGCAAATATTAAGAAGCTTAAACTGCACTTAAGTGACTTTACATATTTTCACGGTCTCATTGTTTTTACTGGCTTTTACTGCTTCTTTATAGCCTGTTGATGTGCCTTTACGTGATTTCTTATTGCTCAGTCTGCATTTATTATTATTACTCACTGAGTTGGAGTACTCACTTTGCTCCCTGCACCCTGTGTGCAAATTCAAGCGCTTCAGGTCCTGCTTGCGAGGGTTGAGAGCTTCCAGCAGATTCAGAGTTACACTAGGTGGCTGCTCAGTATTCGCAGCCTAGTACTTCTCCCTCTATCTTATTTTCTTCTGTTTTAGTTATATAATAGTTGAGTAGACTCTTTCAGACTTGTAGTATTATTATAGATGCTCATGACTGGTGACACTCCGATATCGGGCTAGGTCTATTCCGCAACTGTAGTATTCACCCTATTTAGGATTTTATTATGTTAAAGTCTTAATATTTATCATTATAATTGCTTCAAATGAATTGGAAGTGTGTCGGCTGACCTTGTCTTCACGAGAGGCGTCATCACGATCGGGTCCGGATTTAGGGTCGTGACAAAAAGTTAGAATATACTGGTTGTTAATAAATTATCATGTATATATATATATTAATTTGTCATTGTGTAATTTTAAGTTGGTAGAAGTTGATGTTGATGTGAGAAGTTATTATGTTGAGATAATAATAAAATATATTTTTATAATTTAAATTAAGATATTACTAAAAAAATTTTTAGCTATTGCTCTATATAGTATAACTTCACTCAGTTTCAATATATATGAGATAGTTTGACTTGGCACATAGTTTAAAAACGAAAAAGAAAACTTTTCAAACTTATAGTCCTAAAAGTTTTGTGGGGCCATGATATTTTTATGAGTGTAAGAACTTCTCATTATAGGTAAAATAAAAAATTTAAAGTTAAATTATTTCCAAATAAAGAAATGTGTCATTCTTTTGGAACAGACTAATAAGAAAAATATTTTATGTAAATTGAAAGGGAAGGAGTATTTATTTTTGGATCATATTGTATTTTTATTTGTTCGTATCACCAACTATATATGGGGTTATAATATTTAAGTTTATGTCAATAGTTATTTATATAATTTATTTTTTTTATTTATAGAATTTAGCAGAATTATAATATTATTCGCACATCGTGCATGTACTAATACTAGTAAGAAAAGAGAAGGAATGTTTTTCTTGTTCAGCTTTGAGAAAAGGGTAACGAACTATCTGGCATCTAAGCCAGAGATGAGGAGAGGATAAATGAGTTTCCAATTTTTCCACTAATTAAATCAATATACATTAATGGGACATTATTCAATATCAATCTCAAAAAAATAAAATTTCATAAAAGGCAATAGCCTTTTATTTTATTTTATGTTGGGTTTTAAAATAAAAAATGTCATAACAAAAGTAACATATGTACGGTTAAATCTAGAACAATTTACCACCAAGTCCGCATAATAATGAAAATAATTAAGCTTCGTTGACTTGTAAAAATACTAGTTTGTGCAAGAAAAGGGAGTACCAAGTCTTGAAAAAAAAAAAGAGGATTACCACGTTGATAAGTCCAATCTGATATATCCAAAATTTTATCTTTTTCTTTTTGTTTAAACAAAAATATCTAAAAAATTTAGGAGTATTACAAATGAGATTTTTTTGAAACCATTGCACACTACCCATAATTGTAAAAACGAAATATGTCCGAATTTAATTATGCTCGTAGGCTTTAAATGCATCCAAACGATGGGGATCTGGAAAAGCATATTCTTAAAACAAAAATCTGTTATGACTAGCTATTAAGGGTCGTTTGGTTGGAAACAGGTTAACTTATGATTACTTATTTTGGGATTAGTTATCTCATCCTTCCACGAAAATAAAAAAGATACTATAATTTCGAGATAATTAATCCCAAAATTAATTATACTATAATTTTATCTCAACCAAGCAAAGAATAAACTCAACTCAAATTTAATTCTAGGATTAATTATCCCGTATTTCTCGTACCCAACGAGCTTTGGGCCTTATTTGTTTGCACTTAATAAAGGTCTGAATCTTAATCATTCAGATCTCAGTTATTAAGTGCGTTTGTTTTTAAAGTCTGAATCTTAATTATTCAGATCTTAATCATTAAGTGTGTTTTTTTTTACTTCACAACCCCTTAATAGGTCTGAACAGGTATGTATGATTAAGATCTACTAGTCTTAGGGTACGCGCTTTGCGCGTGTACCTATATTAATAAATACACAAATTTTAAAAATTACATACATGTTATTGGATAATTTGTTTGAGTTATAAAATATAATTTAAGATTTTTTTTAAATAATAAATATTATTCCTATTTAGTTAGCTTAATAAATGAATTAATTTTATTTAGATGCCTTATTGTTATTTTGTTTGGACTTATGTCCAAACTTATGAAAATTGTTGATATTTACAATTCTTTAAATATTTATCAAATAACATAAATTAAAAATTAAATCTCTTGGTCTCTTAAAACTTTGCGAAAGAAAAAAATTGGCATTATACCTCTTAAGAATTTGATAGTGACAATGTAAAGCTTAAAGAATGAGTAATATTGAACTAATATTTTACAAGAAAAAACTTAGTATAAAAATTGTAGCAAGACGTTTTCATTTGTTAGACTGAATGCAAGAAAGAAACAAATGATAACTCATTTATAATCTAGTTGCCTTCTACAATTTTACCTTATTGATTAAAAATTATTTTTTCACCGATTTGAATCTTCTTCTTTTTTTACTATAATTATTTTTCTATATTTTATGATTTCTTTCACTGTTAATATTCTTCTTACAAAAATAAAATTTATGTAATTTAAGTGTTTTGACAATTTAACAAAAAAAATTCTTATATGATAAATTTGTAAAATAATTGAATCGGATTCGTTTACTAATTAATTAATTCAAAAACTTAATTATTTGTTCTCAACACTAAAAGAAATAACTTATTTTTTCTTAATTCAAAATTTGAATATTTGCTCATTCTAATTTTTAAATATTTGAAAATAATTATAATTTTTCCAATAAGAATTCGATTTACAAATAGTAAGAAAAACATATGTTTTGAATCTTTATGTTTTTAGAATTCGTTGCGTGCTTGACTCCTACATAATTTTGCTAACTCACGTTTTGCATAATAAAGAATCTTATAGGAATAGTTCAATACAGCTTTAATATTAATGGGCTTTACATAAGGAAAATTTTAATAATAAAATTTTTGTTGATTTTAAAATCCTAAAATTAGAAAAATAATTAAATGACTATTTTATCTAGTATAAAATTTATTTTTAAAGGGCAAAATTGACGAATGATATTTCGCTAAGGACTTTTATGCTAATATGTAGATAAAGATTTTAATGCCCTAATGAGATGTACAATTGCTCCAACTACACCAAATAGTTATGATATTTTGGGACGATTCTAATTAAATCTGTCAAAATGTTAATGTAACATTTCAATAAACGGAGAGAGAAGAAACCAAAATTAAAAATAACAATTTATTAAAAAACTTATTTTGCCTATTTTTTCGCTTTTGAATATCAAATTAGACGATAAGTAACAAAAATAGACTAAAAAGTATAAAACTTACGTATAATTTGGATTTGCCCAAAGATAAAATTTTATTATATTTAACTATTTAAGTTCAAGCATAATTTATATTATTTATAATAAAACAAAAAGGGTAAAGACATAAATAAATATGCCTGACGGGGATTTGGCTAAAGATAGAATTTATTATATTTAACTATCTTAGTTTGATACTAAATATGATTAAATTATTTTTTATCAAAATAAAATGGCCAGAGACTTGGAAAAATATTGCCTAACGTGCGGTTCTTAACATGGTTAAGAAGAAAAACTTGGAAACTTTGAAGGATTTAAGAAGAGTCCTAATATTTAGGATCTTGTACATAGTTAAAATAAGGAAGTATTTAATAAATATTATATTTTTAGTTGATTTCAAAGTTCAAATTTTTAGAAAAATAATTAAATGACTATTTTGTCTAGTATGAACTCTATCTTTAGAGGGTAAAAAAGGCGAACGACATTTCGCTAAGGGCCTTCGTGCTTTTAATATAGTATAAATAACAGAGACTTAATTTCATTAAGATGCTATCACATATTCATTATTAACTGCTGTCATCGCCTACCATTATCAACTACCACCATGCGGCCACCAGCACCATACTCAACCACCACCACCTCCTCCTCCACCACCACCTTCATCACACCACCATCATCCTCAATCATAACCGCCACCATTATTGACCATCGCCACCCACTATCCCCACCACTCCGACCACCATCATTCTACCCACAATCAACACTCATCCACCTCAACTACCACAACTGGCCACCCCATCACTATCAACAACCACAGCCGGCACTGCCCATCATTATATCCTACCACCACCCACCCACCCCCTTTCTCAGTCACAACTACTACCACCAACCCGCTATTATTAACTATCACCATCACAATCCTCAATCATAATCGCCACCACTACCAATCACTACTAGTTACTAGCATAAACCACCATCATCAACCAAAACTACCACCAACCACCGCCTCTAATCGGCATTCACCCGTTAGCCATCACCACCAACAACTATCATATTTTAAAAAATTATATATTTTATTGATAGAATATTAGATTAATTAGTATTTCATTTAAATTTTATGTTTATTAATTTTCAAATAAAGATAAATTTTATACATTCTGATGTTAAAAATCAAACAGTCTTAATTATTTAGTATTTAGATCTTAATACACATCTTAATATATTCAGATGTGCATTCAGATTCAGATGTAATACACATCTTGATATTCAGATGCGTATTCAGATTCAAATGTCTTAATCTTAAAAGAAAACAAATGAGGTTAGTGTTATTAGTAAAAAAGATTCGTAAATGAGGAGTAGAATAGCCCGGTTGGCCAAACTGCAAAAATCAGTTTATTTTGAGAAGTGCTTTTTTTCAAAAGTGCTTTTCTCAAAAGGACTTTTGGTGAGAAGCAGTTTGTGTTTGGCTAATTAGTTTGAAAAATACTTATGAGTAGCAATTAGTGTTTGGCCACGCTTTTAAAAACTGATTCTAAGTGTATTTTTCTCAAAAGTGCTTCTCAAAAAAGTGCTTTTGGAGATAAGTTATTTTTTCTACATCTCCAAAATTGCTTTTCCTCAAAAGCAATTTCTTTCCTTTTAAAAACTTGGCTAAATACCTTAATTTTTAATAAATATGCTTTTGACAAAAAAAAAGTTTGGCCAAAGAGACTAGAAGTCAGCCAAATGCCTGATCATTTTGCCATGTGATTGCTTCAGCTTTTCTCTAACTTGCTTCTAATTTCGTGCCCCGAACAAATGCCATCGGGGCGTAATCGGGACGTCAAGTCTTTGAATGACCACTGCTCTTCATCTTTTTGGCATGTCACAACATATACGATGGAATTAAGAGATTTAATTATGCAAATAATAAATTGCAAGCTGAAAACTTTTTTTTTTCCCAAACTTTAATTATGACCAGAGAGTAGTATAGAGTATTGCTTAAATCACGTATTCGAAATAAGTATCTTTTATGTCCACGAGAGTTGTACATATAAACTTTGCGTGATAATAATTTGAGTATAACTATCAATGTGAACAGTTATATTAACTAGGGTGTATATAGGTCGGGTTAGTTTGAATTTCTCAATTACCAAACTAAATCAATTGTGTTGATAAAAATTGTACGGGGTACCCTATTTGGTCGCTCCCATTTAACATATATCTATTTTTTTTTAAAGTTTTAACTTGTACCCACTTTTTAAACAATTTCAGCTCCCTTTCTCCTCCTTCGTTTTCTTCTTCTTCTTTCTTCTGCTACTATTGGTGCTGCTATGAAACTTCAGTTCATGAGATGATTGCCATAAGTATGTTTATCAGATTATTTAAAAATAAATTATAAATAATTACTTAAGTTAGTAGACAATAATTTGTGAATATTTCCACATAATTCTGTTCTTTTCACGTTTATTGTTTCCAAAATTTATGATTTAGATACTGTTGGCAATCTGATTATTTTATAGTAGTAATACATATGAAAGAATAAGGTGATTATTTATCTAGTATGTTAGAAAGCTTTTTCAAAAACTTCAGCTTATATAGTGCTGAAGTTTTTACAAATGAACTAAATAACTTCAGCATCTTCTGCTGAAGTTTTTGAAAAAGCTTATCCAGGAGAAAAAAACTTCAGTTTATTTAGTGTTGAAGTTTTTATAAATGAACTAAATAACTTCAGTATCTTCTGCTGAAGTTTTTAAAAAAACTTTATCACAAAACTAATGAATCCAGGACAAAAAAAAACTTCAGCTATTTTAGTGCTGAAGTTTTTACAAATGAACTAAATAACTTCAGCATCTTATATAGGACAAAAAAACTTCATCGTATTGCCTTTGCTACTTCAGGCCCGTCTACTAGAATGCTGAAGTTTTGCGAAAAAGTGGGTACGCTTGTATTTTTTTTTTGCAAAGGGGATACAAGTTAAAACGTGACCCAAAAAGCGGGTATAGTTGCAAATCCTCCATTGTGTTGAGTTATTAAATCTGAAGACCAAACCAAACCAATAAAAGTTGAATTTTTAAATCTCGATTTTCTCATGTTTTTCGAATTTTCGGGTGATTTCGTTTTTTTTTCATAAAGTCTTCATAGCACAAAACATAGAATTTGTGCCCCAAATATTTCTTTGATCCTAGTAAGACATAACTATATAAGATGTTTTTCAGGAAAATAACATAAAATATGAGATCAGTTATGGCATTGTACTAAATATTCAACAATTAATATAATAAACATAAAACAAATATAATTAATAAGTCATAATAAAAATATAATCTAAAATTATTAAGTTGCTAAAATAAGTACGACTAACAAGCACAAACACTATTTTTACATGATTAAACACTATAATTTTTTTTTGTATTTTATTTAAACCATGAAAAAACTTTAAAAAAAAATAAATATCCAACACTATTGTCATTCCTACTATAATTTAATTGAACGTCTTTTATTAGCATTAATATTGATTTGGTTTTGATTTTGAAATTTATTTGAGTTACTAAAATTTATGGACTATAAAACTTATTGTAGAATTCAAAAATTATAAGTTCAAGCTTGAAATAATACGTTAAGATAAAATTATGAAAAAGTTTAAGAAATATTTATAAACTACACTACAATAAATATTTTATGTATTAAATATATTAAAAACTTCTATACATATAATGTCGGGTTGGTTTGGTTTCAGTTTGACTTTTTTTAGTTAAAACCAAACTAAACCAATTATGGTCGTTTTTTTTTATTCCAACACCAAATCATAGTCGGATTTTTTTCTCAGTTTTATTCGGATTATCAGTTTGGACGGTTTGTCGGTTTTCTTTGTACACCCATAAGTTAAATTTTGGTTTCAGATTTCTTGATTAAGGCCCCGTTTACCCATTAAAAAAATCTTTTTTAAAAAAATATGTTTGTCCATTAAATTTTACAAGTTTCTGAACTTTTTCAAATATTTCAGGATTTTTTTCTGACTCACAAAACTACAATATTTTTTCAAGTGAAATGCATGTCCAAATATAGTTTCAAATTTCAAATATCATTTTTCAATTTAACTCCAAATACTACTTTTTTTCAAAAGTTACAATTTTCATTTCCAAACGCCTACTAAGTATTCAAAGAAAACTTTTAATAAGTGAGGTTATAATGTCTTTTAAATAGATTATGTTCTTATTTGGTGTAGGTATGTATATAAAATATAATTAACCATGTTTTGATATGGATATCACGTGAAATCAAGATATTCTATAATGTCTTCTCATAATTGCTGTGTAGTTAATATTAAAATAATCTTTTTAACTGTCAATAAATAAAATTAAACATGCTTTGCTGATGGCGTGATAGGCAATTACTATCCTTGTCCATGTCCATGTTAACTGTTTAGTTACCTTCTACATTGATTAAATACTTATTCATTTTATTATTAATATTTCCTTCGGTCCAAAATAAGTATTTTTTTGTTGTTTTCACACATATTAAGAAATTCACCTTTTAATATTAATTAGCAATGAAATTTACTATATTAACCTTTACTATCTCTTCACATAAACACTCCTAACACATACTACTACAACACTAATTACTCAAAGGACAATGTAGGAAAAAAATAATTAATTCATTATTGAAATCTGAAAAAATCTTTTATTTTGGACCACAAGAAAAAAGCAAAAAAATCACTTATTTTGGACCAGAGGGAGTAATAATATGTATGATTTTCACGAAATTGATGAATTTAATACATCGAACTATTCAATTTCAATTTTTGAGATGTTATTTTCTACATCAAACTATTTTTAACACTTTATTAAAATATTTGGAATTGTTATCAAAGTATCACAACAGTCAAAATAATATTCCAAAGGTACCTTCAGGGATATCCGATGAAAAAAGCTAGTAATACTATAAACTTCGTAATTCATATCACATTCGGTTGGATAGAGAGAGCAGTCACTCCATCTGTCAATTATTTTGCATTATACTTTCGAAGTTCAATTTCCCTTAAATTAAAGTTTGATCATTACTCTTTGAAATATTTTTAAAATTTAGGAATTGACAAAAAAATTCAGCTTCTATTATTTTTCAGGCAGCTTCTAAATCTTCAAATAAGATTTTAAATTATGATTTTATATAGGGTGGACATAAAATTCGAAAAACCGAAAAAAATCGGATCGGACCGAATTAATTCAGTATTTCGATATAATTTTTTAAAATCGGTTCTCATACGATTCTCGGTATTAAACTTTCCATACTTTGGTATACTGAATTATTTAAGTAAGCCATCCTGCTGGCCAACCCAAGTTATCAATTCTCTGCCCAAATCAAACTTGTTACCATTTTGTAGTTACTTTCGTGTAATTTTTGTTTTTGTGGAATTCTTCGTACTTGCAATTTGCAAAGGAGCAAACAAGAAATATGGAACTTTGGTATATATACAAATACAATTGAAATATCGAATACTAAAATTTTTTAGATCCGAACTACTAACTTTCAGATAATAATTTAAAGACAAAAAATTTACAACAGAAACGCCGACGCCGCACGTCCTCATCCTCCAAAAAATATCTGAATCTTCATATGGAAAAGTGGGCCCGGAAGCCATGGATCGGAGCTTGAGGATCCGCACTTTATGGTGCTTGCCCCCTCCTCTCTTCATTTTAACTTCACTCCAAACACACGTTATTCCCTTCTACTTGTTACAGTTTCCTCCCATTTCTCTTTAACTAATCCCTTTTTCAACCTATCCTATATATTGTGTATCTGAAAACATATGCATAGTCAAATCAATAAGCTTGTGAGTAAATGCTCGTGTTTTGTTCTTTGAATCAGTACTAGGTATGTCTTTTTCCTATCTTCTCCACTATCATGTTTTTCTTTTTAGTTTTCAATTTTCAATTTTCTCTCAACTTTTCTGGAAATGGGTCTATCTTGAATTGCAATTTTCTTGTGAAATGACGAGTTTTTACCTTCTTTTTCTCTTAAGTTTGTTAGGTGAATTTTACTTTTTGAGCTTAATTAGAATGTGATTTTGCTCATCGAATATTCTGATTGATGAATTCCTTAGATATTCAATGAAGTTAAAAACTTCTTAACATTTTCAGTTTAGCTGTAATGGTTTGTGCTCAAAGTTGTCTCTTTAAGATTTGAATGCTTTGGGTTGACATCAAATGCTTTAAAGCTAAGAACTTTTAAGCATTTTCATTTCAGCATTTATGGTTTTTGATAAAAAGTGTCTCTTTTATTAAATTTGAATGCTTTGGATTGACCTAATTTAGGTAATGATTGTTGGAGAGTTAGTTAAACGCTTCCTTTTTGTTTCCCGTTTGGATTAACTAAACCTAGTTTGAGTTTCTGGATAGTCTAATTAGCAATGTGTTATCTTTCGTGGTGGCTATAATGCATAAAAAAACTTTCCAAAATGGTATATTTTTTAGTTCATCAGGTCTTTTCCAGGCAACAACTTCCTTTATTGCGTATACAATTATGAATACTTTTCTTTTTTAAAATAGATTCTTTCATATGGAAACACTTAGAAGGTGTAACTCAAGTTTTGCTTTTCAGTAGCCTGAAGAAGATATGTTTAAAAGAGTCTCTAGGCTGAGTTATAATACTAGTTTCCTAGTTTTGGGGAATGAAATTTGGTTTTAAACCGAAACCGTCTATCATTCCAAAATGGCAATTTGGTTTTGAGTTAGAATATTATCCTTATCAAGGTTTGCACAGTTAATAGAGCTAGAGAACGTTATTGTGAAACAGTGAATCACGGTAATTGTCGCGGTTAACATGATGCTGTATGTTAGCATCAAGATGCTAAAACATAGTGCTGTATACTGTGATATCGTCTCATGCTTGCTGTGGGGATCCCTAAGGCTTATTATTATTTTTTTTAGGAATTTCTTGATTTAGAGAAGACCTTTTCATGTAATGGTTTCCCACCGCCTTATAGTTGATTACTTTTATCTGCAGGTTAAACATATCTTCTTACTTCATCAGTTTGAGCTCTCCTGTAAAGCGATTATTGGATTTAGATGAGAAGAGCTGCAATGTGCTTCTCGCTTTCACAGTTTCCTCGATGTAGTGTTCATACCCTGACTAACTCATGGTGGCAAAGTTTTCACCATATAAGTAGGATCAATAGGGGAAGCATTAGCTCCAAGGTTCTTGCCTCTGATAAACATGGGCTGGATGGTAGATATAATAGTACTGAGAATAGACAGACCCTAACTACAAAAGCCCAAGGGAAAAACAAGGCTGCTTTTAGCAGAAAAACAACTATCAGGCATGAAATATTAGATGAAACAACAACTTCTAAAGTAGACATATATAATTCAGAAGTAACTGAAATAGGATGTACTAAATATGTTGATATTCGACAGATAATTGCTGAAAACAAAGATTTGGCCAAACTTATGACTTTTATCATTTTTGATATTGAGACTACTGGGTTTAGTAGAGAACATGAAAGAATTATCGAGATTGCATTGCGGGATCTTCATGGGGGTGAAAACAGCACATTCCAGACATTAGTCAATCCTGGATGTAGTGTTCCAAATTCATATATCCATGGAATTACTACTGGTATGGTCAATCGACCTGATGTCCCCAGGTAATTTGTGATAAATATTGCTGGGTTGTTTCACATGCTTCCTCTATCTCATTGTTTCTTGACTTTTCTTCACATAATCCTATATGGGATTTACAACTTGTCTAAGTAAGAGTTCTCTTGGAAGCATACTTCTTGTCAACATCTGTTCATTACATGTATAATTCGGGTTCACTCTCCTAATGTGTTGTGCTATTGGCTTAATGGGTGGGCTTGTATGTCATAATGCATTATTTAATTTCCAGTGCTAAGGAAAAGACCTTTATTTGAGAAGTGAACTATCTGACAGATTAGTGCATACCTTGGTGAATTACTCTCTAGATGAGATTATGTACTTGCATATTTTCCCTGCTCTTAATCATGGGTGTATATGCCGATAATTTACTAATTATCAGACAAACTTATAAATGTACTAGACTTAGTGTCGTGAGAATTAAAACAGCCTTTGGCTGAATAAAAGTAGAGTAGCACGCTGGAAAATATCAATTTACTTCTATCTAGAATAGGCTACTCTATGACTCTTTTTATGATAGTGGTATTGAAGTAAGGTAATAGCTCACACCATGTTCTGCCATACCGGTATATCACCTCATATGTATTGTTTGAATCTGTGGCTATGTTGCTCGGACTCTCCGAAAATGTGACCTGATATGTGTCGGATCCTCCAAAAGTAGTGCATTTTTGAAGGATCCGACACGGGTGCGGCTACATTTTGGAGAGTCTGCGCAACATAGATCTGTGGTGTATATCCTTTCTTCCTTGCCTTGTTATGCATCATATAGTGTCTCTTTACTCTGATGAACAATCCTGGCTTAAATCATATCATCGAAATTAAACAATACCTGGTTGTGCAACTTCAATCATGAATAGCTAAGTCGTGGAATTAATTTTCTTTTTACGGAATTCTGGTCATAAGACCTAGCAAATTCGAAGTCTCAAATAAAAGTTATGTTCTCTCCTTGGAGATGTACATGCAGAACCATCTTTTGACTGAATTATACAAGAGCCAAGAAAGTCAAGTGGTATAGCAGGACTCAACTATTCACACACACATTGAATGGCCTGTCTATGTTGTGAATAGAGACTATATGTTCCCTTTACCCTTGTTTGGGAATATGTTTCTTCTTATAATGCACGTATAAAATATCCATCTTTGGCTGGTTAGCAGAGGAGCTTGTGATATTCTTTTATATAAGAACAATATATTTTTATCTGTTAGTATATCTTAATCCTGAGGTTGGAGTTATTTTGCTCTCATACTCTGCTTTTCATTTTCAGGATGGGGGACCTCATTCCCATCTTATTGCGGTATGTAGGAAGCCGCCAGAAACCTGGTGGATGTGTGGTGTTGGTGGCGCATAACGCTCGCGGTTTTGATGTTCCTTTTCTAATTAAGGAATTCAGTAGATGCTCTTTTGATATTCCCCCAAATTGGTTGTTCGTTGATACTCTTCCTTTGGCACGTGAAGTCATGAAGTCCGGAGGTCTTTCTACTTTGTCTAAATTTGTGTCTGTTTCAAAAATTCCGATTGCTTTGGAAGTTCTTATCTTGATGTTTTTACTTTCGCTTTCCAATTAGGCGCAAAGGTTCCTCCAAAAGTCTCGTTGCAAGCTCTAGGTCAACACTATGGGATCCCATTAGCTGGTTCTGCTCATAGAGCCATGGTGGATGTGCACATGTTATCAGCAGTTTTTCAACGGCTGACTTTTGACCTGAAGTTGACAATCCCTTCTCTTATTGAAGGGCATTCCTTTTGGCCATCAGAAGTAGGCAGCTCGAAGAAGAAGAAGAATACTAGGGAAACATAGAAACCATATTCAGGTAGTCCAAGTAGTCAGCTGTCAGATTCTTTTTAGGGAAGTTATTGCTGTAAACAAGTCATAGAATTAGCTCATTCTTCCATTAAATAGGCTGGTCATAATCAACTGTTGTTTATGAGCCTTGGCATTGATCTTTGCCATTCTTGTATTTAACTTCTCTTTCCCTACTCAGGAATTTGAAAAATCATGTTTCATTTGCAGCTGTCAAATGGATTTCTTTGTCTTTCATATGACTAAGTTAGGTATGAATTAGTACTCGGATTATAATCCCGGTACTATTTTGTCCGCGTACCAAACGACCCGTAAGGAACTCAAATAGAGATCGAAATGCACTAAAATCATCTCACTTTTGACTCTCTTCACTCCGTTGCTTCAATTGGAGTTCAGGACCAACGCTGATGATGATTGTGAGATGAAAAAACCACATCGTTGGGGCAACTTTTTCTATGACGGAGAGATCTTCTGAGTAAATTATGATATCCATAATCGTTGTTCGTTTATTAATTCCGAAGAGTGGAAAAAAAAAATCTAGGACTAACAATATTTGAATGTATTATGCCATCACGTTGGGTCGTGTAACAATTTTTTTTTTTGTCTGAATAACTGGACCGTCAGTTTTCACCAGAACACAAACACGGAAAAAAAATATAGAGATATTGCTCTCGTTGAGAGTCGAACTCAAGACCTCCCGCTTACTAAACGGGTGCTCTAACCAACTGAGCTACGAGAGCCTCTGATGTTAGTATTTGGTCTGTAATATATCTTCTATCACGCCGGTACACAGCCCCCCTTTTTTTTTTTTTTTTGAGATCTGACCTCTATGACTCGAGAAGCGAAAATGAATCCTTCACTCTCACTCCCACTAAAGTTTTTGCTTACTCATAAAGGCCTTTGTCTATAGTCTCTATATTAATCTTGGACTATAGACAGTTTCTGTAGTTCTTGTGAAAAATTCGTAGCATCTCTTTAGGTCTTTCTACTTGTCTAAATTGGTCTTTCTTTGAAAAAATGTTACTACTTCGGAAGTTCTAATCTGGATATTTTTTCAAATTGCATTCAGGTTCAAAGAAGAAAAAGTACCGGCTTAACATAGAAACCATACTTTGATTATCCAAATAGTCAGCTGTAACAAATTCTTTCTAGGCAAGTTATTTCTGTATACAAGTGATAGAGTAGCTGAAGAAGGTTGCTTATCAGCCTTTGCATTGATCTTTGCACTCTTGTATTAATATTCTCTTTCTTTACTCAAGAATTTGAAAATTCCAGTGTTATTTGCAGCTGCGAAATGGTTTTCTTCACTGAATCAACTAAACTTCAATACAGACTAATTGATTTCGACAGCATGAATTTTATATACCAACTTTGGTCTTCATATTCAGAGTATTCTTCATAGACAAACTATTTTGCGCTGTTTTTCAACATATGCAACATTCTTTAATATGAGCTTGGAATTGGTTATACCTTATGGAACTCACTTAGACACTGAAATGCGCTATAATCACCTCATTTTCCACTCTCTTCACTCCTTTGTTGTTTCAATTGGATCCAGAGCCAATGTTGATGATTATTGTGAGGTGAAAAAGCGACATTGTCTGAGCAACTTTTTCTAGTATGAAGAGAGATCTTCACAGGAAATTACAATATCCTCTATTGATGTTCTTTATTACTTCCCACGAGTGGAAAATAAAGGACTCAAGACTAAAATCTTTGAACATATCACGTCATCGCAGTCAATTATTCAAATGGAAAAGAATACAATCTGTATTACCATCCGTCAGGGCGAATATACAATTTTTATAGTTGGTCTAACTGTAAACGTGGTGCTCTAACCATTTGAGCTATGGGACCTTGTTTTTTTCTTTTACTTTTTTTTTGGGGGGGGTGGGTGGGTGGGGGTGGGGGTGCTGTTTCAGTAGAACAACTAAAAGTGAACATAAAAGATGCAAATTTGCTTTCATTAGAACAACTAAAAATGAACATAACAGATGCAAAACCAATCTGCAGGGGTTCATCTAAAAATGTATGGCCGCAGATATAGAACACGATATATTGCCAGGCATATAATGTCCAAAAGACATCAAAATTTTCCTAGGGTAAAGAATAGTATTATGCTCTCTAACGATAAATGCTCTATACAGGATCCCTGGAGGTCTATTGATTTCTCGAGTATACAAACCTTACCACTAACAAATACAGAAAAATTAAAGGCACTAGCACAAAAATGATATGGGCTAGCTCACCTCATTCTTCCACTTGTCACAAATGTGTCAGCGTGCCTTCATTATGTAGTATTGTGAATACAACATTATGCAAAGTTTGTAGAAAATATTTTCATGAATCAGAATAATATCTCCTTCAAAATTAGGAGGACCAGCATTATGAAGCACATGATTACTAGAGCTGTGGCACACATGACCATTCCACCTTGTTTCTGAGATCGTTCAGCCTGCAATCCAATCAAGCCCAACATAACATTACATGAAATTACTGCCCTAATCAAGAAAACATTAAATGAAATCACAAATCAGACAGTAAAGCTGGACAATCTACGAATTAGAAGGATGCAAAGGAGAAACCACAGTGAGACCTTTTGCAGTTGTTTAAGACCTTCCTCAACTGTTGATGCAACATTTTGAACGTTGTAGTCTATCCTATCTACGATAGTACCCTGTATATAGACATTAGTTAAGTACACCAATAACCTGTGCTGAAGCACAACTTGGTGAATATGAAAAAGGTGTTGTCAGTTCAAACCTGGTCTATCACCAGAACTGACAGATCTTTCATAATTTGGGCAAGTTCATTGACCGATTCAACAACCTACCATATAAGCACATGAAGGCTAAGTTAGAAAACAATGACATGCACATTTCAGATAACCACTGAGAAGCAGCAACCAATATCACCTGCTGTATTTCTCTCTCTCTTTCGACTGTGAATGCCTCGCTTTTCTTGAGCTTGGCCATCTGATGCTCATTAAATCCCTGGAAAGACATTTAGTGCAGTCACAGTTTTCTCGTGAGAAAAACTCTCCAAGGTATCTCCTAAAACCATTCTTCAAAGGAAGCAACAAATTTTAAGGATGTAAAACCCCAACGACCCTCCAGCCACAGCCATACGAAATAACGAGAGTTCCAAAATGAGAGAAGCCAATCAAACAAATATCATAAAAGATTAGGCTCTATTGCCACAAGTAACTGATGTTAAAACAACAATTAATGTTCTTTCTTTACACCTTAAGCGTTCACCTGAGATAGTACCGGGAACATTCAGTCCCCACGATACTGCTTCAGCTGGTATCAGAATTAATCAACTCATGTCTGATCACTTCCAACATAACATAAATAGTTGCCTAATTCTCATTCATATAGAGCGCATAGTGCATTTTATTGGTGATGCTCTGTTTTACTTTGCCGATCAATCATTGATATTAGCACAACGAAGTTATCAGACCATTAGATCCACATCTTCCTGATTACATTTGCAGGAGATGATCCCCAAGAGAAGTAAGAAATCAAATTTATATATATAATACAAGTTGCATACCAAGTCATCCAAATCATTATCATCCCTTCGAGAATGGCTCCCATTTAAGTTCATTTCCAAGTCAACTCCATCTGGACCCTACATGAAAAGGCAACATTTAAAGAAAGCTTGCAAGGATATATTTCAGGAATGCAAAGGAGAAAACCATCCTAGAAACACAGGCAGCATGCTGATCAACCATCCATAAAATAAGAGTATAGGCAGAATCAACAGTTTAGCTAATATACTCTAGATAACATAATTGCAGTACGTGGGATGTTATAATATAGAATTTTGATCCATGCAATCTCAACTCCAAATAAGACTTTCTCCTGCTAATACCTACTGCTAACAGATTGTGGCTCAGGCCAAAAACAACGTGTACACACCTCTTTCTGCTGCTGGAGCCGCTTCAAATAAGTAGATTGTTTTTTGCGAAGCTCCATTGAAAGGCTTTGAAGATCTGTAGCAAGAGAGCGCTGTCATAGGAATATCACATTGTAAGCACAAATACAGAATGCAATTGTTTCAATCAGAATATTGAAAATCAAGTAAAAAATGTAGTTTAAACAAACATTCGTTACTAATGAACTGGAATAGAACATTGAAAGACACCTAAACAGCCCTGCCCTTATGAAGTTCATAAAAGTAGAACACATCACATTTCTTTGTGAAGTTTCGATGTCACTCCCTCTTCCCGAATCAAGTAAACCAATGTGGCCGTAAGTTTAAGAGTAAAATATTGGCATGAATACATAATCCCAGTTCAAAAAAATTGAATATATAATTATGTTGCGTTTGGTAGGAAAACATTTAATATAATAATTTGAATGTAAGAAGTAAGGAAGTTGCGGAAAAGATGTCACATCAAGCTTTAATAATATTAAATAATGGTTCTGCCAGAAAATTGTGGGGGGGGGGGAGGCTGGCCCCTCTGACATACCCTCCCTCTGTCTATGCCATATACCCCATCCCCATTCTCCAAGTGTGAAAGTTTGGAAGAGGTTAACAAAACAAAAAAAAAACATCATCTAACAAGGTGTGAATGGAGAGATGCAACAGGATATGGTAGTCTTTCAGCAGAGCCAAAAGAAGAATTTGTTATTTTACAAACTACTTCAACAAAGGAAACAATAAGTTCAGTTTAAAGTTAAAATCCAAATTAGAAGATAACAATGGTTTAATGGTTGTGAAGGCACACCTGTACATTTTTCCTAACATTTGAATCCTCAGAAGGACCAGCTGCAGAAAGTCTTTGCAATTTCTTTTCAGATCTTTTGAGAAGACCAGTTATTTCATGGGTAAGAGCCTCAATACGACGCTGATCTTCCTTACCATCTCCAAATGATGGCATTAACGCTTTAGCATGAGCTTTGGCTAGCTCAGCCATCTTTGTTCGGACCCGTTGCACATTACCCGTGATTTCTTCCGACACATCCACCCACGCTGGCGGTAGACCTACTGTAACTGGACCATTACTGCAGCAGGGAAACAGCGTGAGATCCAGAGTAGGGGGAACTATTAAGGACATCCATAAAATCTAGGAAGTATATACTTGCTCAAAAAGATGTAGGAAGTATATAAAGAGAAAATATATGAACATTTAAGGAAGCTGCTATAGGAAACAGTTCAAAGAAGATTTAAATGAGAAGAATTTCTTTTCAAAGTTTATAATATGACAAATGATAAGGCTTCATCAAAAGTTTATATTTTAAATAGTGACTAGGTATCCCTCTTCAAATCTTTGCAGTTGTTCCTGTTGTTATAAGCTCCATACTTTCTCTATGTTTCTCTTTTCACCAAAAATTCTGCACTATGCTTTAGACATAGATAAACTTTCTTTACTCTTGCAAATCCAACTCCAACCAGAAAGCGATAGCAAGTTCAAAGTGCCATTTGCTCCTTAGAACTATCGACGAGGAATTCTAATGATCCAGGTGCTCCTTCTGTCTCAATACATGATGCCGGGGGTGTTAATGGAGGTCAAAAGAGTGTGGTAAAGCCAAAGAGAAAAAAGTTGGACTTCATAGGATTCTCAAGTATGTGCGCAACATGTTTTTCTTGAATGTTTCTTTATCTTTTGTTTTTAGCGGCATGAGTGTCCTCCAATGTAGAGATGAATTTTCATGGACGACGGTGATAATTTTCCTATTGCAGTTGCACCACATTGAGTGCAGATCGAGTTAATTATCAGAACTTCATCTGAGTAAGCTCCACCAATTATCCTCCTTCACAAATAGCTGATTAAGCAAAACTTCCTTTGAATGTATCATAAAGCAACAGTGCACTCTTCACTTCAATAAACTCTTATAGGAACAAGAATTTTGAGACATGATTAAACAATTAAACTTACACAATTTGTAACAAGAAAAGTTAGCAACTAGGACTTAGTAATGCCTAGCACTTCAATCTAGGAGCGGCAAACGGGCGGGTCGGATCGGAACGGATATGGTTCGGGTCGAAAACAGGCAATGAAAAAGCTGATAAATTATCCGACCCGATCCATATTTAATACGGATAAGAAAAGGGATTAACCGGCGGATAATATGGATAATATGGTTATCCATGACTTCTTGAATATAATCACTTTAGAATTTCTAGTCTCCCAAACTTGAGAAACCCCCAATATGAGGCTTTACAAAAGTAAAAGTTAAACCTATTGGTTATCCATTGGCTAAATGGATAATATCGTTCTTATCGATATTTGATCCATTTTAAAAAGCTCATTATCCAGCCTATTTTTTAGGGGATAATATGGATGGTTAACCGTTTTCTTTTAACCATTTTGCCACCACTAGTTCAATCCCCTATCACCAAATAGTAGAGCTTTTCCTCGGCATATATATCATAATAACAGGGATTAAACAAATAAGTTCCCAATGCTATCCGTTAAAGTTACTTCCAGATTTTGATCTAGCACAATTAGTCCCAAAACTTATAACTATGATACACGTCACTAACCAAAATAAATATTTTGGGAACAAATTCAGAGGCAATAAGTGAAAATTCAAGGGCCAGTGAGCAAACCTGGAGGTTCCGGGATCTTCTGTACTGAGAGGAGCATAGGATCTATTGGGATTGAGCAACGACGTCGTTGCCAATTCGATCACCGGCCCACTACCATGACCCGATGACGTGGACGGCGAAGAACCCGCAGGGACCCGAACACTTCTCAACGCATCTCTATACTTCCTAAACAATATCGTTCTATTTCTCGACGCCATTGACGTTTCTGCACAGAAATCAATAAAAATGCCTACAGATCACTGATTCCTCTTCTACTTAGATCTGAAATTGAAATTTGTTTGTAGACGCGTGTATCATAATCAGTCGGGGTTTGGATCCAAATTGAATTAAATTCCGGATCTTTTGATCGGAGATCGGTGAAATGAAATTTCCGGTAATGATGGAGTCGTGTTAAATTGGGAGCGAGTTGGAAGCTTCCAACTTCCAAGCTAAGTTTTGAGGAAGATGAACCAAAAATGAAGGACGAACCGGGGTGGGGTGGGGTGGGGGGTTGGAGGTGGGGTGGGACGCGCACTTTTGGTCGGGTCTGTTGATCCAGCCTTTTATGTATTTTGATTTAAAAGAAATTTTATTTTAAGTTATAAATGTAAATAAAATAGAAATAGAGAAATAAACTAAAATATTTATAATAATTTCATTGTAAGTATATGCTTAAATTTATTTTTACAATACTTAATTAACATATACATTTGATATGAATCGCTATTGATTTGCTATGAGATATTACCAATGTACGTGACATATTCATACTAATAAATTATAATACCACCCCCTAATGTAATTTTAATAACAAAATTATGCCAAATACATGTAATTCTTTGGGATATTATTTCAGGTATATTTTGATAACGATAAATAAAAATTTATATATTGTTTAATTATGAATAAAAAATAATTCGTATATATACTATTATATCTATAGATGATCTTTAATTTGCAACTATCAATTGTGTAAATGGGAAAAGAAAAAAACATTAAGATAAGTATTTATTATTAAGATGCTAGGTACACTTGTTTTCAACTTGTGTTGGTTTGCACTAAAATAAAAAAGAGCATTAAGAGAAGTATTATTATGATAGTTTGGACTTTAGTGGTATTAATAATTCAAAAGAATTACAGAAGAAATAACTTTATCTAATTGGAGGTCAAATAAATAAATAAATGAGCAATAGTAGTGTTTCTAAAAAGACAATAAAAGGTGTGTGGAAGACAAGTCTCATCTTTCTTTTTTGGTAGAATTTCACATTTTCACCTGCTAAAAAGGCCTCAGCTACCTCCTCTTCATCATCTGCTTCTTGTTCTGCGTCATCTTCATCGATTCGTCGTCGTTTCGTGTAACCAAAATCGCACTCGGTTTCCCAAATCACACACACCGACACTCCTCACAATTCACAAATCGTCAACCCAACCCAACCCTACCCTCTCTCCTAACGATTGAGTCGAATTGGTACTTGAGTTTCACTGTTTCAAATCAGAATCCAGCTTAATCCTTTAAAATTCAAAGTGAAGTAAAGCAAATATGGATGCTGATTCATGGAGTGCTCGTCTTTCTTCTGCTTCCAGGCGCTACCAATCCGCTTTTCAATCTCGATCTGGTAAGGGTTTTTTCCTTAATTTTTAGGATTATTGCTGTAAAGTTTCGATTTTTTTTGCGATTTATGTGGTTAAATTTGGTGTAGGAATGAAATGGGAAAATCTTGACGCGGAAATGTTGATGGGTTTTGAGGAAATTGAGGTGGACGACGATATAAGAGAAGAGTTCCCCTGCTGTTTTTGTTCGGAGTATTTTGATATTGTTGGTTTATGTTGTCATATTGATGATGAGCATCCTGTTGAGGCCAAGAATGGGGTATACCTCTCTTTTTGTTCAGTTATTGTGGAGTTGATCACCCTTTGCTGTTTTCCCATTGTTGAAATATTGGATATTGTGTCATTTTACGCTTAACATGTCATGATTAATGTAGAAGTTTAAAATTCTTTCAGTTATTGGAAGATAGAGTGTCGTGTTAAATATTTAGGTTTACTAGCTGACATTTTAAGCCATGATGGTATGACTTGATACAGTTGCCTTTGTTTGATGGCATTTCTTTTTTGTGTACTGGTCGCACGTTCTTGGGTGGTTCAGAAGCATTTTTTTGCCTCTGGCAATTGTTCTAGTATTTCTAAATGTCTGTGAAATCATTCTAGAGAAGTTTCTTCTATTGCTCGTGGTCGAGATTACTTTGGATGAAAACACGAATGTTTTGTTGTCCATCCAGAAGTATGTTATGGATTGCTTATATGCTAACTGTTCCTTGAGCCGGTATGTTTTTATCTCTATCATTTTTCCTCTTAGGAGTTCTGGTGCAGGGATGGGGTATAATCCATCTTAACTTGTAGATATGGTAGTTTTTCCTGTCTGGATTTTTTTCCTTCTAATTTTGCTTATTTGAGTATTATGTCAATAATATCTGTGGCATATGGAAGCTCTTTCTAAAACTAATCCTCACAGTCGGCTTCTTTGTGTAGGTGTGTCCAGTTTGCGCTATGAGGGTGGGCGTTGACATGGTTGCACACATAACCTTACAGCATGGGAATATCTTCAAAATATCCTTTATTCAGTATCTCAATATCGTTTTTGTGGTTCATTCTTGTAGTTTCCTTTTGCTGCTTCTTTTGTTTGTAAAATCAGAGGAGGTAGCAATCTCTTGTGGGAAAATTGTCACTTAACACAAGAATGTAGGAGATAAATTTCTCAATAACCTTGGGTATGCTAATCACAATTCCTAACTTTTAAAGTTCCACCAGATGTTTTCTTTTTATCGGGAAGTTCCTCCAGATGTTTAGAGCATTTCATTTAGTTTCGAGGTTTGCTGTCATAAATTGGAGTGAGGGGTCCTCCCCCAGTCGAATAATGTCAAAGTCTTCCATTTTCTCATTTTTAGAATGTGTTCAATGGAGCTACTGAATCGAGATGGTTGACTGTTTAGGTAATGCTCTGGGGGCTGTCGGCCACTCAACATAAGCTCTTAATTTGTATTCTTTTTTACAGTTTCTGTATGTCGGTTTCTTTTTGAGAGCCTTTAGGATGAGGTTCTATAGTTTGGTGCTAACCTCTGTTTTCCTCTCCTGGAAGAGTACAAAAGTATGTCCTCTGTTCTGATTCCTTCTCGGCTTTTTGGTGATGTAGTAGTATGTAACATCTGTCCTTATCTTTTGGGCACTTTAAGTTCTTTTAAACCTTCAGCAAGTTGAAAGTGAGCTACTAAATCCCTCTCACACTTTCCATAGGCATCTTCATCTCAACATATTTATCAAAGTTCACCTTCACATGCATATTTGACCTCAGCTCATATGTTGAACAACATTGTGTTTCATTCCACGTGAGTTCATTAAAACTTTTCTGAGTAGGCTTCGGAATGTGTCATTTATCATGGTCCTGGGACCCAAGGATCATTTTTTTGTTACACATAGAACATCACTCCACTGCAGATCTTGGAAAGCTGATACTCTTGCTTAGGTTGTGTAGCTTCATAGTTGTGATCAGTAGTGACAAGACTCTGGATTTTTTCTTCTTTTTTTGCAGGGTTAGAGGGTGAGGGAGGGGTGGGGATGGGTAACTGGATTAGGAGACAATAATTAAATATCAAAGAAAGAAAAAAGAAAATGTTTCCCCCTTTTTGTCGAGATGTATATAATTGAAATCAAACTGCAAACTACATGTCAATCTCCCGTTTATAGATGAATATCGAAGTTAAGAAATTTTAGGTGACCTAGGGGTTGTTGGGATCCCAAAAACATGATAAAAGGTAGATCAACATTATGTATGGAGAGTTGGTTTACTTTTAAAAATCCTGATATCATGAGAAACAGAGAAAGGAAGTAAAGTTTGCCATATGGTCTGGTTTAATATTTTCTTATTATGTCTAGTGGTAGCTTGTGGGATCATACAGAAAAGTTGGATAAAAATTGAAATACGAATTATCAAGTTCATTTGGAGTTCGATCAGTTGGTTGATATGGAAATTTGGAATAGAGTTGTAGAAACAGAGGTAAAAATTTGGGGTTAAGGAAGGGTTGAATCACGCTGGTAATGACTTCACTTCCATTTTTTGCGGAGGCCATGGTATCCATTTGCTCCTCCCGTCTTCTGCCCTTATTTGACAAAGTCTATATCCATGGGGGAGTACGACTATGAGTGACTCCAAATAGCTACTTTGAGTTCCTTGACTTGAGCTTACATGCAGCGCAAGAGGAAATCTCGCAGAGCTGGTTCTCATTCAACACTTTCCTTGTTAAGGAAGGAACTGCGAGAAGGAAATTTGCAATCTCTTTTTGGAGGGTCTTCTTGTTTAGTTTCCTCAACTAGTGCTGCACCAGACCCCTTGCTGTCATCGTTCATTTTGCCAATGGCTGATGATTTCAAGAGTGCTCAAACGCATTCTCCTGCTGAAACAATCTCAGCGAAGAAAAGCTTAATAGTAACTGCGTCTGAAAGGTATGCATTTTATCCTTGTCTATGCTCTGGTTACAGTAGCTCCTTATAAACACTTGTATAGAGCTGCTATCAACATGCATAATTAACTGCAAAATCTTTCAGAAAAGGACTTTGTACTAATTCTCCCAAAAGAACATGTCTGCTCAATTAATTATTTGTAATTGTATTGCTCCTCGGTAAAATAAATCTCTAAGTGCAAGAAGACCCAGATGTTTGAATTTTGACTTTGACACCTCACCCTTAGTGGTAGCTTTAGAAAAGAAATCAGCTATGATACTCGTGGAAAGATTGTGTGCGAACACCTCTAGCATCGGGGTGAAAGCGCTAAGGATGTGCTGTACGAATATTCTCCAGTCCCAAACTATTTGTCTTCAACCTTTTTTGACTTGGTTCTTTTGATGCAATTAATTCCACAATATTTCTTACGAAGTAGAAGAAAGATCAGGACTCCAATATTAATTTGGTTAATACAACTTGGTGTGGTACTGGGTACTAGCTTCCTTATCTTTCCTAAGCGGCCACAACTGGAACGTGCGTAGTTGCTTATCTGCTTCTGGAAACCTGAAAATAGAGGTCAACCAAGCCACATGTCGAAAGATTGTGGGCGACACCCCTAATTGGTGGGGAAAGCCCCGTGGGTGCTTGGAGTTTCCTTTTATTCCAAGCTGTTTGTCATCAAACTTTTTTGACTAGGTACAGGTATTGCAACTAGTTTCATGTTTTTGAAAAGAAGAAAGACATACAATGTAGAATTAATTTGTTAATGTAATGCATGTGCATTAGCTTCTGCTATCTTTTCTAAGCGACCACAATTGGAACTTGTGCTATTTATCATGAAGTATTTGTTCTACTGCTTTTCTTTAAATCGACCAGAACAGGAACTTGCACTGTTTTTTTAATAAAGTAAATACACTACCACTTTACTGTAAAGTCTTCATATTCATGATCCATTTGCTGCGAACATTTTCCTTGACCCTCTTTATCTTTCTTTCCTTTTATAATGCTTCATGAATATCTCCAGTATCCTTCTGTAATCTGTTCTTTACTTTAGCTTCACAAAATGAGTACATGTATTGGGATGTTATGTGCAGAGATACGCCCAACATTTTATCTTTGATGACGTTAAATGGTGCCCATATCTTGAATATGCTGTTAGGTGGAAGTGCCTCTCTTTGTGTTTGCATTTTGTGAAACATTACAGGATTGGTGGGAATATACTGTTGTTTGAGTGTGGCTGGGGAAATGGGCCATTGCAAGGCTTAAAAACATATTGAGCTATGCATGCTAAACATAAAAGGGAGACTTTTATCTCTGCAAATGTCTGTTGGAATTGTTCATTTGTTTTGCTGAGTTTATTTTATGCTCTTCCCTTGCATGAGAAAAAGGTCTTTTTGAGAAAAGATAAGAGTACATTGCTATATGCTTTTACGGTAATGAGATAAAGACAAGTTACCAATAATGTCAGCCTTTTGGCTTTTGTGACATTTAATAAGCCCCCCCTCCCCCCCCCCCCCACACACACACAACAAACAAAAACAAATTCTTGAGTTTTTTTTTTCTTTAAAGAAAAGAGCAGAGAACACTTAATCCTATACAAAATAAAAGATAGTATTTGACCAGAGTCACCACCTTCTTGGATATTCTGACATTTGAACACCCCCCAAAAATAATTTAGAAAAAGAGGTACAGAGAAAACTTAATCCTATACAAAATAAGAGATTCTTTGACAAGAGTCATCACCTCCTTGGGTATTCCCTAGAGTTCAGGTAACAGGAGATCAAAATTGTTTCATGCTTTTTTTCTGATGCAATTCATGAAGAAGTAGATTGGATTTAATCCACCAGAATATTCACATGTAGTTCCCCTGAGAATGAACTCCGACATGTGGAGCATAGGATATTCATGTGAAAATATTTTGAAGATAGTCTGCATGAAAGAACACAGAGGCAGATGGAGCTTTTTAACAATGGGTCAATTGAACGTAATATTTTCGACATAACATAAATATATATATATATGTGTGTGTGTGTGTGTGAAAAATCACTAAAATTTCAACAAATATAAAATTTTGAACCCATAATTTCAAAAGTACAATGAGTTCGGTGCTAAGAATATTCCTCCATTCCCTTATCATCTGGATTAATCGGACCATCTCAGCATATGGGGATCCGCTAGGGAATGGATTTAACTCATAAAAGGCGAACTCTAGTTTTATATGCTGACAATAACTAACCAAAGAAATTAGGATTAATCCCACTTTTTGTCCCTTTCCTTTCTTAGGGAGTAAATGGTTGAATCCATTAAGTCTAATCCTGGATCTCCCTATCTGTCTCTGAAAGAACATGTTCATGTTACCTGCAAATAACTTTTTCTTAAAAAGGATTTTTCCTCCTATGAATAGAATCTATCAATAGCTTTTCTTAGTTGCTACTGGTCTGGCTTCTTTCCTTCTGCCATATTCTTCAATCAGTGAAAAATAAAGTTTTGGTCTTACCGTCCAGTCCTAACACTATGATCATTCTGGATGTCCGATTGAAAAGAGAAAGTATGACCATTCCAATCAATCATGTCTCTTTATGTTGTCACTATTAATTCATGAATGAATTTGTTACAGCAGTTGCTTAAGTGTGTGAAATATAGGCAGCACCAATTAGTTGGGACTAGAGCTTAGTCCTGCTGGTACATTTACATTAGGCTGATTTTTTCAAGGAGTCTTTTAGATTGTTTATTAGAAAGTTGCATGTCGGTAGAAAATAAGAAACCTTAGTCGTTAGAGAACCCAACTTTGTTTCAAAACACAACTTATTTAGGAATGGAATGAAGTCCAAATGGAGTGGAAGGGACATGGAATTCATATAGCCAACCAACTAGTTTGCAATTGAGTCGTTGTTATTGTCTAAATGCTGGAATGATGATACAATTTGCAACCTGGATTTGTTTTGCTTGTGCTGAAGTATCTGGATTACTGCTTTTGAGCTGCTTCCTCTGAAGCAAGCTAAAGTTGGAAAATTTTGCGTGCATAATTTTCTCCTTCAATATGTCATGCTTGAGGGATCAGTTCTCAATTGGGATCTGCTGGACTAGCTCTTATTGGCTTCTATCAACTACTTGTGCTATGACCAGATCATGTTTACACGGAATGGAGGAACCCTTCTTCCTTTGACATTTATGATGGAACTTCTATGGTCAAATAGACGGGAGTTAGAGGTGTTATCTGTTCTAGTATAGTTTACCTTGGCGATATCTTTGTTATGAGAAAGAAACAGGAACATGAGATCTCTTTATCATGAGAATATCATCTCAGTTGTGCCTTTGGTTTAGGATCATATATATCTAGATTTGGTAGCTCGCATCTCTTATGTTGTATTTCAACGTACTTTGCAGAAAAGTTCAACCCCCATTGTCAATCAAAGATCAAGAAGAGAAGGCGAAGAGGAGTGAGTTTGTTCAAGGATTGCTATTGTCCACCATTCTGGATGATAATTTATGAAGGTTGACAAGGCTGCCGGCCCTCCAGGTTCACCAGTTTACTGATAAAGCTGTGTGGTTAGTGGTCTGTCCTAGTGCGCATGGTGGTATTATGTAATCCAACCTGTGGAATAAGATGTAGTAATCCATGTAATTTATCTTGTAGAATTTAGTTGATATGCAGCGGAGTCTTGTATCTCCTTTTTATTGCAGTTCATGCGAAGATAAAGAATACAATAAACATTCAAGTTAGTGCTTTACTACAATTTATATTTATTAAAATCAATGTCGTAAATGCTTGTATTGTAGAAGAACTGGGAAGAAAATGTACAGCAAGAACATAGATAAAATTGGGAAGGAACTAAAATACAGCAAAAACATAGATATAGGATACTGAACATCCTAGTAACTGGACGCAGATGCAAATGGAACTTCCTAGTTATAGTGCGAATCTTTTAGATAAACCTCTTGTAAGATTGAGCTCTCATTCTAAAGCCACAGTTTCCACTTTCCAAGCATGGACTTGCAAAAATAATCTAATATTTCAAATTTGGTTAAGAGCGGAGTACGTCAGCCTTATCAATTTTATTAGACCCCGCTTTCTTTAAAATTACTCCTTGTGTCTTTATACATGTGGCGTTGTTTGACTCAGTACGAAGTTTAAAAAAGATCTTTTTAAAAGTTAGTGATTTAAAACAAGCCATAGATATAAATATTTGTGCACCTATATTATTAAGGTAAACTAACAAGTTTAAAGTTAAATTGTAGAAAGTATAACATCTTTTTTTTAACAGAAAAAAAGTGTGACACATAAATTGGGACATGGAAGTATAAATTTTTCGTTCCTGTTTTTCTTGTTGTCTTTCCAAGGTGCATCTGTTAAAACCTAGAGGTTTTCTTAGGCCTCATTTGTTTGCACTTAATGGAGATCTATATCTTAATCGTTCATATTTTAGATATTAAGTGCGTTTGTTTTTAAAGTCTAAATCTTAATTATTCAGATCTTAATCATTAACTGTGTTTGTTTTTTTTAACTTCATAACCACTTAATGAGTCTGAATAGGTCTGTATGATTAAGATTTATAACAGAGACTTAATTTCATTAAGATGATATCACATATTCATTATTAACTGTCGTCACCGCCTACCATTATACAAATACCATCATGCCATCACTACCACCACCATACTCAACCACCACCTCCACCACCACGCCGCCATCATCCTCAATCATAGCTGCCATCATTATCGACCATCACCACCCATTATCCCCACCACTCCGACCACCATCATTCTCACTCACAATCAACACTCATCTACCTCAACTACCACAACTGACCATCCCATCACCATCAACAACCACAACCGGCATTGCCCATCATTATAACCTACCACCACCCACCCACTACCTTCCTCAATCATAACTATTACCATCACCTGCTATATTAAATATCACCACCACCATCTTCAATCATAATTGCTACCACTACCAATCACTACTAGCTACTAGCATGAACCACCATCATCAACCAAAACTACCACCAACCACCGACTAGACCTGTTAGCCATCACCACCAACAACTATCATATTTTAAAAGACTATATATTTTATTGATAGAATATTAGATTAGTTAGTATTTCATTTGAATTTTATGTTTATTAATTTTCAAATAAAGATAAATTTTATACATTCAGATGTTAAAAATCAAACAGTCTTAATTATTTAGTATTCGGATATTAATACACATCTTAATATATTCAAATATGTATTCAGATTCAAATGTCTTAATCTTAATACATATCTTGATATTTAAATATATATTTAGATTCAGACGTCTTAATCTTAAATAAAAAGACAAATGAGCCTTAGTCAGTTTCTCTTCATCTCCGGGGGAATTAAGAATTCTACACGGTATCAAAAGAGAAGGAGAAAAAGAAGAAAGACATGTTTGATCAAAGCATTAGATGGACACACTTAGTTTTAGCTTTTTACGATTTCTTTTAATGGAAGTTAACGTAGCAATTGTCTTTGGACTGTCACGACCCACTTTTTGAACAAGCCGGGATCGGTATCCAATAACTAAACATGATCGAACGAACCATCTGCGCTTATCAAATCTATTATAACTTCAAATGTTATATGTCACAAGGCACTACTGTAATCAAATACTTTTAATTAATTTAAATATCTAAAATAAACCAGCTTCAAAACTTTATTCGTAGTAACTACTGGAATATTGTAAAGTTATTATTAAAAATACCTGAATCTTAGCCCACCGACTGTGTCTATGATGCCTCTACTGATAAACTGACGCATTGCTCATGACATGAGATTTCCTGGCCAGTTCTCTAAGTAAACAAAAAAATAGCTAAATAATGACGACTCAAAGGAGTACTCCACGAACAAAACCGGAGCTCACCAATAGTACTGGAAGTGAGGGAAGTCCTAACCCTAGCCTGCTCACCTGCAAAACTGGTTCCTACGTCGTACCACAGACCAACATAGGTTCCGAAAAGAGAACGTTAGTACCATCTATTGTACTCAGTGAGTCTCAACGACAGGGGACTAAACATTAATAAAATATACATTACTAACAAAGATTATAAATTCATGGAAAACATAAAGCTTCTAAGAAGAATTCTAAAATAATTGCATAATAACAATTTATGAACATTCTAAAAGAAATTATTTTCTTTTTCTTTATAAAAAAATACTTCTCTTCGTACTTCGGGAATTCCAACTATCCTGACTTATTTCTGTCTTAGTTACCGTATGATCGGTACGGGTTCGATCCCAACCTGATCGTATAGGTCTAGTCCACGAGGTGCCACTCGCTTCATGGTTCTCAGCGCTCATGTACCAATACCTTAGCTTGGCTAGGCAAATTCTCAGCAACGAGACCCTCGGCTCGTGTACTCCCTACTTTGGCACAAGTATTTTCAGGAAGTCAACACCTTGGTCAGGACCCTCGGCGTGGACGATGATCCCTTCTCAGAATATAGGATACTCCCAAAAAAAAATACTTTAATAATAAATTATTCTGTGTGACCTCGCTAGGATCCAAATCAACTTCTCAACTTTCTTGACCATTCAAGTTTAAATCTTTTCTGGAACATCCTATACATACTCATACTGATATCCTTAAATGTAAAGTATGGCATAAGAATGAAATAAACATTGAAAAGAATTTCTAAAGATTCTTGCTTCTCATAAATTTTTAACATGAAAATGGCATTAAGAACAACACAAAAATCTGAAAATTTATGCACATATATCATAATAAATCATCTAAACATTTGCTAGAACAATTCTAAGTTAATAGGCACTCACTTGCTTTTGCGAGTTAAACCACTTTAGTAAAAGATTATATCAACTTACCTCAAAACTCCTTGAGCCAATACGTCCAATTTATACCTGTCAAACAAGTAATTCTACAACAACTAATGCATTTGAATTAATTTCATAAGTTTCACACCTAAACATAAAACTTACTGTTGATACAGAGGAAGAAGAGAATTAACTATTCAATTCTTACCTATTAGGATAATTGACAATAGAAAATTGTATATACTTGAGTTTAAGAATTTGTAATTTGTAATTTGTAAAAAATTCTAAGAATCTTTTCGTGGCCTCCGTGTGTAAGCAGCGCTGCCTCTGTTTCGTAGGCTTCTCAAGCCTTTTGCCCTTCTGAAACGTGAAGTACGTTTAGAATTGTACAAGCCCTTCGAATAAGGCTGTGTTCAAGAATTGTACATTTCTTGCCATTCCAGGCTTTAAGCCTTTTTTTTTTTAATATATTATTTTTCTCTTTTGTTTTGTTTTGCCTTAACTAATAATTAATGATACCCACTTTTAAATATTACTGATATTAAAATTATAAATATTCCTTTAATTGTAAATTCAATTCTTTATAAATAGAAAAGTAACTCAAAAAGTAATCACAAGGGTTTAAATCCATAATAGAAATATAATTTAAGATTTAAAAAAAATTAAATTCTATATTTAGCGAGTTTTGAAACTTCTACAGATTTGAGAAGTGTTACAATCTTCCCTCCTTAAAAACATTCGTCCTCGAATGTTGCTAGGGCCTTATTCTTAAGCTAATAATCATTCCTTAAGTCCTTGAACTTCTTAAGTTTTCTTAGCACTACTAACTTTCCCAAGGGACTCAAAATTTTGGCTCCCTAAATTTCAAAAATTTCGGCAGAGTCTCCGCTGTAAATTGGACTATCCAAAAAAAAAAAAAAATCTCTGTCACCAATACCACAACTACACCAACATCAACCAAATATACCATAACAAGCCATTCATAGGCACCATACAGTGCTCATAAACTAATAACTCACACTCCGGCAAGGAGGTACCACAATAACCAACCAAAATCTAAAGCACAACACTTCTGCAAAAAGTAACTAACTTTAATGGATTAAATATACTCTGGCATGACACTGAATTATTAAATAACTAAATATACTCTGATAGAAACTAAATTACTTCAACAACTAAGTATAATCTTGCAAGGACATAAACACATGCTAACTTGCATTTAATAAATAAAATATAAATACCAAACCAAACCTAGTTTCACATACCTTTTTCCTCAAATAAATATGGATATTTCTTCCTCATATCTTCCACGAACTCCCACGTAGCCTCATTTGAATCATGATTACTCCACAAAACTTTTACCGATGCTATATCTTTTGTTCTCAACTTTCTTACTTGCCTATCGAGAATTTCTATAGGTACCTCTTCATAAGTCAAGCCTTCTTTAATTTCTATGGTATCGACAGGTATTATATGTGACTCATCATGAATGTACTTTCTAAGCATAGACACATGAAAGACAAGATGAACAGAGGACAACTCAACGGGCAAAGCTAGCTCAGAAGCCATGTTTCCTTTCTTTTCTAGAATTTCGTAAGGTCCAATAAATCTAGGACCAAGTTTCCATTTCTTACCAAACCTCATAACTCTTTTCATTGGTAAAACTTTCAAAAACACCTTATCACCAACCATGAACTCTAATTCACGATGCCTCTTGTTAAAATAAGACTTTTAACAAGAGCCACTTTCAATCTTTCTGTGATTAGCTAAACTTTCTCTAAGGCCTCACAAACAAATTCTGAACCAATCAACGGCACCTCTACTGGTTCAAACCAACCAACTAGAGACCTACATCTTCGCCCATACAACGCTTCATAAGGAGCCATACCAATACTGACTTGATAGTTGTTATTGTAAGCAAATTCTATAAGTGGCAAGTGATCATCCCAATTACCTCCAAAACCTATAACATATGCACGCAACATATCTTTGAGTGTTTGAATGGCCCTTTCTGCCTGACCATCGGTCTGTGGATGGAAAGCGGTGCTCAAATTGACCTTGGTACCTAATCTTGGTACCTAATCTTTTTTGAAATGCTTGCCAAAAAAGCATCGTGAATTGAGGGCCTCTGTCAGATATGATTGAAACTGGAGTACTATGCAATCAGACTATTTCTTTGATGTACAACTATGCATACTGCTCTACGAAATCTATCGTCTTTACAGGTAGAAAATGCACGGACTTTGTCAGTCGATATACAATAACCCAAATTGAATCATGCTTACGGCATGTGCGAGGTAGACCTACTACGAAATCCATATTAATCATCTCCCATTTCCACTGTGGTATCTCTATATCTTGAGCTTGGCCACCGGGCCTCTAATGCTCGGGTTTGACTTGCTGGCAATTCAAACATTTAGCCACAAGATCTATTACTTGCTTCTTCATGCCTTTCCACCAATACAACTCTTTAAAGTCCAGATACATTTTTGTAGCACCTGGGTGGATAGAATACCTCGAGCTATGAGCTTCTTCCATTATGGCCTTTCTCAGACCATCTACATCAGGCACACATAATCGATCATTCAACTTCAAAACTTCTTCACTTCCTAGAGTGAAAACAATGATTTCTTTGTTTCTGACTCCTTCTTTTAACTTCACTAAGTATGGATCTTTGTCTTGCTTAGCCTTAACATGCTCAACAAGGGAGGATTGCACTGAGGCATAAGCAGTTATACCTCCTTCTTCGGTCTCATCCAATCTAATTCCGTCATTTGTCAGTTTTTGAATTTTTTGACCCAAAGATCGCCTTTGTACTGCAAGATGGGCCAAGACACCCATTGACTTCATACTAAGTGCATCTGCTACCATATTAGCTTTGCCTGAGTGATAAAGGACATTGATGTCATAATCTTTCAATAGCTCGAGCCACCTTATTTGTCTCAAATTTAATTTTTTTGCTTAAAAATGTACTGAAGGCATTTGTGATATGTAAACACTTTAGAATGCTCGCCATAAAGGCAGTGTCACCATATCTTTAATGCAAATACCACTGCTGCAAGCTCCAAGTCGTGTGTGGGGTAGTTCTTCTCATGATTCTTTAACTTCCTGGAAGCATAAGCAATAACTTTTCCATCTTGCATAAGAACACAACCGAGACCAACTCTGGAGGCATCACAATACACTGTGAACCCACCCGAACCTGTCGGCAAGGTTAACACAGGTGCAGTGGTCAACCTCTTCTTTAACTCTTAAAAACTCTGCTCACAAACGTTTGACCACTGAAACTTAACTGCTTTCTGAGTCAACTTAGTTTATGGAGCTGCAAGTGAGGAAAACCCCTTTATAAACCTTCTATAGTAGCCAGCTAACCCCAAGAAACTCCTAATTTTAGTTGGCGTTGTCGGTATTGGCCAGTTCTTGACTGCTTCGGTCTTCTGAGGGTCCACTTTTATGCCTTCACTAGATACCACGTGGCCTAAGAATGCCACTGACTACAACCAGAACTCGCATTTTGAAAACTTGGCATAAAACTCATTCTCCTTCAAGGTATGCAATGCTATCTTGAGGTATTCTGCATGATCTTCCTTGCTCTTAGAGTATACTAAAATATCGTCTATAAACACGATAATAAAGGTATCAAGGAATGGCTTGAAAACTCTGTTCATGAGGTCCATGAATGCAGCTGGAGCATTTGTCAACCCGAAGGACATCACTAGAAATTCATAGTGCCCGTAGCGAGTTCTAAAGGCTGTTTTAGATATATCCTCTTCTCTGATTCTCAACTGGTGGTACCCCGACCTCAAGTCTATCTTTGAAAAGTACTTTGCATCCTGAAGTTGATCAAATAAATCATCAATTCTTGGCAGTAGGTACTTGTTCTTAATTGTAACTTTATTCAACTGCCGATAGTTGAGCACATTCTAAGAGACCCATCCTTCTTCTTGACAAACAGGACCAGAGCACCCCACGGTGAAACACTCGGCCTGATGAAGCCCTTGTCAAGAAGGTCTTTCAACTATTCTATCAACTCATTAAGTTCTGCTGGAGCCATCCTATAAGGAGGTATAGATATGGGCTAAGTGCCTGGCATGAGATCGATGCCAAAGTCTATGATTCTTTCAGGAGGAAGTCCGGGAAGGTCATCTGGGAAAACTTCTGAAAATTCTCTAACAATTGGCACAGACTAAAGAGCTGGTGGTTCTGATTCTGGATTAATGATGTGAGTCAAATAGGTGAGAACCGATCATTCGTTGTGCCTTAAGGTAATAAATAAACTTACCTACCAGCGATGCTAAACAACGCTACCACTCTAAGACTTCGTCATTTGAAAATTGGAACCTGATTATCTTGGCACGACAATCTAACATGGCATAACAGGAAGACAACCAATCCATACCCATAATCACATCGAAATCCACCATTTCTAACTCTATGAGATCGGCCTCGGTGCTGCGACCTTGGACTAAAACTGTACAACCTCTTGTGACTTTCATTGACTCGCCAACTAGAGTAGATACTAGGAATGACTCACTAAGTTGTTCCGGTTCTAGCCCGAGGTTAATTGCAAAGTATGAAGTCACATATAAAAATATTGAACCTGGATCTATTATGGCATAAGCATTACATGAGCAGACTAGAAGTATACCTGTAATAACTTCTGCAGATGCCTCTGCACTCAGACGATCAAGTGTAGCAAACAAAAGGGGTTGTCCCCCTCCCTGAGCAACTCGATCTGCACCTCTGCCTGCCCCATGCCCGGTCTGATTATGAGAAACCACGAGCCTGAGGTAGTGCAATTATAGTAGCTGAGGAACTATAAGGACGAGTTGATCCACCACTAAAATTATGTCGTAACTTTGGGTAGTTGGCCTTTATATGGCCAATTTCTCCGCAATGATAGCAACCATGAAACCCAAGCTTGCATTGACCTGAATGTTTCCGCTTACATGTTCCACAAAGACCTTGTTGTTGTGAATATTGCTCAACATGACTCTGGCTATGTGAGGATGATGTCCTAAAATTCTGATTCTGGCGAGACTAGTTTCCTTAGCTCTGAGTACGTCTGAAGGAAGACCCACCACCTGACTGATGACTGGACTGAGCTGGTGCTAATGACTCCTTATTGGAGGAACCCATTCCACCTCCGTTGGATGTACCATTAAACCTTCCTGTTGTCCAGGCTTTCTTGTTATGCTATTTTTCTTCTCACCTTTATTGTCTGTCTTTTTCTAAGTGCTTGGCGAATCCCACAACAAAAGAGAAAGCTGTCATTCCTACTGTTGCAGCTAATGTCGTATCCTTCATGTGGTATGCCAAACTGCCAACAAACCTGCGAATCTTTGCTTTTTTTGTCTTAACCATGTGAGGAGCATGCTTAGCCAACCTTATGAATTTCATGTAGTACTCTTGCATACTTTTATTCCCTTGCCTGAGGGTCCACTTTTATGCCTTCACTAGATACCACGTGGCCTAAGAATGCCACTGACTACAACCAGAACTCGCATTTTGAAAACTTGGCATAAAACTCATTCTCCTTCAAGGTATGCAATACTATCTTGAGGTATTCTGCATGATCTTCCTTGCTCTTAGAGTATACTAAAATATCGTCTATAAACACGATAATAAAGGTATCAAGGAATGGCTTGAAAACTCTGTTCATGAGGTCCATGAATGCAGCTGGAGCATTTGTCAACCCGAAGGACATCACTAGAAATTCATAGTGCCCGTAGCGAGTTCTAAAGGCTGTTTTAGATATATCCTCTTCTCTGATTCTCAACTGGTGGTACCCCGACCTCAAGTCTATCTTTGAAAAGTACTTTGCATCCTGAAGTTGATCAAATAAATCATCAATTCTTGGCAGTAGGTACTTGTTCTTAATTGTAACTTTATTCAACTGCCGATAGTCGAGCACATTCTAAGAGACCCATCCTTCTTCTTGACAAACAGGACCAGAGCACCCCACGGTGAAACACTCGGCCTGATGAAGCCCTTGTCAAGAAGGTCTTTCAACTATTCTATCAACTCATTAAGTTCTGCTGGAGCCATCCTATAAGGAGGTATAGATATGGGCTAAGTGCCTGGCATGAGATCGATGCCAAAGTCTATGATTCTTTCAGGAGGAAGTCCGGGAAGGTCATCTGGGAAAACTTCTGAAAATTCTCTAACAATTGGCACAGACTAAAGAGCTGGTGGTTCTGATTCTGGATTAATGATGTGAGTCAAATAGGTGAGAACCGATCATTCGTTGTGCCTTAAGGTAATAAATAAACTTACCTACCAGCGATGCTAAACAACGCTACCACTCTAAGACTTCGTCATTTGAAAATTGGAACCTGATTATCTTGGCACGACAATCTAACATGGCATAACAGGAAGACAACCAATCCATACCCATAATCACATCGAAATCCACCATTTCTAACTCTATGAGATCGGCCTCGGTGCTGCGACCTTGGACTAAAACTGTACAACCTCTTGTGACTTTCATTGACTCGCCAACTAGAGTAGATACTAGGAATGACTCACTAAGTTGTTCCGGTTCTAGCCCGAGGTTAATTGCAAAGTATGAAGTCACATATAAAAATATTGAACCTGGATCTATTATGGCATAAGCATTACATGAGCAGACTAGAAGTATACCTGTAATAACTTCTGCAGATGCCTCTGCACTCAGACGATCAAGTGTAGCAAACAAAAGGGGTTGTCCCCCTCCCTGAGCAACTCGATCTGCACCTCTGCCTGCCCCATGCCCGGTCTGATTATGAGAAACCACGAGCCTGAGGTAGTGCAATTATAGTAGCTGAGGAACTATAAGGACGAGTTGATCCACCACTAAAATTATGTCGTAACTTTGGGTAGTTGGCCTTTATATGGCCAATTTCTCCGCAATGATAGCAACCATGAAACCCAAGCTTGCATTGACCTGAATGTTTCCGCTTACATGTTCCACAAAGACCTTGTTGTTGTGAATATTGCTCAACATGACTCTGGCTATGTGAGGATGATGTCCTAAAATTCTGATTCTGGCGAGACTAGTTTCCTTAGCTCTGAGTACGTCTGAAGGAAGACCCACCACCTGACTGATGACTGGACTGAGCTGGTGCTAATGACTCCTTATTGGAGGAACCCATTCCACCTCCGTTGGATGTACCATTAAACCTTCCTGTTGTCCAGGCTTTCTTGTTATGCTATTTTTCTTCTCACCTTTATTGTCTGTCTTTTTCTAAGTGCTTGGCGAATCCCACAACAAAAGAGAAAGCTGTCATTCCTACTGTTGCAGCTAATGTCGTATCCTTCATGTGGTATGCCAAACTGCCAACAAACCTGCGAATCTTTGCTTTTTTTGTCTTAACCATGTGAGGAGCATGCTTAGCCAACCTTATGAATTTCATGTAGTACTCTTGCATACTTTTATTCCCTTGCCTGAGGGTCCACTTTTATGCCTTCACTAGATACCACGTGGCCTAAGAATGCCACTGACTACAACCAGAACTCGCATTTTGAAAACTTGGCATAAAACTCATTCTCCTTCAAGGTATGCAATGCTATCTTGAGGTATTCTGCATGATCTTCCTTGCTCTTAGAGTATACTAAAATATCGTCTATAAACACGATAATAAAGGTATCAAGGAATGGCTTGAAAACTCTGTTCATGAGGTCCATGAATGCAGCTGGAGCATTTGTCAACCCGAAGGACATCACTAGAAATTCATAGTGCCCGTAGCGAGTTCTAAAGGCTGTTTTAGATATATCCTCTTCTCTGATTCTCAACTGGTGGTACCCCGACCTCAAGTCTATCTTTGAAAAGTACTTTGCATCCTGAAGTTGATCAAATAAATCATCAATTCTTGGCAGTAGGTACTTGTTCTTAATTGTAACTTTATTCAACTGCCGATAGTCGAGCACATTCTAAGAGACCCATCCTTCTTCTTGACAAACAGGACCAGAGCACCCCACGGTGAAACACTCGGCCTGATGAAGCCCTTGTCAAGAAGGTCTTTCAACTATTCTATCAACTCATTAAGTTCTGCTGGAGCCATCCTATAAGGAGGTATAGATATGGGCTAAGTGCCTGGCATGAGATCGATGCCAAAGTCTATGATTCTTTCAGGAGGAAGTCCGGGAAGGTCATCTGGGAAAACTTCTGAAAATTCTCTAACAATTGGCACAGACTAAAGAGCTGGTGGTTCTGATTCTGGATTAATGATGTGAGTCAAATAGGTGAGAACCGATCATTCGTTGTGCCTTAAGGTAATAAATAAACTTACCTACCAGCGATGCTAAACAACGCTACCACTCTAAGACTTCGTCATTTGAAAATTGGAACCTGATTATCTTGGCACGACAATCTAACATGGCATAACAGGAAGACAACCAATCCATACCCATAATCACATCGAAATCCACCATTTCTAACTCTATGAGATCGGCCTCGGTGCTGCGACCTTGGACTAAAACTGTACAACCTCTTGTGACTTTCATTGACTCGCCAACTAGAGTAGATACTAGGAATGACTCACTAAGTTGTTCCGGTTCTAGCCCGAGGTTAATTGCAAAGTATGAAGTCACATATAAAAATATTGAACCTGGATCTATTATGGCATAAGCATTACATGAGCAGACTAGAAGTATACCTGTAATAACTTCTGCAGATGCCTCTGCACTCAGACGATCAAGTGTAGCAAACAAAAGGGGTTGTCCCCCTCCCTGAGCAACTCGATCTGCACCTCTGCCTGCCCCATGCCCGGTCTGATTATGAGAAACCACGAGCCTGAGGTAGTGCAATTATAGTAGCTGAGGAACTATAAGGACGAGTTGATCCACCACTAAAATTATGTCGTAACTTTGGGTAGTTGGCCTTTATATGGCCAATTTCTCCGCAATGATAGCAACCATGAAACCCAAGCTTGCATTGACCTGAATGTTTCCGCTTACATGTTCCACAAAGACCTTGTTGTTGTGAATATTGCTCAACATGACTCTGGCTATGTGAGGATGATGTCCTAAAATTCTGATTCTGGCGAGACTAGTTTCCTTAGCTCTGAGTACGTCTGAAGGAAGACCCACCACCTGACTGATGACTGGACTGAGCTGGTGCTAATGACTCCTTATTGGAGGAACCCATTCCACCTCCGTTGGATGTACCATTAAACCTTCCTGTTGTCCAGGCTTTCTTGTTATGCTATTTTTCTTCTCACCTTTATTGTCTGTCTTTTTCTAAGTGCTTGGCGAATCCCACAACAAAAGAGAAAGCTGTCATTCCTACTGTTGCAGCTAATGTCGTATCCTTCATGTGGTATGCCAAACTGCCAACAAACCTGCGAATCTTTGCTTTTTTTGTCTTAACCATGTGAGGAGCATGCTTAGCCAACCTTATGAATTTCATGTAGTACTCTTGCATACTTTTATTCCCTTGCCTGAGCTGTTCGTACTCTGTAGCCTTAACTTTCCTATCCTCTTCCGGGATAAAGTTAGCCATGAAGGCCTCTTCAAATTCTTCCCAAGTAGGCGGACCATCATCTTCATCTCTTTCCTTTTCCCACATCTCAAACCAAGTGCCAGCCACATCTCTAAGCTGGTAAGCAACAAGCTCCACAGCTTCATCATCAAATGCCTTCATCCCTCGGAGGGCTTTCTTGACACCCTCCAGCCACAACATTGGATCTTCATTAGCTATAGAACCATGGAACAATGGAGGACTCAACTTCAAAAATTCATTCACTCTTGAGGACTCAGAATTGTTCTGTCTATTTAATTGAGGTGGAATTTCATCTCTTCTCTCGTTCTGGTTGGCCATGAAGGATTTAAACATCTCCATAACACTATTGATAGCATTAACCATCTGACCCACCTCTGGAGATATAGCTGTATTAGCCGGAGCAGCTGTTGGGGGCGACACTGGATCATGAGGTACTGGATCATCATACTCCACCTCTTCTTCATGTTCAACCCGGGGTACTTGAAACCCTTTTGTGGATTTACTCTTCCTTTTCTGAGTTGAAGCCTTCTTAGTTCTACTTGAGCCACAATAGTAGCAATAGTTTCTTGAGCAGCATCCTGAGTGTCGGTGTCAGAGTTGCGAGTACGAGCCATTTCTGCGAGATTTGGATAAACGAATACATTAGATAATTTCTTAGAGGTAGGCTCTATTGCACTATATAATGTATGAAAAAAATGAAACTTTTCCTAAAGTATGGCACGCTAATTATAAACAAGACTCTACTAACACGGCTTCATAGACCTCTAGGACTCCATAAACCCGAGGCTCTGATACCAAGTTTGTCACGATCCACTTTCTGAATAAGCCGGGACTGACAGTCAATCACTAAACATGACCGAGCGAACCATCTACGCTTATCAAATCTATTATAACTTCAAACTCTGTATGTCACAAGGCACTACTGTAACCTAATATTTTTAATTAATTTAAATATCTAAAATATACCAACTTCAAAACTTTATTTGTAGTAACTACTGAAATATTGCAAAGGTATTATTAAAAACACCTGAATCTTTAACTCACCGACTGTGTCTATGATGCATCTAATGATAAACTGACGCACTGCTCAGAACATGAGATTTCCTGGTCAGTTCTCTAAGTAAACAAAAAAATAGCTAAATAATGACGACTCAAAGGAGTACTCCACGAACAAAACCAGAGCTCACCAATAACACTATAAGTGAGGGAAGTCCTAACCCGTAGCCTGCTCACCTGCAAAACTGGTTCCTACGTTGTACCACAGACCAACGTAGGTTCCCAAAAGAGAACGTCAGTATCATCCATTGTACTCAGTGAGTCTCAACGAGAAGGGAGTAAATATTAATAAAATACATTACGAATAAAGATTCTAAATGCATGGAAAACATAAAATTTCTAAGAAGAATTCTAAAATAATTGCATAATAACAGTTTATGAATATTCTAAAAGAAATTATTTTCTTTTTCTTTATAAAAAAAATACTTCTCTTCGTACTTTGGGAGTTCCAACTATCTTGACTTATTTCTATCTTAGTGTCCGTGTGATCGGCACAGGTTCGATCCCAACCTGATCGAATAGGCCCAATCCACGAGGTGTCACTCGCTTCATGGTTATCAATGCTCATGTACCATACCTTAGCTTGGCTAGGCAAATTCTCAGTAACGAGACCCTCGGCTCGTGTGCTCCCTACTTTGGCACAAGTAGTTTCAGGAAGTCAACGCCTTGATCAGGACCCTCGGCCTGGACGATGACCCCTTCTCAGAATAGAGGATACTCCAAAAAAAATACTTTAATAATAAATTATTCTGTGTGACCTCGCTAGGATCTAAATCAACTTTCTTGACCATTCAAGTCTAAATCATTTCTAGAACATCCTATACATACTCATACTGGTACCCTTAAATGTAAAACATGACATAAGAATGAAATAAACATTTAAAAGAATTTCTAAAGATTCTTGCTTCTTCATAAATTTTCAATATGAAAATGGCATATAAGAATAACACAACAATCTGAAAATTTATGCACATAAATCACAATAAATCATCTAAACGTTTGCTAGAACAATTCTAAGTTAATAGGTACTCACTCGCTCCAATTAAGTACATATAAACTCCTTTAAGTAATTCATCAAATACCTTGTATGCGTGCTTTTGTGAGTTAAATCACTTTAGTAAAGGATTATATCAGCTCACCTCAAAACTCCTTGAGCCAATACATAAGCCCTAGTCCAATTTATACCCGTCAAATAATTGATTCTACAACAACCAGTGCATTTGAATTAATTTCAATGTTTCACAACTAAACATGGAACTTGTTGCTGATATAGAGGAAGAAGGGAATTAACTATTCAATTCTTACCTATTACTACTGTAGAATAATTAGCAATAGGAAATTTTATTTACCTGAATTCAAGAATTAATAATTTGTAAAAAAAAAAACCTAGATTCTTTTCGTGGCCTCAGTGTGTAAGCAGCAATGCCTCTGTTTCGTAGGCTTGTGTTCAAGAATTGTACGTTTCATTGCATTCCAGGCTTTAAGCCTTCTTTTTTTTCTTTGTTTTATTATTTTTCTCTTTTTGTTTTGTTTTGCCTTAACTAATAATTAATGAAACCCACTTTTAAATATTACTGATATTAAAATTATTAATATTCCCCTAATTGTATATTCAATTCTTTATAAATAGAGAAGTAACTCAAAAATCAATCACAAGGGTTTAAACCCGTAATAGAAGTATAATTTAAAATTAAAAAAAAAAATTAAATTTTATATTTAGCGAGTTTTGAAACTTCTACAGATTTAAGGAGTGTTACATGGACAATACTATCCAGGATAACAACCTGATCAAGAAAAGCACTAGCCAGTGTTGTCATGACATCTATAAGCGAACAATAAACATTTAAGGATCTAAGCCAACAAGAACCAATTATATCACAGAAAACAGCAATTAGTAAGCATCCTTGTCATTGGTAAAATCCCAACATATCCAAACAGCTGAGTATCTCAATGGCAACTCATTGTCGGATAACAAATTTGCTAATAAATAACAATGAACAATGGTGGCATATCTTCAACAGCAATCAAGGCATCTTTTGTCAGTAAAACGGGGTATACAGGTATAAAAGAGAAAATGCTATCCTAACAAAATGGAATTCTCTGGCAGGGCCAATGGATAGAAAGAATGGTGAGCTAACGACGCGAATCAAATCCCAATGCTTCAACAGCATAAGTCTCCTACTCATGATTTCCCCCACCATTATAGCTTAAGTACAAAAAGAAGCAAGAGGATAACTGGTCCTCTGCCCCCTATGTGTGATTGCCAACCGGTCTCCAACATAATTACAGATTAAGGTGAACTGCACAAGGAGAACTTCGTTCCATTGCACATGCAGCTAAAATGGTCTTCTTAGAGTGCTGGGCAATGTCCTTGAAGGTACTGTAGACTGTATCAAAGCATGTAATTCATTCAGAATCTAATACATCACAGCCATAACTTCAGGGGAAAAAAGAAAAGAAATAATACTAGGAAAGTGTAAAAGAGAATATGAACTTCTTGCTTAAAATTATCAAAGTCATAAACATTCACGGACTATTTGATACTCAGTTAGCTAGCCAAAAATATTGACATGACGTATTGGTCCGCGAAAATTGGATTCAAATTCATTAACAAGTAAAGCAAATTCATGTACCAAAAAAACAAGTAAAGCAAATTCAGTGATTCCAAAGGGGCCCCTTGGACCTTAGCCTCTTAAGGGTTGGGTTCTAGTGACGGGCTCTTGGGTCGCCGGACCCAAAGCTGGTAAAAGTGGTGGCGGGAAGTGGAAGCAGTCAAGCTAAAATGCACATTTTACAAAGCAGTGGAAACCTTTCTAGACTCTGATCAGCTCCTGAACACATAAATAAACGTTTAAAAGGCATGAGTCATGTTTCACTGGCATAGAAAGATTGGAGTGTGAACTACCACAAGACTTGATTTATGCTTATCTACATCGCTGTACAGTTTAATCTAAAAATTCCACTATACCTGAAGTCTCTGGACTAGCTTTTAGTAAATTCTAACCGTTGATTATACAACAACAACAAACTCGGTGTAGTCCCACAAAGTAGGGTCTGGGGGGTTAAAGTGTATGCAGACCTTACCCCTACCTTGTGAAGGTAGAGAGGTTGTTTCCAATAGACCAAATTGAAGTTAGTGTAATCAACAATAACCGTTGATTATACGTGTTCCTTTTTTAATTAAAGGAGCTCACCTCTCTAAATGGACAAGGAGATGGGCTAGTATCAGGCCCCACATAAGATCTGCTACTGCAGGGATGGAGTTGCTGATGAACCAAACCCAAGCTGATACTTGCATCAGTACCTTGTAATTCACTTTCTAAAAAATCACCCAAAAAACTATGCGATGATGTAGAGGCTCCATTCAGATTCAGTTGCCCACTCAAATTACTTGACCTTTCAGGTAAAATATTCCGATTATGAGATAAACGAGCATTATACTCCAGTTGCCTTCCCTGGAAAAATGTATTATGAGGAACTGCCCTTTGTGCTACAGCAGGTTGAGTTACTAATTCCCTGCTTCGAGCAATTTGGGAGCCAAAGAGACTATTCCCCGATACAGCAACTAAGGTCCCATTAACATTACCAAGTTGTCTCCTCCTGTTATTAAGCAGTTGATTTATTTGCCTCTGTATTCTACGTCGGTCAAAAACCGTCGATGCCCCAACCCCAGCAACTTGACCATCTCGGGGAGAGTGAAAATCACCAGATTCTTCAGCCAATGGGGTATCAGGTACGTACATTTCATTAAGGTCAAACGTCTCCCTCACATTGGCTACAGGGGGTGACCCAAGAGAAAAATTGCTGCTTGTTCTATTAATATCAGGTGTAGGATTCAGATTCTGTTGGTTTGAAGAAGCAAGTGCAGTTGGTCGACAGCTTTCACAGTACCAGTTACCTTCAGGTACTTCATGTCCAAGACCGACACAATAAGTATGTGCAGGTGAATCACAGAGATCACATAGTAGCATAAGAGCATCATCCCCACCTTGCTGACACTCGGTACATAATACATTTTCGTATGGATCAATGTAACCCCTAAGCTCCTCTTCAGATGGTTGATAGACCTATAAACACAATTTTAAACATTTAACTGCAATTAGAAATTCTGGTATTTTTGTGTTTAAACCTAACATCTTATTATCATAATCATCAAACCTAACATCTTAACTAAACGAATATTATAAGTTTACCAAAGGAAAAAAGGACTGTACCTGATCACGCTCAGGGACCTGAATAGCCACGGTCCTCAATTCAAAGCCAGTGTCTGACCTTGCAGGCTTACTAATCGTTACAAACCTTTGCTTGCACAGTGGACAACGGGATTCCACTTTGGACCACTCCATGATGCAAGCAAAACAAAAGTAATGACTGCAGCAATTCAATGTCCCTCTAACTGTCCTCTTACCTTCTTCAGACAAACATATTCCACAAATCTGCTTTCCTGCTTCAGTCTTCAAATCCACCTTCTCTTTATCCTTTCTTCCCGGATGTTTTTTTTGTAGACGCGGAGCTTCCTCTTTTGGTAAATTTTTCAAAGAGGCTGAGCCCCTCCAAGCTGTAACAAGGCCCCTGCAAAATCGGCTAGCCTCTCTGACTTGTTCCCTCTCTTCTTCAGAGATGGTAAACTCACGGTCAGATGATCCAGAACTCTCAACAAAATCTGAATCCGAATCTACTCTTAGTCTCTTTCTTTTTCTCCTCTGACCTGCATTCTTTTTATTCGTTTCTTCCACAATTGGATCGATGTCTATGAGCTCCTCGTCATTATCAGATCTTGCTTTCCTTTTCAATCGGCGTCTGTTCTGCGGTTTCTTTCTTGTGATGCTTTTCAACTTTTTATGATTTTTATTTCTCTTCTGTTCTCTGGCAGTGCTATTACGCAACCTTGGCTTGCTTGAATACTTCATCCCTTTCAATACTGGAAACTCTTCTTCATCTTCTTCTTCGTCCAAGCCATCTGGAGTGAATTCCTCATCATCCTCATCCTCTTCATCATCATCTTTGGCAGTGCCCTTACGCAACCGTGACTTGCTCAAATTCTTCATCCCGTTCATTACTGGGAAATCCTCATCTGCATCCAAGCCATCTGGAGTGAATTCCTCATCATCCTCATCCTCATCCTCTTCATCATCACCTTTGGCAGTGCCCTTACGCGACCGTGACTTGCTTGAGTTCTTCATCCCGTTCATTACTGGAAAATCCTCATCAGCACCAAAGTCATCTGGAGTGAATTCCTCATCATCCTCATCTTCTTCTTCATGATCCTTGTCATCATCTTTGGCAGTGCCCTTACGCAACCGTGGCTTGCTTGAATTCTTCATCCCTTTGGCTGCTGGAAACTCCTCTTCTTCATCCAAGCCATCTGGATTGAATTCCTCATCATCATCTTCTTCATAGTCATCATCATCATCATCTTTGACAGTACCCTTAGGCAAACGTAGCTTGCTAGAATTATTTTTCCCTTTCGCTACTGAACGGTCCTCCTCTCCATCCAAGCAATCTGGTGTGAATTCCTCATCATCTCCATCATCATCCTCATCGTCATCTTCTCTATATGAAACTCTCTTTCTCTTTCTAGGCCTTACAGTGCCTTTTCTGTTTCTCCTTGGTGCTCTTGATCGAACAACCTTTTTAACCTTCTTCATCTTCAATTCCTCGACCTCCTCATCTTCAAATTCACCTAAGCTCTCATCTGACTCATCTCCGATAAAAGAAGAATATCCATCTGACTCACCAAACTCCTCTTCCTCATCAACTGCGTAATCCTCGTCTGACTCATCTGAAGCTCTATACATGGATCCAGCTTTTTTCCTACCACTAGTCTTGCGACCAACCTTGCCTCCCCTCGCCATCCTTTTATCACACCCAGAGAAGTACAAACCCAAAACTTGAATCAGATCAAACTATATGATAATCTCATGTACCACTAGAGCCACAATTTAGTTAGGGAACAAAATGAATCCGGCTGAAACACAAACAACCCATCATTTCTTATGTAAGGTAAGGCCTCTATTACAAGCTCATGTTGAATCCTTACTACTTTAAGGTCTCCCAACAGATGCCCAAATAAAGATTCCAAATCTGTCCATTTGCAGTTACAAAATTACCAAAATTAGTATCAGAATTCTCAAAATCTTAACATTCTAATATAAGCTTATCCAAGTAAGGCATCAAATCAACCAAAAATTAAACAATTGAACACCTTAAAAAACTCAATTTTACTCAGAAATAGACCAGAAATAGGAAGAATTGATCTAACTAAATACAGAAATGAAACCCCCAAAATCAAAACCTGAACCCTAGATCAAGCTATTAGCACTAAGCCCCAATAATTCAACTAACTAAATAAATATAATTCCCAGCAAAAACATAATTAACACCAAATATGGATGAATTAATAAGTATTAAAATCCAATCCCAATAATACCAATTTCCAAAATTCAGATGGAACAGTAAAAAAAACCTCAGCAACCAAACAGCTTACCAAATAAGCGAAACATATTGAGATTGATTAAATTATTCAGAAAAAAAAAAGGAAATAAGATAGGCTATGTCAAGTACCTGAGAAAGGAAAAGGAGGCAAAATCGGCAAAACCCAGAAAAAAAGATTTATATTTGGGGGTATTTTATCTGTATATATAAAAGCAATTTCAATTTTTTTTTTTTTTTAAAAAGAAAAAATCAAGTGGTGAGATTTAAAGTTGAAGAAATGAGAAGAGGGTCACCAAAGAATCTGTATTTACTTTTTTCTTCTTTTTGTTTTTCTTTAAATGGATGTGCTTTTTAAAACAGTGAAATTATTGCAATTTATAAATGGAAGCATCTATTATTAGGAGGTTTCGAGGGGTGGTTGCCCCTGGGTACTTTTATAAGACGCAACTTGGCTGTGATGCTATGTTTGAAATTCCATATTTGCCCTTTGTGGTGTAAAAGAGCAGCTCAACTGCAATTTTGACCTTGGGCTCACCAAGTTGGATTTCGGGTTTGGGCTTTTACTTGGACCCTACGAGGCTTTGTGATGTCTTATTAGGATTGGGCTTACAGGGTGTTATGCAGCCCAGTAAGCTAAAAGAAGGAACAATGTGATAACTTGAGAAGAAGATCGCTGTGAAAAAACTTAAAAAGAGTTTCAACCTTTGCCGAAAAGCTATACTGCATAAATAGGTAATAATACATTTTTTATTGTACGTGTATAAAATTTTGAATCCATTTAACATAAGAGAACTACATATTCAAATCTCACGTGTGACAATTTTTGAATGTTTTAATCCCCTTATGCCATTAGTTGCAGGGATAATCTATGATTGCTTCAACATGTTGAAAGGGCTGGAGTATGCATGTAACATTAGAATGGTTGAAATGTAATTCATTAATTGATAACATCAGAAGGTTTTTTTTTTTTTTTTTCTATACCAGGGAAGAAAAGTTTTAAAAAAAAGAAATAGTTATCTCAGGAATGTACAAAAGAAATATGGACAAATAAGGAGAATTTTCTATTTAATTTTAATTGAGGTGAAGTACTTATTGGACTTTTCAACAAATACGAAAAGAAAATTGATAAATTATCCCTAGAAACAGCTTCAACTCCTCTTTTTGGTCAACCTAAGGATGACAATCTAGTCTTTCTTCTCTATAAATAAAAAAAAACAATAACAACATACTCAATATTATTATCTATAAAAAGAGAAAATGTAATGTAATTTTTGTCAAAATAGCACGGGCTAGCCAATTTTCGGATTGATCATTCAAAAATAGCCACCGTGTGCCAAGTTATTGAAAAATAGCCACCGTGTTGCTTCAACAAAGACCTGTCCAGTATAAATTGCAGTATATTATGCAGGAGTATTTTCCGAATTTTCAACAGTATTTTCGTTCACATTTATCTTTACATAAAAAGCAGCTAAATTTCGATGACTTTTACAATTGTGACTATTTTTGAATAATCATTTGTAAATCTGACTATTTTTGAATTTCTCCCTTAAGATATAAAGGACAATTGATTGAAACTAGTAGAGAGGTTGCCTATTTCTAACAAGATAAATGGGCTGTAAATGAAGCCCAATTAAAGTGGTAGGAGGTGAAGTCACGAGAATTGTGTGTCCACTTCCAGAGTTCCACTAGATATCTGAGTTCTGGATAGGAGGACGATGAAATGAGGAGCGGGCAGGTGCTATACGTGTATTTTTCTCCATTTTTTGAGTTTTAAGATTTAGAGACCATTTCAACCGTCAATAACTGATTTTTAAATTTGATATGTACACAATTAATAAATTTTTAATATAAATATATTATTTGAGCAAAAATTACTGAATTCTGATGAATCCATATGTACTTTTATCTCCGTTCCTAATATCAGTTGTTATCTTATCATTGTATAACACATATTTTAGGAGATAAGGTGTAACTTACCCTTTTAAATATACAGAAAATGAAACGAATTATTTTTGTTCTAGAAAGTAAATAATATAAAATTAATGGTGGGAACTTATGTTAATCAAATATTGGTTGCTAACATCAAAATTTGGCTCGATTAATTCAAGGAATCTTTATACAAATAGTCGGTCGCATTTATTATTTATTTTTTCTAACTGACATACATAGATATACACTATTTATATATATTTTATATAAATTATACTTATATTATATATTCATTGGCTATTTTTAATTTCAATATTTGAATGAATGGTTATTTGGGTAAATTCTTCTTACTGCAGCACATTTGGGCCATAGAGGCCTGCCTCAACCGTACGGCTGAAGAATGGTGATTTTGTACAAATATGATCATTTGGTGTCATCGTTTAAATATTGACCCGGTTAAGAAAAGTTTTAGGAAAATAGTCATCCATCAGAATTTTGAGAAACGATCCTGGAAATCACTACTTTTTCATATGGTGATCTCTGAGATTTACCACAAAACCTGGCAATTGTTAGAATTTTTCATATGATGATCACCAGACGTTCCACAAAACCTAACGAATCGCTAGAATTTTTCAGCATTGTGGTTGAATATCCCGACAATCGCCATAACTATCTGTTAAGAAAAATTCTAGCTAGCCAAGAGAACTTCCCAATATTCTGACCCAAAGCTATTTTCTCAAGATTTTTTTTAACGGGGTCAAAATTTAAAAGGTGGCCGTCCAGCATAATTTCTTGCCAAAGAATTGACAATTGGGCCTTCTAGATAATAGGACGAGGCCCAAAAGGTTTAATCACAACGTGATTTTAAGAGGAAAAATTCAAAAATAGCCCGATTTATAACTGGTCGTTCAAAAATAGCCAAGTTTCAAAAGTAATCGAAATTTAGTCACTTTTCATGCAAAGATAAATCTGAGCGAAAACACTGTTCAAAACCCGGAAAATACGCCAGTATATTATGTTGGAGTTCCAGCATAAGTATACTTGAACTCCAACATATTATACTGGAGTTCCAGGATAAGTATGCTGGAACTCCAGCATAATATGATGGAGTTCCAGCATAAGTACACTAGAACTCCAACATAATATACTGGAGTTCCAGCAAGTATACCGGTCCAGCATAATATACTGGAGTTTGGAGCACCAGTGCTCCAGTCACCGATTTATACTAGAGCCAGCAAAGTATACCGGTCCAGCATAATATGCTGGAGTTCATACACAGGTGCACCAAACTCCAGTATATTTGCTGGACCGGTCTCTGTTGCAGCAAAATAGTGGTTATTTTTCATTAACTTGATAAATACTGGCTATTTTTGAATGACCAGTCCGAAAACTGGCGATATCGTGCTATTTTTACGATTTTCGCATGCATCCACTTGTAGGATCCATCCAGGTTTGATATTACTCCAGTTACGAGTACCATATGTTTTCACTCTTCTACCTTTATGCCAGATCAAGCACTAAATAATTAATTTCTCAAAGTAATATGTTTCTGCAAAAACCAAAAAAAAATCATTTAATGGCATACCAAACACGCCAGATAGGCTAAAAACTCTATATCGTGTCCTTTTTCTTGTTCCACATCAGTAACTGAGTTTTCAACAAGAGGCCAAAATAATTTGAGGCCAAGTCCAATCTCAAGCAAAAACCAAGTGATTCTTCTCTATCTATGAAGCATTATATTAACTAAGCAACTACTCTAAAGGAAACTTTAAGTCCACACATTAAATAGATTAGTAAACTAATATCACAAGATCATGTTAGTGCATGTTTCGATTTCTAAATTTGGATTCTAACTTTTCTCCAATTTACAAGAGCCGTTCTTTTTCCCGCCACACAAGGCTTTTTGAGATGTTATATATATGTTGAGTTGTCTCTGTTAAGTGAATAGTGTTCATGACAGCCATTGTATATATAATTAGGCCAAAAGTTTGGGACCAATTTTCGTCTTAACTTTTAAAAGTTGCTTAGATAACAAAAATATAGAAGAAGTGGGACCATGTTATAACTGAGTAAATTAATTATGACGAAGGAAAGCTGCTATTGATGAAGCATTGGGAATAAAGATGTTCATTATCCTTGATATAAATTGGGACCTTTGTCCCTTTAAAGGAAAACAACCCCATTGAGAAGCATTGGGACTTAGTCTATTCGTTAGATTATTATTGTCATCCATTTTCTCTTTTCTCTCTGAGTTTGCGACACTTAGTGTATCATTGAAAAGGGAACGAGACATTATTATTTGACAAGTCATTTGCTAAAGGCAATAAAAATAAAGAAGACAAGATTTTGGAGGTGTAGTAATTTGCGTCAGGATTAGAAATTAATCAAGATTAGAAAGTTTATAGCATCAGGTTATATAAAATACTTTAATGTTTTTTGGCTTTGGTTGATTCGAAAATTATAGGAAAACCATATCATTGGATGTCGTTTTCTTAATTACGGGACAAGTTCTCTACTGGCTTAATGTTTGGGTAAACTACGTTTGTCTTTAGATACATATATTTCATTTGTCGAGGCTTCAATGTAATAGATGCTAAAGATGTAAACTATTGTGCATAAATTAATTACCAATATGAGGAATCCGAATTTCTTTTTCATAAGAATTGGAACATATATAGATTCTTTAAGTTTATTGTAATAATATATGTATATATATTTAAAAAATTACATAAAAATTATTATAAGCCATAATAGTTAACAATTCAAAAGATTTAGAAATTATTTGCAAAATATATGGTCAAAAATTATGTTTAACTCCTCAAGTAGTAATATATTTATTCTTTTTTGAAACGGAAGGAGTAGTATATATTAAATCATCTTAAACTAGACGTCCAATCAGATATTCAGACTTGCTCTTCACTTCCCCTCACGGAAACACCTGCCCCCAAATGAACAAAGAAAAAGAATTTAAACCGATTAGAAAAGAAAGGAATGAAAAGCTATTAAATTAGGAGAAAAGTCATTTTTCATAAAATATTTTAATGGAAAGAGTTCTTGCCATGATTTTAGTGGGAAGTGGGAACCATTGGTTTTAGTTTTTTAATCCCCTACATTACTATATACATTAAGTTCGAAGGATGTGGCAAAACGCCCACTTCTACTAATGTTGTAAGTGGTTCATTCTCTTACTTTCTGCAACCTGGGACCACCTTTGAATGGACCCCGATGATCAGAAAAAACTAGTACTCCACATAATATGTTTTAATTAACAAGTACTAAACCCTGCATTCCTAGGGTTACATGTAGTTAGAAACTTAAGAGGAAATTGAGGCCAGAATATTGGGATTGAGTTGGCATAGGTGTATGGTTTCAAATTTGAACAACCACAATTGATGAGTACTGACGAATGACGAGATCCTCGAAGTTCGACATCCTGCGGAAAACGACCTTAAGGCGAATAAGAGGTTGTACGACCTTTGCAGTAGGGTAGTCCCATTACAGGAATATTCTTTCGAATATTGCCTATAACTTGTCTTTTAGCGCTTAGAAGGGTTTGGTCCCTTATATATATAGAGCATAAAATAACCATGTAAGTCTGGCTGGGCATTTTTCCTAACACATAACACTTGTTGTAAACTTTACAAAGGCGACTTAGAAGATTATCGTTGAAAAGGTTTTTTGGTCTTGATAAAGAATTCTCATCATTCATATTCTCCTTATCTATCTTTTGTTCTAGAGATTAATATACTTAGCTAAGATTTACCCCTTCATTTTCTTTGATTGATTTATTCAAAAAGGTTCTGATATCTTTTGAGTCAAACAATTTGGCACCGTCTGTGGGGATTTCTATAGCTGAGATCTTAGTTTTGTCTAGATTCTTGAAAGAAATAATCACCTTTTCTTAGCCTCACAAAGTCCAACAATGGCAGGAAAGGGAGAAGCAAGGCTAAAGGCAATAGTAGGTGTCACGAACAACCTCCTGAATTCCCTCAACGAGGTCGGTAGGGAAGACAATGAAAATGCAACACCAAGTGCTACACATGAGGGAGAGATCTCACCCTCCCCCCCCCACACAAAGGCTTAACTGTCTCGCGCGAGAGGGAAATCTCAACATCCGCAATAGAAGAAGCACCACCGATCATGAAAAGGCTATTAGAAGAATGGTTGACAAACACCTTGAGCAATATACTCGAGAAACCCGTTCAGAGGGATATCGAAGGCACAATACCCGCAAGAACCGCAGCTATCGCCGATGAACCAGAAACTCCACGAATAGGTAACACCCATATTGTCATGGGTGCAGGCAACGATGCACATACGGCCATCTTAAAGAAAATGGAAGAGATGGAAAATGAGAACAAAACACTCCGCAAACAGATAAAAGAGCATCAGGAAAGGGCTGATAAAATACCGGGCGCTCCGAAGTTGCTACCAAAACGTGATGTGGGCCGATCTGAAAATATATGATGGCACCACGGACCCGGAGGATCACTTAATCCATTACGTTACTGCAGTAAAAGGTAATGATCTATCGAAAGAACATGTACCGTCAGTGCTGCTGAAAAAGTTCGGCGAAACTCTGACAGGGGAGCATTGACATGGTATTCTCAACTACCAGCACGATCAATATCAACGTTCGAAGAAATGGAAGATAAGTTCGTCACCGCTCACGCGGGAGCGAAAAAGGTAGAGGTCAGGGTAAATGATATCTTCGCCATCAGGCAAACGACAGGCGAGGGACTTCGGGATTTTCTAGCCCAATTCAACAGGGTAAGGATGAGCCTACCAAACGTGTCAGAAGGAATAGTTGTAGCAGCCTTCCAAAATGGGTTAAACAGAAACAGGTCAAAAACAACCAAAAAGCTGTTAAGTAGACTCATGAAGTACCCCCTAACCACGTGGGAAGAGATCCATAATGCCTATTGCACCGAAGTGAGGCAGACGAGGATGATCTGAACGGCCTGATCTAGTGACTAACATCGGTCCAAGCCGAAGCAAAGAGAGATCGCCGCAACGATAGCCGAAGGGATCAACTACCCCACTTCAATCGAGAAAGGCACCAACCCTACATCCAAACATCCAACCCACCTCATCCGCGACATGCAGACGTCGCGCCTCGACACACCGTACCACCCCGAAATGAAAGAGGTATGCCTCCATTGTTATCTGCTCATAACTTTTGTGTTTCTTCTTCAGAAATAGTGTACGCACTGGAAAAATTCAGCACAAAGGTGCAGTGGCCGCAAAAGATGAAGTCGAATCTGAGCACCCGGAGATCGAACGTTCTATGTGAATTTCACCATGAAAGGGGGAACAAGACCGAGGACTGCATAGGTCTACGACAGGAAGTGGTAAGAATGCTAAATCAGGGACACCTGAAAAAACTGCTAAGCGACCGATGACGAGTTAACTTCGCTCGTGGGCGCGATCAACCTTAAGGACCTCCAAAACCACCATCACCAACCCGTACCATACAAATGATCATTGGAGCCGGCGACGATACAATAATCAAACATATGAAGTTCACCACCACACACAAACTCAAACGGACAGTCACCCACGAACGGTATGACGACCTCGAAGATAGTATCATCTTCGATAAGTCGGATACCAACGATTTGTCTTTCCCTTACTATGATGCTTTGGTTATAACTTTAAGCATTGAGGATACCGACGTAAAAAGAATAATGGTGGATGATGGAAGTGGCGCGTGCATTATTCACCCACGAGTCCTCATGCAGATGAGGCTCGAGGATAAAATAGTACTGCGTTGCATAACACTAACTGGTTTTAATAATGCAGTGGAACGAACCTCTGGAGAGACAATGCTACCCGTTCTGGCAGGAGGAGTCACCCTGGAGACAACGTTCCACGTCATGAACCAGGAGACAACCTACAATGCCATCATAGGGCGTCCATGGATACACGCCATGCGAGCCGTCCCGTCAAGTTTCTATCAAATAATCAAATTTCCTACTTTATGGGGGATGTTCAGCATCCGAGGCGAGCAACTAACCGCCCAAGAGTGCTCACGGATTGCCCAAGATTGCACACACACCAAACAACTAAAAGGGGTAAGTGCGGAAGCATAACAATCAGCCATATCGGGAACCAAACCCGACGTACAAATAGAGGCCATTAAAGACCCGAATGTCATAGAAGCTTATAAGGCAACCGTAGAAGATCTCGACCCCGTCTAATTGGACAACATCGATAACACAAAAAGGCCTATATCGGACACAATCTCTCAAAACTAGGTATGTATCATGAGTTCCTAACTAACAACGCCGATTTGTTTGCCTTTTCCCATTCAGATATGCCAGGAATCCCCAGGGACATCGCCACACACAGGCTGAATGTCAATCCTCTTTACCCGCTAGTACGGCAAATGATGAGAAAGTTCAATGCCACCATCAATGAGGCGGCTAGCGAAGAAGTTGATAAATTACTCGCTAATGGTTCCATCCGAGAATCGAAATATCCCCAATTGGTCGCCAATGTGGTCATGATCAAAAAAAAGAACGGGAAATGGCGGACGTGTGTCGACTTCACCGACCTAAACAAAGCATGCCCGAAAGATTCCTTTCTGTTACCACATATCGACCAGCTCATCGACGCAACGGTGGGACACGAACTACTGAGCTTCTTAGATGCCTACTCCGGTTACAACCAAATTATAATGGCTGAAGAAGACCAAGAAAATACCACTTTCATCACTCACCGATGAACGTACTGCTACAAGGTAATTCCATTCGGACTCAAGAACGCAAGGGCGACGTATCAAAGGTTTGTCACCAAGATGTTCAAAGAACAACTCGGTAAGACCATGGAGGTTTACATCGATGACATGCTAGTAAAGTCGAAAAAGAAAGAGGATCACATTGGCCATCTAAAGGAAGCCTTAGAGATATTGAGGCAATACAGAATGAAACTAAATCCCGAAAAGTGCGCCTTTGGCGTAACTTCAAGAAGGTTCCTTGATTTTCTGGTGTCACAAAGGGGTATCAAAGTCAACCCGGATCAGATCAGGGCCATCGAAGGAATACCTAAGACATTGACCAGGAAGAAGCAGGTGCAGAAATTAACAGGACGAATAGTCGCCCTGTCGAGGTTTATTTCACGATCGTCGGATAAATGTCATAAATTCTTCAATGTGCTAAGGAAAGACCACAGACTATAGTGGAATTCAGAATGCGTTGACGCCTTGAGGAAGCTGAAAGCATATCTATCCTCTCCACGGGTGAATTCCTACTGGTGTACCTAGCGGTATTCGAAGTCGTGGTAAGTGCAGTCTTGATCCACGAAAATAGAGGTACGCAATCTCCAATTTACTATATCAGTAAAACCTTAATTGATGCCGAAACAAGGTACCCTCACCTTAAGAAACTAGCTTTGGCATTAGTCGTAGCTTCACGAAAGCTTAGACCATATTTTCAATATCACCCCATAAAAGTGGTGACAATCTTCGCCCTTAGGGGCATCCTACACAAACCCAAACTATCGGGTAGATTGGCCAAATAGGCCATATAATTAAGCGAGCACGACATAACATACAAACCACGAACTGCTATTAAGTCGCAGGTGCTCGCCGATTTCGTCGCTAATTTCAATGCGGAAATATTGCCTGAAGTAGAGCAGGAGGCGCTCCACGCTTCCGCACATTCTGACCTCTGGGTCCTCTACACCGACGGTGCATCTAATGCATCGGGATCGGGATTGGTACTCGTCCTTGAAGTTCCTAAGGGCGAAGTAATTCGCCAGTCCATACGATGCCCCGAGATGACTAACAACGAGGCCGAGTATGAAGCTGCGATTGCAGGATTGAAATTAGCCCTCAAATATGGCGCTCAACGACTCGTTCTCCATTGCGACTCTCAACTCGTGGTGAACCAAGTCACCGAGACTTTAAAAATCAAAGAACAGAGACTACAAAAGTACCAGTCGGAAATTCACAAACTGCTGCCAGAATTTGATGAATGTCGCCTCGACCAAGTACCTAGGGCACAGAATATCAAAGCAGATGGTCTCGCTAAACTAGCGGCAGCCACCAAAAATATCAACAAGGAAAACGTGGTCACTCTTCTCCATTCCATTCCGCAATAGACCAAGTCAAGGTACATTTTGTAAACCTAACTTGGGACTGGCGCAACCGTCTCGTAACATATTTGCAGGATGGAACGCTCCCATAAGATAATAAGAAGCCAAAAAGCTTCGAAGTTAGGCAGCTAGATATAGCCTCGTAAGTTGTGATCTCTACAAGAGAACGTTCGGTGGCCTCCTGGCCAAGTGTCTTGGGCCAAATCAAACAAGGCGAGTACTAGAAAAAGTACATGAGGGGCTTTGCGGTGCCCATACGGGAAACCGCGCCCTCGTCCGATGCCTTATCCGCGCCAGATATTACTGTCCCACCATGAAAAAAGAAGTCGCAAACTACATCAGGAAGTGTGAATAGTGTCAAAAGTACGCCTCTATGATGCACCAAGCAGGGGAACTCCTGCATTCCATCATTTCGCCATGGACATTCATTTAGTGGGGGATGGATATTGTCGGAACCCTCCCGGCAGGAAGAGGTAAGGTACGCTTCCTTTTAATTTTAACTGACTATTTTTCTAAATAGGTGGAAGCAAGTGCATACACTCAAATACATAAGCAAAAGGTCATCGCGTTCATATGAAAAAATATAATATGCCGCTTCGGCATCCCTAAAGAAATCAGCTGTGACAACGGACCTGAGTTCGCCGGAAAGAAAATGATCGAGTTTTTCGAAAAATGGCACATCAAGCGAATACTCTCCACACCATACCATCCCGCCGGCAATGGCCAAGCCGAATCCTCCAATAAAGTAATACTGAACATATTGAAAAAGAAGCTTGAGGACGCCAAAGGTCTATGGCCTAAACTACTACCAGAAGTACTATGGACATACCGTATTATGCCAAAAACTAGCACAAGCAAGACGCCATATTCACTAGTCTACGGGACTGACGTAGTTATACCCGTCGAGGTCGGAGAGCCTAGTTTGAGATACTCCAATGAAAGTGGACCAAACAACGACGAAAGTAGGCTACAAGATCTGGATGAAGTCGAAGAACGAAGAGATATGGTCCACATAAGAATGGTAGCCCAAAAGCAACAAGTAGAAATGTACTACAATAAGAAGGCCAAAGTACGACCGCTCGAGGTTGGAGATTACGCCATCAAAGCTAAAACACAAGCGGTGAAAGATCCTAATGAGGGAAAACTAGGAACAAACTAGGACGGACCATAAAAATCACTGCAACAGCAAACAAAGGAGCATTCCAGTTAGAGACAATGGAAAGAAAACTACTCCAAAACAATTGGAATGTCGCCCATCTCAAATATTTCCACTTCTAAAAGGAGACGCCACCCAAGTCGTACTCTTTTTTCCTCATCCGGATTTTGTCCCAATCGGGTTTTCTTTGGTGAGTTTTTTAATGAGGCGACAAGGGGGACGTCTCGAGGTTCGAAGTATTATTCATTACCCCGCCCGTCGACGTGTTCTCCGGGACGAGTAATGAAGGGACTGGATATAGATAATCGAATCTCCATTGTATGTACAAAGTCGACATATGTTTCCTACAAGAATATAATTAAATGTCCATTGTATGTATAAAGTCGACATGTAGGAGATATGATCAAACCTTCAATGTGAGCAAGAATCCCAATGTCCAAGGCCATCAATGAAAATGTGGGTTCGACCTCGTTCGAACTACGATGAGATCCTACTTAGACAACAGTTTGAAGCAATATCCCAATGGCCAAGGCCATCGACGAAAATATGAGTTCGACCTCGTTCGAACTACGATGGGATCCTACTTTGACGACAGTTCGAAGCAATATCCCAATGGCCAAGGCCATCGACGAAAATATGAGTTCGACCTCGTTCGAACTACGATGGGATCCTACTTCGACGACAGTTCGAAGCAATATCCCAATGGCCAAGGATATCGACGACAATATGAGTTCGACCTCGTTCGAACTATGAAGGGATCCTACTTCGATGACAGTTCGAAGCAACATCCAAATGGCCAAGGCCATCGACGAAAATATGAGTTCAACCTCGTTCGAACTACAAAGGGATCCTACTTCGACGACAGTTCGAAGCAACATCCCAATGGCCAAGGCCATCAACTAAAATATGAGTTCGACCTTATTGGAACTACGATGGGATCCTACTTTGACGACATATTCAAAGCAACATCCCAATGGCCAAGGCCATCAACAAAAACATGGGTTCGACCTTGTTGGAACTACGACGAGATCCCACTTCAACGACAGATTTGAAGCAACATCCCAATGGCCAAAGCAATCAATAAAAATGTGGGTTCAACCTCGTTCAAACTACAACGGGATCTTACTTCGACGACAGTTCAAAGCAACATCCCAATGGCCAAGGCCATTGACGAAAATATGAGTTCGACCTCGTTCGAACTACGACGGGATCCTACTCCGATGACAGTTCGAAGCAACATCCCAATGGACAAAGACATCGACAAAAATATGAGTCCGACCTCGTTCGAACTACGACGGGATCCTACTTCGAAGACAGGTCGATGCAACATCCCAATGGCCAAGGCCATCGACAAAAATATGAGTTCGACCTCGTTCGAACTATGACGGGATTCTACTTCGACGACAGTTCAAAGCAATATCCCAATGGCGAAGGCCATCGACGAAAATATGAGTTTGACCTCGTTCGAACTATGACGGGATCCTACTTCAACGATAGTTCGAAGCATCATCCCAATGGCCAAGGCTATCGATGAAAATATGAGTTCGACCTCGTTCGAACTACGGCGGGATCCTACTTCAACGACCGTTCAAAGCAACATCCCAATGGCCAAGGCCATCAACGAAAATATGATTTTGACCTCGTTCGAACTATGACGAGATCCTACTTCGACGACAGATTCGAAGCAACATCCCAATGGCCAAGGCCATCAATAAAAACATTGGTTCGACTTCGTTCGAAGTACGACAAGATCCTACTTCGACGATAGATTCGAAGCAACATCCCAATGGATAAGGCCATCATCAAAAATGTGGGTTCGACCTCGTTCGAACTACGACAGGATCTTACTTTGATGACAGTTCGAAGCAACATCCCAATGGCCAAGGCCATCGACGAAAATGTGAGTTAGACCTCACTCGAACTACGAGGGGATCCCACTTCGACGATCATTCCAAAGTAGCACCCCAAAGGCTAAAGCCACTGCCAAGAGAAAAAAGGAATCGACCTCATCCAAAAGCTAAATTGACTTAACAGTTCGACAGGTATCCCGGATACCATAAATACTGCAAAAAGCACCACCAAATCGACAAAACAAATTCTACATTGCATCAAAATGATTACTTACACCTATCTTTACAACGGGCTCAAGCATGCCCCCTACAAAAGTCCCAAAACAAAAAGTAAGTACAAACAAAAGATTACACGTCATCCCCAGTTGGGTACACATCTTCATACCAAGAGTCCGAAGCAAGACGGTTCGCATCATTAGAGTTAATGTCATCCCTGTCAGGTGTAAGAGGGTCGTACCCGTATGACTCACGAGCTGTACAAGCTTCGGTATACACGACTTGAAATTCTGCTTCAGTTTCCCTCCCCTCGGTGTGAAAAGCCTTGTACATGTCAAGGTGAGCCTAAACATGGACCCACAACTCATATAAGTGACGAGGCACAACCGGATCGGCCGAAGAACAAGACGTAGAAGGTTGTGAGCGTCTACTTGCATCCTCTGCTCTCAGCGAGGCCACTTGTCCATTCAACACGGACAACTCCGCCTCCAACTCCTTAACACGCCCCTCAAGCCCTGTGACCTTAAGCTTAGAGGCCTCCTTCTCCTCGGTCAGCTACGATCTACAAACATGAAGGGTATTCTCCAAGGCTGCCGATCTAGAAATATTCGTCGCCAGATTATCAGCACTGACACTCAGTTCGCTCTTAAGCCCCTCAATCTCAACCTCCTTCGTACCTAATTCAGCGGTCAAACTGGCCACATTTGCTTGTAAGTCGCCATTCTCGGCCATCACCCTCTGCTTAACTCAAGATCCTCCTCCTTCAAGTTCATAAGAGAAGCCTCAAGTTCACTATTACGGGCGACAACCTTCATAAGCTTTTCATCTCGCTCCCTCAGCTCCTCAACCTTGCGCGCTAGTTGGTCCACCTTCTGTTTGAGTCCTTTGCGGAACAACTGAAAGTCAGGGTCCTAATTATAAATATCGGCCATTGCATGATGCTTAGCGCGATACTGTTGATACTTGGAAAACATCTTCCCATAGATGTTCGTCCTCTTCCTTTCCCGACGCTCGTGCTCGGTCTCCATGATAAGGGTCTAGAACAAAAAAAAGAGAAGTTAAAAACAAAAATACCGGTCGACAATCAGAATGCAAGCCCAACGACGAAAAGAAAAAGAAAAGCACCTACCCGTAAGGCCATACCGGCAATATTCTGGGACAACTCCATGTCACTCATCGCCCTAAGCACCTCATTTTTGGGGGCATCACATAGAGGGGCTAAAATAGATGCCACTTGATCGCAGTTCAACAACAACTTGTAGTCCCCCAGGATGACTATGTGATGATCAGATCCTTCTGCTCTGACCTCCACATAAGTATGGCGACCTACGAACTCGCGAACGTCCTCCGGGTCGACATTTAAACCTGAGCCTTCGCCCTCGACATGACAACCTCCAATATTAGACGATGCACCACCCTCAGCAGAGTGCACGGAGCCAGCCCCTAGGTAAATTCCCTCCATTTTGGGAGATCTCCCCGCTAGAATGGCGTCGGCCATAAATGTTGGTACATGTGCCATCTACGACGCCCTACTTCTACCAGCTTCCATAGCCACATCCTTCCCAAGCCCCATTCTCCTCCTTTTTCTCAACAATGACTCGTCCCTGTTAGAGGATTCGTCCAAGAGGTGCGGTGTCGGTATTGAGAAGCCTCCTCCCTCACGAACATGACCCGAGAGAGACCTTTTACTTGAATTGTTTGAGGATGACCCCCCTCGAATAGACTCATTCAAAGTAAACTGCATTCCTGCGGCAGCGACGGCCTGTTAGAATGCAGGGACCGATGCCCTCCGCCTAGATGCTCCTCGACCTATCATCACGAAGAGTCGTATCAATAGACGACGACATATAACTAATAAAGTGGTAAAGGGAAAACATTTACCGGATGGAACTCTCGGGCCATAATGTTTTATGAAGGCAGGCCAATCTCGGGTTTCCGCTACATGGGGCAACAGATGGCTACCTAATCCCTTATACCAGTAATAGGGCGGGGCGGATGCCCCATAGCTGCAAACAAGAAGCAAACAACCCCTATAATGAATATAGATGAAGGAAGAGCAAAATGAGTGGCAACACTTACGAGTCTCGTTCCACCGCTCCGGGAACCTGGCAGAGTTAAAACAATGTGTTCAGTTTTGACAAAGAAATACTTATGCCAAAACTTGCGACTTGCTCGATCGTCAGTCCCAACCACCAGCCCTTTTGTGCCACGGTGCCTCAAATGCATCTTAGTACCCCTGTGGAAGCTAGGCGAGAACAGGTGCAAAAGGTGGTGGATAGAAACATCGCATTCTGCCAACTCCGCATACTTGGTCAACAACAGAAGTATCTTGAGCGTATATGGAGAAAGTTGTGCCGGCAAACTTGGTAGAACCTATAGAACTCTTCCGTTAATGGGAGGGGGGAAAGAATAGCTAATCACGAAAGGGTACTCGTAGAAAGCGCAGTACCCTAGTCTGTAGACCTCTACAAAATCCCTCCCCGCTGGAACCATGTCAACATGAGCGGGAATGTCATATTTTGCACGAAGAGCGTTAATGTGAACTTGTTCCGTCTTAGAGAGTACGAGGGTAGGAGTAGAAGGGGGATCTTTGAGGAAGTCACTTCGAGACATGGGGTGTCTCGGCAGTAACTCCTCCACCGTAGGAAGAATATCGCCTTATTCCACCACCATATCTTTACCACCTGAAGGGGGCGCCATGGACAATGGGGCAGCCTCAGAAATCCCTTCACGAGATCTATGTGATCTTGGCATGCTTTCGTCAAAAGAGGTAGTGACGCATCCCTAAAAAAATAGAGAAGAAGAAGAAGTTGTGAACGAAGAGTGTGAGAAGAAGAAGCAGAAGGTTGTCAGGGCAAGCTCGGAGAAATGAGGAGGGGTAATCAGAGATGAAATGGCCAAGAATTTTCGAATAAACAAACTCTCCACCTATTTATAGGGTTGGGTGGTGCCAGAATCGAAGCGGAAGGTCACAGAATGACACCAAAATCGAAGCAACAAGTCATCAACCCCTGTCTCGAAAACACGCGTAATGATGACGCACGTGAAGATGACATCATTTCCCGGTAAAATGCATTACCTGGTGTCTTGCTAAGCATGCTGACCGCCCACCATTGGCCAGGCCGTAATGCCTCGTAGGGTCAAATTTCTCCGTAAAAATGCATGGTGTCGCTCATTGAGGATGCACCAAGTTGCAACCTCCACAAGCGGAGGGACTAATTGTATGAGTCCAAATTTGAACAACCACAATTGTTGATGAGTACGTCGAATGACGAAATCCTCGAAGTTCGACATCCTGCTGAGGACGACCTTAAGGCGAACAAGAGGTTGTACGACCTTTGCAGTAGGGTAGTCCCATTAGGGGACCTTAAGAATATTCTTTCGAATATTCCCTATAACTTGTATTTTAGCGCTTAGAAGGGTTTGGTCCCTTATATATATATAGAGCATAAAATAACCATGTAAGTCTGGCTGTGCATTTTTCCTAATACATAACACTTGTTGTAAACTTACTTACAAAGGCGACTTAGAATATTATCGTTGAAAAGGTTTTTTGGTCTTGATAAAGAATTCTCATCACTCATATTCTCCTTAATTATCTTTTGTTCTAGAGATTATTATACTTAGCTAAGATTTACTCTTTCAATTTTTTTGATTGATTTATTTAAAAAGGTTCCGATATCTTTTGAGTCAAACAATAGCGTCGAGGAAACAAACTAGTGAAACCACTTGTGTGACACATACTAAAGTCATAGTTCCATAAAGATTGTTTTATAAGTGGCCTACTGATAGTCCCAACTTTTGTCGTCTATATTCCTTAACTTGATGTATTAAATAATTAGTGTACTATACAAGTAATTCTTGAACCTAGTCGTGACTTCACAAGACGCATATTCCTCTCTAATTTCAATATTGTACTTTAACGTCCTTGTATTAATCAAGCCGGAAGTTTGCTTCTGAATTCAGGTACCAAAACAAACATTTCGTTCCGTCCCCTCAAAATCTAAATTGGGGCAGAGAACAGTTGAGACTTGGGGCCGTTGCCTCAGACATTGCACTGCCAGTATTGCAGATTAATTTAGAAAAGGGCTAACTTATGAAGTTAGAGAACTCTTCACCTGTCGGCCGTATGAGTTGCCAAATTTGGAAAGGAGACAACCTGTACAACGGATAATGGTAAAGTGACTATAGCCAATTCTGTACTCTGATCTTGTTTGGACGTTTTTTCACTTTTTCGATTTTTTTATTTTATTTTTTTCGAAATCAGTATTTGGCCATAAAATTTTTAATTTTCACTTGAAGATGAATTTCGGATTTTTTTGAAAATTTGAAAAATTCCAAAAAGCTGTTTTTCAAAATTTTCACTCAGATCACTCACAAAAATTCAAAAATAACCTAAAATTATATTCATATTCAAACACAACTCTAATTTTTAAATACCATTTTCACTTGATTTTTTTTGTTGTTGTTGAAATTTTACAATTCTTATGTCCAAACGCCCACTAAGATCTTTGAGGTAATTACTTATTTCATGTGAGAGAAAGGCACGTTTCTTCATGTTCTACTCCATAAAACTTGTAATGTTTCCATTTTTGCCAATCATACCGGAAGTGTCAAGAATTTTTACTTTATTCAATAATATCTTAACATGTATGCAAGTAATTTACTTTGTTTTTTTAGGTTAATTACTATTCTCTCTTATTGTATATAAATTGTGTTGGGTTTAAGCTTATAATAGCTTAGAATAGAGTGAATGGGAAATGAAGGGAAAAAATAAAAATTTTGAATTTCCTTCCTTAAAAAAGGAGCATTGTCCCATATTGGAGAAGGAAAAGAATTTTGAAGGATACATATTAATTGCACTTCTTTTAGCTCTTAAAGAGTTGAGAAGAAGGCAAGCCTCGCGCTGTCATCGTTGTCACTTTTGGATTTAGATTTGGTCAAATGATCTGATTGATTAATTTTTTGGACCAAATTTATTTGTTAATATTAAGATTAACATAATATTATTTTAATTCAAATTTAGCCATTTTGTTATGGTAAATTGATTTTCCTCCATTTTGATTTTCCCGTTAGAATTTAAATTTGGCAGTTTGACGTTTTATAAAACAACAATTTTGAGTTGCAGCCTTTAAATGAAGAGTAATAACTCTTTGGTATTACCCAACTTTTTGGCTATAAATATACGATCTTTCCCACATATTTTCCTTACGAAAATTCTGATTTCTCCTTCCTCCTTCTGCATTATTTTTTAACAGAAAGAAAGCAGTAAGTGTGATTTGCTACCGATCTTTGAGTTTGTTGGTCACTGGGGTTTGAAGTACCGCTACACTAGTGAGGGTAATTTGTTCTATCCTGGGAGGAAATAATCCTAAACCTCGGGTACTAGGAGGGGATTAAGTTCCTTAGGAAAACACTGTAAATTCAGTGAGCTCGAATTAATTTTCTGTTTCTTCTATGTTTCTGGGTTTACTTTGCTTCTGATTTTTAAATATATTTCGAATACAGATTATTAACAAATTGTTACCACTTGTTATTATAGCTAGTTATTTTTATGTGAAATGATTATGTAAATACTTTTTTTACAAATCATGTGTTAATTAAATGTTAAGTTGATTAATATTTAAGTTGCAAAAAATATCTTTGTTGAGTCTCACATCGACAATGAAGGGGATGGATGGTCTTCTTATATGGACTTGGGCAATCCTTACCTTGAACTAACTTTTGGGATTGAGTTAGGCCCAAGGTCCATTTAACAGGGTATCATAGCGTCGATTACTAGATTAAAGTTGTTTTTCGCGATTCTGTTTCATCAATTTTGTTCTTCGAAGCTTGACCTAAGTTCAGCAATGACAGACGATGAGATTGCAAATCTATACATAATCATCCACTGTTCCTAAAGGATTCTGATGCATTAGGAACAACTTTAATCTCACTCAAACTCACAAGGCCAGTAAATTATGCCCTTTGGAGTAGATCTATGCGAGTTGCACTGCTGGTGAAGAACAAATTAGGGTTTGTGGAAGGCACTTATGTCAAAAGCTTACAAAGGTAATTTGGCCACAGTAGGAAAAATGCAATGCGGTTGTGGTGTCATGGTTGAGTAGCAGTATTTTGGCAGAATTAGTACCAAGTATCATGTACGTATCTAGTGCAAGGAAGGTTTGAGATGAATTCAAGAAGAGATTTGATAAGGATAATTTGACTAGAATTTACTAGTTGTGGACAGAGATTGCAACCTTAAGACAAGGAATGGACTCTGTCACAAGTTATTTCTCAAAATTGAAGGATCCGTGGGATGAACTAGATATACTAACACCTTTACCTTCATGTGAATGTGAGGAATACCGACCTTATGTAGAATATCTAGTAAGACAAAGGTTGCTGCAATTCCTAATGGGACTGAATGAGAGTATGTTATGAGTGACATTCTACTGAAAAGACCAGTTTTAAGTATTAATCAAGCATATGGAGTTGTAGTTCAGGAGGAAAGCCAAAAAAGATTGGGTATAGTAGATTCCAATAAGGATCCTTTAACGATGTTAACAGCAGGAAAAAGGCCAAGTGTTTAAGAAACAAAAGGCCAGGAATGATCCACGAACATTGTGGTTATAAGGGATACCTAAAGGAGAATTGCTACAAAATTATCGGGTATCCATCTGACTTCAAGAGCAAAAAGAAAGGACAGTACAATGTAGCCAAACCATTTACCAACACTGCAAACACTGAAGATAATGTCATTGGGAAGAATCAGATTCAAATTCAGTAGGGGAGTTACTTTACTGAGGAGCATCAGTTGGTAAACTTGTTGTCAAAGACCTCAACAGGGGGAAACTCTTCAATTCAGAGAGCATCCTCTAATTTGGCAGGTACTGTATCACTATTGTCTAATGCTCAATGTTATGATTGGGTAGTAGACTCAGGAGCTTCACATCATATTACTTTCTGTAAAAATATTTTGGAAAGTATTTAGAGCATAAACAGATAGAGTAATGATGGAGTGCAGACTCCAACATGATCTAGATCAGAAATTACACACACAGGGGATGCAATAGTAATGGATACACAGAGAATTACGAATGTTTTACATGTCTCTGACTTTAAGTTCAACTTGCTTTTAGCATCAAAACTGACAAAAAACTATGTTGTTCAGCTTGCTTTTATCCTTACTTTGTCATCTTTCAGGGCCTCTACAATGTCAAGGTTCTGGGGATTCGTAGAGAGGACAATGAACTGTACATACTTAGAAGGTAGAAAGATGTAGCAGTAGCATCTGTTCAAAGGGAGGAAATAAATACTACACTATGGCACAATAGGCTAGGACATGCTTCAACAACAGTTATGCAACACCTACCAGATTTGCAGAATAAAGTCAAATCAGATATACAAAAAGATTGTCATATCTGTCCATTAGCAAAACAAAGTAGACTAAAGTTTTCTATTAGCATCAGTAAGACTAATAGTATCTTTTAGCTTGTGCACATTAATATATGGGTTCCATATAGGACAACAACATATGACAAAAAAAATACTATTTTGTTACTTTGGTTGATGACTTTAGTAGATATACATGGGCTTGTTTGTTACATTCAAAATGTGAAGTGATAGTTGTATTGAGGGACTTCTTCTCATTAATAAAGACTCAGTTTGGTACTTATGTAAAGACATTGAGATCTGACAATGGAACAAAGTTCTTCAATAACAAATGTAATGAGTTATTGTCTTCACTGGGAATTGTACATCAAAGTAATTGCCCTTATACACCCCAACAAAATAAGGTAGTTGAAAGGAAGCATAGGCATATTTTGGAAGTAGCTAAAGCCCTAAAATTCTAAAGTGGTTTGCCTTCAAGGTTTTGGGGTGATTGTGTAAAAATTGCAGTCTATCTGATTAATAAGTTGCCTATAGAAGAGTTGAAGGGAAAGTCACCTTATGAAATGATGTTTGGTAGGACACATAAAATAGACCATTTAAGGGTATTTGGGTGTTTATGCTATGCTTGTATACTACCTAAGAAAGACAAGTTCTCACCAAGGGCAAGGAGGATTGTCCCGGTTGGGTATTCAAAAACTCAAAAGGGCTACAAATTATATAACCTAGACACCAGGGATTTTCTAGTTAGCAGGGATGTGAGTTTCAGGGAGGAAATATTTCCTTGTAAGCATCTCACAGAAGACAATGAAGATATATTCACTCAATTGACAGGTGCACCAATACACTCAGAAGGAAGAGTAACACATAAAGGTGAGCATCTTGCTACTATAGGAGATGGAGATGTTGCTACAGCAGATGGAGATAATACTACAGGTGATGGAGATATTATTTCAGAAGCTGAAGCACATTCAAATGAAGGACTACCAGTACCAGTAGCAGCAGATCAGACAGGAGTTGAAGTAGATGAAAATCATACACAAGAAACAACACATGATCTATCTGATGCCTCAACACCTGCAGCACCTTTAATAGATGAGCCTATGTAACCAGTCAATGGAACTACTGGGCTGAGGAGATCTGGTAGAGGAGTGAAACTGCCTCTTTGGCATAAAGATTTTGTCACTGGGTGGACACCTACTCGGGATAATACACACTCAATCACTAACTTTGTCAGCTATGCTTATTTGTCAGTCCAATATTAGTCTTATCTAGCAGCATTTTCTACCATAGTAGAACTTGCTTCCTTTAAGGAGGCTTCAAGAGACAACAGGTGGATAGAAGCCATGAAACAAGAAGTCCAGGCTCTTAAGGACAATAGGACATGGGAAATAGTAGATCTACCTCTAGGGAAACAAGCAAATGGTTCAAAATGGATTTATAAAGTCAAGTATAAAGCTAATGGTGAAGTTGACAGATTCAAAGATCGATTAGTGACAAAGGGTTACACTCAGAGGAAAGGCCGAGATTACCATGAAACGTTTTCACTAGTTGCAAAAATGATGACAGTGAGAATAATAATCAGCCTGGCAGCTGCTGAAGGATGGAATATCTTCCAAATGGATGTTAACAATGCTTTTTTGCAGGGTGATTTGATTGATGAAGTTTATATGGATTTACCTCAGGGATTTCATAGGCAGGGGGAATCCAAAGTGTGTAGATTACACAAGTCTCTATATGGTTTGAAGCAAGCTTCAAGGCAGTAGAACATCAAGTTGATCAGTGCTCTAACTGATGTTGGATACTTGCAGAGTGCCTATGATCATTCCATGTTCACTAAGAAGGTAAAGTCAGACATAGTTATCATACTTATCTATGTTAATGACATTTTAATTACTGGCAGTAACAACACACTTGTAGATGAAGCAAAGAAGACACTACATAACAACTTCAAAATGAAGAACCTGGGAGAACTTAAATATTTTCTGAGAATAGGGATCATGAGATCCAAGAGAGGGATCCTATTAAACCAAAGAAAATATGCCTTACAACTCATCTCAGACACAAGATTAAGTGGTGCAAAATCTTCTAGCTCTCCGCTGGAACAAAATATGAAGTTGAGAACAATCGATTATGACAAACACATGAACAAGACAGATGATGAGGAACTGAAGGATATCAAAGGTTAATAGGCAAATTGATCTACTTGACTATAACCAGGCCGGACGTCTGCTTTGCAGTACAGTTGCTGAGTCAATTCATGCAACATCCAAAACAGTGTCACCTGGAAGCAACCATGAGAGTTTTCAAATACATCAAGAAGTCACTAGGCATGGGGATATTTCTGAAAAAAGGAGCACTAATTAATACAAGTAACTGCCTATTATGATTCAGATTGGATAGCATGCCAAAACACAAGAAGGTTAGTGACTAGCTATGTGATCAAGTTAGGTGACTCATTAGTTTCATGGAAGTCTAAGAAACAACAGACAGTGAGCACAAGTTTTGCAGAGGCAAAATATAGAAGTATGGCAGCAGTCACAGCAGAAATTGTTTGGCTAGTAGGACTGCTGAAGGATCTTAATGTGGGTGTACAAGAACCTATGGCAGTTTACACAGATAGTAAGGCAGCAATGCAGATAGTAGTTAATCCAATCTATCATAAAAGGACCAAGCACATAGAAATAGACTGCCACTTTGTGAGGGAGAAGATTAAAGAATGACTGATCGCACCTGACTATGTGCCCACCAAGGAGCAAATTGCAGTTATTATGACCAAAGGATTAAGTGTAAGCCAACACCATCTTTTATTGTCCAAGCTAAGAGTGTTAGATGTGTTTCACCCTCCAGTTTGAGGGGGAGTATAAAAACTATAGGGGTCAGCGTGTAATTAGTAAAAGTTAGAGTTTGTTAGAAGAGAGTAAGAGTGCATGTGGGTTAGTTATCTTGTTAAATATTGAATTTCCAAGAATTAGTTTAGACTAATTCATTTTCCCCTTCATCTCTCTCTGTAACAATGTAAAGAGCTGAGACTTCTCTCTCTTTCTCTTTCTAGAGGATTCCTTCGATCTCACATCTTTATTCACTGCATATCGGTAATTCATAGATTGTAAGTTCATAATCCAAGTTCTAACATGGTATCAGAGCAGGACCCATCCCGATTTTTCGATGTTGGGCCCCAATAATTGACCACGCTCCAGATGTTCAGTCCTGGGCGTGAGAAGGGGTGTTGAGTCCCACATCGATAATTAAGGGGATGAGTGGTCTCCTTATATGGACTTGGATAATCCTCACCTCTTGAGCTAGCTTTTGAGGTTGAGTTAGGCCCAAGGTCCATTTAACAATCTTAAGGAAAGTTTGTCCTAGGAACGCATAAGTAAGGAAAAATACATAAGTACCTCCTGACATATACCCGAATTTCCAACTACACACTTTATCTTAGGGGGAATCCTATTACCTCCCTAAACTTTTTTTAAATAGAATAAATACCACCCTAAAACTAGAAAATCAAACTCTTAGCAAGTGGTGAGCTACATGTGTCCCCGTATATATTTTTAGTACTTTTTTTTATTCTTTCTTCTTTTTCTTATTTCGTATTATTCTCATTTTTTTGATTATTTCATTCTCTTTCTTTTTGTTTTGGTCACCGATGGCATAAAATGGTGGTAGTCGAAATTTCATGAACACCATTTTTTCGAGCGATTTTTTTTTTCCGGCGACAGGTTTTTATCCCGTTTTGTTATATATATATATATATATATATATATAATTTTTTTCTTGAAAGTATAATTTATGTGTGGGAGGAAGAGCAAAAGAAATAAAAATGAATATACGCTGAGAAGATTTTTTCCAGTTAAAATTTCAATACATCAATTTTTTCCGGCGTAGGAAGGTTTTTCCGATGATGAATTTTTCTCCCCAAATCTGAGTGTATTTTGCCTTGCTTATGAATAGATCTTTTTGAGAGTTTAATTTGTGTGTGAAAAGGGTAAAAAGAAGAAAAAGAAAAAACAGAAGAAATGGAAGAAAAACGATTAGACAAAGTCGTCGGTGAATGAATATCCGCCGGAATTAGAGAAGAAATGAAAAAAGAAGTAAAAGAAAAAAGACAAAGAAAAAGGAAAATAAAAAGGAAAAGGAAAAAAAAGTAAGAAAAAATGGTAAAAAAGGAAAAAAAAAATCTGAAATCATTTTTTCTTGCTTCTCACTCTCCTTTGGCAGAGTGAAATACACACACTCTGCCACGTCAGCGTTAAGAATGCAAATAATTCTACTTTAAAATAGTTTAGGAGAGGTAATAGGATTCCCGCAAAGATAAAGTGTGTAATTGAGAATCCATAGGTTAGGGGTACTTATTTATTTTCCGTAGAAGTAACAGTCAAATTAACCAAACACGTCTAGTCTTGTTTCAGTTTGATCTGTTTTTAATTGGTTCAGGTGAGACTATTGTTATTATAAATCATAGTCAATGAAGTAGACTTTTGTGTCAGACTAATAAATTCATGCAAAGAATTTAGTTTAGGTTAACTTATCTTAAACTTGGAAGCGATCATATCTTTTAAAATCTTCTCATAAACCTAAACCTAGGCCTGCAGCTTACTAATTAGCTAATTGGTTATGCTGGCTCCCGAATCATTTTCTTCATTTTTTGGGTGTAAATTTATCGATATTTTATGTTTTGCTGGCCAAATAGTTGATGAAGTTAATTCCTTTTCATGGCGCAAGTCATCTGAAGTACTCCTCTGAGAGTGACATTAATTTTCTGAGGGGCGCGCACGCGCATATATATATGTTCTCGGAGATTTTTACTGGTTAATTGGAGTTATAGCCTCACGATGAGAGGTGAATATATAGAGTCACTCATTGAATAGTAATTTTCTTAAAGTAAGGTATATATTAGTATATAACTTATCATGTCCATGGTTTGGAAGCAAATAATGGGTACGTAAAACAGATGTTTGGAAGAACTATCAGGTTAATATTTGGAGTGTTTTCAACCTCCTCCCTCCCCCCCCCCGAAAAAAGAAAAGAAAAATAGAGGTTATATATACATTATGAAGCAGGAACACAATGAGCATTAAATTAAAGTAATACATCTATAAACAATAATGAAACTATATCAAAGTACCAAAGTAGAGATTCTTAAGGCTCTAATTGGAATCTTGACTTTACACAATTAAGTGAGGCATATTAATTTTTTTCCACTATAAGTGTATTTTAATTTATAAATAACTTGATTGTATAAGTTTTTTTACATGATTATATTAGTGCATATAACTTGAAAATCTTGTAACAAATTTGAAACCTCACCATCATAAAGGCAAAATACCTTAAACCACCCCTAAACTTGCTCAGATTATTAGTATCCTCCCCGAACTATGTCCGGTCTTAATTATCCCCCTCAATTTGGCCTTTTGAGAGACATTACCCCCCCCAGACGATGTGGCAAAAAGTATGGTGCACTCGCCTGCCACGTGGATTTTTCTGTATATGTGGCATTTTTTGGAAAAATAAAATATATTTTTACAATTTTAAGGATATTACATTTTTAGATAATTTTTTTTCGAATACAATTTATAATAAATCTTGGATAGAACTACATTATTTATGCTACATATTTTTATTTGACCAAAAATAATAAATTTTTAGTTAATCTTTTTTTTGTTTTGATCTGAAAATAAAGATTTATGCAATTAAAATAAATAGTCAAGGCACCTAAAAAGTTATAAAAAATAAATAGTCATTGCATCAATACATTCTTTTTGTTTCTTCTTTTGATGCAATGAATATTTATTTCAATTGTGTATTTTCACCTTTTTAGGTAAAATCTGTAAAAATAAAATAAAAAAATTTAGAGCACCGCAATTTAGAGCTATATAAAAAATTATAGCTAAAATAATTAATTTCAAATTATGTTTTTATAACTTTTTAGATGTCTTGACTATTTATTTAAATTGTATAAATCTTTATTTTCAGGTCAAATTCAAAAAAAGATTAACTAAAACTTTATTATTTTTGGCCAAATAAAAATATTTAGCCTAAATAATGTAGTTCTATCCAAGTTTTATTATAAATTATAGTCGAAAAAAGTAATATTCTTAAAACTGTAAAAATATATTTTATTTTTAAAAAAAATACCACATATATAGAAAAATCCACGTGGCAGGCAAGTGCAACCACACTTTTTGTCACATCAGCGTCTAGGAGGTAATGTCTCTCAAAAGGCCAAGTTGAGGGGGTAATTAAGAGCAGTCATAGTTCGGGGAGGATACTAATAATCTGAGCCAAGTTTAAGGGTGGTTTAAGGTATTATGCCTCTTACTTTTTTAGGTAAAATCTGTAAAGAAAAAAAATATTTGTAGAGCACCGTAATTTAGAGCTATATAAAAAACTATAGCTAAAATAATTAATTTTAAATTATGTATTTTTTATAACTTTTTCGATGTCTTGACTATTTATTTCAATTGTATAAATCTTTATTTTCAGATCAAATTCAAAAAAAGATTAACTAAAATTTTCTTATTTTTGGCCAAATAAAAATATTTAGCCTAAATAATGTACTTCTATCCAAGTTTTATTATAAATTATAGTCGAAAAAAATTATCTAAAAACGTAATATTCTTAAAACGGTAAAAATATATTTTATTTTCTTAAAAAATGCCGCATATACAGAAAAATTCACGTGGCAGGTGAGTACACCCCACACTTTTTGCCACATCAGCGTCTAGGAGGTAATGTCTCTCAAAAGGCCAAGTTGAGGGGGGTAATTAAGATCGGGCATAGTTCAAGAAGGATATTAATAATGTGAGCCAAATATAAGGGTGGTTTAAGGTAGTTTGCCCCGTCATAAATCATTGCTTCATTTCGTGCCTCTTCTTTCTCTTCACCAAAACGTTAAATATTCATCCGCTTTTGGATGAATAAGGTCCATTTTAGGTGCTTTGTTTTTTTTTCTTTAAAAATTTATTATTTTTGGCGGGACTTTGGCAGAGGCGTGGCAGCAGTGGGGTCCGCTTTTCGCTTGACTCGTCCGACGCCGGCAGCCGGCGCCGAGGTGCTGTGGATCCGGGTTCTTTCTTATGCGCCCATGTGGACACAAATTTTTTATCCGAAGCTAGTAGGTTCGCTTCCGAGCCTACTTTTGAATATTATCGACCGTTGCGATGGACCGTGGAATAGTAAATTGACCCCGTAACTCCTTTTTCCTTCACTTTACTTCTCAAAGAAAATCAGATTAGACATTTCAACCAATGACGAATTGACGATTGAGACTCCACTAGGAAAAAAAGGTTTTTATTAACTCGTAGTTTCATCCTCATACGATACTTTTTCATTATTAATCCCTTCTTAAGAAATAGAATTTTTTTTTAAATTCTTATTTTTAGATTTTTTATTTTATCCTTAATGATAATATTCTTTAAAGCCATAGGAATATGAACAATTATTTGAATAATTGTTGGCTGTATACGGTTAATTTTACTGATTTATCGAAATCGGTGTGAAGGATCAAAGATCGATCCCGTAATAGATCAGATCGAGACCCGAGGATAAGACACCGAGTTCGGATTCGAGGTACCTAGCAAGATCGAAACTGATAATGATCGAGGTTAAGTAGGACAAACATCGAGCAAGACCGAACGGAAAAGCGAGATATCCGTGACTGGGCGAAAATCGTGGCGAAAATCTCAGAATAGATCAAATCAAGGGCGGTTGTTTAGTTAATCATGGGATTTACTACTATAATTATAGTTGTACCATACATAGGATTCCTCTACTATATAAAGAGGGTTCTAATCATTTGTAAGACATATTTATTCTCACATATCAAAGCAATATAACACTTTCTCTTTAGCTCATATTCTTGTTTATCAGATTGTTATACTTTTAACTATTCTTGTACCAATTAGTTTAGAGGGTGCTCAAGCTCAAAGGCTGAGTTTCATTCAAACACTGGTTTGCTTTATCTTATTGTTAATTTTTATTACTAATCTTTACATTTATCGATTGATATTAGGTGAAATCATGTGTCCTTAACACCACATTATAAGTTTAATTGTTATCCAATTTTAGGAGTAAACCGTTTGGCGTCCGCTGTGGAACTAAGGATAATAGTGTTTGTCTGGTATTAATTCTCATAACACACACTGCTTTGCGCTTGTTCACGTAAGTGTCTTTGATTTCAAAAATCAACATGTCAAACTCTTAAGTAGCACCCACTCACATAAACAACGGCCTTGGTCTTCATGGCGAGAACGAAAATATAGTCGCCCCGGGATACAGAGTACCTCCAGTTAACCCTGACGGACCGCCGGCCGTAGACCCAATCGATGTCAGCTCCCATATTGCCATTAATGGAAATTTGGGCGTCGGCCTTGAAAATAGCATCCGCAGAGATGCTCGAGCAGCTGATCAGAACGTACAGAGCGGTGAAGAAGGTGAAATTAGCCTTCGATGATATTCGAGATGTTGCAAACTCAACAAGCTGTGATAGCACAACTACAAAATCAGAATCGAGCAACAAGCAAAATAGACCTCGAAACATCACAAGAAGTTGTTCGTAGAGCAGAACCTATACCGGAGAAATCGAACGTCAATGAATCGAGGACTGACCCTGCTATTATGAAAATGCTCAAGGAGCTCACTAAACGGATTGAATTAGGAGAAAAGAAAATCGAGGCAAACGATAAAAAAGTAGAAACATACAACTCCCGCATTGACCAAATACCGGGGGCACCACCGATTCTAAGGGGTTTGGATTCAAAGAAGTTCGTGCAGAAGCCTTTCCCTCCAAGCGCGGCTCCGAAGCCCATACCGAAAAAATTCCGCATGCCATAAATTACCAAATATAATAGAATCACCGACCCTAATGAGCATGTCACTTCTTATACATGCGCAATAAAGGGGAATGACTTAGAAGATGACGAGATTGAATCCGTTCTACTGAAAAAGTTCGAAAAAACTTTATCGAAAAAGGCAATGATATGGTACCATAATTTACCGCCCAATTCCATCGACTCCTTCGCCATGCTTACAGATTTTTTCGTGAAGGCACACGCCGGAGCAATAAAGGTTGCAACTAGGAAATCGTACCTCTTCAAAGTAAGATAAAAGGATTGTCACACCTCCTTTTTCCGCCCCCGCGAGGGCGCAAGGGAGTTTTTTCCAATTAAAGGACATTCGGAGCGGGATTGGTTTATTTATTTCAAAGTCGCCACTTGGGAGATTTAGGGTGTCCCAAGTCACCAATTTTAATCCTGAATCGAGGAAAATAATGACTCCATATTACAGTCTGCGTACCAGAAATCTGGATAAGGAATTCTGTTAACCCGGGAGAAGGTGTTAGGCATTCCCGAGTTCCGTGGTTCTAGCACGGTCGCTCAACTGTTATATTTGGCTTGATTATCTGATTTTATATGAATATGAACTTATGTGCAAATTTTAACTTTTAACCGCTTTATTATTATTGTTTTTACAAGAATGTGAACATCGCTTAAAACACGTCTTTGGACTGCGTCACATGAAATGCGCCCACAATCCGGAACGCATTTTATTTGATGTTTTGAGATTTGGATTTGGGTCGCATAAAATGCACACCCGAGCTTAAGAAAGTAAATTATTAAACATGCGCCTAAAAAGACTATCGCGTTATTATTTTGCGGAAGCCGTGAAATTCGCTAAACGACCCTCCTGAATTCTAAGTAATTTTAAACAAGTATTTACTGAGGGCCCCACAATTTGTGTTTTTTATTCGGCGAGGCTCATCTCATTTATTATTTTTTTATAAAAAAAAAAAAAAGAATTTGCAACGTCATGGAAATGCATCTCAGACCACGTCACAGTCAATGTACCCGTGATTAGAGACACATTTCGATTTCGTTGAGATTTGGATTTGGGTCACATAAATGTGCACCCGAGTTTAGGGAGATAACATTATTAAAGGCGCGCCTAAAGCAACTAGCGCATTATTATTTTTTTGGTAGGGCCGTGAAATTTGCTAAATGGTCCGTCCCGGAATCTAAGTATTTTAATATATACATTTTTTGTGAAGGCTCCGCAATATGTACATTTTTATTCTTTGCGAAGCTTGCCTCGTTTATTATTATTATTATTATTATTTTTATTTTAAAAGGATGTCATTTTTACGCCTTTAACCATACTAAACCTTACCGCTTCTTTACAACTAAAATCTCATAACTTGTTAAAAGTTTAATAAAAGAAGTTAAGCGCATGAGTGTTTCGGGCGTAGTAACAACAGGTACTAATACTAATTTTGTCCAAATAAACTAAGAAAACGAAGGGAAAAACGAATCAACGTCAAACTGTGTCCTAGACCTCCTAATACAACTAAATCAAATGACATCAAGTAAACAAGAATAACATAACACAAAGATGAACCAAAATGCATACGGTGAAACATAACCAGAAAATTATCATACCAACTTTTATATTGCATCTTCGGACATTTAACGTAACGTTTCCTTATCTAATGCTTGAGGTTTACTAACCTGAATAAACAGAAACAGATAGAGACAGGGGCCAAACCTCAACGTCGACTTCAACGAACAACCTCGACGCACCGGACCTCGACGAACAAAGACGACCTCGACGGACTGCACGACGACAGTGAAAGAACAGCGATAACATGGGCTGATTGGTTGTCGTGTTAGAACAGCTGAAGCAGTGGTGGTGGTTGTTGACGGACTGTTTGGCGGAGCTTTGGTGGTGTACGCCGGTGGTCGACGAGGGGTCAGCTGGATGGAGGTGGGCGATGGAACTGGTGGTTTTGCTGGCAGCGGGTAGTGTCGAGGGCGATGGGGAAGGTGAGGGAGTTGGTGTCGCCGGTGGTTTTGGACGATGCTGGGTAGCAGGTGGTCGTGGGCTGCTATTTGACGGACGTGCTGAAAACGAACAACAGCAACAATGGCTGCTGCTCGACCGACGCAACAATGGGGTCGACGATGAAACTAGGAGGAGGAGGAATGGTCGTGAGCTGGTATTTGGACGGTGTCAAGGGGGCAGTGACGAACGGGAGAGAGCTGGGGTTTTGGGTGAGTTTGACGATGGTTTTGGGACTGGATTGTCGACTGGTGAGGCTGTGACGGGAGGGAGGCTGCTGTTCCGGCGTCGGGGAGGGTTTGCGACCGTAGGGGTGCCGGGGAAGGTGACGGGTGGTGATGGAGGTGTTGTTTATGGTGTCGGGGGAGTGGGGCTGCGACTGGGGAAGACGATGGCGAACAGTGACGACGGTGAAAGGAGGTGGGTGTTTGGGTGGTTTTGCTGGTTTTTCCCGTTTGCTAGGGTTTTTGCTTCTTCTCCTTTAAGAAGAAGAAGCGTGAACAGTACTTCCCCCCTTCAAAAAATTCAAAAGTCCCCCCATGCTTTGGCCTTGTCCGTGTATTTGATACACAATGCCCAGAAAAATGAGCCCCACGCGTGGTGGGGTTCAAGGTTTGTGTCCCCCACGCGTGCTGGGGTTCCCCATGTGTCCTGGACTCGGTTTATTATGGGCTAGGTCCGAAATTAGGCCTAAAACCGGGTAGTTTGAACCCGAATATTATTCTTTTGCCCGGACCCGAGAAATAGGAAACGTTGCTTAACTAGCCCTATGTAAGCAAAACAACTACCAAAAATAAGACTAATATTTAAACAACACTATATCTTTTTTTTAAAATATTTTTTCAAGATTTAAAATAGCTACAAAATATTACTAAAATTATTTTTGTAATTTTCGTTTTTATATGTAAAGATAAAATATGAAGTAATATTTTTTGTATTTTTTCAAAATTATAATGACTGCAAACATTAATAGAACTATATTTTTGTGATTTTCGAATTTATATAAAGTACCAAAATAAAGTACAATTTTTGTATTTTTTTCAAGTTTATGAGAAATACATAAACTAAAATTTATATATGTATTTTTGTGATTTTTCTTTTTGCAACGAAATAAAGTAAAATAGTTAAAATGGCTATATTAGACCCAATTACATATTTATGCTAACAAAATGTGAAAATCCTCGGGGAGGGTCAAAAATCACGTGCTTACAGCTGCCCCTCTTTGACTGGAAACACGAAGAGTTTTCCGACAAAGAACGACTAGACGTGTTTTTGACCCGATCATTATTTGGAGGGACCACACTAGGGAAAAAAAAAAGAAGGGGATGTGATCGAGCCCTGGTATCTGAGCTGCCTACATATCCTTGGTTATATAGGAATCAGGCCACGTGTAGTTCGGAAATGAGAGAGATGGTAGAGTGTACCGAGGTGAGGAGCCGATCGAGGTGTCGTTCCGTTGAGGTTCCGGTCCGCGGTCCTGTCATTACATCAAAATGAAAACTGAAAAAGACTAACTAAGCCTATCAGCTGCTAGTTACAAGGATTCCTATCTCTAAGTCTTCTGAAACTTGATCTTGAGTCTTGAATGGTGCTTCATACAGACTTTGAATTTGAACCTTGATACTTGCTAGTTGTAGGCGCTAGTTCTTGAGCAGATCACATCTGTTCTCCACATCCGTGCTTCGGATTCATTCATTTTTTCTTTTTCTTCTTTTTTTCTTTTTGTTTTTGTGACTAGCTTATGTGACCCTCTCAGACTGTTGACTCGCATTCTTGGGGCGAGCTTCTTGTTGCTTCTATCTTGGATTGAGTGCTGGGGACTTCTATCGTAGCCTTCTGCCTTCCAATGGGTTGCGGCTTGACTTTGAACGATGTTCCGCTGTTCTACAGGCGGACCCCTAACTTCTTCAATCTTCGGCGTACAACAACCTCCGCTCTATAGGCAGGCTCCTGACAACCAAAACAAACAACACAAATGAAATTTCCTAACCCAGTTTGCACTGGGAAGGTTTGTGAGTCGTTAGCAAAATCGTAACCCACCGATACTACTGATGCCATGCTGAGAGTGAACTAAAGACTAGACTAGGATGTGCATCTCCTACGAGTAAAACCAAAACTCTTGCTAGCAAATGTGTCTGCTAAAATAAAAACCTCAATGACTCAAACTAGAAAGTGCGTCTTCTATGGTTGAATCGGAAGAGCTAAACTAGGAAGTGCGTCTCCTAAGGGTGAAAACTTCAGTGACTAGAACTAGGAAGTGCGTCTCCTAAAAACTTGAAAGACCTCGATTAGGAAGTGCGTCTCCTACGGGTAGACTTCAAAAAACTAGACTAGGAAGCGCGTCTCCTATGGTCGAACTTAAAATGAATCAAACTAGGAAGTGCATCTCCTAAGGGTGAAATCTCAATTCCGGAAGTGCGTCTCCTGAAATAAAATATAATCTAGAAAGCCAAACTAGGAAGTGCGTCTCCTAAAGCAAAAGTATAACCTGAGCGAACCAGACTAGGAAGTGTGTCTCCTAATAATGAAAACTTAATTCAGGAAGCGCGTTTCCTGTGCATGAAATTAAACTTAGGAAGTGCATCTCCTAGGGGTAAAATAGTCTTAGGAAGTGCGTCTCCTATGGGTGAAACCTTAATGATTTTGAGCTAGGAAGTGTGTCTCCTATGAATGAAAATAATTTAGGAAGTGCGTCTCCTATGCGTGAAATCTTAATTTAGGAAGTGCGTCTCCTATGAATGAAAATAATTTAGGAAGTGCGTCTCCTATGCGTGAAATCTTAATTTAGGAAGTGCGTCTCCTATGGGGTAAAATAGTCTTAGGAAGTGCGTCTCCTACGGGCAAAACTAAACTTTAAGGAAGTGCGTCTCCTATTGGGTACAATAGACTTAAGGAAGTGCGTCTCCTGTGGGCACAATAAACTTAGGAAGTGCATCTCCTATTGGTAGAACTGAACTTAGGAAGTGCGTCTCCTATGGTAAAACTGAACTTTAGGAAGTGCGTCTCCTATTCGTAGAACTGAACTTAGGAAGTGTGTCTCCTATAGTAAAACTGAACTTTAGGAAGTGCGTCTCCTATGGTAAAACTGATCTTTAGGAAGTGCGTCTCCTATGGTAAAATAAACTTAGGAAGTGCGTCTCCTATTGGTAAAACTGAACTTAGGAAGTGCGTCTCCTATGGTAAAACTTGCTTAGGAAGTGCGTCTCCTACTGGTGAAACTTGCTTAGGAAGTGCGTCTCCTATTGGTGAAACTGATCTTAGGATGTGCGTCTCCTGTTGGTACAACTGAGCTTAGGAAGTGCGTCTCCTATCGGTGAAATATTTTTAGGAAGTGCGTCTCCTATTGGTGAAACTGAACTTAGGAAGTGCGTCTCCTATTGGTAAAACTTACTTAGGAAGTGCGTCTCCTATGGGTACAACTATACTTAGGAAGTGTGTCTCCTGTTGGTGAAATAACTTAGGAAGTGCGTCTCCTATTGGTGAAATAACTTAGGAAGTGCGTCTCCTATTGGTAAAACTTGGCTTAGGAAGTGCGTCTCCTACTGGTGAAACTATTCTTAGGAAGTGCGTCTCCTATAGGTGAAACTATTCTTAGGAAGTGCGTCTCCTTAGGATGTGCGTCTCCTATTGGTGAAACTTAGCTTAGGAAGTGCGTCTCCTATTGGTGAAACTTAGCTTAGGAAGTGCGTCTTCTATTGGTGAAACTATTCTTAGGAAGTGCGTCTCCTATTGGTGAAACTATTTTTAGGAAGTGCGTCTCCTTAGGACGTGCGTCTCCTATTGGTGAAACTTTTCTTAGGATGTGTGTCTCCTTAGGAAGTGCGTCTCCTATTGGTGAAACTTTTCTTAGGATGTGCGTCTCCTTAGGAAGTGCGTCTCCTATTGGTGAAACTTTTCTTAGGATGTGCGTCTCCTTAGGAAGTGCGTCTCCTATTGGTGAAACTAAACTTAGGATGTGCGTCTCCTATTGGTAAAAATAAACTTTAGGAGGAAATACATCTCCTATGGGTGAAATTAAAACAAACTTAGGAGGAAATGCATCTCCTATGGGTGAAACTAAAACAAACTTAGGAGGAAATGCATCTCCCTATGGGTAAAAAACAAACTTAGGAGGAAATGCATCTCCTATGGGTGAAACTAAAACAAACTTAGGAGGAAATGCATCTCCTATGGGTGAAACTAAAACAAACTTAGGAGGAAATGCATCTCCTATGGGTAAAGACGTGGAATGTATTCCCTTGTTATACAGGTGGGCGCCTAATGGTAAAGACACAAAATGTATTCCCTTGTTATACAGGTGGGCGCCTGGTATGAAATTTAAAGACTGAAATGTATTCCTCTCGTTATACAGGTGGGCGCCTGGTGGTAAAGATATGAAAAATGATATGCCCGCATTATACTGGTGGGTGACCTAGAACAGAAATGAAAAGACAGAAATGTATTCCCGCATTATACTGGTGGGTGACCTAGAACAAAAATGAAAAGACAGAAATGTATTCCTCTCGTTATTCAGGTGGGCGCCTGTCTTCATCAATAATTTTGAAAATAAAATCCTATTCGAGGGCGGATGAACCCAAAATATCCTATTCGAGGGCGGATGAACCCGACATATCCTGTTCGAGGGCGGATGAACCCGACATATCCTGTTCGAGGGCGGATGAACCCGACATATCCTGTTCGAGGGCGGATGAACCCGACATATCCTGTTCGAGGGCGGATGAACCCGACATATCCTGTTCGAGGGCGGATGAACCCGACATATCCTGTTCGAGGGCGGATGAACCCGACATATCCTGTTCGAGGGCGGATGAACCCGACATATCCTGTTCGAGGGCGGATGAACCCGACATATCCTGTTCGAGGGCGGATGAACCCGACATATCCTGTTCGAGGGCGGATGAACCCGACATATCCTATTCGAGGGCGGATGAACCCAAAATATCCTGTTCGAGGGCGGATGAACCCGACATATCCTATTTGAGGGCGGATGAACCCAACATATCCTATTTGAGGGCGGATGAACCCGACAGATCCTATTTGAGGGCGGATGAACCCGACATATCCTATTTGAGGGCGGATGAACCCGACAGATCCTATTTGAGGGCGGATGAACCCGACAGATCCTATTTGAGGGCGGATGAACCCGACAGATCCTATTTGAGGGCGGATGAACCCGACAGATCCTATTTGAGGGCGGATGAACCCGACATATCCTATTTGAGGGCGGATGAACCCGACATATCCTATTTGAGGGCGGATGAACCCGACATATCCTATTTGAGGGCGGATGAACCCGACATATCCTTAAGACTTGAAGATGTCTTACCTTGAATACTTGTTGGGGATTGGGATGGATTTTCCCTTTCTACCTTCCCCATTTATTTTTTATTTTTTATTATTATTCTTTTTTTTATCATTATTATTATTAGCTTCTTCCTTTGAAGACTAACTCCTTTGAGACTTGTTTTGCCTTAACCTGAAAGGAACCGCTGAGGATACCGATTTTCACCAAACTTGTGTTGGACTCCTCAAACCTGCTAGGGATAACACTGTTGGGATTATTTACTTACCTGCTGGGGGGTAAAACGTTATCAGCTGGGGATAACGCTGTCGTGGATAATACTGCTGGGGAATTCTGATTCCTTCAGAACCAGTGCTTCACTGAGCTCAAGTTTCATCCATTTGTTGTTGGGGCAACACTGGTTCTAAGACCATTTCCCTTGAGGCTGCCGTTATCTTTATTCCTCCCCGAATGGGTATCTGACTTTCAGAAAATTTTCTAAACGAAAAGAAAATTTTCTGCCCCAGTTTGATAATCCCTTGTGGCTTGCATTTCTGTCATCAATGCCACTTCATTTACCTGTTAGTTTAAAACACGGTAGTTGGTTGTGATACTCCCACTAGGATGGTTTTCCCTTTCTCCTTCCTTGCTCTGCGTTCCACAACTTGTTAGGGATGATATTGTGTGCTGGGGATAATCCCTTCCTGCTGGGGATATCCCTCTTCTTTTGTGGCATAGCTCGGAAACTGGTATTTTCCCGACCTTTTAGTCTAGTATGGATTTCGCCAAATCATACTCACTGCTCTCCTTGCTCTGTTCATGGGCCTTGGCCTTGAGGTTTATAACCTTAGTTTTGGCAAGGATATCTCTCTTGACGCTCGTCAATCCTTTTGTCAATTCCCTTTGCTGGGGATATCTTTTTTGACACTGGCCTCGCGCTTGTTCCTCGCTGACTATACCATTTGGATATACTAGTCAGATCTCATCTTGGAAAGCTGATGGCATATTTTGAAGTCATTTCATACTTGTTCTGACCGGACAGACTCTATTGGGGAAATTTTTTATGAAAGGAGAAAGATAACAGAAACAAAATAAAAGACAAAGGAAACGATGACTCTTTTACAAAAGAAACTATAAATAAAAATGTATCAAATGCAGATACCGACTCTAATGGCCATGACATGCGTATGTGGCCTATCCTTTACCGTCAATCATCTTTCAAGATCTTCAATTGGTGATTCCCCATCTGATTCTCAATCTTATTCGACTTGTAGTGCCCGAAGGGTTTTCACTATCAAGCCTCTCTCATTTTGGTTTTCTCTCAGCTTTTATCGCCTTATGGTGCCTGTGAAGGTTTTCACCAATAAGACTCTCTCATTTGTATCACTTTCCAGCTGGGAATTTGGAGTGTTGCCGGCATGACTCTTTTTGTTGGAGATTAGAGTCCTTTCTGTTGTGGAAACAGAATGTTATGTTCGCCGGTAAGAATCTTATTTGTCTGACTTGGCATCTTTTGAAGACTGGTCAGAAGGTCTTTCTTTGGACCGTAATGTGGGTTTTGGATAGGGCTAGAAAGAAAGGGTATTAAAGGCTCAAAAATGAATCGATTTCGGGTTATTAATTACAACCTTCGGAATTAGATTTATTTACAACAAATGCAACCTTTGCCCCAGTTTCTTGCTTGGGGATATTTTACTTGATTGATTTATATTTTTTCAAAACTATGACCGAGCCGTGAAGCGCCTACGTATCCTCTTTGAGGAATCAGGTCAAACGTAGTTCCCAATTCCTCTTTTCCATTTGACTTTCTTCTTCTTTTTTTTTCTTTTTTCGTTTTTGTTATCACTTTTCTTTTCTTTTCTCTTTTCATTTCTCCTTTCTTTTTGTCGTTTTTTCTTTCTCTCTTTTTTCTTTTATTCTTCTTTTTCCATTTTGTTGTTTTCTTTTCTTTCTTTTCTCTTACCTGCCATGCTCGCGTATTTTATTCGTTGCTACTAATTCCGAACGAGGGGTATGAAAGAAAATAAATAAGGCTCAAAAGGGGTAACGAAGGATAAAGTGTTTGGGTAGCAGAACAAAATGCCTTCGTCATTCCAGTCTTCAAAACATGCCAAGTGCAAACAACACACTTTAAATTTGTAGTCTCTTCTGATGGTGCTGGACTTGACAATTATGTTAAACATTTTATTTTTCCTTTGTCATTTCTAAGCACCGTTGGGCGACACTCTCATTATCATGACCGACCCTCATGCCAATTTGGCGAATCTTGCTTTTAACGGTTTTCTTTGTGCTTAACTTGCCCCAGTTCCACATGACTCGAGCTCTGAATAATCTCAAACCGTCCTTATTTTCTTTAAATGCTTTGATCGCCTTTCCGAGGTTTTATGATTAACTTTTAAGCTTAGGCCCAAATTGTGTGCGCGTGTCATGTCACTAGAATCGGCGCCGAACAAAAATGATAGAAGGACTAAACAAAAAGATGACTGGAAATAATAAAAGACCGGCTTTTGTATTAGATTACCGGTGAAATGGTTTGAAAAAAACAAAACAAACCGGAATAAAATCCTAAACAATCTGGACAAAACTTAAACAAACCGCTATGATAAAAAAAATGGAAAGATAAGAAGGTTTGATACAGGACAAAATCCGAATTACAATCCTAATAATCCGAACAACAGAAATGACAACAAAATAAACCACCACAAGCTTTTCTCTTGCTAACCAAGGAACGGAGCGTCCTCCCATTTTATCAAACTTGGCATCGTAGCCACTGAGCTTCGCATCAGCATTGCCTAGACCATTACCAACTTCAATATCATCAACCTTAGTCAACAAGTCCCCAATAGGATTCGAGTGCTTCTGTTATAAGGCATGATCCTAGCAGAGTGTGTATCATGAGGTGCAAGTAAAGGATTCTGGGAGTCATTGTCTGGCTTACCACAAACCAACCACCTTAACAACATCTGCAAAACAAACAGGTTAGAATGGACTCAGTCGGTCCCCATTATTAACATCTTTTTTCTTTTTTTCGATTTTTTCCTTTTCTCTTTTTTCATTTTTCTTCATTTTTTTTTCATTTTTTTTCTTTTCTTTTCCCCTTTTTCTTTCTTTTTTTTTCATCCTCTTTTTCATTTATTTATTTATTTATTTATTTGCTTTTCTTTTGTTGTGGTCGAATCTTATGGAGATTGCCTACGTATCATGACCCCGCATGAATCAGACCTTGCGTAGTTCGGACCAATAAAAGATAAACAATAATAAATATTTTTTCTTATCAATTTTCATAATGAAACAAACTGGGTTTCAAAGGTTTAAAGATGACCTACAAACTCGAAAATCAAACAACCCATATATTCTAATCAAGAGATTTATAAACTCAAAAACAAAAGGCTAGCTCCATTTCTCTGTTCGACAAATGCAACCAAACGGTTATTTTTGCAAATGTGGCCCCTTCCAAATTTCACATGAATTTTGAGGCCGGGGAGGATTATTTTATGACACTTTACAAACTTGTCCGTTCTTTTACGAAAATAACCTTTCGACAACTGAAAGATACTCTAAGGCTATTTCGGCAAGAACGGTTTAAGACGCGGCCGAAGCTGGCTCGGCTTATTTTGACCAAAATCCAAACGGTATTCAACATCTCGGGGATGAAGATTTTTAGGCTGTGGGGGTCAACTGGACCAAGTCTTAAAAATGACCCAAAGGTGGCTGTTTATGCAAAGTCAGCCTTCCGGCGTCCCTTTCGGGAACATTCGGCTATTTATGACAAAACAGCATCACCTGACTTATTTATAACAAAATTTGAATTTGACATATTATTTGTTTTTTTTTGTTTTTTATTATTATTTATTTGTTTTTGGCTTTTTTAGCAAAAGGTGGGGTTGGACCCGATGAGGGTTGCCTACGTATCTCACATCCGGTGAGAATCAAACCCGCGTAGTTCGGGTAATCAAGAATAAGTAGATGAACTAATTTTTTTTTTGAATTTGTGAAAGAACTACTTTAAAAGAAGAAAGGAAGTATTTTTGAATTTTTGATTGATTTTCTTTTTAAAAGAAATACTTCTAAGATATATTTTTTGAACTTTCATTTGCCTTTTTTTTTATTCTAAAGGAAAAGAAGAAAATATTTTCCGGAATTTTACCTTTAATAAAAGAAATGCTTCTAAAAATATTTTTTTTTTGAATTTTGAATTTTCTTTTCAATTTCGAAAGAAGAATCAAAATATTTTCGGATTTTTTTATTTTATTATATGTAATTTTTTCTTTCTTTTATTAACAATTAGAAAAACTTTCTAAAGAAGTCAATAATGGAAAATATTTTTGGATTTTTTTGTTTTGAAATTTGGGGGTCTAAAAACTTTTCTAGACTTTTTGGCCAGACAAATGTTCTTGCAACAGATAAAGATATTTATACATTTTTTGGAAATAAAGAAAAACTTTTTGGATTTATTATATATATTTATATATCTGCAATAAATAATAAAACCACTTTCAACGCCCGACTCTTTTTTTTTAATAAATAATAAAACTTTTTGACATTTTTTTTTCTTAAAAAACAAGACGGCTAATAAAACAAACTAATAAGACATGTTTTTTTCATTTTCTCAAAATTTCGGCAGAGCTTCGACACTACTTGGACATTTTCTCTACGCTGTTATTTTCTCCTCTTTTTCACGATTTTCTAATATGTGAAAAATGATGACAACGTACAAAATCTTTTTTTGAATTTTCAATGCCCTTTTTTTATATACATATTTTTTTTTATATTTATTATCATTTTCAAAAATGTGGCATGGGAGACATAAGGATTTCCAAGACATCTTGGATTCCGCACATGTTCCCCGTGCGCTTTTCCCAAAATATGAAGCATGGGGGACATAGGGAATTCCAAGACTTCTTGGATTCCACAAATGTTCCCGTGTGTTTTTCCCAAAATGTAAAGCGTGGGGGACATATGGAATACCCAGGCCTCTTGAGTTCCACAAATGTTCCCCATGCTTTTGATTAAAATAAGACCATACTGAAAAAACGTGCGGCCTTCTTATTAAACGTGATCAACATAACAATTCACCCTTGAATAAGTACAACATGTAGCACATAGGATGCTAAAAGATGGTCTAAGTCAAATGCACATGATGCAAATAAACGTTCCTACTAGGGATTCAGCATGTGGCTTTGTTATACTAAGTTCATAACCTGGGTATTTGTTCTAGACCTGGCTTACCCGAGCGGACAGCTCGAGCCGAGGGGGGGCAGCGTACCGGGAATACAGAAGCTTCACCGGCTTAGCAACTTATCCGAACCTCGTTCTAAATTGGGATTTGACACTATACAGAAAAGAAGTCGTACGAAGTACGCCCTTCTTCATGAGTTAGAAGACTCAGAAAGTATAGGGGTTTCGGCACAGTTTATATACAGTTCACGTAATATCAAAGCAGTAAAAGCAACATTTAGCACATTAGGCTTAAACATGTAAAAATCATATAATAAATAAAGCCAAATAATAACAATTATTTTAAGCTCGAATTCTTAACCCTGAACCAGTGGTTCTGGAAGCAATAAAAATCCCCAGCGGAGTCGCCAGAGCTGTCACACCTCCTTTTTCCGCCCCCGCGAGGGCGCAAGGGAGTTTTTTCCAATTAAAGGACAATCGGAACGGGATTGGTTTATTTATTTCAGAGTCGCCACTTGGGAGATTTAGGGTGTCCCAAGTCACCAATTTTAATCCCGAATCGAGGAAAATAATGACTCCATATTACAGTCTGCGTACCAGAAATCTGGATAAGGAATTCTGTTAACCCGGGAGAAGGTGTTAGGCATTCCCGAGTTCCGTGGTTCTAGCACGGTCGCTCAACTGTTATATTTGGCTTGATTATCTGATTTTATATGAATATGAACTTATGTGCAAATTTTAACTTTTAACCGCTTTATTATTATTGTTTTTACAAGAATGTGAACATCGCTTAAAACACGTCTTTGGACTGCGTCACATGAAATGCGCCCACAATCCGGAACGCATTTTATTTGATGTTTTGAGATTTGGATTTGGGTCGCATGAAATGCACACCCGAGCTTAAGAAAGTAAATTATTAAACACGCGCCTAAAAAGACTATCGCGTTATTATTTTGCGGAAGCCGTGAAATTCGCTAAACAACCCTCCTGAATTCTAAGTAATTTTAAACAAGTATTTACTGAGGGCCCCGCAATTTGTGTTTTTTATTCGGCGAGGCTCATCTCATTTATTATTTTTTTTTAAAATAAAAAAAAGAATTTGCAACGTCCTGGAAATGCATCTCAGACCACGTCACAGTCAATGTACCCGTGATTAGAGACACATTTCGATTTCGTTGAGATTTGGATTTGGGTCACATAAATGTGCACCCGAGTTTAGGGAGATAACATTATTAAAGGCGCGCCTAAAGCAACTAGCGCATTATTATTTTTTTGGTAGGGCCGTGAAATTTGCTAAATGGCCCGTCCCAGAATCTAAGTATTTTAATATATACATTTTTTGTGAAGGCTCCGCAATATGTACATTTTTATTCTTTGCGAAGCTTGCCTCGTTTATTATTATTATTATTATTATTTTTATTTTAAAAGGATGTCATTTTTACGCCTTTAACCATACTAAACCTTACCGCTTCTTTACAACTAAAATCTCATAACTTGTTAAAAGTTTAATAAAAGAAGTTAAGCGCATGAGTGTTTCGGGCGTAGTAACAACAGGTACTAATACTAATTTTGTCCAAATAAACTAAGAAAACGAAGGGAAAAACGAATCAACGTCAAACTGTGTCCTAGACCTCCTAATACAACTAAATCAAATGACATCAAGTAAACAAGAATAACATAACACAAAGATGAACCAAAATGCATACGGTGAAACATAACCAGAAAATTATCATACCAACTTTTATATTGCATCTTCGGACATTTAACGTAACGTTTCCTTATCTAATGCTTGAGGTTTACTAACCTGAATAAACAGAAACGGATAGAGCCAGGGGCCAAACCTCAACGTCGACTTCAACGAACAACCTCGACGCACCGGACCTCGACGAACAAAGACGACCTCGACGGACTGCACGACGACAGTGAAAGAACAGCGATAACATGGGCTGATTGGTTGTCGTGTTAGAACAGCTGAAGCAGTGGTGGTGGTTGTTGACGGACTGTTTGGCGGAGCTTTGGTGGTGTACGCCGGTGGTCGACGAGGGGTCAGCTGGATGGAGGTGGGCGATGGAACTGGTGGTTTTGCTGGCAGCGGGTAGTGTCGAGGGAGATGGGGAAGGTGAGGGAGTTGGTATCGCCGGTGGTTTTGGACGATGCTGGGTAGCAGGTGGTCGTGGGCTGTTGTTTGACGGACGTGCTGAAAACGAACAACAACAACAATGGCTGCTGCTCGACCGACGCAGCAATGGGGTCGACGATGAAACTAGGAGGAGGAGGAATGGTCGTGAGCTGGTGTTTGGACGGTGTCAAGGGGCAGTGACGAACGGGAGGGAGCTGGGGTTTTGGGTGAGTTTGACGATGGTTTTGGGACTGGTTTGTCGACTAGTGAGGCTGTGACGGGAGGGAGGCTGCTGTTCCAGCGTCGGGGAGGGTTTGCGACCGTAGGGGTGCCGGGGAAGGTGACGGGTGGTGATGGAGGTATTGTTTATGGTGTCGGGGGAGTGGGGCTGCGACCGGGGAAGACGATGGCGAACAGTGACGACGGTGAAAGGAGGTGGGTGTTTGGGTGGTTTTGCTGGTTTTTCCCGTTTGCTAGGGTTTTTGCTTCTTCTCCTTTAAGAAGAAGAAGCGTGAACAGTACTTCCCCCCTTCAAAAAATTCAAAAGTCCCCCCATGCTTTGGCCTTGTCCGTGTATTTGATACACAATGCCCAGAAAAATGAGCCCCACGCGTGGTGGGGTTCAAGGTTTGTGTCCCCCACGCGTGCTGGGGTTCCCCATGTGTCCTGGACTCGGTTTATTATGGGCTAGGTCCGAAATTAGGCCTAAAACCGGGTAGTTTGAACCCGAATATTATTCTTTTGCCCGGACCCGAGAAATAGGAAACGTTGCTTAACTAGCCCTATGTAAGCAAAACAACTACCAAAAATAAGACTAATATTTAAACAACACTATATCTTTTTTTTAAATATTTTTTCAAGATTTAAAATAGCTACAAAATATTACTAAAACTATTTTTGTAATTTTCGTTTTTATATGTAAAGATAAAATATGAAGTAATATTTTTTGTATTTTTTCAAAATTATAATGACTGCAAACATTAATAGAACTATATTTTTGTGATTTTCGAATTTATATAAAGTACCAAAATAAAGTACAATTTTTGTATTTTTTTCAAGTTTATGAGAAATACATAAACTAAAATTTATATATGTATTTTTGTGATTTTTTCTTTTTGCAACGAAATAAAGTAAAATAGTTAAAATGGCTATATTAGACCCAATTACATATTTATGCTAACAAAATGTGAAAATCCTCGGGGAGGGTCAAAAATCACGTGCTTACAAGGATATTGAAATTTTAAGGGAATTCGTATCTCGATTCCAGATGGAACTCATGGACCTACCCCCGGTCACAAATGATTGGGTTGTTCAAGCTTTTACTGAAGGTTTGAACGAACGAAGGTCAATAGCATCACGACAACTAAAGCAGAATTTAATTGAATATCCAACTGTGACATGGGCCGATGTACATAATCGATACCTGTCGAAGATTAAGGTCGAGGATAATCAATTACGAACTCCTTCCAGTTCCGTTTACCCAAATAGGCCAGTCAGTAGAATTCAAAGGGATATCGACAAAGAAACCCGATCGAACAGAGATCGATACCAACCATACAACGCAGATTGTAGAAACAACGGCCCGGGACGTAATACCGTTCGAAATGGTCGAAGGAATGATCGAGGATAGAGCTCCCAAGGGCTCATGAGTAAAAATGGCTTCGATAAGCATGTCGAGCCTGCAGAAGCACCACGACTATCAGAATACAACTTCGGCATCGATGCATCAGGTATTGTATTGGCCATTGGACGGATCGAAGATACTAGATGGCCCAGACCCTTACAGACCGATCCAGGTCAAAGGAACCCCAATCAAATATTCAAGTACCACAGTACACATGGTCACAAAATTGAAGACTGCAGACAGGTTAGGGAGGTGGTAGCTCGTTTATTCAACGAGGGTCACATTCGAGAATTCTTGAGTGACCGCGCTAAAAATCACTTCAGAGACAGGATAAAAACAGGAAAAATGAACAGGAAGAACCACAACAAGTAATTCATATGATGGTTGGTGGGGTCCATATTTCTCAAGGACCAGTATTTAAACGCACCAAGGTGACAATCACGAGGAAAAAACGAACTCGAGATTACTTACCAGAAGAAACCTTGTCTTTCAACGACGAGGATGCAGAAGGGATCGAACAACCTCATAACGACGCACTCGTAATATCTATCCTTATGAATAAAATTCAAGTTAAATGGGTGTTGATTGCTCCAGGTAGCTCGACAAATATTATTCGATCATCGTAGAGCAACTCAGCCTCCAAGATCGAATCATGCTCGCACCTAGAGTACTTAACAGCTTTAATATAGATAGTGAAACCTGGTAAATGTGGTTGGGACCATCTAAGAAACGAAGTTCCATGTAATCGAGGGTGACATGGGGTACAATGCACTGCTTGGAAAGACTTGGATTCACAATATGAGGGCAGTGCCCTTGATGCTTCATCAAGTCCAGAAATTCCCAACATCAGAAGGAATTGAAACAGTATACGGTAAATAACCCGCCTCCAAAGAAATGTTTGCAATCGATGAAGCAGTATCGGTATCGGCGCTTTCATCAACAAAAGGATTGGAGTTAAAGGGAAAGCAAGAGGTCAAATAGCAACCACAGTCACCGGCCTCGGCTCCACCGGAGGAGCATGAAACTTTCGAGGATGATGATTATATGATACCTCGAACCTTCGTAATTCCCGATGATTGTAATGCATTAAAGTCAACGGTCGAAGAGATGGAGCAAATCATATTGATCGAGCATCTGCCCGATCGAAAGGTATACCTGGGCACGGGTTAACTCCCAAGCTTAGGAAAATACTCATTCAATTTCTTTTTGATAACATGTATTGTTTTACTTGGTCCCACCTAAGATATGACAGGGATCCCACTGTATATCACTACGCATCGACTGATGAGCTTGGACCCGAAGTTCTGCCTGGTAAAGCAAAAGAGAAGGCCCCTATCCGAGGTTAAGTATTCATTCATAAAGGACGAGGTAACCAAACTTCTCAAAATAGGATCCATTCGAGGGCTAAAATATCCCGAATGGCTATCAAACGTAGTCGTAGTCCCTAAAAAGGGGAATAAACTTAGAATGTGCCTAGACTATAAGGATTTAAACAAGGCGAGCCCTAAAGATTTTTTTTCATTGACGAATATCAATCGCATGATCGATGCTACGACCGGCCGTGAGATCCTTAGTTTTCTGATGCCTACTCCGGGTACAATCAAATACAAATGAACTCGGAGGATCGGGAAAAGGCTTTGTTTATCACTAAATACGGCACCTATTTCTATAATGTAATGCCGTTCGGACTAAATATGCTGGAGCTAGCTTAGTAAACTGAATGTTCGAAGAACAAATAGGTAAATCAATGGAGGTTTATATTGAGTATGCTAGTTAATTCCCTGCGAGCACAAGACCATTTGAAACATTTTTAGGAGACTTTCTACATACTGAGAAAGTAAAACATGAAGCTTAACCCGAAGAAATGTGCATTCGGGGTCGGTTCGGGCAAGTTTCTCGGCTTTAAGGTATTAAATCAGGGAATTGAAATCCACCCCGATAAAATCAAGGCAATCGAAAACATCACAGTTGTTGATAATGGCACAGCTGTACAAAGGTTAACAGGACGCATAGCCGCCCTGGGTCGATTTATTTGGAGGTCATCGGATAGAAGCCACCATTTCTTCTCATTGCTTAAGAAGAAGAGCAATTTCGCATGAACCCCGGAATGTCAACAAGCCTTGGAGGAACTCAAACAATACCTGTTGTGCCCGCTATTGCTTCACACCCCGAAAGTGGACGAGCAACTTTACTCATACTTAGCGATCTCGTAAATAGTGGTAAGTGGGGTCTTAGTTCGAGAAGAGAAAAGTACGTAATTTCCTATTTACTATGTCAGTCGGACCATAGGTGAAGCCGAGACCAGGTACCCACACTTAGAAAAATTAGCTTGCTTTAATAAGTGCCTCTAGGAAATTAAAATCGTACTTTCAATGTCACCCAATTTGTGTTGTAGCCACCTATCCCCTTGGCAACATTCTGCACAAGGCCGAACTCTTAAGTCGATTAGGAAAATGGGCTGTCGAGATCAGCGGGTATGATATTGAGTATCAACCCCGAACAACCATCAAGTCTCAAATCCTGGCAGACTTCACACAAGCCCTCGTACCCGAGGTCGAAAAGAAACTATTATTAAAATCGGTTACATCATCCGAGGTGTGGACCCTCTTCACAGATGGAGCTTCGAACGTGAAGGGGTCTAGGCTAGGCATCGTTTTGAAGCCACCCACAGGTAATACAATTAGACAGTCTATCAAAACTTCGAAATTAACTAACAATGAGGTCGAGTATGAGGCCATGATTGCAAGTTTCGAGCTAGCTAAGAGCTTGGGAGCGGAGGTCATCGAGGCCAAGTGTGACTCCCAACTTGTAGTAAATCAAGTCAAAGAATGGACTTGATTTACATCGATTTAAAGAATGGACCCTACAACACATACCTCGATAACAAACTAGCGAGGCCGATGCCATTGCAAATTTGGGGTCGTCTATCGAAGACAGTGAACTTACATCAGGGACTATCGTACAACTTTCGAGGTCAGTAATCGAAAAAGGACACGCCAAAATAAACTCCACAAGTCTAACACGGGATTGGAGGAATAAGTACATCGAATACCTAAAGAAAGGGAAGCTTCCATCGGATCCTAAAAAATCGAGGACTCTACGCACGAAGGTCGCACAGTTCATATTGGCCGAGGATGAAACGTTGTATAGGAGAACGTTCGATGGACCGTTAGCGAAATGTTTGGGACTAGGAGATACCGACTACGTTTTACAGGAAGTTCACGAGGGCACCTGTGGAAATCATTCTGATGCCGAGTCATTGGTTCACAAAGTCATCAGAGCAGGGCACTATTGGGCTGATATGGAAAAGGATACTAAAGAATTTGTTCGAAAGTGCGACAAATGTCAAACGTATGCGCCAATGATCCACCAGCCCGGAGAACAACTCTATTCAGTCCTATCCCCATGGCCATTCATAAAATGGGGGATGGATATCGTCGGCCCTCTACCATCGGCCCCAGGTAAAGCTAAATTTATTTTGTTTATGACTAACTATTTCTCTAAGTGGGTTTAAGCGCAGGCCTTCGAGAAAGTCAGAGACAAAGAAGTCATAGACTTCATCTGGGAACACATCATATGCCGATTTGGAATGCCTGCCAAGATCGTATGCGACAATGGAAAGCAATTCGTTGGCAGCAAAGTGACAAACTTTTTCAAAGACCATAAAATAAAAAGGATCCTGCCAACGTCGTATCATCCTACTGGGAACGGACAGGCCGAATCGACAAACAAGACCATCATCCAAAATCTAAAGAAAATATTGAATGAAGCTAAAGGAAAATGAAGAGAAATATTGCCTGAGGTCCTTTGGGCATGTCGAGTAACATTGAAATCCAATACGGGGGCAACACCATTCTCTTTAGTCTATGGTGCCTAAGCTCTGATCCAGGTCGAAGTTGGGGAACCTAGCTTCAGGTTTCGGTATGCAACGGAGTCAAATCACGAGGCTATGAATATGAGCCTTGAATTGCTATATGAAAGACTAGAAGCCACCCTTGTTCGAATGGCCGCACAAAAACAACGGATCGAAAGGTATTATAATTGAAGATCCAATCTTCGACACTTCAAAATCGGGGACTTAGTTATGAGAAAGGTCACCCTCAATACTCGAGACCCAAACGAAGGAAAACTTGGCCCGAACTGGGAGGGATTGTATCAGGTCCTCGAAATCGTCGAAAAGGGGTCCTACAAACTTGGCACGATGGACAGCGAGAAATTACCGAACAATTGGAACGTAACACTCCTCAAATGATATTACTATTAAGGTATGAACTTCTCCATTTTCGTTTATATTTTATACTAACCAATTGTAGGTGTTCTATCAAAGACATCGAAGGATTCTTCATCACAAAGTCCTTAGGTCTGAAAGCACGCGTTGCACTCTTTTTCCCTTAGTCCAGTTTTTGTCCCAAATGGGTTTTTCCGGCGAGGTTTTTAATGAGGCAACCACTGTTCGTGCTAACTTAAAGCAATTCAACATTAACTCAGGCTTCTTTACAATCAACCTCGAATACTGGGGGCTTCACCCTTGGATGTCAACTTTGTTACAAGGAAGATACTTCGTGTCAAATAGGTCTCGATAGGTTAAATTCTGTAAGGGACAAACGATCAAACGAACCGTGCCCATGTAGATTACTCGAGCCCTAAAGGCAAACATGTACGCATATTTAATCTATTGAGAGAAGTACTTTTTCCCTTCCAAATATTTCATGCCTTAGAGAAATTTTTACTTTATAATTTCATATTTTTTGGTCTATTGTGAAAGTAGGCGTAAGAGCCGATCACAACTAAAGTTCAAACAACGTACCCCATACACGGGGACTACCACTCGAAAAATTGACGTCTCAAGACTGTAAGACCTTAAAAAGGCAACCCTCGTTTTTATAGGCCATGCTCACCCTACTCGGGGAATGGCGATTTGAACAAGTTCGAAGTATAATCGAGAATAAAGCCCAAGAGGCAAATCCCAAGTTCAGGGCTATGGCCAAACTGATACAATTTGGAGATGTCCGAATTCTGTAATAAAACAGACCTTCGAATATTTTGATAAAACAGTTTTTAAAAGGCTACCTCAGCAAAATTACAAAAGGGTTTCGATCACATCAACCTTCAAAAACCCTAAGGGGTGCCAAATTATTCAAACTCTCAAAACAACCTTATTTCATGCTAAGGCATAACAAATTTTTATATGATTAACTTTTTTAAGCCGAAAAGGGAAAAGAGCCATTCTTTTGAGGCCATATCGGCCTAATTCAAGAGCTTAAGGGCCGTTTTATTTTTTGAGTTCGAGAAGTCATCCTCACTTAACTAAAACCTAAGGGTCATCCTACCTCAATTTCGAGCAGTTACTCACTTGATTGTAAAGACTACACTAGCCAGACCTCGATCAAATTGCCTAAGCTTCGAACTTGTGAACAAAATTTCCGTAAGGCTTGAATGAAACACAAGGAAGAAATTGAAGTGAAAACAAGTTAGAAAGAAAAGAGGTCCTTTTATATATAAAGATATTTACAAGGACCGATCAGGGTCCTACACAAAAGATCAAGAAGAAAAATCCTAAGATACCTAACTATTCTTGGAGGTGGCTTCCTCTTCACTGGGGTTCTCCCCACTCTCAGACTCGCTCTTGCTCCCGTCATCATCGTCATCATCGGAGGAGGCCAATACCTTAGCATCGTCCTCAAGCTCTTTGGCTTTCCTTATCTCGTCAGTAAGATCGTAACCTCGATCATAGATCCTCGAGGGTCTCCCTCTGAGATTGGAACTTATCGAGCTCGAAATCCAGAGAGCTCGAGTTTGAGCGGCCGAGACAAATTCTCTTGCTCGGGCTTGAAAAGATTCATCATCATATCGGTAGACGGTCACGATTGCCTCTGCGTCAGCCTTCACTTTTTCTGCCTTAGATTTAGCTTTTGTGAATTTGGTGGCAAAACGAGCCTCGAGATCCTCTATTTTCTTGGTTCGAGTAGAGCTTTTCTCCCTCACACATTGAAGCTGACTTTCAACCGCTAACAATTGGGCTCGAGCAGCCTCTTTCTCTGAGGTAAGGCAGTCCATATTTTGTTTCCATCCCAAGGTCTCCGCCTTCATCATGTTACCCTCCTCACGAAGCCATTCGATCCTCTCAGCCTTCAGCTAAACCTGTGAGATTGAAATGTTAGCCATCGACCCCAAACTGATACTATGAGTTTCTAAAATTTTCATTACCTAATCAATCAGGTCGGTCAGTTCTTTGTGAGCCGTGGAAAATTTGGCTCGGAGGTCCTTGATCTCCTCTTCTTTTTGCTCGCTAAGAAGTTTGAGGGAATTTCCCTCCTCCGTGAGCTTTTGAATATCGGCCTCACATCGACTAAGCTCTGCTCGGGATTTGGAAAATGCCTCCCGATGGAGTGCCAAGGCCTATGCAGAAAGAGGAAAGGAAATTAGACAGGAAGAAATACATACAAGTGTGATATCGATGAGGGGTGGTGATAATTACCCGACTCAGGATTCGTTGAGCCTCATTAAAGAGACTCGGTGCCTCACTCAGGTCGATAGCATTTTCAACTCCTATAAAGCAATCACGAAAAAGGTTTCCCCTCCGTGGACTCCTTCCACATCGGGAGTCCTCATAGCTTTGGCATCCTGAATTGCCTCCTCAGAAAATGTAGGAAGAGTTGGCGAATCTCCAATTACTATTACCCCAAGTAAATCACTTGGGGCGTTCTCTTCATTTCGAAGGGCCTCGGAGCCGGCCCCTTCGAACATATCTGCCGACTGCTCATTTTAGCGGGAGACATCTTCAGTCTCCAAAACTCGGGGAGTTTGCCCGGATCCTCCTCCAAGATCTCCTCGGTTCGAGGTGGAATCTCTTCAACCCTCATCGACTTAGAGGCCTTTGGGGCCTCGGTGTTCCTCTTCACTTGGGCCACCAGCTCGGAGCCGTCGTCTTCATTTTCTTTTTCTTCCTCTCTTAGCCACTAAACTACCTCCATAGGCAAGGCGACAGTGTCTTTATTTGGCTTACGAGCCATATTATTCTTGAGCTTTGGATCCTCTGAGGTTGAGGTCCTTTTTCTCTTCTTATCTTCACCGGTTTCGGGATAGGGGGCGAAGTCTCCTCCTCACCAGACGGAGGCCTCATCAGCACATCCTTCCCGAGACCTGCAAAAGAAAAATAAGTATGAGGAAAAATTCAGACAACGATCAAGGTTATCGAGATATGCAAAAACTTACCATGGCTTCGGTACTTCCACCATCCCATCGACAATTTGCACCATGTGCGCTTAGCGTGTGTCGACATCGACACCAGTTTCCTGACCCTGTTCTCTAGATGGAGGATCACACCCAGCATCCAGGCAACAGATGCGCTAAGTAAAACACTGGTAAGAAAGAATAGAAAAGGAGAAGATAATAAATAGAAGTTAAAAGGTGGAATTATACTCACGTTACATATTTCATTTCTCCGGAAATGGTATGGTCTCAGCCGGGATCAGGTTTGAGGTCTTCACTTGGATAAATTAACCCATCCAGTCCCGGTCTCTGTCCTTATCTATGCCCAAGAAGACCACCTTCGTAGATCGACGTTGAAGCATTATTAGCCCACCTCGATAAAGTCGGGGGATATACAGACGGATGAGATGTTCGAGGGTAAAGGGAAGCCCCTCGACTTTGCTCACAAAAAATCGAAGCAATGTCACTATCCTCCAAAAAGAAGGATGAATTTGGCCGAGGGTGACCTCGTACTTCTTGTAGAAGTCCACAATGATTGGATCTAGAGGACCGAATGTGAAAGGGTAGGTATACATACTCAGAAACCCCTCTACATATGTAGTGATCGACTCTTCGGGCGAGGGAACCACCACATATTTATCTACCCAGTTGCAATCCTTTTTAACTTGGTCTAAAAGGCCGCTGGTGATTGTGCACATGTACCTCGACATCGGCTCGGAACCGAGGAGGTCTTTTCAACTTTGAAGTCGAAGTCGAGGACACACGATGGAGAAAAGAATTCTTCAGGGCGTGGTTCCACCAATAGTTGTTCGCCGGCCGGTTTGGACGAGGAAGCTTTCTCCTTCAGTGGAACGATTTTTGACGTTTTCGCCATTTTTGGGTTTAAGATTGAAGAAGAAGAAGAAGAAAATAAGACTTGGTTTTTTTAGGGAAGGTTGACAACAAAGCATGAAGATTTTGCAGAGCGAACAAACTTAAAAGATGTAAAAAGCTTTGGAGATTAGAAGAAATTGAAAGTAAAATTTGAATCAATAAGAAAAGGTCCTATTTATGGGTTTCACGACAACGCTTCGAAACCACTAGTGGTCGACCATCAACTGACACGCATTAAATGCTTGGGGAACTGCACCGACAGGATATTTTGGTCACCTCTGTCGCTTACATCACGATGGTGACGTCATGATAGATCGGGGTATAGGTCGAAGGTTCAATTTGTTTCTTGTTATTACACTCCAAAAGATGAGGAGACTATCTGTATACGGTTAAAATTGGGTGCCCAATTTTACTGATTTATCGAGATCGATGTGAAGGATCGAAGATCGATCCCGTAATAGATCAAATCGAGGCACGAGGATAAGACATCGAGTCCAGATTCGAGGTACCTAGCAAGATCGAAACCGATAATGATCGAGGTTAAGCAAGACAGACATCGAGCAAGACCGAGCGGAAAGGCGAGATATCCGTGACTAGTCAAAGATCGTGGCGAAAATCTCGGAACAGATAAAATCAAGGGCGATTGTTTAGTTAATCATGGGATTTACTACTATAATTAAAATTGTACCATAGATAGGATTCCTCTACTATGTAAAGAGGGTTCTAATCATTTGTAAGACACATTTGTTCTCACGTATCAAAGCAATATAACACTTTCTCCTTAGCTCATATTCTTGTTTATCATATTGTTATACTTTTAACTGTTCTTGCACCAATCAGTTTAGAGGGTGCTCAAGCTCGAGGGTTGAATTCCATTCAAACACTGGTTTGCTTTATCTTATTGTTAATTTCTATTTCTAATCTTTACATTTATCAATTGATATTAGGTGAAATCATGTGTCCTTAAAATCATATTATAAGTTTAATTGTTATCCAATTTTAAGGATAAACATTGGTAATTGCCAAAAATCTTATTTTTCTTCTTAAATTTCTTGCTCAATCAAATATCTCTCTCTCTATATATACTCACACACACCTTTACTTTAATTAGATGTACACAATCGTTTTGTAAGTGAAATAAATATCACGGACAATAATATTGCTGAACAATTATGTTACAGTAATACATATATATAAAAAACATAAATGTGCTTTTTATGTATCAAGTAATCTTATAAAAGTTCTGGTACTAGTACTCTACAAGCGTGCATGTTTTTCCTGAAGGACTTTAAATTTTTATATTTAGCGTAAAATACAACTAAAATAACAATAAGATAGCGTAAAATACTTTTTATGTATCATGTTTGCTTTGATTAATTAAATAAGATAAACAGTTAATAAATTGTGAAGGAAAATTAATTTCTTGAAGAGAAAAAGGTCTTAAATTATGTATCCCTTGAAAGGGGTCCAAATTCAATTCTAATGTATTTGCTAATTGTGCAAATGGAGGAAACGGTATTATATATATTATTGGTGTCAGTGAATTTTAATATTAAAATTATAATATTAAAGTGCATTATTTCTTGTGAGATAGTGATTATAAATTGATAAGAAAGTGGTCATTACTTAGGTATAACTCACGAAACCATTAATGTCATAATCTACCACTAATTATCCACTAAAGATTAAATTTTGTAACCATCAATTATGTTCTAGTAATTTTATTATCCCGGTACCTTATTATTTATTTCATGAAAGAGATACGGCACTTATAAATAGTGGTGTTTATTCCTTGTATTTGGAATGGGAAAATTTTGTAGTGTGCATGAAAAAAATAAATTTGGTGTAGTGGAAAAGAGAGTTAAGAGAAGGAGAAAATCTAAGTCTCCAACTTATTCTCTACAAAAGAGAATACTCCTATTATTTTTGTTGAAGGAAGGTGTTCATTTTGGTGGAGCTTTAGACTCAACAACTTGTCTAGAGTTTGTTCAAGTCATACGACGTTGCCGGGCTGGTGTATCCTGGAGGGGACAAGTCAAGAGTATTACTGCTGGAACGGTGAAGATGTTATCACAATGAACTTGAATCTTCTTAAAGAAAGCGAAATCTGTGCCTCAGCCTGAAAAATTTTTATTTTATTTTTCAGCCAGCTATAATTACTTGTAATTTCACCAACATATATGACCATTACAACTCAAATAAAGAAAATGATCATACAAAAATCTCTTGTAGTACATTAAAGAAACCATATATAAACCGATCGATCTTCCAGTATAAATGAGGGTTAACTTCATTCTGCAATATTGTACCAAGGACACAATTTCAATTGTATTAGGTAGGAGTTGTGGACATGTCTTAACCGCAAATGCATTTGATATTCGATTCAGTTTTATATTTCCCACAAATTAACTTAGATTTCAAAGTGCACATCTCTTCTTTACTTAGTAAAAGTAAGATTCTTAGCAGCTTGTACGCTGTATCTCAAATATGATAGGAACAAGTACTGTTTTCAGGAAAAGAGTAGGTTAAGTAGTGACGACCAAAACATATTTGTGGTTCAATATTGTTGTGCAAATTCCTGCATTAGTACATAAAACACCGGTCCTTGGTCGCCTGAAGATGAAAGCATGATATGTGTTGTGAGATGCAGCATGCATGTGCCTCAAATGACAAGTCTATGAAAATGCCTCTTTAATTCCTGTCATGTCTGAGAAATGAGGGGTATGAAGATAAGAGTGATGCTACTTTTCTTGGACCCGAAGGTTCCCTACGTACACTTCATTCTGATCACCTTTTTCTTTCTTCTAACAGATCACCTTACTGCCACTTTCTATATTTATATATGCTCTTCCCTCTGATCTGTACAGATGTACAAAGGACATGCATGCTCCCTTCTCCCTAGCTTTCTGAGTTTCTGTTCCCCACTGCTTTAAGATATTTCTGAATCGACCATAGCTAGGACAGTTCTTTAATTGATAAAAGTGAAACCATCTTCTGTTTACAATAACAATCATTTTTGTTACAAACCAATACGACAAAAATTTATATGTAAGTGTACAATGTAGTACATAACTTTATTTTATGTGCTAATGTTCTTACAAGTACTAAAGAACTTTCATGTCTGCCGTAGATGCTAAAATCCACCAGTTAAATATATATACAGTGGAACATGCCCAAGTCACATTTAATTTGGCTACTAAAACTATACTTTAATATTCATAGCGGTTAATGTGGAACTTTATTTGCACGTCCAACAACGAAAATTTAACTGCTAGCCACAAAAAAATTGTGGAACCGTTTGGATAACTATTCTTAGAAAATTTCAAACTTTAATAAAAGAAAGGATAAGAACTAAGCTATGCCATTAGATTGTGGAAAGCGGCCTTCCCTTTTCTTCTCTTGTCAATCAAGAATATGACTAATTGAGGAGAGGGGGGAAGAGAGGAGAATTATTCCAATTAGGGTTTGGTTGATGATATAGACATTGTGGTGAAACTTTGGCTGTTGATCATCAGTAACAACTGTTCTGATACTTGAAAGTGACCAGATTCCTAAATACTGATCAAGTCAAAATATATGACATTTGCGTTGTTTGGCTAAATCATTTGTATTTCTCCTTTTGAATATGCATTGCACCTTTAAAGAGAAGCAACAATATTTATTGTTAGATTTTGGAGATAGATCATGATGGAACTGTGTTGATGAGACAATAATGCAATGATCTAATAAAAGATTTCAATGTTATCCATGTCCATGGCAGGATTAAATGGATCTTTACTATTAAAATCACAGATAATAAGATATGTCTAAAGAAAAATGGCTAAAAGCAATTGAGTCTTGTACTAATTATACGAGCACGTTATGTCTTTAAACATAAGTAAAGGCATCCACTTTTCATGCTATTTTAAAATCTGTAGCCAACTCTCTTTAATTATCTTTAACAATTATTTTGGATAAAGCAACATATATTTAAAGAATTGCCTATTGATTTATTCCTTCCTTTTTTTCAATCTTCAGTTCGTTTTATTGCACTTGATGTCTTGATCACTCCCTTCATAAAAACAGTGGACCTAAACTTGCTAAAAACAATAATAACCAAAAAAATAAAAATAAAAAAAGACACGGGCATAAACTTCTGAAAAGAAAACCAATGTGAGTAAAAGTTTTCGACTTATATTCATACTAGTCTTTGGCCACGTGCTTTGCGCGTATACCCTTATCAGTGAATATAAAATTTAAAAAATGACATAGATATTAGTTATAAAATAATCATATAAAATTTTAATAATTCTACACTCTTGAAATAGATTATAGCTATTTGTCTTAGTTTAAAAATAATACGACAGATCACAAATAAACATCAATAGGAAAAAATAATATAAACAAATATAGTGCTTGGAATCCTGCCCTATATGTGAAGTCCTTTGGATATTTCATTCCATATTGTAATTTAGTTTTATGATTTTTTGTATGTTTTTGTGTAGAAGTTCGAACCAATAGGCAAAATATGTTGGCTTATATGTAATTCTAAAATTTGTATCGATTAAGATCAACGGGTGAATTCAAATAAGTGGAAGTTTAAAATGAAACTTATTGCCAAAGTGCTTCATAATATTGCAGAAAAAAAATGTAAAAGGAATTTTACCAACTAATTAAAAATATTTTAATAGAGGCAAATTTTCCCAAAAATATGAGTACTAATTAATAAGCGTACAGCATTATCATAAAGAGCTTGCAAAAACGCATCAAGTTATAGGACGATTATCTTTTGGAATTATAGTGTTTGAAGGTAAATATCCTTATTTAAAAATCCAAAATTTACTGATAGATTCACGCTACATATAATTCTGCAGAAAATATTTTTTCAAAGTATTCAATATTTGAGAAGCAAGATTTGGTCAAAGTATCACCCTTGAAAAACTTAATATACCCGAAATTACCACAATAAATCAATGACATTGCAAAATATTTGAATTATAATCCACAAAGAATCAATAATATTTTACATAGTCCCAAAATAAACCTTGTAAGATGAAGCAAAAGGATTAGTCATAACTGTTGGCAAAGTGGGGGTAGATAATGGAGTTCTAAGAGAAAAAGATAGTCAGCTATGTCTTTTGTCTAAATTATAAGACATAATTGGCAAAGTCTTTTGCAACAACAACAACACAGTATAATCCCACAAGTGGGGTCTGGGGAGGGTAATATGTACGCAGACCTTACCTCTACCCCGAGAGGCAGGGAGGCTGTTTCCAGGAGACCCTCGGCTCAAAGAGGCAACAAGAGACACTTTATTAGTACTATCAATAGACTCATAATAAAACAACATAAAATACCATAAAATCCATAACATAACATAAATACCATAAAAAATAAAGTAACAACAATATAAGAGATATAGGAAATACGAGAAAGATGTAAGGTATTAATACACAGAAGATAAAGCCCATCATCAGTAGTTGATCAATAGCATCCTAAGACTAATTCCTAACTGGCTAGTCTCACTCTAGTGCGCTGTAAAAAAGACATCACAATTTCCCCTAACCTACAACCTTAATGCTCGATCTCCACAATTCCCTGTTTAGGGCCATGTCCTCAGTAACCCTAAGTCGCGCCATATCCTGCCTGATCACCTCTCCCCAATACTTCTTAGGTCTCCCTCTACCTCTCCTCGTACCCACCACCGCCAGTCGTTCACACCTTCTCACCGGTGCATCAGTGTTCCTCCTCTGAATGTGCCCGAACCATCTGAGTCTTGCTTCCCGCATCTTGTCCTCCATGGGGGCCACACCCACCTTCTCTCGAATATCTTCATTTCTAATCTTATCCTTCCTTGTATGCCCGCACATCCACCTCAACATCCTCATCTCTGCAACTTTCATCCTCTGGATGTGTGAGATCTTCACCGGCCAACACTCGGTCCCATACAACATAGCAGGCCTAACCACTGCCCTATAAAATTTACCTTTCAGTAACAGTGGCACTTTCTTGTCACACAGGACTCCCGTCGCTAACCTCCATTTCATCCACCCCACCCCTATACGGTGTGTGACATCCTCGTCGATCTCCCCGGACCCCTGAATAAACGACCCCAGGTACTTGAAACTACCCCTCTTAGGGATGACTTGAGAATCAAGCCTCACTTCCACTCCCGCTTCCGTCGGCTCTGCCCCAAATTTGCACTCAAGGTATTCCGTCTTCGTCCTGCTCAACCTGAAACCTTTGGACTCAAGGGTATGTCTCCAAACCTCTAACCTCTCGCTGACGCCGCGTCGTGTCTCGTCGATTAGGACTATGTCATCAGCAAATAGCATGCACCATGGCACCTCCCCCTGAATATGATGCGTTATAGCATCCATCACCAGGGCAAATAGGAAAGGGCTGAACGCAGACCCTTGGTGCAACCCCGTAATAACCGGAAAATAATCTGAATCGCCTTCTGCTGTCCTAACCCGAGTCTTAGCTCCATCATACATGTCCTTAATCGCCCTAATGTAGGCAACCGGGACCCCTTTAGCCTCTAAGCATCTCCATAAGACCTCCCTAGGAACCCTGTCGTACGCTTTCTCTAGATCGATAAACACCATGTGGAGATCCTTCTTCTTATCCCTGTATTGTTCCACCATCCTCCTAATAAGGTGGATAGCTTCTGTGGTAGATCGCCCCGGCATGAACCCGAACTGGTTGTCTGAAATAGACACCGTCCTTCGCACTCTCATTTCTACCACTCTCTCCCAGACTTTCATGGTATGACTTAGTAATTTAATACCCCTATAGTTGTTACAGATCTGGATATCGCCTTTGTTCTTATACAACGGGACCATTGTACTCCACCTCCACTCTTCGGGCATCCTATTAGTCTTGGATATAACATTAAGCAACTTAGTAAGCCATTCCAAGCCTGCTCTACCCACACACCTCCAAAGCTCAACCGGAATTTCATCTGGTCCGGTAGCTCTGCCCCTTCTCATCTTACGCATTGCCTCCATGACCTCATCGACCTCAATGTCCCGACAATCACTTAGTTCATGGGGGCTGTCGGCGTTCCTCAATTCACCTAGTACAATATCCTGATCCCCTTCCTCATTTAGAAGTTTATGAAAGTAGGTCTGCCATCTCCTCTTAATCTGGTCATCCCCCAACAAAACTTTGGGAAGTGGAAGAGAACCAAACTGTTTTTGTTAATATTGCGTAAATGACAGGTTCAAATTTAATTTCATGTGCTTGAAGAATCCAGAACTTATTAATTACCCAAGTAAACTTTTTTTGCTTATTGTTTTTATTAGAATATGGATTTACATGTTTGTACAAAAATGTTTCTAAAGTAATATTTAGTTTAAGGACAAAATGGTCATTTAACTTTACATGACCATTTTAATCTTTTAATTTTGACATAGGGTCTTCACACTTATAATATAGTATGATGATGATTTAAGAGCAATATATAAAATTTCCGGTAGTGTTAAGGGGTGATAGATAGGCACCAAGAATAGGATTTAACAAAAAGAAAAAAGAACTCAAGGCAATAAAATTGGTGCTTGAGTTAAAAGTAAAGTATCTTATGCATTAATCATAAAATTGAATTAGAAGATTTCCACTACCACAAAGGTAGGAACTATTAAGTCAGTGACAGTTAGATATTATATAGACAAATAACGTGTGTGTTACTGCAAAACTGACTATATAGATTTATCACAACTACTATCATTATGTGAGTGAGTTGATTTTACTTCCTGAGTTTGTTAAAATTTAAAATATAAATGAAAATATTATACGTTCATTTTCAATTAGTATTATTTAAATAAATAAATATCTTTAATATTTTATATGAGAAACTTTAACTAAATTTATAAAACTACAAAATACATTCAAAAAGAAATAACTAAATGAAATTAAGGCGGTTTCATATATTAAATATAATTCTTATAATGATATTTTATTTTAAGTAAATTAATACTTCTAAAGAAGTAAAGTGGTAAGCTACAAATTTAAGATTCATCTTCACAACGTAAAAATTGCTTCTGCTTGGCGTTCGGTTGAGAAAAAAAAAACTTCTAAATCATTTTTAAGCAAAATTAAGTAGAAAAAAAAAAGGGGAAGAAATACAGGAACCATTAGAAAACCCGAACCATTCGGCTCGGAATGAGGTTCGGCAGGTAGTTTCTTACACCTAAACTGAGTGTGTGCGTGTGAGAGGAGCAAAAAGCGAAGGTGGCCATGGTGATGGCGCGCGGAGGGGAGAGGAGAGGAGAGAGTCTACGTACAGGAAAAAATAAAAAGGAATTAAAAATAAATAAATTTCATTGACCCCAAAAAAAGAAAAGATCAAACCCAGTTTCATCATCATTGTTTTCCTCCTATAACTTCCCCTCCATTTTGTTGTCGTTCTTGTTTCTTCCCCAATTAAGATCCTCTCACCAAAAAACCCTGCCATCCTTCTCTTCTCTCTGTATATACATACAATCCGTACATATAATGCAGAGATAAGTACATTTTTTTTTTATTGAACATAGTTTTTCATCATCCAACGAAAATTCCCCAATTTTGTTGATTTTTTAATTGTTCTGGGGCAATGGCAATGGAGGAGGGGATTCTAGCAATATCTGTGGCATCAGTGGTGGAGGATGTTTTGCAACAACACGGGAAGCGACTGAGCGACATTGATTTGGCTTCTCGCAAAGCTGAGGAAGCTTGTAATTTCCCTTTATTATCCTTCCTTTCTTTGATCATTTACGCTTTCTCGTTTATGTGTTAATGAATCTTCCTTTATTTCACACTGTTGATCTTTTTAATCAATTTGTCATGTTTCTGTGAATCAATTAATGCATTATATTGAAATTAAGTGCCTCGTCTGTTGGAAGTAGTTGTTATTAATGCATATTATTTGAGATGAACCTAATTTCGCTATTACTACATTGTTTGTCTATTTAATGTGCATTTCCAAGATTCTCGGTCTTTTGAATTTCCCATCAATCATGAAACAGGAAAAGGAAGGGAAAAAAAGAAAAGAAAATTGTTCCCATTCTCCCACCTTAATATGTTCGTTTTTGTTTCAAATATATCTTGATTTTGAAATGAGAACAAATGCAGCATTGAGAAGATATGAAGCAGCAGGGTGGCTCAGAAAGACAGTCGGAGTGGTTGCGGCTAAAGATTTGCCGGCGGAGCCTTCAGAAGAAGATTTCAGACTTGGATTGCGCAGTGGAATTGTGCTTTGCAATGTTCTTAATAAAATTCAGCCCGGTGCCGTGCAAAAAGTGGGGGTTTATGAAGCTCCTTTGGTTCAACATTTTATCTATAATCAGTTTCAGCTAGTCATTGACCTAGTTCTACTTTGGTTTATTAGGTAGTTGAAGCACCTCCTGATTCTGTTAATGTCCCTGATGGGGCAGCTCTTTCTGCGTACCAATATTTTGAAAATGTCCGCAACTTCCTTGTAGCGGTTGAAGAAATGGGGCTTGCCTCTTTCGAAGCATCTGATTTGGAGAAAGTAAGTAGATGATTTGTGGATAATTTGATGTTTGTTTGATCTTGTGTTAGTTATGCTCTAAGCTAGTTGATCGAACACCTAAAGACACCTCTTGAACCAAAGTTTGAAATGTTCTATCATTTCCTGAATTAGGGAGGGAAATCTTCCAGAATTGTCAATTGTGTGCTAGCACTGAAATCATATGCAGAGTGGAAACAAGGAGGTGGAAGTGGATCATGGAAATACAGTGGGAACTCAAAACCATCATCGGCAGGAAAGCAATTTTTCCGAAGAAATTCTGAGCCATTCATGAATTCAATCTCAAGGACTTCATCTATCAGCGACAAGTCTCTTGATAGCACTGAGCCTGATGCTCGTGAAATGGTTTGTAATCTTATTTTGTAATGTTTGGCATCTCAAAATATGTTGAACGAGGTAAATATCTTAATCTTTCATTTCCAGGTGAACACAGGGTCCTTGCATATGCTTGTTCGCGAGCTTCTCTCTGACAAGAAGCAAGAAGATGTTCCATTTGTAAGTGATCTTAGCTTGATTTCCACAATCTTGGAAAAGGGATTCCACAGAAGGGTTTGATATGTTTCATGTAAACAGCTCTTTGTCTCATTACTGCTACTTCATTCAGTTGCTAGGGATTATGAATGATAATCATTTTTTTTCCCGATAAGGTGAATGATAATCATCTTTCTAAATGTGATTCCCAATAGACAGCTCTGATGACAATTAATCTGCCATATAGAGAAATACGCTAATCTTCACAACAGGGTCCACGTAATTAGCTTACTTCTCTAGCTTCCCTCAGAGGGTAAAGGCTTAGTAAGGACAGTAAATCTAGTCTATAAGATTTGATGTTTGCATGGATAGTTAGAAAGAGGCATCACCCAAGAAATATAGAGTACAACAGATGCCATCATTCCGTTGTTGTAGCAAACTACAATACTAGGTTATCTTATTCCTACAATCAGATTCTCCCAAAGTTCTAGAAAATGTCTCTGGAGAGGAACATAGACTTGGAACTTTGGGATCAAGCAGGCTTCTTCCTCTAGTATCCTATTGGTTATAGAGTTCTTTGAAAAAATAGTTGATGGTCCGCTTACCTGAAATAAACAAGTTTCTCATTTTGGACAGATTGTGGAGAATATGTTGAGCAAAGTTATGGAAGAATTTGAGCATCGGCTAGCCAGCCAAAGTGAACAGGTTGGAGCTCCTTCATTACTGGTGTTTTTGTTTTACTACATATTGTATGAGGCTTCTTCTTCCCAACTTCTTGTTTTCTTACCTGCATCTGAAATATGACAGAACAGATTGCTCCTTTTAGCAGTTGAAATATGATGAAAGTATCACACTGTCCTATTTTGCTTACAGTTGGGTCTTACATATTTTCGGTGATATGACAGTTGAAGACCTCCCATAAAGAGACAGCTGTTTCAAATACCGATGGATCTCCCTTGGAGCTTACACGTGAGGAGACGCAGGTCGCAATGGTCAAGGATGAAGAAAAAGCAGCCTCTGAAGGGACATGCGACAGGATAAACATAAATGATGGTGTATCAACAACACAGGTTGTAAAGCAGCTTATGCTGGTTGAACAACAGCATAGAGAAGTACAGGTATAGGAGTTCTTCTGCAAATCAGAGAATGAAGTATGTTTGGGTTCAGCTGATTGATTGATATACCCTGTTCATAATCTGTAGCAATTGAAATCTACTCTCCATGCTGCTAAAGTAGACATGCAGTTTCTTCAACTGAAATATCAGGAGGAAGTCAGCAATCTAGGTACAACTGAATAGAACTGTTTCATGCTAATTGAGATTGTGACTGGGATTTAGCAACTAAATTCTCTTTTGAAAAGGTAAACATCTGCATGGTTTAGCTCACGCTGCTTCGAGTTACCAAAAGGTTCTGGAGGAAAATCGAAAGCTTTACAATCAAGTGCAAGACCTTAAAGGTAAACACTGTTTTATAGAATAAGCTCTAATTTCATTGCAATCTGCTGGTAGATACTAACCACTGTTCTGCGTGTACATTTACATATTTGGACAGGGAACATCAGAGTGTATTGCCGGGTGCGACCATTCTTGCCTGGCCAACAAAACGGTCTAAGCACTGTGGATCACATAGATGACGAGAATATTACAATAACTACTCCTTCAAAGTATGGAAAAGAGGGAAAGAAATTATTCACTTTTAACAAGGTCTTTGGTCCTTCTGCAACCCAAGGTCGCTAAGTTCCTTATACTTTTCCTTTTTCATGAACATCACAGCTTTAGATATCATACTAACAGTCTCTATTTATCACAATGCAGCGAAAGTGTTTGCAGATACACAGCCTTTGATCCGGTCTGTTCTTGATGGCTTCAATGTTTGTATCTTTGCTTACGGACAAACAGGATCAGGGAAAACACATACGATGGTTAGGCAGTTACTAATTTTCGAACTGTTTAATCATAGAAGTGGATATCACTTGGTTAAGAGAAAAGGCAAAAACATTATGTTAATTGTTCCTAAATTGTTTTACCTACAGACTGGCCCATCAGATCTCACGAAGGAGACCCTTGGTGTGAATTACAGGGCATTGAGTGATCTATTCCTTATCTCAGAACAGAGAAGAGATGTTATTTCTTATGATATTTCAGTTCAGATGGTTGAGATTTATAATGAGCAAGTCAGAGATCTCCTTACCCCAGATGGTGTTAACAAAAAATATCCTTTGTGCAACCATTCATTCCTTTGCCTTTTCGTATTACTATTAGCTCTCTATCTTTTTGGTCTCTTAAATGTTTGAACTTAACTTCTAAATACAGTAGAAATTCGTAATAGTTCCCAGAAGGGTTTCAATGTACCTGATGCAAATCTTGTTCCGGTAACATCAACTTCTGATGTAATGAATCTGATGAACCTTGGGCACAAGAATCGTGCAGTGAGTGCTACTGCCATGAATGACAGAAGTAGTCGCTCTCACAGGTGCTCCTTATATGTCCTTTTTCTATTTTCCTGTCTTAAGGTGGAAGTTACTGTTGATTTAAGTTCCTTTGCTCTGTATATAAATATTTATGTTTGCATATTTGCAGTTGCCTTACAGTTCATGTTCAAGGAAGAAACATGACATCTGGTGCAATTCTTCGTGGTTCCATGCACCTCGTTGACCTAGCAGGAAGTGAAAGAGTGGACAAGTCAGAGGCAGTTGGTGATAGGTTGAAAGAGGCTACACATATCAACAAGTCTCTTTCTGCTTTAGGAGATGTCATATCTTCACTTGCTCAAAAGAACTCACACGTTCCCTACAGGAATAGTAAGCTTACGCAGTTGCTTCAAGATTCTCTTGGTAAGATCTTTGTGCTGTAGGCATAGAACTCCCCCCCCCCCCCAATCTTTCTGGTTTTCAAGTTTTGGCTTTCATATCTATCAGGAGGGCAAGCAAAAACTTTGATGTTTGTTCATATAAGCCCTGAGCTTAATGCTGTTGGAGAAACACTCAGCACTCTGAAATTCGCTGAACGGGTTTCTACAATTGAGCTTGGTACTGCGCGGGTCAACAAGGAGAGTTCTGACGTCAAGGAACTAAAAGAACAGGTTTCAAAATTGCCATATTTTTGGTTTATCAGTGAACTTATAGGCATGAACTGCTTTTCCCTTCTACAATGTAGATAACAAAATGACAATTCTTTTCTTCAAAAGATGTAGTCCAGAAGAATTGCATTTGGATTTTAAGTTTAGTTTTTCCCCTTCAACAGATTGCCGGTCTTAAGGCAGCCTTAGCAAGGAAGGAAGAAGAGCAAGGGCGCCGCCCAATTTCCAGATCAAGTACTCCAGAAAGAGTCAGAACAGGATCTTGCGGATCTTCTCTTTCTTCTAGTTGCCAGAGTATGGTAGACCTTTCAAGCCATCATAGACAGCTGATGGAAGATGTTGGTAGTAACATAGAGGTATATTTTTTTCGTACATGCCTCATCTAGCTTTTACCCTCATATGTAATATTATTAATTAATCAAGTAATACAAATTTTATGTTTCACTGGTTGCACATTGTAATTTTTATCATACAGAATAGAAACATACCAATGCCAGTTGCACAAGAGTTTTGTTTTGCTATAGTCACTAACCATTCTACAGCCTCGAAACTATCTTATACGAATTTAGATGTAACATGGTTTTCAAAGAAGTAAAAATGTTCATTATATGCTTCTGCATACATTCTAGGTATTCTCCTATGAGGGGATTGAGTCATTAGCCCCTTATCTATCTAGGAAACAAAGTCATTACCGGGCTAACTACCCGGCTAACCCATCTTCTGATTCCCTCTTGAACATGTTCCTCTTCATGCGTTTCTCTGACTTCTTGATAGTTCAAGTCTCTCCAGCTTAGTAAACCAATCAGGCTAAGGACATTCTTCCCCCCTGCTATCCTTCGTATTCTGATTACAGAAGGAACAAATGTATCTTTCCCTCTATGCAGTTTACTTGCATTGGGAGCTCAAAGTTGTCGATGTTTTCAAATCTTTTCTCAGGTTAAGAAGAAGTCTGCGTCAAAGATGAGAAGGCGAAGCTTAGATCCCAAAGACTTTCAGATGAATTCTCCTCCCTGGCCACCAGTCAATAGCCCTGCATCAAGGGAAGACGACAAAGAATCAGTCTCTGGTGATTGGGTTGACAAAATTATGGTGAACAAGCAAGATGGTCTGAGTAGAAGTAGTTCCTTAAGAGGATGGGAAGACGAAACTAGGCATTCATCTGACCTATTATATACGAAATGCTCCTCTGACGGTTCAAAGGTGTATCCTGAACAACCTATAAACAAAGTTGCAGCAAATAAAAAGGACGGCCAAGACTACGAGGCAAGTAGGATTCCGTCTGAAGCAGGTTCCATGGATGATTTGGATGACGTGGAAACTGCAACAAGTGACTCGTCTGAGCTCGAATTCCCTTGGCAACCAAATCTTCAGAAAGTTAGTCAGACTCCCAATGGACTGGGATCAAAACTCAAAAAACCTAGTCCTAAGCAAGTGAAGAAGCCAGAAATAAGGTATCAACTCATGAGAGCATTTTACTTGTTAATTTTGAACTGCCTGCATTAAGAAGCTGCTTATATCTCCATGCATTGGCATAATAAGAAGTATACTTCAACTTTTGAAGTTTGTGTGTGCCTCGTCTAAAAGCTTAAATTGATCAAAAGGGATACTTTTTATCTATTTATTTGGTCTACAACATCAATAATTGTCTGTAAATACATGCTTGCTTAACCTTTAGCAAATGAGCTTTTCTACCAACTCAAGTAAACAAACTAAAACTAAATCAACAAATATGTCAAATGAAACAACATGCACACTAACCTGTTTCTATGCAAATCAATGCAGGAGCTTGATTCCCCCACCACCAACTAGGAGACTTTCTAATGGGATGGTTTCACCATCTGCAAAAACAGGAAGAGCAGCTGCTTTAGAAGGAAAGCGAAAAACAGTGAGTGGCAAGTGATAAATGTTCTTACTTAGCTGAGTTTGATGCTTAAGCAACCAAAGATGTGCATTTGTGTATCCTTTTTCTTTCTTTTTTTTCTTGTCAATCTTTTCACTCTGCATTCTTTAGAGTGAAAGAGAGCGAGCGTGTGGCAATAGCTTCAGTTGCCAGCTTTTCCTCCAGCGGTGATCTTGAAATTGTTTTTGGTGTCCCACTGATGAGTTTCCAGTTGTTCATATGGTTGTTGGCTTGTCCTTCATTTTTTTCCATTCTTTTGGGATGCAGAATGTAAGAAAATGCAGAAAATGAGAAAAAGAAATAATAGAATTATAGATACCAATTACTTCTTTTAATGTGTCAATGGACTTGGAGTCGAGTAATTTCAAGGGCAAAGATCACTTTTAGCCCGTGTCTGAAACTATTTATATCTGGTAGCCACAAAAATGTATTAAATTTGTATATTACACACACATATATATATATTATTTTTTATTTTTCTGCTATTATTTTGAGACTGGCTATATCTTTTCTATTTGTTGGCCGAGGAAGCAATCCTTTGTGGATGAGCTACAAATTTGTTGTTTCGTTGCATTTAAAACCAAGTGAAATGGAAACATGGTTGAACAAGCATTAAACGAGTGTCACGTTATCGGTTTTTTGTTTTGGTTGCATTTGCCAACTTTATAAATTTAATATAATTGTCATAATGCATGTGGAAATTGTCATAGTGGACCCTTAAAGTTGTCAAGATTTTTATTTTGGCACATCAACTAAGCTTTGTTCCTATTAAACATTTAAGGCAAGTTAAAAGTGTGTCTAAAATAAAAATATATATTGGCAACTTTAACAATCACCCTTTTCACATTATTACAGTCAATTGTCTTAAACTCTTAGGGGTTGTTTGGTTGGAATACGATTTATACAGGTATAAGTTATGCCGGTATAAGTTATATTGGGATAAGTTATGCTGGGATTAGTTATGTTGGAATTGTTGTTTATTCATTGTTTGGTGTTGTATTAAGAATGACAATTGCATAATTTCTAAGAAGAAGGTATAAGTTATACCGGTGCTAATTACCCCACCTTCTATAAGGTATAAGTTATCCCAGTATTAAAATTAACACCGGGATAACTTATACCTGGTTTGCTAACCAAACAGAGTATTAAGGTGGTATTAAATTTTTATACCACTTTTATACCTTCTTATATCTCATACCAAACGACCCCTTGATTATGAAGCTTTCGTTCTACCATAAGCTACTTAGTTTCTAATTTTTGATATTATTATGTCAATAAGCTATTAATTAATTCTTTATATATGATATGACATTCTACTTCAAAAAGAAACAAAGTAAAATATAGTGTTTTAACGAAAAATTAAAAATAAAAAGGGAAGCGCTTGATCATAAAAGGGAAGCACTATTGTTATGAAAGACAAAATTACGGAATAATGCACTTCATAAGCTCACCTTGCTTTTTTCTTTAGCTCAGTTACAAGTTTGTAAATGTGTAGTCAAATATCAATAAGCTTAGATCCGATTTTTTTCCCGTTTTTTTATTCTCTATATCTTCATGCATGAAACATCCGTGAGTTTTCATTCTCCTTTTTCCTCAAGTTGGTACATATATATCACAGCTACAAAAAACGCAAAAATATACGTGAGAAACTTAAAATCTCATCTCCTTTAATGTTAATCTTGTTAAATTTCAAATATGATTTTGTGAGAAATTTGGAGTGAATATTGTTTGAACTTATTAGAAATAGTTTAAATAGGCTGTATACAAAGTTTGAAGTCATTTGATGGAGATTTGGACTAGTTTTATGCAAGGATTGCAAGTGAAAATCATACAAAAAGTTCGTCAGAGATGCTTATACAATGATATACACTTTTATACAAAAAGGAACATTATATATATATAGTTACATAAAAATGGAAAGGGCTGTTCAAAATTGAATCGTAATCGTTAACCGAACCGAAAAAATGGTTTATTGGCTTATTGGTATTGGGTTATCGAGGTAATGGTTGGCGAACGGATTGAGATTTTATAATTAACGACTTAATGATTTGGGGACGGATTACTCAATTTCCTTATCGGATAAACCGTTAATCCGTTCAGAATTTTAATATTTATACTGTTACATCTCGCGTTTTCGTACGTTAAAAGTTTCGTTTTCAGTTAATTGACGTAGACTCGGGGGTGAGATTATCTTGAGGTTAACGTATTTACGCTATTTATAACAAGTGAGAAGTAAGTGTCATGAAGGATAAAGGGTACACGAATTAAAGAATACGAGTTTTGTTGAAAGTGGTCAATTTGGGATAAAATATGCGTCGAGCGATAATACCCGATAATTATGAACTAGTACCATGCAAGGTAATATATGACCACGATAGTATAATGTATAAAGTATATATATAATATATTAAAAATAAGTAGAATTTTAAGTAATTTAAGGTAATTTTTAAATTATGCGAGTAATTGGTTAATTAACGGGTAACGAAACATTACTCAATTACCTAATAAGTAGATAAAGATTTAATAATACCCACCCCACACCCTACATGGAAGCAAGCCACTAATGTGGCCTATGACTTATGGCTTAGTGGTCATTTAAGGATTATAAGGCATTTACAAGTGTAAGACTCATAAAGTCTAGTTTTTAACATTACCAAAAGTTAGTTCTTCAATTCTATTCAAGATGATGTCAAACAAGAATTGGTTTTATGAAACTTTACGGTTCAACCTCCATCCAGCAAAATTTTCAATGAAAATGCTTGCATCAAAACAATTCTAACGAGAACTGTTAGATTCGTAGCAACGTAAAATTTTGCGGTTTTTTAGGAGTAAGGTGCAATCTTCTCTAAGAATATTATATGGAGTTTTTCATATTCCAAGTATATTAAGGAAATCACTTCTTTCTTTTTGGCATGATCCAAGTTATATAGAAGAAACAAGCAAACACATAGTTTTCATAAACGACTCTATTCATAGAAATACTAGGGGTCTCTTTGTTCTTGATTCCCCGTGTGACATATTATTATATCTTCTATTCATGGGTCTCAAAATAATACGCAGTTGATAAAGTTTATCCGAAAAGAGTATTGAGATTTTTAACATATTTTCATGCATTTTATTCATTTATGCATGTATATTGACCCATGACTAGACGACGTTATATACGCGTATTTATATATATATATATATATATATATATATATATATATATATATATATATATATATATATATATATATATGTATATGGGATATGGAAAAAAGGTTATGGCATTATATACGCACCACCACCTGATCAGTTGGTATATGTTGATGATGTTGCCCAAAGTAGCCGAGATGATATGATGGGATGCCCTCAGTGGCTTGATGATGTTATATACACCTATACCCATGCATGACACGACATTTATATGCACGTTCATGACATTATAAATATTTTTGAATTTATAAAGTTATACAGATTTACAGTTGGATTTCTTTATTCCATATTTCATTTGTCTTTTACGTACTGATTTTCATGCCTTACATACTCAGTATATTTTTCATACTGATGCCCTATTTCATGGGGCCTGTATTTCATGCCCGCAGGTACAGGTAGTCAAGCTGACGGTCCCCCTTCTTAGGATCCTTGATCAGCGAGAGTTGGTGTGTTTCACTTGATCTGAAGCTGCTTTTGATTTTGGTACAATATGCTTGTATATATATATATATATGTATATGTATGACATGGCTCAATCTCGTCTTTGTACAGTTGTATTTCTATTAGAGATCTGTAGATAGTTATGTACAGCTGGATAGTATGTGGCCTTGTCGGCTTTTGGTTTTGGATATATATAGTTGTCTATAGTAGCCTTGTCGGCTCGCCTCGCTGTATTCCGCATGTTTATGTATATATGTCTTTGGGATAGGTGTCCTTCACGTACATTATTCATGTTTATATTTTAAACGCCTGCTTAAGAATGTTCGACATGTAGGATTCAGGCACCCATCGCGGCCCATCGGTTTGGGTATACTTTTATCCATATATATATAAAGTAATTTTTTAAACCTTAAGGTACTTTTGAAAACTTCAAGGTACTCTTTCTTGAATTCCCAACTATTGTTTTCCATTTCTTTTGCAGTCAAAATATATTATGTTTACAATATATTGGAAAGCATTTACTCAAAATGATATATGTTAAAAAATTATGTGCATCTCTTCTTTCTTCTTCTGTTGTAGGTATGCATATTCTTTGATTTTACGGTAATCCTGAAGAGTAAGGGATAAAAAGTACTTCTTTTTAGTGCTTTTAAATATAGCAGTAGTAATTAAATCTGACAAGTTACAGGAAAATATTCTTAGCTATGCAACCAAAAAAACTAGGGTTCAAATTTTTTATATTTGATTTAGCTGATAAACCGCCTGATAATTGTTAATCCGATAACAATTCGGCCGTTGTCTTATTGGATGGCTAGTAGAGTACTACATTTATAATCCGATAACCGATAAGCCGAACCATTAAGCCTAAAAATCCGCCCAATCCGCCCGATAAGCACCCTTAAAAGTGTATAAAGATGTATAAGCACAATAGTAGTAGTAGTAGCAACAACAACAACATTAGTAGTATTAGCAGCAGCAACAGTAGTAGCAGAAACATCAGTAGTATGAGCAGCAGTAGCAGCAGTAGCAGTATGAGCAGTAGCAGCAATAACAGCAATAGCAGTATCAATAGCAGCATCAGTAGTAGTAGTAGTAGTAGTAGTAGTAGTAGTAGCAGCAGCAGCAGGCATCAGCAACAAGCAACAGCAGCAGCAGGCGGCGGCAGCAGCGGCAGCAGGCAGGCAGCCAGCAGCGGCGGCAGCAGCAGCAGTAGGAGGAGGAGGGGGAGGAGAAATGTGATAAATCCACCAAATACATGTTAATAATGTATCAACCATGTATACAATAATGTATATGAGGTATTTATACACTAGTATATACTACTTATATAATATTATACAAATGAATCCTATCAATGGAGCTTTACGAGTTCTTCTTCTTCCTTGGACATCTTTTGAAATTGAACTTAAATCTACTCCAAATTACTTCAAATTTGAGTTTTGAACTCCCCTTGATGATCACAATCAATTGGGACAACACCCAATCTAAACAACCACTACAAGAAAATCGTGGATTTCTGACCAAAATTTCTACGGAAAAAAATTGTTGGAAATTTCCGACCAAATCAATCGAAATTTTTTTTAAAAAAATTAATTATATTTTTTAAAAATAATTTCAACCATATTTCCGACCAAATCGGTCATAATTTTTGGGCGAAGCCCGAAAAGTTATTTCCGATAGAATCCGTCAGTATTGAATTTTTAAATTTTGACTGTTTTCACTCGTTTGACTTTAATAGCGACCAAATCGATCGGTAGTTTTTTCAAAAAAAATTAATTATAATTTCGATGAATCGGTCGAAAATCTATTTTTAAACCTTACCCGACCCCTGTTCCCAAAAAATAGAAGCTCGATTTTCTTTCTTCCCCCTTCTTCTTTCATCTTCCTCCTCCTCTTTCCCTCTCGTCCTTCTTCACCATCCTCCTCCTTCTAGCCGGTTCTAATTGCAACTATAGCTCCTAATATTTTGTTTTTATTGTTGCTCAGTGGTATGATGTTGCTCTCATGTGTCTTATGTCCATTTGTCTACTCTGATCGAGGAACTTGCAGGTTGCAGGTCGTGGATATTTTCACTACAACATTATGCATCTATAGCTACGAATTCTCAGTTACAAATATAAAAGTCGTGGCTAATACCTAACAATAGCCACAAAAATTAAATTTCATAGCTATTTACAATTTCGTAAAATTTATGAGCTACAAAACTAAATTGGCAAAGCTAATTCTTTATTTTTGTTATAGTTGCTAATTACCGTGGCAGTAATAATTTGAATAGCTACAAGTTTATTGCTATAACAAAACTTCGTAGCTAATGGTATTTGTTTGCCATGTGTTTGAAGTTATTATAGCAATACCAACCTTATAGCCACAAAGAATTACTTGAAATAAAATGTTATAGCTAAATAGAACTTTTTGCTTCAAGCTATAAAAATCCATGGCAATAAGTGGCTTAATAGCTACAAACTTATTCATACAATTCAATTTTGTAACTAATAGAAAAATTTTGCCACGTGTTTGAAGATATTATAGCAATACTAATTTTTTAGCCACAAAAATTACTTGAAATAAATATTGTAACTAAAATATTTTTGCTTCAATTATAAAAATTATAGTAATAGCTGGCTCAATAGCTACAAATTTATTTTCAGAATAAAATTTATTGCTAAATGCTAAGCTCTCATCACACATTTGAAGTTATTGTAGTAATATTTAGCCATAATAAACAATTTAAAACAAATGTTCAATCAAAAAGAAATTGTTTTATTCAAGTTATAAAAAATCGTGACAATAATTGGATGAATAGTAGTTACAAGTATTAATTATGACAACTTGCTATAACCACAAATTGAGGGACAATAAACTTACGTAGCTAAGTTATAACTTTTTGTCATGCATGAGATTACCATATCAATAATATTATTTTGGACCACTATAAATTAGTCATAACAAAAACTTATTGTTAAATAAATATTTTTGCTTTGATTAAAAAAATCATTACAAGAGTTTGTCCAAAAAAGATGAATTTTATGAAAAATTAATTTTAAATATAAAAGTTAGATTACACCTAAAATATTTTTAAAAAATCTTAACTGTATATAGGTTAAGTAAAATAATTCTCAAATAACAAAGATTAAGGTATAAAGAATAGTATTCAATAATAGATCATTCGCATAGTAACTTATGGCCTCAAAGCTGATCAATGGACTTCTTGAGCTTAGCAAGCTCATACTTTGTATATTTTGTTCTTCTTCTTTATTATTAACTATATAATTGTATATGTAAATTTTAAATATTTATTGTTGTAGAGGCATTTATGTGTGTTTGATCCTTTATTATTTTTGAATAAGCTTTATAACTTTGTATATCTAAGCACTTCTTAAAAAAAATAAGTACTCATATAGGCGAAGATTTTGATAGTTTGAAGAGATATTTATATATGACCGGTCCTTAACTATTTAAAATAAATATTTAGAGTAATTTTACATACTTTCACTGATTTTTAATATAATTAATTGTATATTAAGAACTATGTGGTAATTTTGGTGCATTTAAGTTTGACAAATGACCAAAGGTCCCAAATACACATAAGAACATACTAACACTATAAACAGTAAAAGAAACCCTAATTTTAGTGACAGATAAAATTTTATAACCGCAGAATAATGATAGACTTAGGATAACTAAAATAAAAACAAAAAAAACATTAAAAATATTATGGAATTTTCACAAAAATAAAACCGGTCGCTACTCGCTACTTTCCACATTGACATTTAACCAAAATGTTTTTGCTAACAATGTAGAAACTAATCATATTAGTTTTTGTAAAATATGTTTTCTAGTTATGTAATTTAAGAAAATAATTCTAATATCTAGTTACTCTAATAATTAAGAATTTAATATGGTTGAAGTCCATAAAAAAAATAATTATATTATAAGTGCTATTAAATAAGTATTACCTATAACTATAAGTTCCAATTATAATTAAAGTAACAATTTAATTATGTCTAATCAATGTGTAAACAATTAATTATATAGAATTTAAATAATGTAAGCTCATTGTATAACTAATTATATATATATATATATATATATATATATATTTAACTAGACAATAAATATATTTATAATAGTTTGGTCCTTTATTAAATAAAGTATTACCATCTTTTTGGCTATGTAATTATTACATTACGTTCAACGAGATTAGTAAATCACGAGGTATTTTATTTAATTCAATTTTTTTTAATCTAATATATCACATTTAAACAACTATTATCTTGTATCTAATTATAATGATTACCAATTATATTCTCTTTGAATAATAATAAATTTATTCATGAAAATATTTAATTTATTCTACTGTGTATAATGTGAATTGAATATTTATCTACATTTATAATATTTGTACATAAAAAAGTTAAAAATAGAAGTAAAAGAAAGGGATATAAAGGAAGAATGAGACCCAAAACCTTCGTCATCCACTAGAGAAGGTATGTTTCCATCTCCTTGTTTTGTCTTCTTTTGTTACTTTATTTCTTCCTTTTTATCATTTTCAATGTGTACATCAAACTTTATTTCTCACTTATGCTAGAGCATCTTTATTCTTCTTAGTTAATTGGGAAAAGAAAAAATTGGAAGGAGAAATTTTTTAATCTTTATGTTCATTATTAGATTGGTATATCAATAACAATTTATCATTTATGGTTGAAGCTTCTGAAATGTGATTCAGGAAATGGTTTTAATCTCTCTTTTTTTGTTAAACTAATTTTTATTCTTTTCCTAAGTGGTTTCAGGTGATTATGGATTTTTAACCAATATTCCACTTTCATCGACCTAAGTTCTATTGGTATTTCCTATGCTCTATTGTTGCTCATATTAATATATCTATGGGTTTCTTTCCTATAATTCTTCCATAAAATCATAATGTAGGACTACATGGTTGTTCCTTGACGAGCTAAGCCTTTGTTAAAGGAACTTCTAGGGCAAAAGATTGAATTGAATTCTGAAGTATTTGGATCTTTACTATCCATTTTAAGATTATTGAGAGTTTCATTATCTTATAAAATTGGTCATATAAGCATATTAAGGTGATATCGGTAGAGCTGGTACTAATTTTATGTTATTTTTTTAAAAATGATCACTTTGAACCTATTAATAAAGTATAAACATATTATTTTTTTTGTTCCCTACTATTAATTTAATTTATCAAAACTGACAGGCAAATTATGGAATCTCAAGCTAACACCGATATTAATCAGACTAAGGTGCAGTTGAAGCAATGACAGGCGAGAAGGGAGAAGATTGTGCGGCTTTTTATCTTAAGCAAAATATTGCTAGAACGATCCGATTCATAGAGAATTATGTATTGTAAATATTTTGAAATTTTGAATATACAATTATGTGTAACTTGGAACCTATTTTAGAATCTAAAAAGATATGAATTCTTAGCTTAAAAATTCTTGTGCATAACAATGCTTATGGCAAATTCTTCAATTTGTAGCAATAGAATTATTGATGCGTAGCAAAATATAGGTAATTGCCATGTAACAAGAATATGGATATATATTTTTACTTTTTGTAGCAAATGCAAAACGAAATTAGCTATAAATCTATACATATCATGGCAAAAGAATGGATTAATAGCTATAATTTTTTTAACTCGTAGCTAAATATAAGTGCTATTGCCACAAGATTAAACTATATAAAATAGCCACAAAAGTTGAATTCGTGGCAAAAAAATTAAACTTTTTGCCATAGTAGAACATCTGGTGGCTACGATATAAAGATTGCTACATACTTTATTTGCCGTGGCAAAAGGAAAAAACTATTTGCTATAACTATATATTCCGTGGCAAAATATTTTATCAATATAGCTACAATACAAAAAAATTCGTAGCAATATGTATTAGTCCTTAACCACACATCATCTAAAATTTGTAGCTAACTTTTAGCTACGCTACTTCTTGCTACGGAATTTATTTTTGTAGCTAAAGTGTTTAACCACAAAATTTTTCATATTTAGCTATGATATATTTTGTAGCTATAGATGCATAATGTTGTAGTGTACGTTAACGTCTTGAGATGATTCAAAATCGAATACGGCTGTTTTTTTAATATCAAGACATAATTTTATAAGGCTAATCTTTCCATCTACTCAATCACTCTCTTATCTCTCCCTTTCCCAAGACCAAATTTTCCATCTAATCACCCTCCCCCCTATAATGCCACTTTCTTGAACCCATCCGACATCTCTCCCTTTTCCAAATTTAGTCTATCAGTGTACTAATTGACGAATTTATTAAGTTTGCATCTAAGCTTAAACTGGTATGTGAAAGAGCAATTTCTCAAGTCTGCATCTTAGCTTAAATTGGCATGTGAAAAAGGAATTTCTCCCTTGCATTTTTCCCTCTTCTCCATCTCGTTTCAGCAAACATGAGCAATTCTCAAGGGAACAAAATTTATACTACCTTAAGCTTAAAGTTAAATCTTTTATATCTTCTATCAAAGGAAGCAAATTATTTTGAGTAGATTTTTTCGTTTTCATCCCTACACAAAGTTAAATCTCTTTTTTTATTTTCTGTCCAAATTACCAAAAAAGAAAGTATTCAAAAAGCTTCTCTCCCTTCACACTTTAAACAAATCATCAGTTTTACACCATTGCAACTGGTTTGAGATATATCTTGCCACGTTTTATGTCATATGCTTTAAAACATTTTTAGAGTCAGATGATAACTAGAAAGAAAAGAAGATCTGAGCCATCAGGGAAGAATTCCCAAGATGCTATGACTGATCCAGTAGAGCCATTTCAAATTACTGAGCAGTCCATAGGTAGAGGAAAATCTTATTCGCTCTCTGCTAGGACAATTGAAACAGTAAGGTCATCGAGTTCTAGGTAATGTATTTTTGCTCTCTCTCTCTCTCTCTCTTTTCCCTTCTCCTTCTCCCTCCTCCTCCATGGATCCTTCAATCTCCTCCTCCCTTTTCTCCTTAATTTTTTAACTTATTTTTTTCGTTTTGCAACAGTTGCGCCGCGTTGGCAGCTCCACCATCTTTTTTCTCCGGCATTTTTTCCGGCGAGGTAAGTACTTCGTTGACATATATCTTATTTTTATTGTTAAATTTGTATTAATTTTAATTGTTGTAGGCTTATTGAATTTTCTATATATGAACATCCTAGCTAGTTAAAGTAGGTATGGTTTGTTACGATAAATATCATATTATGGTGGATGTCTACTCTTCCTCCATGATCTTCGTGTCAAATGCTTAATGACATGTTTTCTATGTTCAATGACATATTCCATGACATATTTTCTTCATTTTTCGTACCTATATAAAGGCCTTGTAATAGATAGGAAAATACACACAATTAAAGAAAAAAATCTCTTCCTTCTCTCTATCTCCATTTCTTGTTCATGTTTTACTAAATTGCTTTTATTTCCTTGTTCCATATTGCTACTTTGAGTTATATTTCATAACATGGTTGAATTTTTAGGGATTTTAGTTTTTGTAGGTTTATTTGATTTAGGCATGGTTGAATTGGCACTATGTAAAATTTAATTGTATATTTCTCTTTGTATGCTATAAGTTTTTAGGGTTCCATATAAGAAAATCATAACACCATTGCCTTGAATTTATCTATGGAATGATATATTAACTTTATAGTTTATTGATTTTAATTGTATTAACTAGTTATAATTTAAAGTTTTGGTTAAAGTTTGTTGTACTAGGTTCATTGTTGCTTGTTAGTTTTACTATTGGAATGATATTAAATTTAATGTTTTTCAATTTTAGCACTAAAATTAATTTGTGTATTTGAGAAATTAAATCATTAGTTTAGATTATATGAATATTTAAGAAGCTATTCAAATTTAATTATTATAGCTAAAGATTTATATAAATTAGAATAGGAATTAATGTGATATTACGAGTGTTAAAAATATTAATTTAACAAATAAAATATATCAATTAAAGTGCTTTGACGCAATGATACGTATATATCTAAAAGGAACCTCTGAAAGAATATAATTTTGTAATCAGTTTAAAGAAAACCTACAATAGTGGAGTGTAGGTGAAAGGTGATGGAGTTGTTGATTATTATGGTGTGCTTCAAGAGATTTTGGAACTAGAATATATTGTAGGTTAGCTGAAGAAAAAGTTGGTACTCTTTTGATATAAATGGTATAATCCAACACCGAATAGAGGTACAAAGGTGAGTACAAAATAGTTGAAATTAAACACACATTGCAATATAGACTTTATGATCCATTTATCATTGCACAAAAGGTGAAACAAGTGTATTATGCTCCTTATCCTTTGAGCAAAAATAAGTCTGCATGGCGGGTAGTATTGAAAACAAAGCCCGTGAGTAGAGTGGAAGTCGAAGATGCATTAGATATGGCATACCAAAATGACATTTCAAGTGTTGAAGCAATAGTGGATGATGAATTAGCAAATGAATTACAGCATAATGAAGGCATATATGAAGAATTTGATTCTTCTGTCCTTGGCCCAAATGAGGACGAAGATAGAGGTGTTGAACATGAAATAAGTGATGAGGAAGAATTACTAGATGAAAATGAAACAGGCAATGATGAAGACTTAGATGATCACTATGAAGATAGCGATACAGATTGACTTGTTAATGTAACGACCCGACCGGTTGTTTTGAGCTCTAACGCGTCGTTCCGCAGTTTGAGGCCATGAACAGCTTCACTTCAGGTATTATGACTTGTGCGCACGGTCGAAATTGAATTCCGGGAAGTTCAGAGTTGATTTGGAAAGAGAATTCTCATTTCGTAAGCTTTAAGTTGAAAAAATGGACTAAGATTGGGTTTTGAATAAATGACCTCCGAATCTGGATTCGAAGGTTCTAGCAGGTTCATATGATGATTTTGGACTTGGGCGTATGTCCGAACCAGATTTTGGAAGACCCGTGAACGTTTCGGCGCCTATTGTGAAAGTTAGCATTTTGGAAGAAACTCATAAGTTTGGGTTGAAGTGCATTTCAGTGTTATCAATGTCCGTTCAGGATTCCGAGTCTGGGAATAGCTCCGTATGGTGATTCTGGGATTGGGAGTGCGATCGGAAGTGAATTCGGAGATCCGTAGGTCATTTTGGAGTCATTTAGCTAAATATAGAAATTTGAAGGTTTTTGAGAAGTTTGACTGGTAGTGGACTTTTTGATATCGGGGTCGAATTTCGATTCCGGAAGTTGAACTAGGTCCGCAATGTCAAATATGACTTGTATGAAAAATTTGAGATCAATCGGACGTGATTTGATAGGTTTAGAGTTCATTAAGCTTGGATTGGAGGTCGATTCATGATTTTAGCGTTGTTTGATATGATTTGAGGCCTCAAGTAAGTCCGTAATGTGTTTTGGGATTAGTTAGTGTGATTGGACAGGGTCCCGGGGTCCTCGGGTGAATTCCGGGTGGTTAACAGATTGAATTGGGGTTGGAAAGATTAGCTGAAGCAGCTGATATCTTGTATGACCGCACCTGCGAAGTTTTTGGCCGCAGAAGCGGCAAATAGGATGCAAATGCGGTGGTGAAGGGTGAAGGCTGGGACCACAGATGCGGTCAGGTCACCGCAGAAGCGGGACCGCACCTGCGGAAGAAAGAGCGCACAAGCGGAAATGGGCTGGGAGCCCCGGACCGCAGAACCGGCAATTCGTCTGTGCCTGCGGGACCGCAGAAGCAGTCAAGAGACCGCAGGTGCGGAAGTGCTGGAGATAGTAGGATCTTTAAAAATTGGGAGGTTGGTCATTTTCCCCCATTTTTACTTGGTGTGGACGATTTTGGGGAGTTTCAAGTGGGGTTTTTCATCATCAACGACAAAGTAAGCTAACCCCACCTATCTTAAGTTAAATACATGGGTTATGATTAGATTAACATGTGAAAATTAGGGAAAATCAAGGCGTTTAGATGAAAAACCTAAAATTTGGTAAAAACAAGATTTAACCACGAAATTTGTTAGGGAATGGAGTAAAAATCATATATTCTTGATCCTTAGGTTATGGGTAACAATTTTCTTCAAAAATTTCCGGAATCCGGGGATGAATTTTAGGAACCTTGCATTTAGGGTTGGGAAATTGGTTTAATAATTAGAATATGAACTTTTGAGCATGTATTGACTAGTTCTTACCCTTTTTGAATAGTTGATAACTAGGGATTTTGATGCATTTTATACTCCTTCTTGCTTGTGCTTTGATTAGAAATTCACACAAAATAGTCCCGAAAGGCTCACAAGTTGTGCTTGATTGCAGATTTTCTCAACAAAGTGACAAAATGTCAAAGATCAGCTCAAAAGGAGTGAAACTTGCACAAGTGCCAAAGACAAGACAAGCTCATGCAAAATAGGCCCAGTGCGGCCGCACACCACTTTGTGCGGTCCGCACTAGGAGATTCAGAGAGCATGATTTCCAGGCTAAGAGGCAGTGCGACTGCACTAGGTTTTATGTGGTCCGCACTGAAGGCAATGTGGCCGCACTACCATTTTGTGTGATCCGTAGAGCTGAGAATCAGAGAAGTGTCAAGTTGGAGCTTTCAAGCCAATGCGGTCCGCAATCCATTTTGTGCGGACCGAAAAAGAAGCCTCCACGGTCACAGTCCATTCTGTGCGGTCCGGGAGCCCGAGTTCAGAGAACCAGATCATCAAGTTCAGAGCTCTAGTGTGGCCGCACACCATTTTGTGCGGTCCGCACTAACCCCACAGGGGCATTTTTGTCCAGATTTTTTGGCTTAGTATAAATAGATTCTTTTTCCATTTTTAAGGTATCAGATAGTTTTTAGAAACAACTGTGCTCGTGGGAACGACTCTTGTAGCCATTTTGGGCAATTTTATCTACTTTGCAAACATTGAATCTTTATGTTTATCTTAGTTATTAATTAATATGAGTTCATTCTTCATCTATTTCTTGTTATTCTTCTTTGAATATGAGTAGTAGACCCCATAGCTAGGGTTGTGGCTCAACCCTAGTGTGGGTAATTGATGAGTCTTATATTTTAGGGCTAAATTGACTATGTGTGTTGATATTTGGGTCAATTTCATGGTTAATTGCTGAATTAGTGGTTGCAAACACTAGTTTGTGTTTAGTTGACTAGGGCTCTTCTTGAGAAAGAGAGCCTAAATCTTTGAAATTGATCCAACAAGGAATTGGGGCGTACTCAAGAGATTGATAGCCCCAATTAAAGGGTTAAACCTCGAGAGAGTAATACCTGAATTGAACCCTAAGTTGCTTGTGTAAATTTACATACCCAGTTGGTCTTGAGAAAGTCAATTGAGCAAAATCACTCGAACCACCGAGAGGTGTAGAGTGGGTAAAGTAGTGCAACGGTTATATCATACTCCCCAATCATGTTAATTGTGCCTTAGACTCAAGTACCCGTCAATTGACCACCTAGGCGGATGTCACTACCCTAGTTCTCTTTAAACCATTTGAATTACCCTTTTAGCTTATCTCTTAGCTTAATCTAGTTGCAACTATAATTTGTAGTTTGATAAAAGTAGAATTATAAAGAAAACCCCCAAAAATGATTAGAAGTGTAATTTGGAACACTTACGCAATCCTAAGCTAAATAGACACTCAATTCCAATTCTAGCTCTATGTGGATATCGATCCCAACCCAAAATCGGGTAAAAGCTTCTCTGACCCTCTCTCGCTACATAATTAGTAGTGCGGAGTAGGCCGTGATCAATAGTTTTGGATCGTTCGGCTCCAAATTGGAGGATTGAGCGCGTTCTTGAATCGGAATATAGGGTTCGGAGCGAGGTAAGTCTCCTTTCTAGTCTTGTAAGAGGGAATTGTCCTCATAGATGAGTTAATTGGTTATGTGCTCCTATTTGTGGGGGCTACCTACGCACGAGGTGACGAGAGTCCGTGCGTAGCTACTATTATGCTATTGTCCAGGTAGTCTAGGACCCAAAAGCATGTTGTACTTGAAAATATTTGTAATCCTATTGAGGGTTTGAATTGCTTAAATCACATCGGATTAGTAAGTGAATTTCTAAAAGATTGAGCTTCATTTTCTTGAATTGTAAAAAGAGAGTTGGATTTTCCTTGGATAGTTGTTCCCTGATGAAGTCTTGATTAACTGTTTGAATATGTGATTCGATGTGTACCTGCGTCGCATGTATGATTCGCGAGCAGGGTGTTTGTTTATTTTATGTTGACCGCGTCACATGGATGATTCGCGAGCGGGGTAATAGATGCATCTATGGTTCGTGTCGTTCGACCCTCGGCAGTGCACAGTTTACATTTATATTGGATCGGGTCGTACGACCTCAGTATGATTTACGCATGCTTGTATTGCTTGCCTGAAGATTTATTGATATTGATATTTGCCCTCCTAGCCTTGAGATAATTGAAAATTAATAGATTATGAATCCGGAGACTTTCAATATAAAAAGGAACTTTTACTTGTTCGTGACTTATTAGAAATTACTGTCATTCTTAATAAATCCATGATTATTCGCATTAATAATATATTACTATTGGACCACTAGTAAATATCGAAGTCGGCCTCTTGTCTCTACTTCTTCGAGACTAGACGAGATACTCATTGGGTACACGTTGCTTTCGTACTCATACTACACTTGCTGTGCTTTTTTGTTGCACAGGTTTATGTATGGCTAGTGGCATAGTGGCATGGTTGATACGGAGACTCAGGTGAGTTGCATTTATCGAGACGACCGTAGCCAGCAGAGTCTCCTTCAGAGTTTTGTACTGTATTTTTATTTCTGTCCACTTGTATTTCGGACAGTTACTATATTTTATTTCATTCCTAGTAAATGCTCACGCACTTGTGACACCCGGGTTCTGGGATGATTATGGGTTATCTTGTATTAACTTCTTAACATTTATATTCGATTTGAAACGATTATCTTTTACTGGTAAAATCGAAGGAAAATCATAATTTTCAATTTTTTTAAAAAACGAGAATTTAATTAAGTATCTTGGTTGGCTTGCCTGACAGCGGTGTTCGGCGCCATCACGACCCTTAGTGGATTTTGGGTCGTGACAATTATTCTTTTTATGTTGTTCTTCCTTCAATCATTTAATATATTTGAATAATTGTTGTATGTTATTTTATGATATTTTAGGGGTTTTTATGTTATTCCTTTAATTATCTATTATGTTGCAAAATATTTTATATTTTTATGACTTGTTAGGTTGTTTATTTATTACTTTAATCGTTTAATTTGTAAAATAATTATTTTATATTTCCTATCACTTTTTGTATTTTTTGTTTTGTATTTTGTTATGATACATTACAGATATGACATATAAGGGGAAGGAAAAAATGAAATCTAAGAAGAAAAACAATCTTTTCGTACTACCTCAATTATGCCAAATATGAGTCCTCTTCTTCCTTGCCATTTTATTCCTCATCCTCCTCAGTCGACTTTATTGCCATCTACCATGTTTACTATCTCCCCTCCATCTAGTAATTCAGTTCAGAATTATTCTATGCCTGCCAAACAAAGTCAAAGTAACACTATTTTTAACTTTATACCCACACCTTCTATAACAACTTTTTTACCGGCCTTTCATGATAGTCAACATGGTGGCTCACCATGTGCTGCACCCTCGAGCTTTTATGGTAGTCAGCATAGTGGTTCACCAGCTGCTGCATTCCCAAGCTTTCACGGTAGTCAGCATGGTGGTTCACCAGTTGCTGCATCCCCGAGCTTTCATGGTAGTCAGTATGATGGTTCGTCTTTTGTTGCTCCATTATCATTATCCACTCCCAGCATATCTAGGTTGGATATTGGAGGCTCTCGCTCAGTTACATCTAGTGGTACCTCTATACCTTCTAGTAGACGCAGGCAGAATCTTGGGGGGGGGATGTACAGTATGATAGTTATAATCGGTTGATAATCGTCCCATACGAGGATGGGTAAGTAATTCTTATACTAGTTTTGAATGTACTTTTAGATATGTTAAAACTAAGAAATATTTATTTATAATTAAAACTTTTGAAACTTTAAGATATTTATTAATTATATATGTTAACTTTAATGCATGTTTTTGCCATCTTTTCAGTTTACATATTTGGCTGTGGATTCTATGAAACCATTTTATCATGAGCCGTGGAATTCGTGGAGATAGATGTTGTACAGTATCAGAGAGAAAATGTGGAATCAATTTAGGGTAAAAATTAATTAAATTTATTTAATAATTATCATCTTCATCTAATGTTACTTTTTTATATTGCAGACAAAGTGTACATGGCATCCTCAGCATCAAAATGAAATACATGTTATTTTCGAGAAGAAGGCTGCTAAGCGGATTAAAGATACTCTGTTCGTTGCTCGAAATACTGGTAAAATTCCAGAGTGGTTAAGAGAAGATGTTTGGAATAAACTTCGTGCAAAATGGAATATTGATGAATGGAAGAAGAAGAGTGAACAAGCAAAGGCAAATCCCGCCTCCAGTAAAGGTGGCTCATTGCACACAGGAGGTTCGATTAATTTTGCGGTCCATAAACTAAGATTGGTAATTACTTATAAAAAATTTCTTAGTTTTACATATAGAATTTTACGATTGTAATGTCTAACTCATACTTTTTGTTATGAAGGAAATGGAATGAGGGCGAGATGTAAGTCATGCTGAGGTATTCGAGGAGACGCATAAGAAAAAGAAGAAGGACGGTACAAGAGAATACTGGTGGAGACGCTTGCGTCGGACACATATGTAAAATACTAACTTCATAATTAGTTACGGTTTATTAATATATATTAGTTTGTTTACGTAATAGTTATGTTTTCATTTCAGGAAGATTATCATAAAAGGATGGAAGAATGACAACAAACTCAGCCTCCTTCAACTCAACCAACACATGATGATATGGCTTCATTGTAGATAAAGGCATCAGGTAGAGTAAACAAAAGCAGAGTCTACGGGCATGGAGTACGCCGACCTACATGTCATCCAAACTCACTCTTAGCCAATTCCTTTTCTTCTTTGCAAAATCAAGAACAAATGGAAGATATGAGAAAAGAAATTCGTGATTTGAAGCAATAATTGGACTTACAATTCGGAACATTTGTTAAGATGCAGAAATTCATGAAAAAACATGGGCGTAATCTATCTGATAATGAGGATGAACAAACTGAACATGATTTGTAGTAGTTTAGGTGTATGGTATTGGTTGATTGTTAAACTTTATTGTGAGATACAAGTTTACGTTTTATTTTTAAAATTGAATGTGAGCTACTATTTGGATGTTTTTATGCCCAAAATTGTTAGATTTAATGAATTTATTGGTTTAAATTGTGTTAATGGTTGGATTTGTTGGTTTAGATGTTATATTTGTTGATTGGTTGTTGGCATTATTGTATTGTATTTGACAGGTGGTGTAGCTCAAAATTGAGCAGAATTATGCCCAGTTTTACAGAAAAGTTCGACTGATTTTCGACGAAAACAGTCAGACAGTTGCCTATTTTTTTCGAAAAACACCCAGATTTCCGACCGATTCGGTCAGAAATGATAAAACTAATAATTAATTTTAACAATTTTTTATAGTTTCAGTCGAAACGTTAAAGCAATTTTATTTTTTAATTATTAATTTCCGATTGAATCGACCGGTAAATATTTATTTTTATTATTTAATTTTAAATAAATATTTGTTTTATTTAAATAATTACGACTGATTCGGTCGATAGAATTCCGACCACTTTGGTCAGAAATTTAAAAATAATTTGGTCGTCTGACCTTCTGAACGTTTCGACAATTTTCTATTTTGATGATCCAACAACCTACCAAGTGAATCTCACAGTTCTCTTCATTCCAATGATGAAAGTGATCTTCATATGACTCCAATAAAAATTATCTTTTACACGATGTTTTTTCTTCTCATCTAAATAGTAGTTATCAACTTTGAATATAGAAGGAGAATTGAAGAATAGAGAATTTTGGGGTGCAGTTGTGATACAGGGAGAAGAAGAAACAAGAAAAGAGAAAAAAATAATTAAATAAGGTGGGTTATTATCTGGTAAAAAAATAATTTTCAGATTACGTATAACTTATGCCATATCATGTAAGAGCTTTAAACGTGTGAACCATTTTGATGGGTATTGGTTCAAATAATAAGGAGCGTAATAATGCCGTAATGAAATATATCGATTTGGTTGGTTTTACGAGAGAAGACTTAAAAGAAGGCCTAATGGGGTTACAGGATTACTCACGCATGTTTATACTTACCTCTTTACATGGAATTTAATCTTATTCCTTATAGCTGATAGCTGACAATTTAACTTTTCCCTCGCCTTCTATAATAATGAACTATAGTAAAAGTTACATTTCTTATTTCTGTTTAACATTTTCCATTGCTGCATTGCATCGTAAGATGATTCACACGATCTTTTGAAACCCATTCCAAGTTGTCTTTTGGAGACATTAGGCTTTTAGTATTCATCGTACAAGGATAAATAATGTTGTCCACACTATCTCGTAGTATATAGTTGGCCAAAATAATGAGCCAACAAGCTATCGAATTGGTGTTATTTTGTGTTGCGTGGTCCATAAGCATGCACATAAAAATCCTTTTATTTTCGTTCACATATTTTAATTTTAGAACAATGTGTAATGTCTTTTTAGTCAAGCTTGGTAACAAATATTCTTATTTTAGTGTATTTATCTTTATTTTAATACTAATTAAACTAGTGTTATACATTTGATGCAAATAATGTACACACATCAGCAAGTTTATGAGTTTCAAAAGTAATTCACTCTTTTATAGGTCATCAACAAATAATGCTTGTTTCTTTGAATGCTTGCAGTTTATTGGCAAAATAATTGATTGGACAAAACTTTTCATTATGACGTCCTATTTGTGATATATACAATCTATAAATACTTGTTTATGTTTTTAAAGTAAGAAAGGAAGAAAGTCCACTCAAAAATTATACTCCATCCGTCTCATAATATGTGTCGTGATTACTAAAAATAATTGTCTCAAATTATTTGTCATTTTAGAAGTTGAAGACAAAATTGATTATATTTTTTCGTTTTTACCCTTAATAATCAATTGCACTCACATTTAGTAAAAATATGAATAATGTCATTGATAGAAAAAATACATAAATATTTAATAAGGATAAATTAATCAAAAAATATTCTTTCTTAGGGGTGACGTAGGCAATATATATTGGGTGTAAGAAAGCTCAAGTTGTCAGAGAAACAACGTTAGCGTTATACAGCTATGTCCAGACCCCTCCATGATAGGTGGTGCAAATCCCGTGTGGGTCCCATAAAACCACATGGCCATGTCAGCAAAATCCTCTTACCAATCAGAGGGCCCCTTTACCCTCTCTAACAACAGCAACACAACTAGTATTTCTAAATGTGTCCAATTTTTCCATCTCCACACAACAATTAGATTTTCATTTATATATGTTTATTTATACAGTATATTTTCTGAATTAAAAAAAAATCACCATCAATGGTAGCTGTTCACATGGTTTTGTAACCGAAGAATCAACCATATTCTAGATACTAGTTAGCTATTTTTCGATTTCTTCCAACTATCAACTATCTTTTTCATTTGTCTTTGTGTCCATGAATCACCATCTATTAGCTGTTCGACTACATACATCTATCTATATATATACGTAATAAGGGGTCGTTTGATAGGGCGTATAAGAATAATGTTAAATAAAGTGCATTAGTAATGCAGGGGTTAGTAATGCAAGCATTAATTATACAGAGATTATTTCTTATGCATTGTTTGGTGTGGTGTATTAAAAATTAAAATGCATTGCATAATTTTTAAGAAATTTAATTGTTTACAAAAATGCCCTCCATATTCTTTAACTTAAGGGACTTTAAGGATAATTTTGTCTTTAACCATGTTAATGCATGCATTAATAGTCTTTGTATAGCTCATGCCATATGGTTTTCTATGCATTAACTATATATAGGATAATACCAAATAGAGTGTATAACTAATGTTTGTATTAGTTATACATAGGTTGAAAAAGTGTACCAAACAAAGCATTACTAATATACAAAGTTAATGCATGCATTATTTTCTCTAAGTGTGTGTATGTGAAGGAAAAGAAATGAATGAGATCAAGTTCTTACGGCAAGAGTTTAACTTGTACGGCACTGCAATTTCTTTTATTATATATTTAGATCACCTAAAAGATAATTACATGTAAGTGTTTATAATAAGGAAAATTAAAAATTTGAAAAGAAAAGTGTTTGTGTCCCTCAACATCATTTCTTACCTAAGCTTACAATGGAGACACCACTAACTAATTACCCTTTTAGTATTATCTAAGCATGTTACTAATTACTTCCATCTCCTACCTAATCATCACCTACTTCTTGAGTCTTGAGACTTGGGTACTAGTATAATTTTAGAGTATAGCCTGGACATCATTCTTACGACACAATTATACCAATAAAATCGTTCTCTTTGATCAAATAACACCCCATGCTAAAAATTGTCAGTGTTGTTTCCCTTCATCATTTCTTACATTAATTAGCAAGGGAGACCACACTAATTACCCTTCAGCGTCCCGAGCATGTTACTTTCTTTCCCACTCCTACCTGACCATCATCTAATAGTCCGTTTTGGCCAAGCTTCTCTAATCCTAGAAACACTTATTTTTCAAAAAAAATAATTATTTTTTTTCAAAAATGAAGTGTTTGGCCAAGCTTTTGGAGGGATAAAAGTGCTTTTGAGGAGAAGCACACGCAGTTTTGGAGAAGCAGGAAAAGATAGTTTCTCTCCAAAAATACTTTTTTGAAAAGCACTTTTGAGAAAAAATACACTTAGAAACAGTTTTTAAAAGTTTGGTCAAACACAAATTATTGCTCATAAATGTCTTTTAAATTAATTTGTCAAACACAAAATGCTTCTCACCAAAAGTACTTTTGGAAAAAATACTTTTAAAAAAAGCACTTCTCAAAGAAAGCGGATTTTTGCAGCTTGACCAAACATGCTATAAGTCTCAAGACAAATTAATGTATGAAGTCGATCGAGTGCGTCTTTTCTACTCAAGCTTTAACTTATATATGCACGGACAATATAAAAGCTTTACATAATTAATGTATAGCTTAATCTATTACTCCTAAAGCACTAACAGGGTAGTACTATTAGATTAAGTTACCAATTAATATTTATCATAAAAATTTAACTGTAATTAGTTAATTATCTTATAAGTAACAATGATGTAAATGATTGCTGTAATGTGTAGAACTTCACGTATATACTCCTGACTCCTGCCAACTCTCGCACTTAATAGGAAGCGAAAATAGAATTTTCAAACGAGTTTCTTCTTTTGATATGTGTATATATATAGCAAATTAAAAGCTAATAGTGTCGGATATGCACTAATTACAATTTTTTATTTTTTTATTTTTTATTTATTTTTGCTTAGAGTTGAAAGACGAAATTTCGCAAGAGAACTAAAGAGTCATTTTCATCTGCATGGAATTAAAGGAAAGTATGGGGAGCTAAAAACTGTGGGATATATTATGTCATTTCAATTTTCTCAATGTCTTTAAACACGTGATTGAAAGAGCGACTAAATGCATGTTACTTTTCCCCCCTCAGTGTATCAAATAACACTAGAGAAAGAATAAATATTCCCTAATGGAATAAGATCAACAATTCCCTATCTCATAATTCCACCATTCTTGTTACTAGCTTCAATGTTTACATGAATTATGCTATAAACATAGCATTTTTGGTCCTTGAATTATTGCAATATTTAGATGTTGAACCTTATATCATTTGACGCAGGACGTTAATTAACCGTAAATTAAATCAAACATATTATTTTAGTCTTTAAAGCTAATTGAAGTTAACTGGTCAATTTGCAATTTGCAATTACTAAGACATTCATAAAATACCCTTTATCTTTTTGCTCTAACATTCACTAATTATTCTAAGGTAGCAAGACATACTGTTTACCTCGAAAATACGAGTAACAATTAAATTTAATTTGTGATTTTAAAGATACGTGATTTAGTTCAATACTAATTAATAATCAAGAAATATGAAGTATAGATGGATAAAATAAGTAAGATCAAATCAGTAGATAGATCAGTTTGACTCGAGCCTAGTGACCTCGAGACGGGCTAGAACAATAAAGCAAGAAAAGTAAAACTAAAGGACAATTCTGATGAACAATGAGCAAAAAGTAAGTAAGTATATTCTTTGCCAAATGATTAGATTATCTTACAAATGATTGGGGTTCCCTTTATATAGATGAGACCCTAAATAAGGTACATTTCTATTTATAGTAAAGAATCTTATTGGGACAACTGTATAACCGCCTAGTACGAATTTGTACTAATTCGTACAAATCAATTCCGGAATTTACGCCATGATCTTGGGGATGTGGCAAGAATCTTGTCCTTGTGTAACAAACTCATACCGTCACTATCTTGGAATTGGTCATGCTTGGCTCCGGTGTTCCTCGAACACTTAGGTCTTCGAGCCTCTTATTCTACCTTCGATCCTGAGCTTGGTCTTCATCGAACTTCATCCCTTGGTGCGACCTCTCGAGCCTACTAAATCGGGGGCACCTGATTTCACCGTATACAGATAGTCCCCGCGTTTCTTAGAGTAAAATGATAAGAAATGATTTGAACATCGATTTTTGGAGCCCTTGATGATGACATCATCCCCGTGACATAAACTCTCAAAGTGACTGAGACATCCCATCGGTTCGCTTCCCCAAAATATTAAATGCACGCCAGTAATAGTCGACCACTAGCGCCACCGAACCGTCACCTCTTATCTATACATATAGGGTTCTTCCTTTAAACTAGAAACTTTACCTCCTTATTGTATTTACTCTACTTGCTTTTCCCATTCATCTCTTTCTCTCCTCGCTACTTCTTACTCTAATCATCGGAAAACGCCAAGCTCCCGTAAAACACCACGCTCTGCTACCGCCTGTATTCCTTAGTTTAAATCTATGGCTAAAACTTTCAAAACAGTCCCCCAAAAAGAGAAAGCATCGTCCTCTTCTACTTCCCGGCCGACCAAATCGATGGCGCCGCCGGATCTTCATGAGATCACCCCCGGCCCTTGCGTGATAAAGAAAGACTTCAATATTGAAAATCCCCCTGATATCCCAGGTCAATGCGAACATGTATCTCGATACATTAGTTCGATATCGAAGAAATACCTCAAAATCATGAAGAAGGACTGCGACTGGGAGACGAGGTCGTGGTACAGATCCTGATCCCCAAGGATAGCATCACTACCCACGTGGAAGGGTTCTTAAGTGTTTATACTTACCCTTTCACGTTGGGTCCTCTCGATCCGATAGTGATCGATTTCTGTAAAAGGTACGAGGTCACCCTCAGCCAGATCCATCCTTCCTTTTGGCGCATCGTGATTATGCTGCGCTATTTCTCCAACAAAGCCGAGGGACTAGAATTCACCCTCGACCATCTCATTCGGCTGTATCGGCCTCAGCTGTTTCGAGGACTCATAAAGCTGCAACGTCGATCAAAAAATGCCTTCTTTGCTAGTAATGATGAAGACAAAAATCGAGGCTGGATGAGCCGATTTATTAGAGTGAGGACCTCGAATGTCATCCATAGGAAAAAAATGCCATTACCGGAGAGATGGAACTTTAACCGTAAGTGAAGTTCTTTTCCAAATACTTATTCATATCTTATTTTTGTGTTTCGTAATGCCATTACCTTTTCTGCAGCCATTTCTTGGATGCCCGCACTATCCCTGACCTCGAGGACTGGGTCCGAAAGTTAGTTGCGGTCTCCTCATATGATGAGCGCAAATGGCACGATTTATCGAGGGGCAAATGAGAGGCCAAGCATCATGGTATTTTATCTTCCCAAGTTTTGATACATTTCTTTTACTGGTGATGTCATTCCATTCATGTTTATTTGTGCAGGCATTAGAGATGTCTCTAAAATAAGGCCAACCCCACCTGGGGAAGGGGCCAAGTCCCCGATTCCGAAGTCGGGAAAAGACAATAAGAGAAAGAGAGCTTCGAAATCCGATGACCCCCAAGATGAGAAAGCCCCTGCCCGAAGACTAAGGAAGAAACTTATTCATGTGGACGTAGACTCGGTCCACCAATTCCCGAATGAAGAAGAAAATGAGGGTGAAGAATCGGCGTTGGTGCCCCAAGCTAGGAAACCAGTCGAAGCTGTCAAGCCCTCCGAACCGGAGATCTTGCCCCGTGATGAGGAAACTCCGAAGAAAGACTTGGACAAAGCCCCCCGAGTCCCTTGAGATCGAGATTATTCCTTTGCCTTCGACAAATACACCGGAGGGGACGTGTGCTGAAAACTTCGAAGCTAATCAGAACACCCGAGTGAGGAGCTCGGGGTTGTGACAATAGGTCATTTCCCTTCTCTATCATCTTATTTCGAGGAGACCATAAAAGATGCTAAAGCTCTGCGTACGCCCGATCTGAGCAATGTCCTCGAAGAAGATTCCTTTCAAGATTGTTTTACTAGGGTCGGTGATGCTGCCAACCTTAATGATGCATTTACCCTCTTTGAAGAAGCTCAGCGTCTTTTCTCCCGAGTAGGCACTATTTTTTGTTGTTGCAAAAAATTCTTTGTTCTTTTCTCCTTCTATGTTAACTGACATCTCTTTGTCTTTCGTGTAGGCCATTTCTAAGTTCAGAGCCGAGCTAGGCCAATGTAAGGCCGAGCTCAAGAATGATTCTGGTGAAGAGAAGGCCTTGAGGCTCCTCTGTATCCAAAAAGAGGAGGAGCTCAAGGATCTCCGAGCTAACTTGGCCAAAGCTCGAAGAAACGAGGCCGAGCTAGACGAGCAGGTAACTGTAATTTTAATAGAGTACAGTATTATTGGCCTTACTTCAGAGGCTAACACGTCGATGTCTCAGGTACAGTAAAAGCTGGAGATGATTGGGCAGCTCTGGGGCGAGGTCGATCAAGTTAAGACTGACTGCCACCGATAGAAAGAGAACATGGATCGGCTCGCTGTCGATAAGGAAGCTGTTACAGCCCAATTGGCCTCGACTGAAACTCAACTCTGAGGCATTAAAATGAAGAGTCTGGCCTAGGCCAGGAAAATTGAGGAGTTAGAGGCAGAGCTTGCCAAATCCCGGGCCAAAGTTGCACAAGCCAACGCTGAAGTTGAGAAGACGAAGGCTATGGCTGATAAGCCCATTGCCGTATACTTAAGGGATGCCGAGGTTGTTCAGGTGGAGCTGAGGGAGGCCTCCGATCTAGAAAAATGGAGTAATGATTTGGCCAAGTTCCAAGCTCGGAGGGAGACTCTCGAAGAAATCCATGCCCGAGGATTTGACCTTGTTGAAGAAATAGCCCAAGCAAAGGCACTGGAAAACAATACTAGGTTTCTTGTTTCTTCTGATGATGAAGATGTTGTGAGCGGTTCTGAGGGCGGGGAAGATGAAGATGGAGTACCCGAGGAGGAGGAGGTTCCCGAGGAGGATGAGGTTCCCAAAGATAGAGCTCTAGAGAATACAATTCCTGAGGATGTTGCTTCCGAGGATGTAGCCCCGAAATAGATTAAGTTCTTTTTTGTTTCTTTGTTTTTGTGTAAGGGCTCCTCGTGGGCGCTGTAAATATATTTTGTAAGCATTTCTTATAAATATAAAGAACCTCTTCGCTTCATCTTCGATTTGTGTTGAATTCGTCTTTATTTGTGAAAATTTTTATTGTATAACTTTAATGGTCAGTCCGAATATTGGCTCAGACTCATAACATAATAAACCCTTAGGTTTTTTATTGATTAATATAATACCTCTTAAGGTTTTTGTTAATCCTCGAGCTAAGTTTAAATTGATTTGATGCGAGCTCGGGATGTCGGGACTCTTGAGTCCGAGTTGAGTGAGAGCAAGGTTTCGAACCCTATATATTTTGGCCCTTATGCTCTTTTATATCGACCCTTAGTCTCTTTTGGTCAGCACTTAGGCTCTTTAAGTTGGTCCAATTCGGCCTCTAAAGCGGCTATAATTTTTCCCTCTTTTGGCCAAAAAACTTAGCGAAAATTTATCTATGCCTTAACATGTGTTTTTTGTACCCATTGGATTTTTTGAAGGTTCGATGGATCGGAATCTTATTTATAGTTTGTTTGTGTAAACATAATCAAATACCTCTTGAGGTTTTTTCAAATGCAGATGTTATTGAAGCCTTTAAATTGTTCAAGGGCTGATTTTATCGAAGCCCTTTTATCATTTGCTTTTGCCGAGGGTAGCCTGATTTAACCGATTTTTTCAAATTATTTGAAGGCTTTTGATTTATTGGTGGAAGTCGGACGTCTTCAGGCCGCATTATTTTGGCCGTAGCCTTTTTATGTGACCGTAGTCTTTAATATGTTCGTAGCCTTTAATATGGTCGTAGCCTTCAGGTATGTTTCTTAGACTTGTTTCTCGATAACCTTTCTAACTTGTTCGAAAGGTTAGTCCCTGAGTATGATGGCCTTGACCTTTACATTGAGGGGATGCATCTTTGAGGTCTTATGAGTTCGAGTTTTTGATGACTCGGATGTGTTGACTATCAATGACAGTCCCGGGTATTCGGGGTGTATTTGTGTTCTGACCCTTGGGCCTTTTCTCGTAGAATTATAAGTGTAGAGCTCGTATAATAGTAGACTTCTTTGAGACACATGGTGTTTTGATATAGAAAGAATGCTTCTTTGAATAATTGATACATGCGTATATGTTTTGTCGTCGGGGTTCGACTATTCTATATGGACACAGTTCATCCGACCGTTTGGCCCATGACAAAGTTCTCCTATCGAGGCCCTGTTTGGCATAAAGTATTTTCCTCGAAAATATAACCTCTGAGGGTGATGCCCCCCAGTATACGAGGTTGATTGAAAAGAAGCCTTGGATACTATTGAGTTCTTCTTAGGTAGCACATAGTTGTTTCATCGTTAAAAACCTTGCTGGTAAAACCCATTTGGGACAAAATCTGATATAAGGGAAAAAAAGTGCAACGTATGCTTTAAAACCTAAGCTCTTCGTGTAAAAAGGTGCCTTCGATAGCTTCGATCAAACACCTACAATAGGTCAGTTTCAAATTCAAATGGACAAAAAGAGAAAGTCATACCTTAGCAATAATATCGTTTCAGTAATAATACGTTCCAATTGTTTGGCAGTTGTTCACCTTCCATTGTGCTAAGTTTGTAAGATCCTTTACCGACAACCCCTAGGACTCGGTACGGTCCTTCCCAATTCGGGCCAAGTTTCCCTTTATTCGGGTCTCGAGTATTGAGGGTGACTTTTCGTAGAACTAAGTCCCCGATTCTGAAGTGTCGAAGGTTGGTCCTTCTATTATAGTATCTCTTGATTCTTTGCTTCTGCGCGGCCATCCGAACAAGTGCTACCACTCGTTTTTCATTTAATAGCTCGAGGCTAATATTCATAGCCTCGTGATTTGACTCCTCCAATGCATGTCGAAACCTGGCACTGGGTTCTCCGACCTCGACAAGGATAAGTGCCTCGGAGACATATACTAAAAAGAATGGAGTAGCCCCTGTGCTAGATTTCAATGTTGTTCGATATGCCCAAAGGACCTCGGGTAGAACTTCTCTCCATTTTCCCTTCGCATCTTCCAACCTTTTCTTTAGGTTTTAAATGATGGTTTTGTTTGTTGACTCGACCTCTCCATTTATAGTTGGGTGGTATAGTGTTGATAAGATCCTCTTTATTTTGTGTGCTTAACCTCGTCACTTTGCTACCGATGAATTGCTTTCCATTGTCACATACAATCTCGGTAGGTATCCCGAACCGACATATGATATGGTCCCAGATGAAGTCAATAACTTCTTTTCTCTGACCTTTTCGAAGGCCTGTGCTTCCACCCATTTAGAAAAATAATCATTCATAAACAAAATAAATTTAGCTTTAACTAGGGTCGTTGGTAGAGGGCCGACTATATCCATTCCCCATTTCATGAAAGGTCACGAGGATAGAATCGAGTGGAGTTATTCTTCGGGCTGATGGATCATCGGTGCAAACCGTTGGCACTTATCATATTTTTTGACAAATTCCTTAGTATCTTTTTCGATGTTGTCCCAGTAATACCCTGCTTTAACAATTTTACGAATCAAAGACTCGGCGCCGGAATGGTTTCCACAAGTACCTTCGTGGATTTCTTGAATAACATTATCGGTGTCCCCCGACCCTAAACATACTGCCAATGGCCCATCGAACGTTCTCCTATACAATGTTCCATCTTCATCTAATGGGAACCTAGCAGCCTTGGTTCGTAAGGCCCTCGATTCTTTATAGTCCTATGGGTGTTTTCCATTTTTCAAATAATCGATATACTTATTCCTCCAGTACCAAGTCAAACTTGTTGAATTTATCTCGGCATGACCCTCTGCAACCACATACCTTGATATCTAGACGACAGTCCCCGGACGATATCATCTTCTTCGATCGAGGATCACAGATTAGCAAGTGCATCGTCCTCGCTATTTTGTTCTCGAGGCACATGATCTAGAGTCCATTCCTTGAAGCGATGCAATGTTACCTGTAGTTTATCCAAGTATCGTTGCATCCTATCCTCTCGAACTTCAAATTTTTTATTTTCTTGGTTTACTACCAACAACGAATCGCACTTGGCTTCAATGACTTCTGCTCTCAAGCTCTTAGCTAGCTCGAGACCTACAATCATGGCCTCATACTCGGCTTCATTATTAGTCAACCTAGAAGTTTTGATAGATTGTCTAATGGTACTACCCGTAGGTGGCATTAATACAATGCCAAGCCCAGACCCTTTCACATTCGAGGCACCATCCGTGAAAAGGGTCCACACCCCCGATGATGTACCCGATCTCAGCAGGAGTTCTTTATCCACTTCGGGTACGAGGGTCGGCGTAAAATCGGCCAAGAAGTCAGCTAGGATTTTAGACTTGATGGTCGTTCGGGGTTGATACTCGATATCATACCCGCTAAGTTTGACGGCCCATTTGGCCAACCTGCCCGATAGTTTGGGCTTATGGAAAACATTTCGAAGGAGATAAGTGGTTAATACATATATGAGATAACATTGAAAATATGGCTTTAGATTCCTATATGCACTTATCAATGCAAATGCTAATTTTTCTAAGTGAGTGTATCTAGTTTCTGCATCTCCTAGAGTTCGGCTTACATAATAAAAAGGGAATTGCATACCTTGCTCTTCTCGAACTAGTACGCCACTTACCGCTATCTTGGACACTGCCAAATATAAGTAAAGCTTTTTATCTACCTTCGGGGTATAAAGCAAAGGAGAGCTCGATAAGTATCGCTTCAATTCTTCTAAGACTTGCTGGCATTCCGGGGTACATGCAAAATCCTTTTCCTTTTTAAGCAAGGAAAAAAACCTATGACTTCGAACTGATGACCTAGAAATTAACCGGACCAAGGTGGCTATTCGCCCCGTAAGCCTTTACACGACCTTCACACTATCCACAACCATGATATCCTCGATGGCCTTGATCTTATCAGGGTTAATTTCGATGCCATGATTTGACACCATGAAGCCAAGTAACTTACCCGAGCCAACTCTGAAGGCACATTTTTCCAGGTTAAGCTCCATGTTGTACTTCCTCAAAATTTTGAATGTTTCCTGCAAATGAATCAAATGGTCCTCTGCGCGCAGGGACTTAAGCAACATATCATCAATGTAAACTTCCATTGTTTTACCTATTTGTTCTTCGAACATTTTGTTAACTAGGCGTTGGTATGTAGCTCCTGCATTTTTTAGCCCAAAGGTCATTACATTGTTACAATAAGTTTCAAATTAGTAATAAACGAAGTCTTTTCCTGGTCCTTCGGGTTCATTTGAATTTGATTGTACCCAGAGTAGGCATCGAAAAAAGTTAGGATCTTGTGGCCGGCCACGGCATCGATCATACGATCGATGTTGGGCAGTGGGAAAGAATCTTTCGGGCATGCTTTGTTTAAATCCTTGTAATCTACGCACATTCTAAGTTTATTTCTTTTTTTAGGAACTACAACTACGTTGGCTAACCATTCGGGGTATTTTACTTCTCGAATAGACCCTATTTTAAGAAGTTTGGATACCTCGTCCTTTATGAATGTCTGCTTAGCCTCATATTGAGGCTTCCTTTTTTGCTTTACCGGTTTGAACCTGGGGTCGATGCTTAGCCAGTATGTTGTTATTTCCAGTGGAATCCCTGTCATATCTAAATGAGACCAAGCAAAGCAATCTATATTATCAATAAAAAATTGAATGAGTTTTTTCCTGAGTTCAGGGTTAATCCCGTTCCCAGGTATACCTTTCTCTCAGGCATGTATTCGATCAGTATGACATACTCAAGTTCCTCGATCATTGACTTGGTTGCATCGTACTCTTCGGGGGCGACAAAAGTTCGAGGAGTACGGAAATCCTCTTCTTCGTCTTCAATTACCTGTTGCTCCGATTCCATCGAGGCTGGAGGCGGTGATTGCTATTTGGCTGCCTGCTTACCTTTGGTGTTTGACTTTTTCGAGGTCGAAGGCTCTGGTATCGGCGTCACTTCATCGACTGCAAACAACTCCTTTGCAGCGTGTTTCTCTCTGTGATCCATTTTCACTCCATCCTCTACTAGGAACTTCATCATCTGATGGAGAGTTGAAGGTACCGCCCTCATATTGTGTATCCATGGTCTACCGAGGAGTGCATTATACCTCATGTCCTTCGATGATATGGAATTTTGTACCCTGTATGGTCCCGACTACGTTTATTGGTATGATAATCTCCCCCTTTATTGTTTTGCTTGCCATATTGAAGCCATTTAGGACCCGGGATGCAGGTATAATCTAATCCTGTAGGCCAAGTTGTTCCACAACCCTCGATCTGATTATGTTTGCTGAGCTACCTGGATCCCCTCGAACACGTTTAACTTGAATTTTATTTAAAAGAATAGAAATTACCAGGGCGTCATTGTGCGACTGAGATATGCCTTCTGCTTCCTCATCATAGAATGATAGGACGTCCTTGGGCACATAGCTCCGAGTCCGTTTTTCTCTGGTGATCGACACCTTGGTGCGTTTGAATACAGGTCTTTGTGGGATATTAACACCGCCAACGATCATGTGGATTACATGTTGTGGTTCTTCCTGCTCGTTTTTTCTGCTTGCATCTCTCCCCCTAAAGTGATTCTTAGCTTGATCACCAAGGAATTCTCGAAGATGACCCTCGTTAAACAACCGAGCTACCTCATCCCTTAGCTGCCTGCAGATTTCGGTTTTATGGCCATGTGTGCCATGATACTTACACCTAAAGTTTGGATTCCTTTGAGAAGGATCAGTTTGTATAGGCCTGGGCCACCTGGTATCTTTGATCCTTCCAATAGCTGACACAATCCTCGACGCATCTACATTGAAATTATACTCGACAATCGAGGTGCCTCCGTGGGGTCGGTATGTTTATCGAACCCATTCTTACTCATGAGTCCTCGAGAACTTTGACCTCGATCGTTTCTTTGACTATTCCAAGTAATGTTATGACTCGAGCGTTGTTTCTCCGATCGACATATGACTGATACCGTTCTTTGTTGAATCTTGATTCCCTGTCTGTATCCTTCGGGGGCATAGCCGCCAGCCTATTAGGATGAACTGAGCCCGAGGGGGCTCTCAACTGGTTGTCTTCGACCCTAATCTTTGGCTGGTAATGGTTATGTACGTCCGACCACGTCACAACTGGATACTCGATCAGATTCTTCTTTAGTTGTCGAGATTCAATCGAACTCCTTTCATTCAAACCCTGCATAAAAGCATGTACTGCCTAGTCATCCGAGACCGGTGGTAATTCCATGCGCTCCATCTGAAACCTAGACACGAACTCCCTCAATATCTCGTCGTTCCTTTATTTTATCTCGAAGACATCCCTCGTTGCCACCTTTATGGCCCCGGCATGTGCTTTCACGAAGGTGTCTCCTAAAATAGCAAACTAATCAATAGAGTTACAAGGCAAGTTGTTATACCAGATCATAGCTCCTTTCGACAGTGTTTCTCCAAACTTTTTCAACAAAACTAATTCGATCTCATCATCATTCAAGTTATTTCCTTTGATCCCTTAAGTGTATGAAGTAATATGATCGTTAGGGTCGGTTGTCCCATTGTATTTAGGTATATCGGGCATGCGAAACTTCTTGGAAATGGGCATCGAAACCGCCTCTGAGGGAATGGTTTTTGTATGAACTTTTTGGCATCTAAACCTTTCACGACCGGAGGTGCCCCCGGTATTTGGTCAATACGGGAGTTATAAGTCGGCACCTTTTTGTCATTGTCTTCTATATTCTTTTCTCCGGACTCGATGCTCTTGGTGAGCTATTCGAGCATCCTCATAATGGTGGAGTCAGTCCCCGAGTCATTTCCGTTCGACCTCTCTTGGGCTGGTTCAGCGTGCCGAGTGTTTTCTGGTTCAGCTATACTCAGAGTCTTATTCCGACTTTGAAGTTGAGCGATGATGGTCTGTTGAGCTTGCAGCATCTCGAATATCACACATTCCCCCATATCCCATTCCTTGTGTTCCTTGGCCACCAGATCGGGCTTCCCTGCGTACACTCCCTCCCGGGTCTGTACCTAAATCCGCGTTTAGAGCAATATGTGAACTAACATTAACTTGTTTCATATTTGGCACTTCCCCAAGGTTTACTGGTGGTACACCGATCCCTATATTGTTGTTTTCTCCAAGACTTTGTTGTCATGAACATGTGCGTTTAGCCAGAGAATCAAAAATTCTTGACAAGAAAAAGTGTAAAGTTAACGTGTGTTATGAGAATAAATAATGAAATAATCACTATTATCTTCAGCCCCATGGTGGGCGTTAAACTGTTTACCTCGAAAATACGAGTAACAACTAAATTTGATTTGTGGTTTTAAAGATACGTGATTTAGTTCAATACTAATTAATAATCAAGAAATATGAAGTATAGATGAAGAAATTAAGTAAGATCAAACCAGTAGATAGGTCAATCTTGACCTCAAGCCTAGCGACCTCGAGACGGGCTAGAATAATAAAGCAAGAAAAGTAAAACTAAAGTACAATTCTAATGAACAATGATAAAAAAGTAAGTTAGTATAATATTTGCCAAATGATTCGATTATCTTACAAATGATTGTGGTCCCCTTTATATAGAAGATGATTCCTAAATAAGGTACATTTCTATTTACAGTAAAGAATCTTATTGGGACATCTGTATAACCGCCTAGTAAGGATTTGTACTAATTCGTATAAATCAATTTCGAAATTTACGCCATGATCTTGGGACGTGGAGAGAATCTTCTCCTTCTGTAACAAACTCATAACGACACTATCTCAGAGTTGGTCATACTTGGCTCCGGTGTTCCTCGAACACTTAGGTCTTTGAGCCTCTTATTCTGCCTTTGAGCCCGAGTTTGGTCTTCACTGAACTTCGGCCCTCGGTGCAACGTCTTGAACCTACTAAATCGGGGTACCTGATTTCACCGTATACACATACAAACAAAATCACAATAAAAGAAAAAGAGTTGGACAATAAAAAAGAACTTGAATAAGAAAATAAGGAGAGTTTGGATTCTCAGGCAGAAAAAATAATTAAAAAGCGTCTGCCACCTGTAAAATGAATTGCTAATAAGATAATAAATGACTTTTAATTGATGCTAATCTAGGCAACTAAAGAGAAAGATATTTGTAAGCGTGTTTGACGATAATTAATATCTAGTGATTCTACAGGTATAAATTTCTCAGTTAAATTAAATGCAATTGGATAGTTGACGTTATAATCTCGGTGGGATCAGTCCTTAATTCCTTTGTTAGATAACACAAACCACATGCTCAATGATCATGTCCTCTTGCTTTTTAGCAATTATTTTATTCCGTACCTCAATTGATTTTTTTGGGCTGTTTTTTCATATATTAAAGAATATATACTCCATCTTGTAGTGTTAATTAACAATAAAATTGATCATATTAGCCTTAATTTGTTAATTGAAAATACAATAAATAGTCGAAGAAATTACACTCTATGTCACTTGGCCCACTATCCTAACAAAATACCGCCCATATTTTTCCTTCTTACCCGGTATGGCCCAGTTCTATATTGTTGAAATTTTTTTTTCACTGATTAGCCATCGCCGCCCCCACTCTTTTTCTTTATGCAGAGGAAATTTTTTGATTCCCAAATTCTCTTTCAGACTTTCTCCCCATCCCACTTTCTCTTTCATTTTCAATCTCTTGCTCTTTCATTTTCAATCTCTTGCTCCCCACCCCACTGTCTTTGTCGTCGACTAAATTTTCTGGGTGCAAAGGAAAGAGATTGAGCTGTTGAGAATTCTGATGATCATGAGTGCTAGCGGTGGACGTTACCGGCATATGATCTGACGGTTGAGATTTTTTAGGAGAAAACTTGGGTTTTCTCCGCTTGCTTTTGGTTTTGGATATACGATTTTTCTTGCCCATGGACATACTCAGATCCCTTCACTTGTTCTTCTTGGTTTTTACACAGCGGCTCAATAGAATAAGTTCTTGTTCTTCTAAGTTATGAAATCTCCTTTTTGGGTTTTGGTAATTTTGCTTGTTCTTCTCCTTCTTCTTCTTCTCACTTTAAATAACTTCTGAAGGGAGGAAGAATGATGTATATATTGTATATACATATATATATATGTTGTATAATCATGTATATTTGCGGGTATTCTCATAGTTATAGATATACAGAATTATACATGATTATACACAAGTATACAAAATTATACATAATTATAACCATGTATATTTGTGTGTATAACAATGTATATAAGGTGTTTAATAATGTAAATTTTTATTTTTTTCCAGTGAAATAAGAATTTCCCTTACAAAACTTTAAATTTTGCAAAAAAATATAAAAATAAAATTATAGACTCTAAGAATGAATATATTTTTATTTTTTACTTTAACTTCCTGATATTGTGAAGTTTAGGAAGTACTATACAGAGGGAAGTAAAAAATAAATAAGAATGAAAATGGTAAAAGTGTAAAGATAAAAATGAAAGAAAAAAGTGAAATTTGATTTAGGCGTTTTGGGTGTAGTTGATGAAGTTGTGGGTTAGGCGGCTGAAAATTATTTGTGGGCTACCGCATGAAAACTGTATTTGTGGGTTAGTCAGCTGAAAAGTGCTTTCCCCAAGTGTACTTATGTGAAATTATCCCTACTCCAAGAGCAGTTTGGAAAAAGAAATTATTTTCTTCTTAATATCTGAAAAAATCAAATATTATGATAAAAAGGTCAAAAAATCAATTAAAATGGACCGGAGGGAGTATTTACTTGTGTTTCGATTAATTTAATTGAAGCCTTGAAGTAAGAGCCTTATAATTACAGATTAATGGGCAAATTAGATTAATTAATGCCTTGGCCGGTTGGATGTCTCTTACTGTTCTTTAATTTTTAAGTTTCTTAAACTAATCGTATTATCTGTTTGCATTCTGGATTTAAATTATATATTCCATATTTCCAGTTGGCTTCCTATTGTCTAAGATTGATTACTTCATTTGTTTATCTTTAACTTACCTAATTTTTGCCAACCAAACACACCATTTTCCTATGGAAATGGGGAATGGTCCAATGTGGGCATCGATACAAATGATGCTCGTCACCCTTCTGAAAATCCCTTGCAAACTTAATTGAGTTTGACTTTTTAAAATTTTAAATTATCTAAAAATAATTACATGTAACTATCAATAGTTGTAAATAAAATTGACAATTTGAAATTGAAGTAGACCATGCTTATAGCATGTTCAATAACATCGTGTTCTTAAAAAAAGGGACCGTTACACAAATAGCTGGTCATATTCATTGTTTACTTTTCCTAATCATATATATAAGTTATACATTCATTATACATAATTATACATATATAATACATAAATTATGTATACATTATATCTCCACCGGCTATTTTTAGTTTAAACGGTTGGGTGACCAACTATTTGGGTTAATTCTCCTTAAAAAAAATCACATTATTGTGCATATATTTAAATTAGATCCAAAATAAAATTGTACTAGTATGAAGTGGACAAAAGTACATGCCACGTTTAGACGTTTTGCTTTTGATTTCAGCCTCAAACAAGTAGGACTATTTGAGCCGAGGGTCTCCTGGAAACAGCCTCTCTACCCTTCGGGGTAGGGGTAAGGTCTGCGTATATATTATTCTCTCCAGACCCCACCTGTGAGATTATACAGGGTCGTTGTTGTTGTTGTTGAGATATGATGTAAAAAAGGATTTAAAGAATACTCCATTGTTTACTATCCCATACTTCTAGAGTTCTAGTATTGCCTTTTGAGAATATTTAGCTAAAATTGTGGCACCTTTCATGTTAACCGGAATTTTTTGAAAAGAAAATCGGATGATGATTAGGTATCTTAATATAGTATAGTAACTTGATAGGAAAATTTACTTTCTCTCGTTATATTATAAGAATTGAATAGCATTAAAACTAATGTTCTCATTATATAAAGATTTTAAACTTACTCAAAGAGAGTAACATTTTTTTAAAAAAAATAGCGTTTTCGATTAAAGTGAATATTTAGAAGTATCATCAAATGAATTTACATAACCACCAAAGGATGTGGTGCAGCGGATGTAACTGCTCCCCCGTTAACTAGAGGTCTTGTATTCGAATCCTAAGTATGATTTTTTTTTTAATAGAGAGCGCTTCCCCAAATGAAACTGCGAATCCGAATATAGTAACAAAAAGATGCATTTACCCAAAAGAAACCACAATTTGTTACAATAGTAGGAAACAGATAGGAAAAGAATGAAAAAAAAGGTCAAACAAGTACAAAAACCTTAGAAAGAATATAAAAACGCAAGTATACATTTAGAAATTGTGGTTTACTACCATCTCCCTTTATTAGCTGTTTGTGTGGATTTGTTAATATCATCTAACAAATTGCACTTTCTTTCTCTTTCGTATAAAAATAAAAATTAAAAATATTAGAGAAAAAAAACAAATGCGAGAATCGGAGCCACCTTTTTTCTCTCCCCGCGTTCCCCTCTCTCTAGATTTTGTGCCCCAATCAAATCACACACATCCCTCTCATCTAGGGTTTCGTTTTCAACAATTCGGATCCAGCTCATAACCCAACCAAATCCATTTCCTTTTATGCTTCTAAATTCTTCTTCCAATGCTTACCATTTCTTTGTCTATTTTCTCCAATTGATCCCCTTTCCGTTTCTTCTCTGTAAGTCTCTATAGGGTTTCAAATTATCTTTTACAATTTTTGTGATTTTAAGCCCATTTTCATATTTAGTACTAATTTTTGGTGCTGCATTGCTGCTAAATTCTGAGATAACGACTGATTTTGTTTTTTTTGGTTTATTCCGAATTGGGGAATTAGGAATTGCAAAATGTCGGAGCAGGGAGTGGAAAAATGAGTGAGGCGGAGATTACGAGGATGAAGCAAAAGACAACTCCGGTACCGTTAGGGACACTAATTGGTCGGGAGTTGAGGAATAATGATAAAGTGGAGCAGCCGACATTGAAGTATGGACAAGCTGCATTAGCAAAAAAAGGGGAAGATTATTTCTTAATTAAGCCTGATTGTCAGAGAATTCCGGGCAATCCATTGACCTCTTTTTCAGTTTTTGCGGTAATTTAATTACTGTTTGTTTTACTGAATCTGTTAATTGTTTGTGGTATACCTACATTGTTAGTTTTGCTGTATGGATTTGCTGAATTTTGGGTTCTATTGAATAGATTTTTGATGGGCATAATGGTATATCGGCTGCTATATTCGCGAAAGAGAATCTATTGAACAATGTTTTGAGTGCTATTCCTCAAGGAAGTAGCAGGGAAGAGTGGCTTCAAGCACTTCCTCGAGCACTAGTTGCAGGTTTTGTGAAAACTGATATAGAGTTTCAGCAAAAAGGCATGCTCCTAGCTCTATGCCTTTGATAACTTTTTGCTTCAAGGGGTGTCTTTCCCTTGCTTCAGTTGTTTAGGTTTATTAGTTCAATTTTGATATCATTGACAGGTGAGACATCTGGGACTACCGTGACGTTTGTTGTGATTGATGGGTGGACGATTACTGTTGCATCAGTTGGAGATTCTAGGTGCATATTGGATACCCAAGGAGGTGTGGTTTCTTTGTTGACTGTTGACCATCGATTAGAAGAGAATGAGGAGGAACGGGAGCGTGTTACTGCAAGTGGTGGTGAAGTAGGAAGGCTCAATGTTTTTGGGGGTAACGAGGTAAAAACATACCAGAAACTTGTGTAAAATTGTAATCTTAATTTTTGCTAACAGCTTCAGAAAAGATATACTGATGTTGAAATCCACTTGGTTTATAGGTTGGACCTCTACGTTGCTGGCCTGGTGGGTTGTGCCTTTCAAGGTCTATTGGTGATACAGATGTTGGGGAGTTTATCGTTCCAATACCTCATGTCAAGCAAGTGAAGGTAACTTTAACATCGGACATTCTTTTGTCTTCTAGCAAAGTTCCATGTATGCATTTGTTTTTTAAATCTGAATAGAGAATACATATGTACGTAGATTTCAAATGCTGGTGGGAGGCTTATAATAGCCTCTGATGGTATATGGGATGCTTTATCATCGGATTCGGCAGCGCAGTCTTGCAGAGGTTTACCAGCAGAACTTGCCGCAAAGCTGGTTGTTAAGGTGTGGATGGTTACAAAATCTCCTTCATTAATTTCTTATCTGTGAGGTTTCCTCTAACTCTCAATGGGTTTACAACTCAGGAGGCTCTAAGGTCACGAGGTCTGAAGGATGATACAACCTGCTTGGTCGTTGATATTATTCCTTATGACCATCCTGTCTTGCCTCCAACGCCTAGGAAGAAACAAAATTTGCTCACTTCTTTTCTCTTTGGGAGAAGATCACAAAATGCAAGATCTAATAAGCTTTCTGCTGTTGGTGTTGTGGAAGAATTGTTTGAAGAGGGCTCTGCCATGCTTGCTGAGAGGTACTGCATTTTTTTTTGATTTTGGCATCATTGTTAATTATTTTTCTATATGAGAAATTTCCTATATAATTCTTGAATGTGGTGTGCCTTAGGTTTGTTGGCTTTTTAAAGTTATATCCTGGAAAGAGAAAAAATACTTGTCATATACCAATAGCTACTTATAATTCATATTTTACAAAACCAGATGAAAAAGTTCTCTACATAATTTTTTATCGTTGTGAAAGGTAAAATGCAGCAGCTCTAGTCTTTGGTTGCCTATAAGTGACCTAGTTGGAGGAGACATTCTATGATGTACTGATCTTTTTGTCAGAAGCTTGCTCCTCATGCCTTATCTATTTTCTTTAACATCTATTTGACTCTATCATTTCTTCTTTGTTGTCATGGATTTTTGCTCTCTTGGATGTGAATTTATTTGTTAGATGACAAATAAAAAGGTTGCCATTATCTCACTCATATTTTGGATGGAAGTTTTACCTGCTTTTCCTTCTCTGCTTATATTGATAAATTAGTAAAGTAGTGTGTTTGTCAAGAAAAAACTTAAGTTACTTGAACTTAACTAGGCACGTTATTAATTTTAGATATTAAAGCTTGTGAAGGATGATATTTTTTGGTCCACAGTACTGTGTTAAAAAAATTGGCAGTTATTCCCGTGACCTTGTCAAAAGATTGGATCAATAGGAAAAATTACTAATACATCTGCACCTTTTGCCATATCAAAAAAAATAAAAATAATACATCTGCACATTGTGCTTTGTCTGTCTTTGCTTTACTGTTGGAGAGGTTTCAGAAATTTGGGAAGCTACACATGCTTGCATCTAAACCCAAGGCATGGTTATGTTACTGGTCTTCTATTCTCACAATCTCCCTTGATCTTGTTGGCGTAATTAGTAGATGACCTCATCCTGGTTATCCAAACGGTACTTAAAATCTTAGTACTTTGGAATCATAGATGATAGCAATCCACTACTCTTAGCACATATACTGGAGCATTTGATAAATGACGACTAATCTGTCTTGTCCTTTATTATTCTGTGGAGGCAGGTAAGTTATGCTGTAATATAGAAGGAAAAGATCTTTGGTGTGGGGAAACTGAAAGATGCAAATGTACAATTAGATATGACGAGGGTGTAGAGAAGACTAACATTGAACTACCATGAATTCAAGTGAGATATAATGGCAGGCGAGCCACTGAACTTGATACACTATGTAAGAATGAAATCTGAAAAAACTAGTGCAAAGTTACAAAAAACAGTTAAAAGTTTTGAAAATAAGCATAATGCAATATCAACTTTGTGACTCAGACTAGACAAAAAGTAAAAAAATCAACTTCCTTATTTTTTCATGAAGGTTAAAGAGTACACCATGACGTCCTTATTAGAAAAATGATCAAAAAAATAAAAATATGATGTTCTGACAAAAAAAAAACAGCTATTTTCTTTGACGGGCTAGATATAGAAGGTAATTTAACCTTCAATTCTACTTCATGATGAGAAGCTGCTGCAGTCGAGTTGCTTTGGTATGGTTTCATGCATATATATAGCAACTCAATATTCTAGTTGGATCACATGTAAGTCTAGGTTTAATTGAAAATTGCAGTTGTTTCTGTCTATCAGGCATATGATTTACATTGATCAACCTGTTAATGTAACTTGTGAGGATGTTCTTTTGCACTGATATTGTACCATGAATTATCTTGTTATTGTTGCTGAATAAGATCATAGAAAAATGGAAATGGATAGATCACATGAAGATAAGATTAAAAAGCATTTTACAGTAGACCACAGGGATAGTTATGAACGTTGTATTACAACTTTATTGTTTTTCAGTTTATTAATCTGTTTTTTTCCTGACTTTATACCCACTGCAGTGTTACCCTAACTTTATATTTCTTTTCTGACCCTACAGGCTTGGTAAAGATTTTCCTCTGGATTCTAGCTCTGGGCTCTTTAGATGTGCTGTTTGCCAAGCGGATCAGCCCGCAAGTGAGGGCTTATCTGTAAACTCAGGCCCTTTCTTTTCACCTGCATCAAAGCCATGGGAAGGCCCCTTCCTTTGTGCAACTTGTCGGAGGAAGAAAGACGCAATGGAAGGAAAAAGACCTAGTAGACCTACAATAACTGCTTAATCTGGTAACCTAGTATATGATGATATATTTTTTGCCTGGCGTGTGGACATGCTTGGTTCTCAATATGCAGTGGTTATTGCTATAGAAGTAGTGTGCAAGGAATTTGTACTGATACTAGAAGTCAGTAGATGTTTTGAGAACAGTAAAAGTTTGTGTTAATTCTTCTTTGTCCCAGCACTTGCTGACCAAGAACGGACAGTCCTGATGCCTATGATTGTATTAATTTGATTACTAACAGCTTGAATGATTGTAAGTAACGAAATGATGATTGTGAAAATATTGTTTAGTAAAAGTGTCTTCATTTGTGATTGATCATTGCTACAGCTCTCATTTGAGGCACAGATTGTTTTATAAATTGACAATGTTCCTCTGCAGCTTTAATCTTCTGTTTTCGTTTGGAACTTGCTAAAATGTTATGGGCTTCAATTATTTAGGAGGTTAAATTTTCCACTGGGATGGTTCTTCGGCTTGTAAAACTGAATGGTCTACTACCGAATGAGCTTGATTTTCATTTTCTCAACTCAGGGAAATGGTCTAATAGGAAAATGCCAAGTACAAGATTGTTGGTGATTTTTACCCATATTACTTTGTTTAAAATTTTAAAAATTAATTGGTCTGGAAATTATACATCCGACAGTAGAAAATGCTAGAGTAGCTGTCTTCTTTGATACTTCTATTTTACTCGTTAAAATCATCATTTTGTCATAAAAGAGGTACTCCATAATAATGTATTGACGACCGAGGATATGATCGAACTTTCATGAAGACCAGCCAAACCGTTGCTTTCATTTTTCTAGAACACAACCATTGCTCCTGGGAAAGAAAAAGATAAACAATGTTGCACTTTTGAGGCAAACTTTTAATATGAAAAAAAGAAGTTACCTGTTACTTCATTTTAATTTATGTGATGCAGTTCGATTGAACCTGAAGTTTAAGAATGAAATACTTTTGGAATTTGTAATCTTAAATATGTCATAGATTTTATAGCTATTAAAATTTACTGTTAACAATACAATGAGAAATTTAAGTTAAATTATTATTTCAAAGGGTGAAATCATTTTGATCCCCTAACTTCGTCTTAAAAATCAAACTCCTCCTCCAACATTAAACAATAAACATTCTGTTCCCCCAAACTCAATTATATTTTTAAAATACCTATTTTACCCTCAATTTTTGGTACGTACTAAATTACGCGGCACATCAAACATTTACACTATATTTATCATTTGTAGCTATACTTTCAGCAAATTTATCATTTGTAGCTATGTTTGAATTTTATAGCAAATCCATGAAATAAGAGATTAATTGTTTTGAATTGAAATAAGAGCAAAAAACTCTCGTAGCTTAATTGGTTAGAGTTCCCACTTACGCGATACATGTTGTATCCTTTGTATACACCCCTATATACAGTCGATATAAGTTGTATCCTTTGTATGCACCCTTAATTCCGCCTTAGTTACAATTGATACATATTGCATTCGCTGTACGAATGAATACAATTGCGCGAACGAATACAATTGATATAAGTTGTATTTGTTGCGCGTTTAAATACAAATGATACAAATTAGTAACAATTAAATAGTAGTTACGAATAGTAATTAGGCAAACTATAATTACTAGGCTCTAAACAATAGTGATTTATGAAAATTCCTCGAAACGAAACAATACAAGAATGAAATGGAGGGACTGAAAATGTAAGTCCTATATGAAAGCCCATGATAAGCAATCCTGGAGCCTGTCGGAATCCATAAGGTGTAAATTCTGCTCCGTCAACATATATTTCTCAACAGAAAATGAACATTGGATGGGTCAAGCAGGTATAGCGAGCTTATAACTTTAAAATTAAATTGGTTAAAATAGCATGAGTTAGTCATTTTTCGTACTGGTCATTCAAAAATAGTCAGCATTTGTAAAGTCATTGAAAAATAGCCACTATTTTACTGCAACAGGAACCGGTCCAACGTAATATACTGGAGATCGGTACACCTATGTATGAACTTCCAGCATATTATGCTGGAACTCCAACACGAGGAAAGTTCCAGCATAATATACTGGAAATTGGAGCACCTGTGTATGAACTTCCAGCATATTATACTGGACCAATATATTATACTGAAACTCCAATATATTATGCTCGAGTTCCAGTATACTTGTGTTGGAACTCCATTATAATATGCTGGAGTTCCAGTATACTTATGCTGGAACTCCAGTAAATTATGCTGAAGTATTTTCCGGATTTTGAACAGTATTTTCGTTTAAATTTATCTTTACATGAAAAGTGACTAAATTTCGATACTTTTAAAACTGTAACTATTTTTAAATGACTACTTGTAAATCTGGCTATTTTTGAATTTCTCCCATTAAATTGAGCTTGATTGTAATGGGTGTTAGGTATGCTGGCCTTTTTGATTTTGACCCAAAAAAATTTCGAACACGCAGACACACAAGGATTTTGATTTTTGGGCTAAAAGAAAACCAATGGAAAAGCTAAACTAAACAGGTTCCTTTTTCCAAGAGATCTTAATCATTAATGCTAACCTCTATAGCTTCAATAATCTTCAGGTTAACTTGGGCTTCTCATGCATTTGTCCGGTGGCATAGCTTCACCATATTCATTGTTTACTTTTTTTAATCATATACATAGTTTATATTTTGATTATACATATATAATACATAAATTATGCACATATTATACTTTCACCAACTATTTTTTAGTTTGAACGAGCTATTTGGATTAATTCTTCATCTAATTGCCCAAAAATAAGGAGCTTCCCCAATTTGTTTCATAATTTTGTGGGATAACATTTTATGCTTGGTATATTTTCTTCTCAATTTTTATTAGTTGTTGACCCACAGAATTGTTCATGTTGAGAGCCAAAAGGAAAAACAATTTTAATTAATTTATTCACTAAAATTTATTATTCATATAAAAGACTTCTCACGATTTCTAAAATTCCACCTCACTTTAGCCTGCACCAAAAATTATATACATTTGGTAATCGAAAAAGTGTATAATTTTTGTATATAACGTATAAATATATATATATACAAAAAATATACATTTTTCGATCATTATTTTGAGAGTGGCTATACAATGTCATTTTCCCTTTTATCAATTTACACATCCACCAAGAATTGGCCCTTCCAGGCAATGCTTTATATAAGTTCAATCTAATTGAAACGCATATCAGATGCATTGTGATAATACAAGTTGCAGCTGGTCGAAATATTTTCTTTTTAGTAATTTGGGTCTATCTCGAACAACAACAAAAGTCAAATATGTATTTAGTTGGATATTAACTTTATATAATTTGTTAATAATCCTGGAGTTGTCCATAAATAATTTATTCTGGCAAAATAGTCCACGCATTTTTTTTTCTCGCAATAGAACTCACTGGTTTGACATTGATAAAATTTTGAAAGCCATGCAGAGCACGACCTTGCCCCTGAAAAATAGAAAAACAAAGAGCACGACTTTACATCTTTCAAACTAATAACCCTCTACTTCTCTAAAGGTCCTTTACATTATTTTTTCTCCTCAAATTTGTCAGCCATGCTCCTTCAATATATTTTATAGAGAAACAAGAAGTCTATTCTCCAGAAGTCAAATTAGCTTTTAATTGAAGAACCAAATGGAAAAAATATTATTTGACTTGAAGAACCAAATCTTTCCACAAAGATTTTCTCTCCATTCTAACTTTAATTAGCAAATATAATCTTAAATAATTAATGAAAGTGCCCAATAGCCCGGCGGATGTTTCGATACTCCATAAGGAGCTTCATTAGTTGTTTTTTTCTTTCGGCAAATATAATCTCAAATAATTAATGAAAGTGACTCCATTTTGTTTTAAAGTTGCTCACCACAAGAAATATTCGCATTGGCTAAAAATAAGTACCCTGCTCGGAGAAAAAGAAGAAGAAATATAGCGAAAAAGTCAAATAAGGAATAAAATAAATAACAAAATGAATGTTGGTTTGCTTTCTCTCAAATGGAAACTGATAAATTTATCACATTAAATAAGGAAAGGAAAACTGATCACTTTACTAGATCAAAATGGGTTGAAGAGAAGTGACTTTTTTTTTTTTTTTTTGTTGGTTAAAGGGTGCATTTCTAACATATATTAAACATTACCCGTTAGGGTATAAACAGTAGCATTGTTTATCGGGGGATATATGAGTTCCCCCGCGCTATGAGCAAAATTAGTATTATTGCAATCCAAAATTTGTCTTGAGAAAACAGTTCTAGCGATGTCTGTCCAAAAAGCAGGAGTAGCAAACACCAGAGGAATTGTTGTTACATAAAGTCTACCAAAAAAATCCCTCTTGGCACCTTCCTTTGCCAGCAGATCAACTACTTTGTTCATTTCTCTGTGCTTCACCACCATGTCTCCTAGCCTTTGGATGATTGACGTGCATTCAAAGATAATTGAATCAAAAATATGGTTTCCGTTGTTCAACATTCTTATTACATCGGTAGAATCAGTGTTGATTTCCAGAAGCGTTAACTATCTTTCTTCAGCAATCTGTTCTGCTTGTGTTGGTAGTGCGGCCTAAGTTTGTCTTTTGTGTATTCCTTCTTTATAAGGTATTCGTTTCGCTTTCACTATGAATTTTTCTCCTACAAATACAAGGAACTCGTGAAGGAAGTATTACTCTAGTCGATCGTAAATATTGATCGTTTTAACAAATTAAAGAGAAAGTTTTAAAATATTTTAAAAAAGTCTTTCTTTTTTTCTTTAAATTCACCTAATTGCTCCAAGTAGTTGAGTGCTAATTAAATGAGACGCTTATGAAAGAGAGACAAAAATGATAATTAAAAAATATTCTTATGATTTTGTCTGCTAATATTTTTTTAAGAGGTGTGCAAAAAATGTTGAATATGTCTTCATCCCACATCGGTGAGGGACTTGTATTTGGGGGAGAATTTCCCCCTATAAAAGGGGGTCTAATATTTAGGATTTAAACACACATCTCATTTGCCTTCGTATCTTCTTAAGGCATTTGTATCTTCTCTTTTTAGTATTATTTTACTTGTATTTTTGGAGTGAAATAAAATATTGGTTGTGTCCGAGGAAGTAGGCAAAACTAGCCGAACCTCGTAAATTCTGATGTTTCTTTTATTGTTGTATTATTGTCTTATTTATTATTTAGTGGATGCCATAATTTTTGGTATAATAGTTATGACTCATTCACACTATATATATTTGGCTTCCGCAACAATTGGTATCAGAGCCAAGGTACTGTCTAAGTATGCTCTGTGGTTGCAGCATAGTCTGATCTTTCACATCAGAAAAGATTTATCTTTGTAACTGTGTCAAGGTTCTGTCTGAGTATGCTCTGTGGTGGCAGCTTAGTCTGATCTTCCACACCAGAAAGGAAATAATCTTGATTTGTGTCGTCAGCTATTAAATAATATTTGTGTCAAAGATGGGAGACAATAAATAAGAAGAATCTACATCAAGTGTCAACAATACATCATCATTGGCATCTTCGCTTATGACAAGAATTGTGTCAAATGCGAAATTTGCGGTAGAAATTTTTGACGGGTCAGGACATTTTGGGATGTGGCAAGGCGAGGTTCTAGATGTCCTTTTTCAACAAGGGCTAGATCTTTCTATTGAAGAAAAGAGACCAGATGTTATTGGAGAAGAAGATTGGAGAATTATCAATCGTGTTGCTTGCGATACCATTCAATCCTACCTTGCTAGAGAGCAGAAATATCCATACACAAAGGAAACTTCTGCAAGTAAATTATGGAAAGCACTGGAGGATAAATTTTTGAAGAAAAACAGTCAAAATAAATTGTACATGAAGAAGAGACTGTTTCGCTTCACCTATGTTCCTGGTACCACGATGAATGAACATATCACCAGTTTCAATAAGTTGGTCACAGATTTGCAAAATATGGATACAACTTTTGATGATGGTGACTTGGCCTTGATGTTGTTAGGGTCACTTCCTGATGAGTACGAGCACCTTGAAATTACTCTAGTCCATGGGAATGACGAAATTTCTCTCAGAGAAGTTTGTTCAGCTTTGTACAGCTATGAACAAAGAAAGGGAGAAAAATAGAAGGGCGGAAAAGGAAAAGCATTGGTTGTGAGGGGTTGTCCTCAAAATCAAACGAGGACAAAGAAAGGAAGATCCAAGTCAAGATCTAGACCCAGCAAAGATGAATGTGCCTTTTGTCGAGAAAAGGGGCAGTAGAAGAAAGACTGTCCGAAGTTGAAGAATAAGGCCAAACATAACAATGAAAAGGCCATTATGGATTCAAATGTAGCTGATAGTGATGATTCAGACTTCTCATTAGTTACAACAGAGCCATCAACATTATCAGACATATGGTTGATGGACTCGACTTGTAGCTATCATATGTGTCCCAACAGGGACTGGTTCATGGATTTTCAAGAAGGAGAATATGGAGTCGTCCACACAACTGATAACATCCCTCTTACCTCATATGACATTGGTTCAATATGATTAAGGAACCATGATGTAATAATCAGAACATTAACATATGTTCGATATGTACCGGGTTTGAAGAAAAATCTCATATCTGTGGGAGCCCTAGAATCAAAAGGGTTCAAAATCATTGCAGAAAATGGAGTGATGAGAGTATACTCCGGTACACTAGTGGTAATGAAGGCCAATCGGAACAACAATAACATGTACCGTTATCGCGGTAGTACAGTTATTAGGACAACGACAGTAACATCCAGTGACGAAAAAGAGGCAGAAGCAACCAGGCTATGGCACATGCGCTTGGGACATGTTGGAGGAAAATCCTCGAAAACTCTATCAGATCAAGGATTGTTAAAAGGAGTAAAGGCTTGCAACTTGAAGTTTTGCGAGCATTGTGTCAAAGGAAAACATACAAGGGTTAAATTTGGTACAGTGATCTATAATACTAAAGGCATTTTGGATTATGTACACTCTGATGTTTGGGGTCCTTCCAAAACACCTTCATTGGGTGGGAAGCACTATTTTGTAACCTTTGTTGATGATTTTTCCCGAAGAGTGTGGGTGTATACAATGAAGTGCAAATATGAAGTGTTGGGAATTTTTCTCAAATGGAAGACGATTGTGGAGAATCAAATAGGCAGGAGGATCAAGTGTATTCGCACAGACAATGGAGGCGAATACAAAAATGATCATTTCAATAAGGTCTGTGAAAATGATGGCATCATCCGACACTTCACTGCCAGACATACACCATAACATAATGGAGTGGCAAAACGTATGAACAAGACCTTGCTGGAGAAGGTGTGGTGTATGTTGTCCAATGCTGGCTTGGACAAAGAATTTGGGCTGAAGCAATTACATATGCATGCCACCTCATTAATCGCTTACCATCTGCTGCTATTGATGGCAAAACACCATTTGAAAAATGGTATGGAAAGCCTGCTGTAGATTATGACTCTTTGCACGTATTTGGCTCAACTGCATATTATCATGTGATAGAGTCAAAATTGGATCCAAGGGCAAAGAAGGATATTTTTATGGGGATTATTTCTGGAGTCAAAGGATATCGCTTATGGTGTCCTATGACAAAGAAAGTAATATTCAGCGGGGATGTTACCTTCGATGAATCTGCTATGGTAAATAAGGTAACAAATGAAGGTACCAAACAAGATGATGGTGCTTCTAAGCAGGTAGAGTTTGAGGGAAAATTTATTTTTCCTACACAAGAAGCAGAGGAGGAAACAAATAAAGATTATCCTGTGGAAGAAGAGCTAGTTGAGAGGGGGGTTCCAACTCAAGAACCTCAACAACAACTTGAATCAATAGCAACCAGCATGCCAAAAAAAGACAATAATGAAACTTGTTCGTCTCATAGAGACAGTTGCTTGTGCAACCTCAATTGTAGCTGATGATGTTCCTGCCACTTATAAAAGCGCAGTCCAAAGTTCAGAAGAAGATAAGTGGAGGATTGCCATGAATGATGAAATACAGTCCCTTCATCAGAATTATACATGGAGATTGGCTAATCTCTCGAAGGGAAAGAAAGCAATTGGATGCAAATGGGTATTTGCAAAGAAAGAAGGATTTCCTAACCAAGAAGATGTTCGTTACAAAGCAAGATTGATGGCCAAAGGATATGCTCAAAAGGAGGGAATTGATTACAATGAAGTGTTTTCTCCAGTTGTAAAATATTCCTCCATTAGAATTATGTTGGTTTTGGTAGCATAGTTGGATTTGGAACTAGTTCAGATGGATGTAAAAACTACGTTTTTACATGGAAACTTGGAGGAGAAAATCTACATGACTTAGCCAGAAGGATTCAAAGTTGCTGGAAAAAAAATATGGTTGCAAACTTGAAAAATCGTTGTACGGATTGAAACAATCTTCTAGACGATGGTACAAGCGATTTGACAAGTTTATGTTGCAGCAAGGGTACAAGAGAAGCAAATACGATCATTGTGTATTTGCGCAAGCTTGAAGATGTTTCCTTTGTATATCTTCTCATATATGTTGATGATATGTTGATAGCTTCCAAGAATTCAGAAGAAATTGATCAGTTGAATATTCAACTGAAGAAGGAGTTCGAGATGAAGGATCTGGGCGAGGCAAAGAAAATTCTTGGCATGGAGATAATAAGAGATAGACGTTCAAAGAATCTCGGTTTATCTCAAAATGAATATTTGAAAAGAGCACTACAACGTTTTGGCATAGATGAAAAGACTAAGCCAGTTAGTACTCCACTTGCTCCCCATTTAAGTTAAGTACTATTATGTCGCTAAAAGATGAAGCTGAACGAGAGTATATGTCAAAGGTACCATACGCAAATGTTGTTGGTAGCTTGATGTATGCAATAGTCTGTACGAGACCTGACATTTCACAAGCTGTTGGAGTTATTAGTAGATATATGCATAATCCAGGAAAGGAGCATTGGCAAGCTGTGAAGTGGATTCTACGGTATATTCATAATACTGTAGATGTTGGGTTAGTTTTTAAGCAGGAAGGCAATCAGTCTGTAGTTGGATATTGTGACTTAGATTTTGCGAGTGAACTGGACAAACGAAGATCAACTACTAGTTATGTGTTTACTTTTGCAAAGGCACCGGTTAGTTGGAAGTCTACTTTGCAGTCAACAATTGCTTTGTCTACAACAGAGGCAGAGTACATGACTATTACAGAGGCTGTGAAGGAAGCAATTTGGCTTCAAGGCTTGCTAAAAGAGCTTGGTATTGGACACAAAAATATCATAATTTTTTGTGATAGTCAAAGTGCTATTCAATTAGCGAAGAACCAAGTTTATCATGCAAGGACGAATCATATTGATGTTCGGTATCATTTCGTACGAGAAATCATAGAAGAAGGTGGAGTCACGGTGAAGAAAATTCATACTACAGAGAATCCTGCTGATATGCTGACAAAAGTGGTGACTGCGGTCAAGTTTCAACATTGTTTGGATTTGATCAACATTGTTGAACACTGAAGATTGAAGATGAAGACACAACCAAAATTTGTTACTGAGAGAAAATTGAAGATGTAGAATTTTGCCAAGGTGGAGATTTGTTGAATATGTTTTCATCCCACATCGGTGGGGGACTTGTATTTGGGGGAGAATTTTCCCCTATAAAAGGAGGCCTAATGTTTAGGATTTAAACACACTTCTCATTTGCCTTCTTATCTTCTTAAGGCATTTGCATCTTCTCTCTTTAGTATTATTTCACTTGTATTTTTGGAGTGGAATAAAATATTGGTTGTGTCCGAGGAAGTAGGCAAAATTGGCCGAACCTCGTAAATTCTAGTGTTCCTTTTATTGTTGTATTATTGTCTTATTTATTATTTAGTGGCTGCCATAATTTTTGGTATAGTAATTGTGACTCATTCACACTATATACATTTGGCTTCCGCAACAAAAGATTCAAGAGACAAATAATATGGATTGAAATAATACATGATGGTGATCAACATGATGTGATTATGTAAACCTTCAATTGTTGCCTGAATTAAGTAGCTAATGCTAGAATTTGCCCCATTTAAAGTTCCTTATAGAAAAATATTTACGTAGAAAATATCATGTAGTACTTATAGCCTGTTTGGCCAAGCTTTTAAAATTAACTTATTTTGAAAAGGGTTATTTTTTGAAAAGTACTTATTTGAAAAGTCCTTTTAATTAATTTGTGTTTGGCTAATTAATTTGAAAATCGCTTTTGAGCAGTAATTAGTGGTTGACCAAGTTTTTAAAAATTGCTTCTAAGTATATTTTTCTCAAAAGTATTTTTCAAAAAAGTGCTTTTGCGGAGAAACTACGTTTTCTGCTTTTCCACAACTATTTGTGCTTACTCAAAAGCTTGGCATGTGCTTTTTTCTTCTTCTAAAAGCTTGGCCAAACGCTTCAACTTTGAAACAAAAATACTTTTCTTGAAAAAAATAAGGCGAAATACATAAACTGCCCCTTTAAGTTGTCCTCAACGATCATATGAACACCTCAATTGACCTCTTTACCATTTAGACACTTTAAACGGCTATTAAATGTATCACGTAAACACTCGAGTGGAGCAGATCATGTGCGTGAGTTACACCTTCTAATGATGTGTCAAATAAACCAATTAAAGAATGACACATGTAATTTATAATTAAAATAATTGACACGTGTAATTAACAAGGAGAAGCCCTAACATTCCTCATCAGTCGCGTCGCCGATTTCTTCAGCTCAATCAGCTTGAGCTTTTTCTTCAAATCCTTATAAGACAAAAACTTGTCCCTCCATTCTAGTTATGTCTCTTCTATTTGATTGCTTAAACTTTTCCGAACTTGATAGCTTTCGATCGAGATAATCCAATACACACCAAAATGTAAGGTTCGTGTGAAAATTTGAGAGAAAATAATGATTCGAAATAAGGTAAGTGGGAATTTGAGAGAAAATAATCACATAAAAGTGATTCCAAATAAGGTTAGTGGGAATTTGAGAGAAAATAAATAAATTGAGTTCAGCCATAAAGTTTAGCAGCAGCGTTTAGCAAAAATTTGTGTTCTCTTTTGTGATTGGTTTTGGGAGAATATTTAGTTAAAGCATCAGTTTTAGAGGGTTCAATTTACTCTATTGAGTAGTGTTGTAAATTTCATCTCAGATATGATTCTTTTATTTTAATGGTGAGAAATATGATTTATCTAATTAATTACGGCAATGCTCGTGATTGATTGTATAAGCAATTGCGACAGTATGTATTGGAAAAAATTGTGTGCTTATTTTATGTTTTTCCCATTTGCTATAATTTGAAAGAAACTTTTTAATTGGTCTTGTTTTTCATCAATGGTGAAAACTTGAAGAAGAAGAAGTATGAAGATGAAGGCAAGTGGGGTCATTAAAATAAGTTTAATTTAAAAATAAAAAAGAGAAAAACTTCATTTTAAGGATTTCACGCGCCCAAAAATGAATAAAAAGTACACACTTTATCATGTCATCGTGAAGGATTCACGAGTCACACTTTAATTGGGAGAGGTATAAATGCTTTTGGCTTTGGAGAAACTTGGCCAAACAAACTGTTAATATCATGTAACCTCGTAATTATTGCGATTCACGCAAGTAATGTTAGGACTTAGGATTTGTCCAATTATAATATTTACTTAATTGTGAGGTATGCACGCTTAATCGCACAATTTTCGCCTAGTAATTAGCAGATCACAGCCCAAATAATTGCCAGGAACACCGCTAATTAGAATTCATCGACTTGTGTAGCGTGACTATCAGATTTGCTCTGACATTTACAAATTACAAATATTAGGTACGTGTAGGGTCGGCGCCGGCCTTAGTACCTTTTTAATATTAAACCCAAACCTATGTAAACTCTAGACAAATAAATTCTTAATTAACTTTTGTTTTTGCTCCCACGACCTCAAAAAGTCAATGTCAACTCTTAATTACATAACTGCAATGCCAAGTTATGGCAGTTGACATTCTAATCCATTTCTCTTTATAAATAGATCATCTCGCTTCTTCTGTTTCATCATCTCATATTCAACAGAGAAAAAAAAAAGCCAAGAGAAATTTTAAAAAGATAGAAAGAGAGTGAGAAAAATGATAAGCTCAGTAGTAGCAGCACAATCTCATATTTCGGTTATTACAATCGTAATCTACACTTGTTTATGGATTCCATTCTGTCAAATACAACAATTCATGCAAAAGATGTTGGATTTTTTCATGTATTATCCATATCCTCGGCCACTCAATGAACCAGCTATTTATGTTCCAACCTGCTGTGACCTGAAACTTCCGGCTACTAGATTCGACGACGGGGAAGCAGAGGAAAATTGCTCCATTTGCTTAATGGAGTATGAGAAAGAAAATGTGGTTTGTGAATTACCGAGGTGTAAGCATGTATTTCACATGGAGTGTATCGAGAGATGGGTGGAAAGGGGCCAATTCACTTGCCCTCTTTGTAGATCTTTGCTCTTGCACCGAACAGCTGATTCTCCTTGCAAATGATCTATTAATGCTAACATGTAGGAGGATTTATATAAATACCAAGGATTCAAGATGTAGATCTTGAAGAGAGACTAATTCTGGACATTAATTTGTTATAAGCTCAGGTTGTATTTTTTCTTAACGAGAATGAGGCCTCACAATTTTGTTGTAAGTGAGGTCTATCTTTGATTTGAACATATATATAATCTTTTTATTCTTTTTGGGAATATCTGATATTTACAGTTTAGCCAAGCGTCTTGAATTTTTTGTTTGAGTGCATTTGGACTAAAATGGGGATGATAGATTATGCTTAGCAACTTTTTACTATTGCTGATCATAGCGACTACGTGCGTATAAAGTTGGATTGATCCATCATCCATCTGTAAATTTATGCTTAGCTCATTGTTATATGACAATACAATAATAAATAGTAAACTGGGCAACTTGCGCTATTCTTTGCTCAGAGATGCAAGGTTCTGATTCAACATTTCCCGAACTCGCCTCACTTTAAGGAAAATTTAAAAATTAAATAGGCACTATGGTTTAATGGAGTCCGGAACCAAAATGTGGTTCTTTTGGACAAGTAACACCTTAATAGGTGTAAAAACAAAGATGACATTTTTATTTATAGCGCCCAAATACTGAGCGCTATACATTAATGTTAACTGCGCCGTTAATGTATAGCGCCCAGTATTTGGGCGCTATATATAAAAAGCTGACACTAACAATATAGCGCCCAAATACCCGGCGCTATACATATCTTATAAAAATCGATCATCTTCTTCAAGACGACGATTCTGCTTTATCTTCCTCAATATTTAACATATTCTTCTTCTTGGTCTCCCGCTTCCATACCTGCTGCCCCACCATTTTAATTTTTTTTTTGGGTCCTCCGTCACATAAAAGGTGAAGAACGTAGGTCCCACATTCGAGTAGAGCTTCGTATTATTGTTGATTCACACTTCCGGAGTCAAAATTTCAATCTATTTGCTTTTCAAAAATTCTAAATCGAGGTATTTCGATTTATTTTAAGTTGAAACTTTTATAATAATGCATATTATTTGATTTGTATGTGTTTTATTTCGGTTTTTATTTTTTTTCCGAAACTAGTATGTTAAATTTATCCGGATTTAATATTAGTATTTTATAAAAAAAAATATAAATTTGTCAAATAAATTTATCTGTTAATATCCTGATTTATATATATGTGTTTTCATGCCGCTTTGTGTTTTATTTACAATTAAATTTATTTGTTGTTTATGTTTAGTTTAGATTTTTTTTAGCATAGTAAAATCTAGACCTTTTTAGCGTAGTAAAATGTAGATCCTTTTAGCATAGTAAACTTTAGAGCCTTGTAGCATAGTAATGTGTAGTATTTTATCTCAGAATTCCTTTTGTTTAAGTATCTTATACTGGTAGTTGAAAATGCAAACTTTGTACAATTAAATTAATAATTGTATCAATACACATAATTACTAATGTTAATTTAGTGCTACTAGGCCTCAAAATATATATATATATATATATATATATATATATATATATATATATATATATATATATATATATATATATATATATATATATATATATATATATATATATATATATATATATATATATATATATATATATATATATATATATATATATATATATATATATATATATATATATATATATATATATATATATATATATATATATATATATATATATATATATTGGTGCCACTGGGCCTCAAAATATCGAGCCCGGAACCCATAGGTATATATATATATATATATATATATATATATATATATATATATATATAATTTGTACAATTAAGTTATTAAAAAATATGAATTTAAATTATAAAACAAACACATAATTATTAATGATAGTTTGGTGCCACTGGGCCTCAAAATATCGAGCCCGAAACCCATATGTATATATATATATATATATATATATATATATATATAATTTGTACAATTAAGTTATTAAAAAATATGAATTTAAATTATAAAACAAACACATAATTATTAATGATAGTTTGGTGCCACTAGGCCTCAAAATATCGAGCCCGGAACTCATAGGTATATATATAATTTGTACAATTAAGTTATTAAAAAATATGAATTTAAATTATAAAACAAACACATAATTATTAATGATAGTTTGCTGCCACTGGACCTCAAAATATCGAGCCTGAAACCCATAGGTATATATATATAATTTGTACAATTAAGTTATTAAAAAATATGAATTTAAATTATAAAACAAGCACATAATTATTAATGATAGTTTGGTGCTACTGGGATTCAAATATCGAGCCTATAACCCATAGGTATAATTTTTATATAACTCTAAAAATTGTGTATCTCAAAAAATTAATATTTAATATACAAAATAAAATACAATTAGTGTTGTTTTAATTTACAATTGATGACATGGACGCGACTATACATCCCGACCCTCGGACGTTGGATCTATTATCCCTACAACCCCAACTTAGATCCGAGTATATATGGGACGGACAGTTGCTTACGCAGACTTTCCGGGCCAGGAGAGTGGATCTATTGTGGGAGTTTTTGAGTCATAGAGTTTTACATCCCCGCGTCCATTACCAGGAGGAGATGGAATTATATAGGATTATTAGGATTGGTTGGATACAACTCGACTGGGCTTTGATCACGGCCTTGATTGAGTGGTGGCGACCGGAGACGCACACTTTCCATCTACCCTTCGGCGAGACCACCATCACACTTCAGGACACTGAGATTTTATATGGCCTGTCCACTGATGGCTTGTCAGTTTTACTGCCTGCGACCATGAGATATTATTCGCGGCAGTCTTATTGGGATATGCTGCAAATGCTCACGGGTTTCAGGACGGAGGATGAGACTATAACGTCTGGGTCCAGTAGTATGTAGTTGGTCCCCATTAGAGACCACCTGGAGCAGATCCACCATACTATCACTGACAAGTTAGTGGAGGTGGTGTACAGTGATATACGAGGTTGCTGTTGCTCCTTTTACTTGGGGGGTCTTGTTCCCGAACACTTTGGGGAACCTAGTGAGCCTCCATTTTCTGCATCATATTGGCCGGTTCGAGGATACAACCATCTACAGCTGGGGTGGTGCTGTTATCTCATATTTGTACAAGCAGAGGTGCCGGGCTTGCATCGGCACATAGAGAGACGTTGGTGGCTTTCTGTCGCTTCTACAGGTAACAACATATTCAAATAATATGTCCATTAGTTACAATTCTACCTAGTTATAGTTAATCTTATACTTTACGTCAACTTTGTATGTTAGGTTTGGGCTTGGGAGCGATTTCTGCAGTTTCAGCCACCTTCTACCACAACTACTGGCTAATGTAGAAATTCCGCATCTCCCTCTAGCCTATAGATGGGTTATGCGTCGTACTCTTGCACGAGAGTATGATGCCCATCGTAATCTCCCCCTCTGCAGGGATGTGTTGGATCTGCTGGAGGACGCACAGGTAAATATCTAACTAAACTTACCTGTTGTAGATTAGTGTTGCGCATACTAACAGTTTATGTTCTTATTTGATAGTTCATCTGGATGCCGTACAATGATAGGGTGATAGGTACCCTGCCAGCGTATTGCACGTTCGCCCGACATATTTGGAGGGCTTCTGCCCCGCTCATATGCCTCGATATTGTCAAGCATCATGCCTCTGAGTGGGTATTTCATTAGTTTGGCCTACCGCAGCCTATATCGAGTCCGCCTGCATGGCTTGCTTTACATTATGAGAGGGATGATCGGTCCAGGGCGGACGACACATTTATGGCATGGCTTGACGATCAGTTGGATACTTGGGACAGGCGAGGGGACTTGACCCCACCTCCGCAGCACTTTCCTATTCGACGTTATATGGCATGGTACCACACTATTTCCCAACTTTTTATCAGAAACCCAGTTCATCAGGCACACGGTCGGTACGTCCCATACGTTGGGAGACACGGGGAGTTGGTATGTTTTCTGTTATTATTAATCATATACCTGTAATTTAGTGCCAAATATATAGTTTATATTTTTTACTTTGTGCAGGTGATTGGATTGCATACCGTCTATCATATGGGGCAATAGATGCAGAGTCATGTCTACAATCCTGTGGCCATGCAGGAGTATAATCGTTGATTCATGGATGTGGCTACCCAGACACTACAGCGAGCCCGATCGGATCAGTGTTTGGCACACGAGGCCGATTATATGGACCCAGCACAGTACCAGCGAGGTTGTGGTATCCCACGAGCTGGACGTGCCGGACGAGCTGGTGGTGCCGGACGATGTGGTCGTGGGCGGAGAGGAGGTGGTCCCCAACAAGGAGGCGTTGAGGCTCCTGCTGATGATGTTGCTGCTGATATGGCAGGTGGCATACATAAGACGGACATGCCGTCTTACAGCCTTGGAATTTATCGCACTCCAGTGCCATCGCAGGTGACCCCATCGGGTCAATTATTGATCCCGGGATCGGATATTCAAGGAGTGGATTGGGGTAGATACTTCCCAGGCCCGTCTACCACTGATGAGGAGCGACCGACCCGAGATTTTTATAGTGGGCACCGACTGAGTTATGGCTCCACATCACATGCACAAGTATAAGTTTATTAGTATTGAATTTGAATTTGTTTTAACTGTAACTTATTTATTTTCTTTAACTTTATTAATTTCCTTTTTAAGGCTTCATGCGATGCTGCGACAGATGACTACATTCAGGATCCAAACACGATGATGGTAAGACAATATAAATTGTTGTGAATTGTTATGTAGTTTTTTATACTAAGATCCATATTATTATGTAGCCTTCTACTGGACCTGACAGCACCACTGATACATGTCATCCTGCGCCGCATCCGGCTATAAGGAGACGACTTGATGATGATGATCCTGATAGCGCACCCGGGCGGGAGGGGATGCGGCTCAGGCCAGCGACTGCATTGAGACACACTAGATGCGGGACACATTGATTCGGCCTTCCTTTTTTTTTATTTCGTGTAAATAATATTTTTGTATACATTAACCACAATATCTAATCGAATATGCCCATTACTTTTTTTAGTTCCCCATTCGTTTGATAGTTTCATATAACAACACAAGCACTTAAACTTAACTTTCACTTCAATTAAAATAAAATTTAGTATAACAAACAAGGAAAACATTATTACAGCACAAACACAAACATAGCAGGCCAACATAATAAAAATACATGAAATATGAAAATACACTAAACGTATACATGCCAATGTTTAGCCCAGGTTGCCATTTATTCTTCGCTCCAACCACTTAAATCGTTCTTCTAGTTGTTCTTTTTCTTCTTCTGCCTCTTTCAGTTTCGCCTTCACCTCCGCAAGTTCCCGTTTATATTTTTTTTACGTTCCTTTTGTGCTTCACAATTCCATTGTGTTTTCCATTTTTCTTCTCCCACCTCCTTCAGTTTCGCGTCAAGTCTGCAATAATTATATTGCTTTCCTTTTCATGTTCCCGTTGTCTTAAACACACATTATGAAGATACTGTAGTTGTTCTCTGTAGCATTTCTGATAACATGATTCATCAACCCATTCCTCAAAATCACAAATAGGTTCATCGGGAACATTGTAAAACTGGTTCATACAGTGCCAGTAGCGGCGTCCAACTTCACCACCATCCCAACAATTTTGCATCAAGCATGCTTTTCCACACTTACACTTTGGTGGACGAAGAGGTTGAGCCATTTGTGAAATATTTGCTTTTAGTAAAAAAACCTTACTTTTATTGAAATATTTTCTTTTAGTAAATTTTGAGCACACAAAATAACTACAACGATCTCGTTATTTATAGGCGAGACAACACACACATAACGTAGTGTTTAACCGCGCTAAATACATAACGTACTATCTAATGACACTATATTTTGCGTGTTAAATATCATGATGTTGACAAGACAACTTTATGTCAGCTGGTTAGCTTTTTCAATTCGACAAGACAACACACACATAACGTAGTGTTCAACCGTGCTAAATACATAATGTACTATCTAATGGGAAAGTACAAATCATAATTAACAAGCATAATTTTATTTCATAAATCTTGCAACATAAACATAACAACTAATTATTACAACATCAACTCATGGGTAGTTAGGTACACTAGAAGAACACCCACCACGAGCTTGATTAATTTTGCCACCCAAACCAGCTGAAGGACATCGACGGTCGTGTCCTGTTTGCGAGCATATACCATATTTGCGCGCATAAACGGTATCACTAACATCTATTTGGTTCCGTATACACGTTCTCTTCTGCACCTGTATTTTACGCAAATAGGACTTGTTACACACAATTTTAAATGGTTCCGGAGGCCAATAATGCTTAGCACCCACTGGCTGCAACTGGCCACTATATGTGTTTAGGTACTTGGAAACACTATATTGTTGATCAACATAGTTGGTCTCTACATAACCAATACGTTGAAAACACTTGATGGCATGTGAGCAAGGCATGTGGTAGATGGACCATTTCCCAAAGGAGCATAACCCTGCTGATTCATTTATAGTATGTACATTATTACCCCGATTATTATGGATAGCTGTGTGAACTTCAAAAACACCTCTTTCGTTATCATACTGCAAAAATGAATGCCAATGTGCTCGCCGTCTGTATTTCTCAAATCTCTGCATCGGCACTGGCATAAATTCAACACCCCTTTCCATCAATTCCGTTGCAACTGCATACCATTCAACAAACCTCTCCGCCATCTGCTTGAACGACATCCACACCATGGCTGTGACAGGCAATCCTCTTGCCGACTTCAATAACCCGTTGAAGGACTCCGACACGTTTGTAGTAAGAATTCCCCATCGTCTGCCACTATCCGCATGTAAAGTCCACTTTTCCGGGTGATGTAGCATTAACCAACAATAGGCTGCCTCGTCTTCTTGCCTGATAGAATCCATATGCCTCCAGAATTTATGCTATTGGTGGTCTATTGCTGCTATCCACATCAAATCATGTAGATCCTTGTTGGGATGTGCCTTCTAAAAATTGGCCTTAAAGTGCCTCACATAATAACGGTGGTATGCATAAGGTTCTTGCCATGCAGGAAAGTTCTCCATATAACTTAATATACCACATCAGATATTAGACAAATAACTGAATGCTGTTTGAAAACGTGCTCTTTCAGGTGGTTCAAAAATAGCGTCCACGTCTCTGTGCTTTCATTAGCACAAATAGCAAAAGCTAGAGGAAATATCTATCCATTAACATCCACTGCCACAACTATCAATATCTTGATATCGTACTTTCCATAGACATGAGTTCCGTCTATGGATATTACGGGCCGACAATGCGAAAAACCATCAATTGCTGGCTTAAACGCCCAGAACACGTAATTGAATATGTATTCTGGTGTTCCCGGACTACGCTCAAGCTTCCATTCAACAACTGTACTGGGGTTAAAGTACTGTAGTGCGGCCATGTACTTTGGCAGAGATGCAAATGACTTATCCCAATTACCGTAGACAATTTCAAATGCTCGTTTGCGCCCGAGAAATGCCTTTCTTTTCATAATGGTATGGCCATATTCCTGGTGGACTGATGTAATGCACTCTTTGATTTTATACCTTATGGACGCTTCGAGGTGCGGAATAAGTACAAGAGAAATCAAGTCAATATCCAAGTTGAAGTGATTCCCGTTGAATGTGTCCATTTCGCATGTGTGGGTGGGAATGTATTTACCCACTTTCCACATACCTGTCTTCTTCTTGGTCGCACGCAACATCCAATTACATGGCCAAAACCACCTACGACAAACAACCTTGTATACCATCGGACTTGACTCCCATACCTGCATCTCACAACACTCTTTTACGTTGTGCATTTTACAAGCCCTGCTTACGCGCGCTTTATCAGGAAAAAAACATCCCCTTTGGAAGCACCGTTGGTCTAGACTCATCTCACATTGCTGTCCGGATTTCATCAAAATCCCTTGTGAGAGCTTCCACATCCGGCACGGTTGGCAAGTTATCAATGTAAGGAATCTCCCTTGAATGAAACGACACTTCAGACTCGTACACTCTTCATCTAGGGGGTCTCTCTTCAAATCACGTCCTTCCTCCTTATCCTGCGCATCACCATCCTCACGAGGAAAGGGTGTCTCATCTCCGGATTCATCGACATTGTTATCGTAATCACTGTTCTATTCCTCACTCTGTGCATCTACTAGATCCCGATGTAATACGCCATTTTCGGGCAATTGAGTGAGTACGAGTGGTTCAACTTGCTCGTTTTCACTGCACAACCAACAAAAATATAAGCTACTGAATTAATAAATGCTTTCCATATGGCTATATCACTTCACTTACAAGTAGTAATGTGATGAAATTCCATGATGGACATTTTCAATTAGGTGATGACTACTGAATGGGCCACTTGTAAAATTCATATCTGGCCGGTACACCCTATTAAATATATGAGCGTTAATACAAATTCAATACACCAAAAATATACATAATTAACACAAATAAAAATTGAATTTTACCACTCGTCTTGTGTATTATGGAAAGCAGGGTATAAATTATTTTCTCGCTGCTCATTCGCCGGCGGTGATAAGTTTAAATCAAGGAAAACTCTTTCATCCGGAACCCGTCCGGCAAAAACTGCTCCAGAATAACCACCCGATGACTGGGGGTTATCTCTACTACACACAACCTCATTTTTTGGAAGGTCTTCGTCCTTCACGTACATCTCCAACATTGTGATTACAAGAAATTCCTAGTATTTATCCGGGCTCCTCAGAAAATCACTCAAAGTTTCATCATCGTCGATGTTAAACTCCGAGTAAAAAGCAACCCTTGTGGAGTGACGGAATACAGATATCTTCCGGTTACTTTAAGTATCACTGAACATTTCCTCACACTCATTTTTTTGCATAACAACGATATCAATTTATCATACTCCATTGTAAGTGGCAATTTAACGTGACACTGAGCAGGTAAACTGTAGCCCACAGAGTTATTCTCCATCACAACCTCACCCCCTCAATATAATGAAACTCTTATTCTACGCTGTTCAGACATAATGAAAAAATGCTGGAGAATTTAACAACAATAAACGTTTCAACAAGAGTATGGAAATGGCTAGCCGGGAAATTTCTACGCTATACACCTTTTGAATGAATTTATATATAATCCTAACCTCTTTATATAGGAAATGGCTAGCCAGATTTTTTTTATATATAGCGCCCAAAAAGTGGGCACTATACGCTTTTGAGTTATTGAAGTCAGGAATTATTGGTGGGGCCAGAAAAAGGTATATAGCGCCCAAATACTGGACGCTATACATAAAGTTTTATGTATAGCGTCGGGTATTTGGGCGCTATACTATTAGTGTCAGCTTTTTATATATAGCGCCCAAATACTGGGCGCTATACTTTAACGACACAGTTAACGTTAATGTATAGCGCCCAATATTTGGGCGCTATATATAAAAATGTCATCTTTTTTTTACACCTATTAAGGTGCTACTTGTCCAAAAGAACCACATTTTGGTTCCAAACTCGGTTTAATGTGCAATTCCCTGACATGATGTTTTAAGGTTGGTACTACCGTAGTTCTGGATAATCTCCACGTTAAGACTTATTTTGTGTCATTTTCGGGCATTTTTCTTTTCATTGAAATGTGACAAAAAGAGGCAAACAAGAAAAAAGAAACCAGCTTCCCTGTTATCTTAGGCCCTAGGGTAAAGATACTGAGGAGCCAGTGCCAAAAAAGAAAAAAAACGATTAGCCCTTACCGAAGGGCGAATATGATTTTTCATAATCATTAAAATTTGAGCGCAAGGAAATAAACTTATAAAGAATTTTAATGTTTATTTACTGGTCTACTGAGTTACTATATTTTACCTGTCTTCTTAAAGAAAAAACTGTATATAATAACATTTGTAATGTACCCTCATAGTTGCATACAATAGGAAAAGAAGTTTGAGAAGTTTTTCATCATTTTGGGCCCTAAAAATTTAAAAAGAAAAGATACTAAATAAAGGACTCCCTTATTATCAATACTTCTTGATGGACTGCCACTTTGAAGTTGGACTCATTCATGTTTGGATATTTGGAGCCTAGCTAGCCACCTTATCAACTTGGTCGTCGGGGCTGTCAAACATTATGCATCAATGCATGAAGAAATGCAGAATTGAGACAATAAGATATGAGAGCAACATTGATTGTAATTGCTTAGATGAAAATGATGAGTTACAACTCTACTTATCTAAATAGCTCACTAACCAACTAAAGCAACTAATGTCCAGCTTTACAAATTAACTCTAACTACCTATTAACTAAAGTTATCAACTAACCATGGTTAACTTAATTAACGACTATCCTTTACACCCCCTCAATCTAGGAGGTATGAAGATGTTCTTCATTCCTAGCTTGGATACCAAATACTCATGTAGAAGTCGACCAAGACCCTTAGTGAGCACATCTGCCTGCTGCTCTGTTGCGGCTAGATAAAGGGTGTTGACAATACCCTGTTGAACCTTCTCGCGGATGAAATGACAGTCGATGTCAACGTGCTTAGTGCGTTCGTGAAAAACAGGATTGGCAGTAATTTGAATAGCAGATTTGTTATCACAATTTATGGGAACAGGGGATGGAGAAGAGACCCCTAATTCCTTGAACAACCCCTGCAACCAAACAACCTCTGCCACAGTCGAGGATAAACTACGATATTCTGCTTCAGCCGAGCTGCGGGAGATAATGGATTGCTTCTTAGATCTCCATGAAATCGGAGAGTCAATTAGTTTAACAAGATAGACAGTAACTGATTTTCTGGAGTTCGGACATGCAGCTCAATCAGCATCGCAGAAAGCTACCAAAGATTCTGAATATTGAGCCTTCATTAGGATCCATAATCCAAGGCAGGATTCAATGTACCTCACCACATGAATTGCTTGCCTCCATATGAGACTCTTTAGGACTATGCATGAACTGACTGAGACATTGGACATCAAAAGAAATATCTGGACGGGTAGCTGAGAGATAAAACAAGCAACCAAATAATCTTTGATATGGACCAGGATAAGATAAGGATGGATCATCAGTGACACCCATGTGAGTGCCAAATTTAGTAGTAGTAAGCTTTTGATTCACCTCCATAGGAGATGCAACATGCTTGGACCCTAAGAGGCCTAAATATGCATTTAACTCTAGTGAGTATTTCCTCTAATGCATCAAGATCCCCTCTACACTTCTAGCAAATTCGATTCCCAAGAAAAATCTAAGCTCACCTAAGTCTTTGATCCTGAAATTGTTTTGTAAGACAAGTTTGATAGCTTGAATCAACTGAGAGTCATCACCTGTGATGAGGATATCATCAACATACACCAGCACCACTACTATCTTGGCTGCAACTTTCTTAGTGAACAAAGAATAATCCAGATGACTTTGAGTAAAACCAGAATCAATGAGAGCTAAGGTTAATTTGAGGTTCCATTGACATGAGGCTTGCTTAAGCCCATAGATGGACTTATGTAGCCTGCAGACTAATGATTTATCACCAGAACTGCTGAAGCCTTGTAGTATCTACATATAGACTTCCTCAGTTAAATCCCCTTGCAAGAAGGTATTATAGACATCCATTTGATGGATAATCCACTGCCTGGAAGCTGCAAGAGCAATTACACTTCTGACATTAACCATCTTAACCACAGGAGAGAATGTTTCTTGATATTCAAGACCTTTTCTCTGATTAAATCCTTTAGCCACAAGCCTTGATTTGTATCTCTCAACTTCTCCTGAGGCATTGTATTTAATTTTGTAAATCAACTTGCATCCTATTACTTTCTTCCCTTTGGGTAAAGGTACAATATCCCATGTCTTATTGTCCTCTAATGCTTTGATTTCAGCCTTCATGGGATCTGCCCATTTGGTATCCTTAGCTGCTGCACCATAGCTAGTAGGCTCTTCCTCAATGGATATCTTGGACAGGTAACTTTGATACTTGAAAGATAGGCCATCATAGCCTATAACAACATAAATGGGATATCTGCAACAATTAACACCTTTATCCTTTCCTGGAATAATGTAATCTTGAAGCCAAGCTGGAGGTTTGGAAACTCTGGTTGACTTTCTGACATCAATTTCATGAGATTCTGTATTGACTATTGTATGCTCCTCTGTTGTATTGACTGTTGCACACTCCTCTATAACAGACTCTCTATGAGTATCTACATTCTTCTCTGGTTTAAGTTCATGTGTAGGTGATCAAAGAGCAGGATCATCAGGTGCCACATTGGTTTGAGGAAGAGACTTGTCAGTATGGCAATGTACTGAAGGAAGAACAGGGGCTACAGGGCCTTTTGAAGTATCATCCAAGAGCTCTTGTCTTGGTATAACATGAGAATCAAGAAACAAATGCTCAAATTTGTAAGACAATTATTGAAAAGGAAAAACATCTTCATGGAAAGCAACATCTCTAGTGATAAAAATAACTCTGTTTTCAATGTCTAGCCGCTTGTATCCCTTTTGGTATAGTGCATATCCAAGCAAGATAAATCTCACTACTCTAGGACTGAATTTGTCTGTTGTAGTCAAGTTGGTGGCAAAACATAAGCACCCTATAACCCTTAGATGTGCCAATGAAGGTTGTTTGTGGTGCAACAGCTCATAGGGAGTTCTATTCTGGAGGACAGTGGATGATATCCTGTTAATTATGTAGACTGCTGCATCAATATGATAACCCTAAAACATGGCTGGGAGATGCCCCTGAAACCTAATGGCCCTAGCTATCTCCAAGATGTGTCTGTGCATCATTTCTACAATCCTATTTTGTTGAGGAGTGTAAGGACATGCGCTTTGATATAAAATTCCATGTGAAGTGAACACTTCCTTGCAAGTACTGTTGAAGAATTCAACACCATTATCAGATATGAACTTCTTTATTATTTTCTGAAACTGAGTCTTTTCCATGATAATGAAACCTTTAAGTAACACAACAACATCAGATTTAAACTTCATTAGAAATAACCTTGTATATCTTGTACAATCATTAACCAAAGTAAGGAAAAATCACATACCATTCTGTGTTGCTACTCTACAGGGACCCCAAACATCCATGTGAATGAGCTCAAAGCTATCTAAACATATGCTAGAACTTATTGGAAAAGGAAGCCTAGTCTGCCTCGCAAGAGGACAAACAATACATTTATTTAACAACTTGTTGGAGTGAAAACTATTGTTGCCTTGGAAAACAGGAATTCTCTTTAAAACTGAAACATGCACATGCCCCATCTGCTTATGCCATAAAGCTGTTGAGCCATCTCTAGCAATGCCTCTAGTGACTGCAAAAGAATGTGGGACTGCAACTCTTTTATTCTTTGCTAACGACTGTATGTAGTATAGTCCATCTAATTCTCTATCAATCTCTTTCACCCTTCCATACAAGAGTTCTTGAAACACACAAAATGTTGGGAAGAATGTGACATAACAATTCAAGTCCTTTATCAACTTTGACACAGACACAAGATTGAATCTGAATGCTGGTACGCATAGGACATTACTAAGGACATCACCTCCTGAGAGTTGGTGGTTCCCTCTGTGTGTGATTGCAATTGAATCCCCTGTAGGCAACTGCACCTGCCCTATATTGCCTACTAATGCAAGATTTTGCAGCAAGTCCTTATTTCCTGTCACATGATTGGTAACACCTGTATCTATAATATAATTAGAGCTATCTACATCATTACAAACATAGTTACCTGCCATATTTAAACTGACAGTTGAATCACCAATGGAAGTTTTCTACAATAGTTGTAAAATCTGAGAGTATTGCTCTTGTGTGAACCTTTGAGTGGGAACTCCAGGGCTGTTCATCTACCAGTTGCTTCCTTGTGTAGGTGCTATGGTAGAAACTCCAGAATTGGAGAATTACATGCCATTTCCTTCCATCTGCACAACATTTGCTCTAATACCATGCCAAACATTGTGCATCAATGCAGAATTGAGAGAAGAAGATCTGGGAGCAACATTGATTGTAATTGCTTAGAATAATGAGTTACAACTCTATTTATCTAGATAGCTCACTAACCGACTAAAACAACTAATGTCTAGCTGTACAAATTAACTCTAACTACCTATTAACTAAAGTTATAAACTAACCATGATTAATTTAATTAACAACTATCCTTTATAGGGGTTGTTAATTAGCTCAAGATTGCTCCTATTTGGTATACTTGTATTTTCATTTAAAATATCAATACCTCTCAATGATTTCCAGCTCATTTACTCAATAAAACTCTGTTCCTTGATTTTGGGATTCACGAAAATAGTTTACATGCTATTTTTTCTAAATACAGTTCACCTTGTTGGGAATAAACCCCCTACCAAAATAATATTCACGGTAATAAAAGCGGAATAATAATGTAGCACCGAGATACGGTAATTAACAAGAATAAAAGAGTAACAATGACACCAAGATTTTTACGTGGAAAACCCTTCTGAATAAGGGAAAAACCACGACCCCGAGAGGAGCAACTGATATCACTATAGTAAGGAATTTACACTTTGTAGGCCCGAGTAAAATACTACAAAGACCACTACAATACTCAAAAGAAATAACCCTCTTTTGATATTTCACCTCACTATAATATTGCTCACACTCTCTATTTTCTTCACAGACTATTTTTTTATACCCTGTTTGTGAAACCTCACTCTTTCTTTCTAGCTCTCAGATATATTTTCCTCTGAGATTGTGATAAAAGAATGAGAGCCGAAGCTCTCATTTTATAGGCAAAATATGCCTACCAACCTTGACCTTTCAACTTCTGCAGCCTGTCATTTTTGACAGAAAAATGAGAAACGTGAGCTGCCTGCTTCTGCCAACTTTGAAAATGAAGAAGAAAGGAAGAAAATAACTTCCTTAAAATGTGGGCTGGACCCCACAGATCTCCCCCTCCAGTCCCATTCACCCGAAGGAGGTAACTTCGCAGTTTCTAGTTTGAGTGCATGCCGACAAGTTCTTTGCATAGCTCGAACTTGTTCCTTGGTACCACCTTGGTCAGCATATCTGCGGGATTCTCACTTGTAGAAATCTTCAAGACTTTTAGAGATTCATCATCTACCATTTCTCGAATCCAATGATATCTCACATCAATGTGTTTGGTCCTTGCATGGTACATAGAGTTCTTGCTAAGGTCTATTGCACTTTGACTGTCACAATAGACGACATACTCCTTCTGATGCAATCCAAGCTCTTGAAGGAATCGCTTGAGCCATATCATCTCCTTGCCAGTTTCTGTAGCGGCAATGTACTCTGCTTCAGTTGTTGAAAGTGCAACGCACTTCTGCAACTTAGACTGCCATGATATAGCTCCCCCTGAAAATGTAAATAAATATCCAGTAGTAGATTTTCTGTTGTCAATGTCACCTGCCATATCAGCATCTGTATAGCCCTTCAAGATTGGATCAGATCCTCCAAAGCACAAACAATCTCCCGTGGTACCTCTCAGGTACCTGAGTATCCACTTGACTGCTTCCCAATGTTCCTTTCCAGGATTTTCAAGAAACCTGCTGACAACACCAACTGCGTGAGCAATATCAGGTCTAGTACATACCATTGCATACATCAAGCTTCCGACTGCTGAAGAATAAGGAACTTTAGCCATGTTCCCTTTCTCCTCCACTGTTGTAGGACACATCTTCTTACTCAACTTTAGATGACCAGCAAGAGGTGTGCTGACTGGCTTAGCATTCTTCATGTTGAAGCGTTCTAGTACACGTTCAATGTACTTCTCCTGAGATAGCCACAACTTTCTACTTGTTCTCTCTCGAACTATCTTCATCCCTAGAATTTGTTGTGCTGGGCCCAAGTCCTTCATATCAAATGACTTGGACAGATCTCCTTTCAACTTTGCTATCAACCCCTTGTCTTTTCCTACAATTAACATGTCATCCACATACAACAACAATATAATAAAGTTATTCTCAGAAAATCTTTTGAAGTATACACATGGATCAGAATAGGTCTTTAGGTATGTTTGACTTTTCATGAATGAGTCAAACTTCATGTACCACTGCCTTGGTGCCTACTTCAATCCATAAAGACTCTTATTCAATTTGCACACCATGTGTTTCTTTCCAGCTACTTCAAATCCTTTTGGCTGCTTCATATAAATCCTTCTTCCAAATCTCCATGAAGAAATGCAGTTTTCACATCCAACTGTTCCACTTCAAGATCTAGGCTAGCTGCTAAGCTCAAAATTGTTCGAATAGAAGTCATTTTGACAACAGGTGAGAAAATTTCGTCAAAATCAATACCTTTCTTTTGTTCGAAGCCTTTAACCACCAATCGAGCTTTGTATCTGACCAGCTTGCCATTTCCATCTTTCTTGAGTTTAAAGACCCATTTGCATTTGAGTGGTCTTTTACCCTTTGGAAGTTCAACCAGCTTGTATGTGCCATTTTTCTGTAGAGATTCCATCTCTTCTTGCATAGCTTTCATCCACTGGTTCTTTTCTGGATGGGACAACACCTCCTTAAGACTTTCTGGCTCCCCCTCATCACTGATGAGGACATACTCTGTGGAAGGGTACCTGCATGACTCTACCCTTGGCCTCTCTGATCTCCTCAGAGGTTGAGGTTGTTCTTCTCCCTGAGTGGGGTGCTCCACTTCCTCGACACCTTCATCAAGTTGCTCCCCCTGCTCAATAACCTCACCAGGTTGCTCCCCCTGCTCGGCAACCTCGTCGGTCGTACTTTCTGCACTTGTGGGATTGTTAGAAGTAGAAGGAATAGTAACAAAGTTAGGAATTATACCATTCTTCGCCTTTTCTGACATATCAGCAGCAGTTCCAACTTCACTTTCTCGGAAGACTACATCTCTGCTTCTGATGACCTTCTTCTTTACAGGATCCCACAGTCTGTACCCGAACTCTTCATCTCCATATCCGATAAATATGCAGGGAACAGATTTATCATCCAGCTTTGTTCTCTGCTCTTTTGGTACATGTGCAAAAGCTCTGCAACCGAACACCTTCAGATGCGAGTAGGACACCTCCTTGTTGGTCCAAACTCTCTCTGGGATTTCAAACGCCAACGGAACTGATGGACTCCTATTGATCAGGTAACAGGCTGTCTGAACTGCTTCACCCCAGAATGACTTAGGCAGTTTAGCCATTCTGAGCATGCTTCTCACCTTCTCCACAATGGTGCGGTTCATCCTCTCGGCTACGCCATTGTGCTGTGGGGTTCCAGGAACTGTCTTTTCATGTCTGATCCCATGACTTGAACAATACTCTTCAAATTCCCTTGAAGTGTACTCACCTCCATTGTCACTTCGGAGACGCTTTAGCTTTCGACCCGTCTCCCTTTCTACTAGAGCATGAAACTTCTGGAAAACTTGAAACACCTGATCTTTGGTTTTCAAAATATAAACCCATAATTTTCGTGAAGCATCATCAATAAAAGTAACAAAATATTTGTTACCGCCCATTGATTCAATTTCCATTGGGCCGCAAACATCAGAATATACTAAATCAAGTATATTCAATTTTCTTTCAGACGATGTCTGAAATGAGACTCTATGCTGCTTACCAAATAAACAGTAGTCACAAGGTTTTACCGTTGTACCTTTGGCATAAGAAATGAGTGATTTCTTGGCAAGAATCTGCAATCCCTTCTCGCTCATATGACCCATTCTTTTGTGCCACAAATCTACAGAAATCTCATCTTGTGCCGCGTTCAATTCACCTTGGCATATTTCTGCATTTGTCCTGTACAACGTGCCACGAGCAACTCCCTTTGCAATCACCAATGATCCCTTAGTGAGTCTCCACTTTTGATTTGCAAAATAACTCTCGTATCCATCTCGGTCTAAAGCAATTCCCGAGATCAAGTTCATCCGCAAATCAGGTACATGCCGCACATCCTTTAGAACCAATGTGCATCCGACATTTGTCTTGATACAAATGTCACCAATCCCCGCAATCTTTGAGTAACTTGTGTTACCCATTTTCACTGTGCCGAAATCACCTGCTACATATCTGCAAAAAAGATCTCTTACCGGTGTGGCATGGTGAGATGCCGCTGTGTCAACCACCCATTCCGACTCTGGACCTGACAGGTGCATGCATTCCTCTTCCTCATTTATAAAGAGGACAACATTATCATTATTTTGCACCATGGCGGCTGTGTTGTCGTCATTCTTCTGGCCACTGGTTTCACCTTTGCCCTTCCTTGGATTTGGGCAATCTCTTTTGAAGTGACCTGGTTGATTACAGTTGTAGCAATTTCTGACTCTTGATTTGGATCGGTTCTTTAACTTCCCACGAGCTCCGGATCTACCATAGTTGTTCGAACTCCTTTGATAACTCCTGCCTCTACCTTCTGTGATGAGAGTCTGTCCTTGATTTTCAGGCTTCTTTCTCATCTTCTCATTGAGTAGAAGAGCCGATGTGACATCTTTCAACTCAATAGTAGTCTTACCGTGCAGGATGGTTGTTGCCAAATTATCGTACGAAGATGGCAACGAGTTCAATAGCAAGATGGCTTTATCTTCTTCCTCGATTTTCACTCCGAGGTTGGCAAGCTGTGTGATTAGTCCGTTAAACACATTTAAATGTGACAAAAAATTCGTACCTTCACTCATGTGTAGGGCGTATAACTGCTTCTTCAGGTACAATTTATTTGTCAGCGTTTTGGACATGTATAGGCTTTCCAACCTTGTCCAAATTCCACGTGCAGTGTCTTCATCAATGATGTTATTTACCACATCATCTGATAAGTGCAACCTGATTGCACTAGCAGCTCTTTCATCCAAGTCAGCCCAATCCTCAGCTTTCATGGTATCAGGCTTTTTGGAATCAACATCTAGAACCTTGTGTAATCCTTGTTGGATGAGCAGATCTCTCATCCTTCTTTGCCATGTTGAGAAACCGTTATCTCCGTTGAATTTTGCTACCTCGTACTTTACTCCGGACATTTTTATTTTTCACCAAGTATAGTACTACCGACAGTGAATAGTATTTCAGTGAACGAGCAGAACCTGTGCTCTGATACCAGTTGTTGGGAATAAACCCCTTACCAAAATAATATTCACGGTAATAAAGCGGAATAATAATGTAGCACCGAGATACGGTAATTAACAAGAATAAAAGAGTAACAATGACACCAAGATTTTTACGTGGAAAACCCTTCTGAATAAGGGAAAAAACCACGACCCCGTGAGGAGCAACTGATATCACTATAGTAAGGAATTTACACTTTGTAGGCCCGAGTAAAATACTACAAAGACCACTACAATACTCAAAAGAAATAACCCTCTTTTGATATTTTACCTCACTACAATATTGCTCACACTCTCTATTTTCTTCACAGACTATTTTCTTATATCATGTCTGTGAAACCTCACTCTTTCTTTCTAGCTCTCAGATATATTTTCCTCTGAGATTGTGATAAAAGAATGAGAGCCGAAGCTCTCATTTTATAGACAAAATATGCCTACCAACCTTGACCTTTCAACTTCTGTAGCATGTCATTTTTGACAGAAAAATGAAAAACGTGAGCTGCCTGCTTCTGCTAATTTTGAAAATGAAGAAGAAAGGAAGAAAACAACCTCCTTAAAATGTGGGCCGGACCCCACACACCTTTGTGTTAATTTTTACATAGTCCTTTAGCTCCAACCAAAGTTGACTGTTTACACTGTCACATCATGTAAAAGATAGGAGTAATTGTAATAACTGCCTTTAATAAGTAGAGTTGTCTGAAAATTAGACTAATAACTTGCTAAATGTATTATATAATAATAATAATAATAATAATATAATAATAATAATAATAACGTAAAATTTATTTACACTGTTAGTGCATTTATATGTTAATCTCTTAAACGAGAATTGAGAAACATATCATGTTCTGTAATCTCCCCATCAAGCTCAGCATTGCAGATAAGTTTTTGGTTAGATTGTCATTAATGTCGTCATTTCTCGGATAAGGATAAACTAAGCCAGATTGAGCATTGATTTTGGCATATTTTAGTGTAAGAATCCAAACAAAACAAAAACAAATAACAAGCCAACCAACCATTACTATTGTTTTTAATTAAACTCTTTTTGATACTAACGCTGATATGCGGAGGCTGTTGGATCGACATTTGCATGTTAGCTGCAAAGCAAAGAAAGTGACTTCTTAAAATTAGATGAGTTTGTTTTTTTCCTCCTTATTGTAATCATAATGGCCCCTCAACTGTTGGCGAAATGGCTTGCACAAGCAACAAATCTTCAGACGCAAATTGCCCATTGAGCCATAATAATGCGGAACATAATATGAGGACCAGAGAGCTGTTGATTTAATGCTGACACTATTTTAAGGCGAAATACATTAAAAATGATAATTCTCAACATGTAAGCTCTACCAAGAGTTCTATAAGCAACAATAATGGAACATGAGGTCTAAAATAGTTGATCGATCTGATCGTATCGAACTTGTATACTGAAATGAAAAACATCAGTGTATATTTTCTCACATCCTCTAACAAGAGAGTTCAATAATGATTTGAGTGAGCAACAAACTTCAAGATTTTGTCTAGTTGATATATCTTTAGAATGTCATATATGACGTAATAAAGCCTTCTAAGATTTCGAAATCGTATTTTTTCTATATAATAACTTATTTTCGTCATTAGCTCGGATCAGTGGAGATTCATAACATATATAGCGGTCCCATGCTTCTCAATTTGTTTGTCATACTCTTAATTTCGATTAGTCCATAAATGCTTGAATCATTTCCGTACCGAGCAAATCAACAATCTTTAATTTAGAAAGTTTAATTGCGATATACTACATTAGTCCATATCTATCTTGAATTAGATTTGACATGTTAAATCACTTCACACAACCTGTAACTACTTCCTCAACGTATGTTTGCCAAACTACAACAAACAACGACAACAAACCTAGCTAGTAGTTCCCACAAGTGGGATCTGGGGTAAGATATACGCAGCCTTATCCCTACCCTTGGAAAGACAAAGAGGCTGTTTCCGATAGGTCCTCGGCTAGAGAACGACTGAAAAAGAAAAAGTAATTGCATCCTGTATGAATAAAGGATATCATACTAACACTAATGCTAGCGAACTGAGTAAGACAAAGAGAAATGTTCGACTACCTACGAATCTTCTACCCTAATCTTCGACCTTCACACCCTTCTATATAGAGCCACGTCCTCAGTCAGCTTCAGCTGCGCCATGTACCGCCTAATAACCTCTCCCCAAAACTTCTTAGGCCTACCTCTACCCCTCCTGCTGTCCACCGCGGCTAACCGCTCGCACCTTCTAATTGAGGCTTCTCTACTTCTCTTCTTAACATACCAGAACCATCTCAACCTCGCCTCCGGCATCTTATCCTCCACAGGGGCCACTCCCACCTTTCACTGAATAACTTCATTCCTAATCTTATCCAACAGGGTATGCCCACACATCCCTCTTAACATCCTCATCTCAGCTACTTTTATCTTCTGGGTATGAGAGTTCTTGACCGACCAACACTCTGATCCATACAACGTAGTCGGTCTAACTACAACCTTGTAGAACTTACCTTTAAGTCTCAGTGGCACATTCTTATCACACAAGACACCGGAAGCGAGCCTCCACTTCATCCATCCCACTCCAATACGATACATGGCATTTTCATCAATCTCCTTATTATCTTGTATTATAGATCCATATTGATACTTAAAACTACCTCTCTTGGGGATGACTTGCGTATCAAGCCTCACCTCCATATCTCCTTCCTGGTTATCGTTGGTGAACTTGCACTCCATGTATTCTATCTTGGTCCGGCTCAACTTGAAATCCTTAGGATCTAGGGTCTGCTTTCAAACCTTCAGCCTCTCGTTAACACCCCCCATCTCATCAATTAAAATTATGTCATCTGCAAATAACATACACCAAGTCACCTCACCTTGTCTCGTTAATGCGTCCATCGCCAAGAAAAATAGGTATGGACTAAGAGTTGATCCCTGGTGCAACCCTATCATAACCGAAAAGTGTTTCGAGTCTCCTCCCGCTACCCTAACCTGAGTCTTAGCTTCATCATACATGTCCTTAATCACCCTAATGTGGGCTACTAGGACCCTTTAGCCTCCAAGCATCGCCAGAACACCTCTCTCGGGACTTTGTCATACGCTTTTTTTTAGGTCAGTAAACACCATGTGCAAGTCCTTCTCCCTATACCACTCCACCAATCTCTTCACAATGTGAATGGCTTCCATAATCGAACACCCCGGCAGGAAACCTAACTGGTTCTTAGAAATAGACACACTGGTCTTCACCCTCACTTCAACCACCCTCTCCCAAACTTTCATAATATGCCAAACTAAAAATCATAATTACTCATTCAAATTGTCTAATATAATGTTTCCACAAACAATTAATTAGGTCAAAGAAAAATTGGCGGAAGGGATACCTTTTTGAGTAACTTGACCGAAAAAAACATCTATATCACTTTTAGGGAGTAAAAGCGGATTGTTTTAGACCGAAAGTCAAAATTTTATACTCTCAGACCACATGAAAAATAACTACAGGTAACATCTATAAAATATAGAAATGATAATATGAAAAATAAGACAGATTATGATATAAAATAATTTACACCATCAGTTATATATATAGTGCAATTTTTTAATTGTTTAGTTCGGTAGTGAGTAGTATGGTGGGACCATCTCTAACTCGTTTTCTGAACCATTCAGATGCAAGTCATCCTCGATGAAGTTAGGAGACTTTAGTAGAAAGATTCTCTTACTCTGCCCCTAGTGACGTTGAGCTTTGAATCAAGCTTATAATTCGATGTTTACTAGTTTGCTAATCTGTTAGGTTATCTATGGATCGTCTCTAACAAATTAAATAACTAATGTGGAATCAGGCGGACTTGCATAATACATCATGTGAAAAAATGTTTCCTGATTAGTAGTCAATCGTCAAAATTATGTGAAACATTTGGAAAATGTATTTTGGCTAAAGGGGCATATAAGGACCAATATATGTGCAATAAAGTCAAACGGCTATTGATTTATGTTCAGGTGTCATATTCATCCTATAACATTTTGTTGGTATAAGTCTTTTTGAGCCCTTTGACATGGTAAAGGGTAGTGCCTTTCTGAAGGTCAAAATTAATTAGGTCAAATGCCATCGTTTCAACTACTCTCGAGCTACTTCGTTTATGGCATTTTTTTTTGTTTTGTAGTTCTCTGAGGACCATTTGATTGAGGTGATTGACTAATAATATAATTTTTTTTTATCGTTATTATTAGTTAAGACATTATCATAATATCATGAATTATATATACGAATCTATTTCCAATTGTTTTACATTCAAGAAATTGTGTGTAACATTTTTTTAAAGGAGAAAGTGAATTTTCTCCATAATCTTAAAGATACAACAAGTTCAGTGTTACAAATATTAAAGACCGAGCACATCAAATTAGAATTCGAGATCCGCCCTTATGGAAGAAGCAAAACAAATACCGACCAGATATAGATATACTAAAGACAATGAATGCAAATGTTTTGACGGAAACATGGTACGGCGCCCCGGAGAGGGAGAAGTCGGCCATCCTAGAAGGCAACTACAGTAAAATCCCCACGCTGTCACATGGATTATTTCGTGAATGTTAATGAACCCAAAGTAAGAAACAGAGTCAGATTCGTCGGCATTTACTCAATAAAACAAAATGGATCAGGTGGTCAGATACATAACGTTAGCCTAAATATCACTGCACCTTCCCCTCCTATCTAATAATAAAATAAAAATAAAAAATCATTTTACTAGGGTTAGCTAAATTGTCATGTGTGGGGTCGGCGCCGGCCTTACACGCCCCCATTAGATTGTTGGATATGAAGTCTTTAATTAATTTTGACTATTAAATGCATAATGCATTATACTTTTCCCAAACCCATGCCAAGCACGATGCATGTTTGTACTACTTTATAAAATTTTAATTTCATGTTCTCTTATTCTTTAGCTACTAATTAACTGAGGCTGCTAATAGTTCCTAAAGTCAAATCTCAGCTCAATGTTTTTAAAATGTTAAGATAAATTCAATGCCACGGCACACAAAGTTGACTTCATTATCCAACCCTTAATATAAAGAGAGGTCTCCCCTTCACTTCTCCTCGCATCAAGCCCTTAAATTCTCTTCATCTTTCTGTATTACCAGTCAAAACCTGAACAAAAATCTAGCAGAAAAATGATCAGCTTAATATATGGTTCATCTCATATTTCTACCATAACAATTATCTTCTATACTTGTGTATGGATTCCGTTCCTTCAACTAAAGAAAACTATTCGAAAGATCGTGAAGTTTATTAGAGTTTATATGTATTTACAACCATGTAAAGACGATCTTCTTGAGGATTCAGACTGTGGGTTGATTCTGCCTGCAACTAGGTTTCTTGATTTAGATATGACAAATTCTTGCCGCGGTGAAGTTGAGGAAACATGTTCTATTTGTTTAGTTGAGTTCCAGAAAGAAGATGTTGTCTGTCAATTACCCAGATGCAAGCACGTGTTTCACATGGACTGTATAGAGAAATGGTTAGAAAGGTGCCAATTCACTTGTCCTCTCTGTCGTTCTTTGCTAATCCATCGCACTGCTCCATCTCCATGCAAATGGTAGCTCTAATTATTAATTAACTTTCACTCTTCTTATGAGAGTTTCATTAGTAGTTAATCCTTTTATGCCTTTAGCCAATTGGCTAAGGCCTAAGGAATTGAAGTAGAGGACGTACACATATGGTGGATATACCATTTTTTGGCACTAGGTTTAATACCTTTTGTTGTCTTTGGACTACTGTTACCCCTTTTTTAATCTTAATGTAAATACAAACATAAATTTTGCATCCTTTTCTGAACTTTCTCTTTTTATGTTTATAAATTTTCTGTCTAGTTTATTGGCGTCTGTGTATTGGGAAAAATTGAGTTTACATATTAAAGTGGAATAAAGATGACGTGTCAAGACATGTAGACTAGTCAAAGAGTTACAACTGGCAAAGAGACACGAGTTGCAACATATACGAGCAAAGGCAAAGGAAGAGGCACGGGCAGATATTCAGAGGACTCGGTGCCCGTATCTATTTAAGTCATTTAGTTCCAGGAATCAAGGGGAATGAATCTGACAATATATGAGAGTACAGATATAGTATTTAATGAGCATTAAATACCGAATACGTTAGAGAATCTGTATTAAATACAATGATTGTGTAACGTAGCATTCAATGTCTTTAATTACTCATAATAGCCTAATTATGACAAGGGCAAAACGCATATCTCCCAAATAACTATAAAAGGGAGATAACTAATCAATTGTAGGGACACAAAATACTATCTGAATATATTGATTTATTTCTTTTTTCTTCTGATTATATACTGCTAGCCAAATTACTTTCTTTCATATATTCTTTTGATTATCAGTAACCCGAGTTCTTCTAAATTAAAGCTTTGACCGAAATCCCATTTTTTGGTTAAACAAATTGGTTCCTTTACCGGGAATCTGATAATCTACCCTCTTTTAGCTTGACTTAACTTTCCTTGTTGCATCAACCATGTCAAATAACAATGACAACATTCAAGGAAACCAAGGAAACCAACAACTTCAGGAAAATCCACAGGGTAATCAAACCCCAGTCCCTTCTCCACGAGGCTCTCCCCGGCGGTCTCGTGAAGGCTCTCCTGATGGATCTCATACAAATGAAAATGCTCAATTTGAGAATGTTGAAGCTATCGATGAAGCTTTGCAGAAACTAATTGCTGAACAGGTCAGTAAAGCTCTTGAGGCTTTTGCTAGCCAGTTACCTGCTGCACCACCCACACCCACTCCAAACAACAACACTTTGGAGAACCCTCGTTCCGGGCTTGTCAACTCTGGTAGCGGTGGAACCTCCAGCGAGTCACAGGAGGGAGAACCAGGTAACTTAGTCAATTCTGATTTACAAAATTTAGTACTAACATTGCAGAAACAGCTCAAGGAGCAAAGTGACCGCATAGAGCAAATACCCGGGGTGCCGTCCGTAATCAAAGGGATAGATACGGATAAATAATCACAACAACCCTGGAAGCCAAGTGCTGCTCCCCTCTTGATTCCAAAGAAATTCAAAATTCCTGATATTCAAAAATACGATGGAACAACAGAACCACGAGACCACATGACTACATTCACAACAGGCGTAAAAGGCAACGACTTGACCAAGCAGGAGATTGAATCAGTATTAGTCAAAAAAATCGGTGAAACACTCACCAAGGGTGCATTAACATGGTATTCCCTTTTACCCAAAAATTCTATAAATTCTTTTGTTGAGCTTGCAGATTCTTTCATCAAAGCACACTTGAGAGCTCAAAAAGTCGAAAAAAGAATGGAAGATATTTTCAAGATCAAGCAAGGGGACTTAGAATTGCTTAGGGAGTTCGTGGACAGATTCTAACATGAAAGAATGACATTACCATGTGTACCTGATAGTTGGGCAGCTATAGCTTTCACTAGCAATTTGAATGAAAAGAGTTCAGAAGCTACACGACGACTCAAGGAAAGTGTTCGTGAATTCCCAGCTACAACATGGAATGACGTTTACAACAGGTATAACACGAAGCTAAGGATGGAAGAAGATACTGTTCCACGATTCCAAAAAGAAGAAAAAGTAAGTTCGAGATGGGCGGAAACCGAAAAAAAGTCCGGTAAAAACAAGTATGAGCCATACATGGGACCTGTGGGAAAAGATTCGCGATCAAAACAAGACAATCAAAAGTATGATCACAGATCAATGAATAGAGAGTCAGGCTCTTCATCAAGATTTAGGAATGACCGAAACACCCATGAGTCACGAGATAATGATAGAAATTTGAAGGCGAGATTTGGCAGTTACAATTTCAATGTGAGAACTTCCGAGCTCATAGTTGTTTTGAGAAGCATGGGTGACAAGGTAGTGGACAAAAGAGATGAGATCGAATCCAAACAGGCGCAACCCTGATCATTGGTGTGAGTTTCATAATGATCACAGGCATAAAACAACAGACTGTAGTTTTTTACAAAGTGAGGTTGATCATTTATTAAAACAAGGGTATCTCACCGAGTTATTCAGTGAGAAAGGTAAGCAAGATTATAGAAAGAACACCGTAAACCACCTTCTCCAAAAAGGACCGTCAACGTTATAAGCGGAGGTGAAGACATCAATGGCGTAACGTGCACTGCAGCTAATAAAATTTCCAAAGTCACAATTACTCAAGGGAAACGGGTACGACATGTATTAGAGGAAGACACCATTACATTTGATGATACTGATGCGGATGATGTATTATCTCTTCATAACAATGCCCTGGTAATATCTTTAATTGTACATGATACTAATGTGAAACGAGTTTTGAGTGATCCAGGTAGTTCCGTGAACATTATTTTGCTAAGAGTATTACATGAGATGCAAGCTGAGGATAAATTAATACCACAAGTGCATACTTTATCTATTTTTGACAATTCTAGTGTTGTGACGAAATGAGAGGTAGCACTCACCACATTCGCAGAAGGAGTTGTCAAAGATACAAAGTTTCAAGTAGTAGATATGGAGATGGCTTACAATATGATTCTTGGGAGACCATGGATCCATAAAATGGATGCCATTCCTTCAACCTTGCATCAAGTTATTAAATTTCCATCACCATAGGGAATATGTCAAATTCTTGGAGATCAACATACATCTAGGAGCATCAATTCTGTAGCAAATTCAAGTACGAAAAATGAAGGAAAATAGCAATCACAGAAGACAGTTGAGGGCACCACAACACAAACTTCAACTGAACAGGGACGAACAGATGTGGATTCAAGTCCTGACACCATTCAAGAACCAGAAGAAAACGAAAATATCAAAACAACAATTGAGGAATTGGAGCCTGTTGTGTTATTCTCTCAATGGCCTGATAAGAAAGTCTACGTAAGGGCCAATCTTAGCCAAGGCATGAGAGGTAAGTTAATTGAATTTCTAAAAACTAATGTAGCCTGTTTTTCTTGGTCCCACTCTGACATGATAGGGATACCACCAGAGGTTATGACTCATAAATTAAATGAGGACCCACCATACCCTCCTATCAAGCAAAAGAAAAGAAAGCAAGGAACTTTCAAGAATCAGGTTGTTACAACCCATATCCACACGCGTTAGTTCATACCATATATTAGTTAACATAAATCCAAGAAGGAATTACCTTTGAGATGATAAGAAGTTAATCCTATTGGTCTTAAGTTATACAAGGGTGTATAAGGGTGATTAACAAGTATTAGAAGTTAAACGAATCAAGGATGTTGTAACTCGTATTTTCAGGTAAACCTAGAGGTTCTTAATACACTCAATAGGTAATTTATTAAGGTATTTGAATCATATAATATCCGTATCATAAGTCTTGAAGTCAAACGAGTTATGAAACAAAAGTCGACAAACGTTGTTGCAACTTAGGTTCATAATTTTACTTAAACATTAGGTCAAATGTTTCTAAGCTTTTCTACTAATTTACAAGGAATTACGGGGTGATCTACCCACCAAATTAAATATATATGAGTCTAGTTTCTAACGCATTAAACCGTTTGTCAATACAATCTTGGAGTATAGAGATATTCATATTTTCGCAAGCCTGCGCAGATTGGTAGATGACAAGTAGGTGCATCACCTACTTGCCAAAATGATAGGACAAAATTAGAAGACCTAAGTCGGACAAGAGAGGAATTTTAAGGGGTTGTGAACTCAGTTATTTCATCCATATTTCATACCCTCAAAACCAAAGTTAACCCCTGCAACTCCTCCCCAAAAATCCCACACAAACCCTAATCGATTTTCCCTCTCTTTCAAGTTCTATTTGAAGGTAAAACCTAGAGTTTGAAGAACCAAGGGAAGAGCTGAGTTATCCAACAAGTAAGGTAAGTTACTTCCATCTTTCATACATTTTTCTCTGCTGTGAATTCATGGTTATTCGTTCTATACATGTAAGAACTCACAGGACGGTGATCGGAAGCCGTGAGTTCGAGTTATTCACTTGTAGCAGACTGTTTTGTGGACTGTTTTGTGTTGCTGTTGGGCTGCATGTTTTACTACTGTTTTGTGGAATTTTGGAGGTGTAGGTGTGGATAAACACTATATATATGTAGTGTTGTGGGCTGATAGTTATTCGTAACATTTTCGGGTCGTTTGACACGACTACGGTGGCCGTCGTATGTATGATGTAATTAGGTTGTGCGCCGACTGTTTTGGAAGGCTCAATATGTTTATTATTGATGTTGTTTGGTCTATTTGGTGATTATTTTGAATGGTGTGAAGTCATATATATAGGGGAGGTGCTGTCCGTTTCAACGTAAAATAGGTTGTGGTCGATACATAATAGTTATGACGCTTAAATAATAACGATAGTATCGTTTCTCTTATTGTAGACTAAGGAGTTGTAACAATTGCATAGCTTGAGATTGGGGCTGCATATACAAGGTATGTGAGGCTATCCCTTTCCTTCTTTTGCAAGACTCTGATTGTACGTAATGTAATGAACGAGCTTCCAAAGATACTCCACTCTTAGAAGCTAGCAGTACTTACATTGCCTTCCCTCTTATAGAACGATTGATGTTAATGTTTCTTCTCTTATTCTTATGTTATCAATGTTGTTGGTACTTCCTGATTCTTATAAGGTTCATAGTGAAGAGTTAGTCCTAATAGCGTGTACAGAGGATACCGACCTTACGTCACTTCGAAAGGTTTAGAATGTGATTCCATGAGTCCAGCATGCATTATATATATGTATCTATTTTACTCTACCAAGCCGCGCTATAGTCGGCCGAGTACGACACCTATTGTGCAAACACTGATCAGTTGGGTTTTACCGAGCTCCACGTGGCCGGGTACGATTCTACCGAGCCTTATAATGGTCGGGTACGTTTTTTACTGAGCCTATTATGGCTGGGTACGATATGATGATGATGATGCCCACAAAGGCGTATGTTTTAAAAGTTATGTATACATACATATGTATCATGCATTTCATGTCAGTAGCCCTCAGAGGTACTCAGATGTTCCAGGTTGTATATTCTCTATCCCTGCTTACATTACTGTTCGTATTTATGGTTCCCTACCTTACATACTCAGTACTTTATTCGTACTGATGACCTTTTATTTGTGGACGCTGCATGTCGTGCTGCAGGCCCTGATAGACAGGCAGATGCAACTCCCCCACCACAGTAGGTTGTCCAGTTCAGCATCGATTGGCGAGATCCCTTCTCCGAACTTGCCGTGGCCTTGGTATGCATTTTTGTTATAGACATTTGGGTATGTCGGGGCCCTGTTCTGGCTATGTTGCAGCACTTATGTTCATTTAGAGGTTCATAGACAAGTGTCGACTCATGTATAGTTTGGTATGCCTTGTCGACTGGTTTTTGTTGTATAGTCTTTCATGGTAGCGTGGTAGCTCGTACCTTATATGTAGCTTCTTAATTGTCTGGTCATCCCCTGTTATGCATGTTCATGCCATCATACTTTATTGTTGGTTGTCCATGATCCATGTCTATCATTTATATTGATCTCGTCAACCCTAAAAGATAATAAAAAAAAGGTTAGATAAAATGCACGTTGGTGCTCAGCAAGTATGGTCGGGTGCTAGTCATGGCCCTCCAGTTTGGGTCGTGACACAGGTGATTCAAGAAGAGGTTCAAAAATTGCTAAAGATTGGATCCATCCACGAGGTAAAGTATCCTAATTGGTTAACCAATAATATCATAGTTCCAAAAAAGAATGGTAAGTGGCGAGTTTGTGTAGATTACACAGACCTTAATAAAGCTTGCCCTAAAGATTCATTCCCCACCACATGATCAACTGATTGATGCAACTGCAGGGCATGAACTATTAAGCTTTTTAGATGCATATTCAGGTTATAATCAGATCAAAATGGATCCGGGAGATGAAGAAAAAACTTTATTTATAACAGACAGAGGGACTTACTACTATAAAGTAATGCCTTTTGGTCTCAAAAATGCTGGTGCAACATATCAGAGGCTGGTTACTAAAATGTTTCAAGAACATTTGGGAAAAATCATGAAGGTTTATATAGATGATATGCTCGTTAAAACTCAGCATTCGAGAGATCACATATCACACTTGTCTGATACTTTTCAAATTCTGTGCAAATTTAATATGAAGTTAAATCCCGAGAAATGTGCATTTGGTGTTGCATAAGGTATGTTTTTAGGTTTTCTTGTTTCTAACTGTGGTATTGAAGTGAATCCTGTCGCACCTCTTTTTTACCGCGCCCGCGGGGCGCGTGGGGGAGTTTTCTCCAATTGAAGGACAGTCGAAACGGGATTTATTTAATTATTTCAGAGTCGCCACCTGGGAATTTTAAGGCGTCCCAAGTCACCAATTTTAATCCCTGAATCGAGGAGAATATGACTCTGTTTATTATTCTGCGAACCAGAAATCCTGAGTAAGGAATTCTGTTAATCCGGAAGAAGGTGTTAGGCATTTCCGAATTCCGTGGTTCTAGCACGGTCGCTTAACTATTTTTATTATTGGCTTAATTATCTTGATTTTACTAAATACGTTTTTATTGCATGATTTTACTACCGCTTTTTTACTTATTGTTTACAATTATATGGACGAATTACGCGTACGTATATTCGTATTATATACTTTTTATAATTATCGGGGATCATGCCACGCGTACGTGTACACAATAAAATTGTCCATGTTATAGTTTTTATAAAAAATATATGTTCGAAATTTAAAATAAAATCAGGAACATCATCACCCTTTTTATTTAAATAATAAACTGCACACCTCGGGTTATATGAAATTATTTTAACATCCTTGGAAAAATCCTTTTCTTAAATATTCGCTCAAAATTGCGCGTACGCATAATCCGAATTTGCTTTTTTTAAAAAAATAATCAGGGTACGCGAACGCATCCCTAATTGCGTAAAATTTTTGTAATAATATTATGGATTTTCCACAAAATTGTTTATTATATCTACACATTTTTTATATGAAATTCCTGTAAAATTCATATTTTAGGGGATGCCTTTAAATTCTTAAAAGAATTCACAATTTATTAAGTATTGCCCGTTGACTATAATTTCCGAGTATTAATTATGTTCATCCCAAGACTATTCAAATTCAAAGTAAAATAAGAACATGATTAATACTATTCTTCACAAATACAACATATACATATACCAAAGGATGAATGCCATATGAAACTCACAAAAATAATTTATGAAGGGAAGAAGTATTTTTGAACAATTTTTATTTATTTTAATTAGTGCAAATTCTACTTTTATTTACCATTGAATATAAAGTGTTGCGATTTGTTCTTATACATATCACCTCATTCTCACATGCTTGTTTTTGATCCAGAATTATAATTGCTCAGTTTATTTATAACGATAAATAATCAAATTGATGAGAAAAGAGTTATTATTCAAATTGATTCAATTCGAATTGTATTACATACAACATAGTTGTACGCCTAAACATTCATAATATTCTTAACATCATGACGAGCTATACCAACTCACTTTACTCATATGATTATACCTGTCATCATACCATATAATAACTTATACCAACCTAAACAAAATCATATTTGTTACAAGATATACTACTAATGTAACTTCTTAATATTTCCATTCTACTTTACATTTAGCTAATGGTATTATGGGATGTAATCAATGGCCCATTTTTATGCCTTACTCCCTGTTTTGACAATTCACATATACCTATACCAATGAGATTTCGGAATGGCTAACATTATTACAAAGCTTTATATGAATTTCAAAATAAGACAATTAACTCATAGCTATCAAATTGAATTCACTACTAGTTAACTAACATGAAACAAAAAAATGAAATTTAAACTAATGAACTTGGACAATTGGAAACAGAATTGCAATTCAGGCTTCATGGATTTGTCATGTTGAATCTCTTTTCAACATAAAATTCAAAAGATAAGTACCTGGAAATGAAGGTAGAAGAAGTAAATTTCAGCAGTAGCAGCAGTAACAAAATACTGGCAGAATATCAGTATTTCCACAGATTTGAGCAATAACAAGACCCGAGAAACCCAGATTCACAAGAGTAAAGCTTCTTAAAGAACTTCAGATTTTAAAACCAAATAGTATCAGTACACAGACCCGGACAGATTCCAAAAAGAACAACAAAGTCAGATTCCTAAATCAGATTTCTTCTCCTTTCAAAATCAGATTTTTCTTCTTAAAATCTTTCTGTTTTAAAATCTGCCTCTATCAGATTTTTCTCTTTCAAAATGTGCCCTCAAATCTGATTTTTTTTCTCTTTCAAAAAAAAAATCTCTCTTATCAGATTTTTCTCTTTCAAAAATCTCCCTTAAATCAGTCTCAATCCCCCTCTATTTATACAAGGCTGTCCTGTACCCTTCTAGTGCTGCCTGGACCCTTTTCTCCTTTTAAAATCAGAAAGTTTTCCATTAAAACTACTTTTGAATACTTTAAATCCTATTGAGTGCTATTATCCTGTTTTTCAGCAGCCCATTACCCTTTGTTTCCCACTATCCTATTAAATTAAAAACCATTAACAAACCACTTTCAGCCCACTACTATGTCACATTACCCTTACTGTTTTATCCCAGAAATGCCCCCTGACTCCTACTGTTATTACTGGAAAAAAAATCAGAACCTACTGCAAAACTGATTCTATAATCTGTATAAACTTGATTATTCTTCTGATTTACAGTTATAACCAATCCTATGAACCTCCTAACACAATTGTATTTGACCAACTTTTGTAAACTTGAATTCAAACTTAACATCACAACAATATTACACTGAGTTCAGTATAATGATTCAAACGAACTTTAACTTTGAACAAAATCAAACAAACACAGGAGCATTGTCAATATACTGACAATGCCCTGAAACTCAATGTTCAGAAATCAACATATACACACCATTGACAAACTTTCTGATTTATTAAACAAGAATCAATTAATTGGGAAGAACTAATTGATTAATTTCAATGATAATAATCAACTCCAAACAGATAAACAGGATATTACAAACAACATTTTCAGAAGCAAGATTCACAATACAACTAATCGACGAACTTAATCGAGTCGATTACACACATTGTACATAATCACAATCAACAGAAACAATTCACATTTAGAATCAAGTAGACGGGTAGGGGACAGTATAACAAAATTGACTAGAAAATTATGAAAATTTAGACAAACTAATGAAACGAACATAGAATATACGTAGAATACACACAAGAAACAGAAAATTACCTCTGAACCTTCAAATTCAACCGGACTCAACTCAATTTGAATTTGGACTTTGTTTGAAATCAAACAGACCTTAGTCGAAGTATTTTCTATTGAAAATACTTTGACTAAGGTCGATTAAACCTCAATCTTTCGTCTGAAGTGAACAGAATCCAAAAGTCTGGTATTTCTAGGGTTCTTGAAGGTTCGATTTGGGACTTAACCATTTCTGGTCAGATTCGAGGGGGACCAAATACGACACAAGGGTGAGGGTAGCCTAGGGTCATTTGGTGTCAGTTTAGAACGGATCTGAGTTTGTTCTTGTTTGGTCCGAATCTTCAAAAGAAGATTCGAGAAGCTCGGAACTGATTCGAGCCAAACAAACTTCAGATCCATAACGAGGCATGCTAGGGGGTACTATGGTGTTATTTTGGAAGCCATTGGAATGGTTTGAGTTTTCAGACCCACCTTCGATTTAGTATTCGAAGAGTTGGGGTCTGATTCGAAGGAAACTAAGGTCAGATTTGTGTAGAGGATGTTCAGGGGTTCTAGGGTGTTATTTTGGTGACCGGCGGCGTTGATGCCGCCGGGTTTCAGGCGGTGGGATTCTAGGGCGGCTAGGGTTAGGGGTGGGGTTTGGGGACGATGATGAACAGTGAGAGGAGGGGGGTGTTCAGTTAGGGGCCGGGGTAGGGATTTGGGATTTATATAGGGGGAAGGTGAATTGATACTAACCGTTAGATCAAGTAGAATGAAGGGCCAGGATCAGTTCATTAAACCAAACGATGTCGTTTGGTTTAATGCCAGGGTCGGCTGAGTCGGGTCAATGGGTCGGGTAGAGGGTTCCGGGTAAGGGCAAGGTATCTCAGCAGTTGGATTGATTTAATCCAACGGTCCTTGATGAAGCGGGACCAAACGTCGTCGTTTGGATTTGCTCCTGAGTTGGACCGGACCTGGGTTGTTTTGATTGGGCTGAGGGGGGGTTAACTTGATTTTGGGCCTCGATTTTAATCCAGGTCCGATTTTTTTATTTCTTTTTTCAATTATTTCATTTTTCTAATTTAAATTTCTAATTTTAATTATAAAATAATTTTAACTTCGCAAAAATATATTAATTACTTTATAACAATTATTTAACACATAGACAAAACATTAATTACACAGTGGAATATTTAAAATAGAACTAATGCATATTATTTTTTTTTGTGATTTTATTTAAATTATCTTTTAAATGCATAATTAAATCCTATACGCATGCAACATGTATTTTATTTTACTTTTCATTTTTATTATGACAAAGTAAACATTTACGGACATAACACAAATATTTAACACCACGCAAATTCAAGAATTACACAGTAAAAGAAATTTATTTTATTTTTGATTTATTTTGGAGTAGTTTTCGTAAGGCAAAAATTACGTGCTCACAGCTGCCCCTCTTTGTGCGGAAACTCGAAGAGTTTTCGTGCAAAGATAAAGTGAGCGGACACGAGCGATTTTTGCCCGTTCAAATACTCCGTGGGAAGCATTTTTGAAAGATTTGACCGAACCTCTGCTTCAAAGGTTTCCTACATATCCTTGGCTATAAAGGAATCAGGTCAATGCAGTTCGGGAAGTTTTGGGTAGCTGGAACTACCGTGGGACTGTGATGTTACTGCTGCTTCGTGCTGTTTTTACTGCTTGCTGACCTCCTTATTACACCTTACTTCAAAGGTAATGCAAAAACTAAACTAGATTATGGTACATGAATTATAAAAAATCTTATCTAGATCATGCCCTTGCGTTTCTTGTTGTCTTGATATCTTGGTGACTCTTGGGCATTTGGCTTATTCCGTATTCTTTTTCATTATGTCCCGTATTTTCTTTTGGGACTCTTGTTGTTTCTTGCTGGGGATTTTGTTGGACTCCTCTGCTTTATTGATTCTAAATGTGCTCCTTTATCATATGAGCGGGCTTTTGATTTCAACACTTCAATTGTTTTCCCTCGTTCTCCAGGTGGGTGCCTTGACTGCTTCTTTTCTTTCTTCATCCTCGTTCTCCAGGTGGACGCCTGACTTCTTTTTAACTTCTTCATCCTCATTCTCCAGGTGGACGCCTGACTTCTTTTTAACTTCTTCATCCTCATTCTCCAGGTGGACGCCTGATTTCTTCAATTCTTCATCCTCATTCTCCAGGTGGACGCCTGACTTCTTTAATTCTTATCCTCGTTCTCCAGGTGGACGCCTGACTTCTTTAATTCTTATCCTCGTTCTCCAGGTGGACGCCTGACTTTTCAATTCTTCATCCTCATTCTCCAGGTGGACGCCTGACTTCTTTAATTCTTATCCTCGTTCTCCAGGTGGACGCCTGACTTCTTTAATTCTTCATCCTCATTCTCCAGGTGGACGCCTGACTTCTTCTTTTCTCATCCTCATTCTCCAGGTGGACGCCTGACTTCTTTAATTCTTCATCCTCATTCTCCAGGTGGACGCCTGACTTCTTCTTTTCTCATCCTCATTCTCCAGGTGGACGCCTGACTTCTTTAATTCTCATCCTCATTCTCCAGGTGGACGCCTGATTTCTTCAATTCTTCATCCTCATTCTCCAGGTGGACGCCTGACTTCTTTGATTCTTCATCCTCATTCTCCAGGTGGACGCCTGACTTCTTTAATTCTCATCCTCATTCTCTAGGTGGACGCCTGACTTCTTTAATTCTTCATCCTCATTCTCCAGGTGGACGCCTGACTTCTTCTTTTCTCATCCTCATTCTCCAGGTGGACGCCTGACTTCTTTAATTCTCATCCTCATTCTCCAGGTGGACGCCTGACTTCTTTAATTCTTCATCCTCATTCTCCAGGTGGACGCCTGACTTCTTCTTTTCTCATCCTCATTCTCCAGGTGGACGCCTGACTTCTTTAATTCTCATCCTCATTCTCCAGGTGGACGCCTGACTTCTTTAATTCTTCATCCTCATTCTCCAGGTGGACGCCTGACTTCTTCTTTTCTCATCCTCATTCTCCAGGTGGACGCCTGACTTCTTTAATTCTCATCCTCATTCTCCAGGTGGACGCCTGACTTCTTTAATTCTTCATCCTCATTCTCCAGGTGGACGCCTGACTTCTTCTTTTCTCATCCTCATTCTCCAGGTGGACGCCTGACTTCTTTAATTCTCATCCTCATTCTCCAGGTGGACGCCTGACTTCTTCTTTTCTCATCCTCATTCTCCAGGTGGACGCCTGACTTCTTTAATTCTCATCCTCATTCTCCAGGTGGACGCCTGACTTCTTCTTTTCTCATCCTCATTCTCCAGGTGGACGCCTGACTTCTTTAATTCTCATCCTCATTCTCCAGGTGGACGCCTGACTTCTTCTTTTCTCATCCTCATTCTCCAGGTGGACGCCTGACTTCTTTAATTCTCATCCTCATTCTCCAGGTGGACGCCTGACTTCTTCTTTTCTCATCCTCATTCTCCAGGTGGACGCCTGACTTCTTCTTTTCTCATCCTCATTCTCCAGGTGGACGCCTGACTTCTTTAATTCTCATCCTCATTCTCCAGGTGGACGCCTGATTTCTTCAATTCTCATCCTCATTCTCCAGGTGGACGCCTGACTTCTTTAATTCTCATCCTCATTATCCTGGTGGATGCCTGACTTCTTCTTTTCTCATCCTCATTCTCCAAGTGGACGCCTGACTTCTTCTTCTTTACCAGGTATTTCCTAACACAAATATTGTCTTTGCCCCTGTTTTAAATCAAAGAAAACTTCGTTAGTTTAAAGCAGGGTGGTTAACTGGGGTATTCTTGCCGATGGTGAGGCTTCTCTTCGTCTCTTTTTTTATTGCCTTGGAATGGTCGAAAAAGACCGTTTTGTCCTTGTAATTGATCCTTGACTATAGGATTTCCCTCTGTATGTTTTCCTTCAAATCCTTTTAGCCGTGATCATATGTCTCTCCTGACATTGTTGATCCACTTTTGATTTCACTTTTCTTTCTCCCATATCTTATTATTTTTATCTCCCGCCTTTCATGGCCTTATTTTGCATCATGTAACCTTGATTCTTGGTAGTATACCTTGACACTCCTTCTTATTTGTTTGGAATAAAACTTATCTCAAAGCTTTAGAAAAGTAAGATTATTAGTGACGAAACGCGCTGATTTCGACAATTATAGAATGAAAAGAAAAATCCAAATTTGGATGACTGTTGGAAAAGGAATAAAGGACTTATCTGATTGGAATCACTGGCGCCAATGATCAGGGTATGCATTTTGGATTAATCAACCCAGTCTTTAATCAATTTCCTCTTAATTGTCTCATTTTTGTTTTCCCCAAAATTTCCGTAATCCATCTTCATTTTTCCTTTTACAGACCTGTTGGACTTGTAATATCTCAAAGAGTTTTCACCGATAAACCTTCCTCATTTGTTCATTTCTTACTTCTTTTTCGCCTTATGGTGCCTACGAAGGTTTTCACCAATAAGACTCTCTCATTTTACTTTCTCTCAACTTCCATCGTCTTATGGTGCCCGTGTGGGTTTTCACCTATAAGACTCTCTCATTTTTATTTTCTTTTCTTGTTTGTACCAGAGTGTTATGAACCATCTTCATTTGTTTGACTCAGCATTTTTCTAAGATTGATCGAAAGGTCCTTTTGGTACGTGGTTGGAAATGGAAAGGTATCAAAAGCTAAACAGTTGTGGTATGAGTTTAAAATTACAACTCTTGGAATCTTTTCAATTCTTGCCCCAGTTTTCTTGATTGGGGTCTCTTGATGTTTCTTTTTGTGCACATTATGCATATTGTGCACCCTATGACCGAGCCGTGAGGCGCCTACGTATCCTTCTTTGAGGAATCAGGTCAAACGTAGTTCACTAAATAATAGTGATTTTCTTTTCTTTTTTTGTTTTTATTATTATTATTATTGTTACTTCAATTTGATTTTCATCGATTCCAAGAGAGGGTAGGAACGAAACAAATATGGCTCAAAAGGGGAAGCAAAGGGTATAGTGTTTGGATAGCAGAATAAATTGCCTTTGTCATTCCAATCTTCGAAATAATGCTAAATACAAACATTCAAAAGTTATGCGTAATATCTCTTTACCGCGTCAGAATTGATCGCCATGTCCATGCATTTGCCTTCAATATCTGTTAAGCATAGTGCACCATTCGACAATACTCTGGTCACAATGAATGGTCCTTGCCAATTCGGGGCAAATTTGCCTTTCGCCTCAACCTGATGTGGAAGAACACGTTTCAGCACATGCTGACCCACTTCAAACTTCCGTGGACGCACCTTTTTGTTGTATGCTCTTTCTATTCTTCTTTGATATAATTGACCATGACATACTGCGGCCAATCGTTTTTCATCAATCAAGTTTAACTGTTCCAGACGGGTTTTGACCCATTCATCATCATCAATCTTTGCTTCGGCGATGATCCGAAGGGAAGGAATCTCAACTTCTGCAGGAATTACTGCTTCAGTGCCATATACCAACAAATAAGGAGTTGCTCCTACTGAAGTGCGAACAGTAGTGCGATATCCCAATAATGCAAATGGTAATTTTTCATGCCATTGTTTTGAACCTTCTACCGTCTTCCGAAGTATCTTCTTTATGTTTTTGTTGGCTGCCTCTACTGCTCCATTCGCCTTGGGCCGATATGGGGTAGAGTTGTGATGTGTAATCTTAAATTGTTGACATACTTCCTTCATTAAGTTGCTGTTAAGATTAGCACCGTTATCTGTGATGATCACCTTCGGGATTCTGAATCGACATATGATATTTGAGTGGACAAAATCGACCACAGCTTTCTTGGTCACTGATTTAAATGTTTTGGCCTCAACCCATTTGGTAAAATAATCAATGGCTACCAGAATGAACCTGTGCCCATTGGATGCTGCCGGCTCAATTGGTCCAATCACATCCATGCCCCAAGCAACGAAGGGCCATGGTGCCGACATTGTGTGCAATTCGGATGGTGGAGAATGAATCAAATCTCCGTGTATTTGGCATTGATGACACTTGCGCACAAAACTGATACAATCTCGCTCCATGGTAAGCCAATAGTAACCAGCACGGAGGATCTTCTTTGCTAATACATATCCACTCATGTGGGGTCCGCAAACTCCCGAATGTATTTCAGACATGACAGCTGTAGCTTGTCTGGCATCTATGCATCTTAATAATCCAAGATCTGGTGTTCTTTTATACAAAACTCCTCCGCTTAAGAAGAATCCATTTGCCAATCGTCTAATGGTCCTCTTTTGATCTCCTGTGGCTTGTGCGGGATATATCCCCATCCTGATATACTCCTTGATGTCGTGGAACCATGGTTCACCATCAAATTCTTCTTCGACCATATTGCAATAAGCGTGCTGATCGTGGACTTGAATATGTATCGGATCTACATAAACTTTATCCGGATGATGCAACATTGATGCCAGGGTAGCCAATGCATCGGCAACCTCATTATGGATTCTTGGAATATGTTGGAACTCCACTGATTGAAACCGCTGACAAAGATCATGTAGACATTGTCGGTATGGTATGAGCTTCAAGTCTCGAGTTTCCCATTCTCCTTGAATTTGATGGACCAAAAGATCCGAATCTCCCATGACTAAGATTTCTTGGATACCCATATCTGCGGCTAGCCTTAATCCCAAAATGCAAGCTTCATATTCAGCCATATTATTGGTGCAATAAAATCGCAATTGAGCCGTAACAGGATAGTGATGCCCTGTTTCAGAAATGATTACGGCTCCTATCCCGACTTCTTTCATGTTAGCGGCTCCATCAAAGAAAAGTTTCCAGCCAGGTTTTTCAATTCGCTCCAGCTCGTCGATATGCATTGTTTCTTCATCAGGAAAATAGGTTTTCAACGGCTCGTATTCCTCATCGACCGGGTTTTCGGCTAAATGATCGGCCAGTGCTTGAGCCTTCATTGCAGTTCGAGTCACATAGATGATGTCAAATTCTGTGAGCAATATCTGCCACTTTGCAAGTCTTCCCGTTGGCATAGGCTTTTGAAAAATGTATTTCAATGGATCCAACCGAGAAATGAGGTAAGTAGTGTAGGATGACAAATAGTGTTTCAATTTTTGAGCTACCCATGTTAGGGCGCAACATGTCTTTTCCAGATGAGTATACTTAACCTCATAAGCTGTGAACTTCTTGCTAAGGTAGTAGATGGCCTGTTCTTTTCTGCCAGTGAGGTCATGTTGCCCCAATACGCAACCAAATAAATTTTCCAAAACTGTTAAGTAAAGAATCAAAGGTCTTCCTGGCTCTGGCGGGACCAACACGGGTGGGTTCGATAAATACCCTTTTATTTTATCGAACGCTTCTTGACACTCATCGGTCCATTTGACCGCAGCATCCTTTTTCAACAATTTGAAAATTGGCTCACAAGTTGTTGTGAGCTGAGCAATAAACCTGCTGATATAATTTAACCTTCCCAACAAACTCATTACTTCAGTTTTGTTCCTGGGAGGTGGCAATTCTTGGATGGCTTTGATTTTTGATGGGTCTAGCTCGATGCCTCGTCGACTGACTATGAATCCTAGCAACTTTCCAGATGGAACTCCAAATGCACATTTGGCAGGGTTAAGCTTGAGGTTGTACCTGCGAAGTCTTAAGAAGAACTTCCTCAAATCCCCAACGTGGTCGGCCTGATGCTTTGATTTTATGATCACATCGTCCACGTATACCTCAATCTCCTTGTGTATCATATCATGAAACACTGTGGTCATTGCTCTCATATAGGTTGCTCCGGCGTTCTTTAAACCGAATGGCATTACCCGGTAGCAATAAGTTCCCCATGGTGTGATGAATGCCGTCTTTTCTGCATCTTCTTCATCCATTAGAATTTGATGATACCCGGCATAACAATCCACGAAAGATCCTATATCATGCTTGGCACAATTGTCGATCAAAATATGGATATTGGGTAATGGGAAATTATCCTTTGGACTTGCTTTGTTGAGATTGCGGTAGTCGACGCATACTCTAATTTTGCCGTCTTTCTTTGGTACAGGAACGATATTAGCCAACCAAACAGGATATCGAGTGACTCGAATGACCTTTGCTTCCAATTGTTTGGTGATTTCTTCCTTAATTCTCACACTCATGTCAGGCTTGAATTTTCTCAGCCTCTGCTTGACAGGAGGCACCGTTGGATCGGTGGGCAATTTGTGAACCACTAAATCATACGACCATGCAAAAACATCTTTGAATTCTATGAGTGCTTTAATTAACTCCTCTCGGATTTTTGGTTCGAGATGGACACTTATTTTAGTTTCCCGGATATTACTCGTGTCCCCTATATTGATGTCCTCGGTATCACTCAAGTTAGGTTTGATTTTTTCCTCAAAGTGAATTAACTCTTTACTAATCTCTTCAAAAACCTCATCTTCATCATATTCTGATTCATAATCACAATATATTTCTTGAATTATTACTTCGGAACCAGATTGATTTTTAAGACTGGGCTGAGGATTCCTCATGCATGCCATATCACTAGAGCCAGCGTAAAAGGAACTGTACAGGAAAGAAGAAAAAGAAAAGAAAACTATCAGGAATGATAATAAAAAGGAAACTGCTTTTTATTGGATGATGAAAGATAACAAGGTTTGCACACTTCAAACAAACTGTAAGATAAGCTTTGGGATTACAACCCTGAAGTAACCCAAACAAACTTGAAAGAAAATCAAAATAAACTACCAAGACTCCTTTCGAATGGGGAGAGGAGTGGCTTTCCAATTATTAAGCTTTGTTTCTGGCCCAACGAATTGAACTTCTGCGTTGCTACACCCTTCTCCGCTTTCCAACATATTCACATCATTAAACAATTTCTCGAATCTTTCAATTAATTCCTCCTCAGGATTGACCCAGGATTTAGGAATTGTTGTTATCGGGCGGTTTTTAACACCGATCTTGACAAAAGATTTTAACAGACGTGGGACTGGTTTTGGAAGAACCCATGCTTGGTGTTTCAACTTCCTGGCTTTTATTACGTCATTTATAGTGGGTGTGAACCCCAAACCGAATGTTCCCCAGTTCTCGGGGAGAGATACTGGTTGTATAATTCCTTACAAAGATAAGCCCAGACCTTTGCCGGGTATAAAACCATTCTTTAACATTTCATAAGCTACCATGACTAATGCAGAGGATATCTTTGGATTCAGAAGGTATTTCCCCTCTGGAATTTTCTCCACCGACACTGTGTCGGACACTTGGTATACCCATGGTCCCTGGTCATTTTCTGTTCCCTCGACTGGTACAATGGTACTGCTGCGAGCATTTAAACTTTCTTCCCCATGCACAACTATTTCTTGATGATCCCATTCAAACTTGACAACCTGATGTAGTGTTGACGGGACTGCTTTAGCAGCATGGATCCATGGTCGGCCCAACAACAAGTTGTAAGAGACAGTTATGTCCAACACTTGAAATTCCATTGTGAATTCAACTGGCCCTATTGTTAGTTCCAACACTATGTCGCCAAATGAATCTCTGCTTCCACCGTCAAACCCCCGTACGCAGATACTATTCTTCTGGATCCTCTCCTCTTTAATTTTTAATTTGCTTAAAGTGGAGAGAGGGCAGATATTTGCACTTGACCCATTGTCAACCAATACCCGGGTTACTACGGAGTTTTCACATTTCACGGTGAGGTAAAGAGCTCTGTTGTGCTCAGTACCTTCCACAGGTAATTCATCATCAGCAAATGTAATTCTGTTTGTCTCAAAGATTCTGTTGGCTATTCTTCCTAAATGATTTACGGAGATCTTTTCAGGAACATGAGCCTCATTCAGGATTTTCATCAAAGCCAGACGGTGCTCCTCTGAATGAATCAGTAATGACAACAATGAAATTTGAGCGGGCGTCTTCTTTAATTGATCCACAACAGAATAATCATGGAGTTTCATTTTTCTTAAAAACTCTTCCGCCTCTTCTTCCGTCACAGCTCTCTTTATTGGTGTTGGATTGTTTTTAGTTTTTCTTAACTCTTCGGGCGTAAAACATCTTCCCGAACGAGTCAAGCCTTGCACCTCACACACTTCTTCCTTGACTTCTTTTCCTTTGTACATTACAGTCACCCGTTCGTAGTTCCATGGGATGGCTTTGTTGTTGATGACCGGCAGCTGGATTACAGGTGCGATAATAACCCGATCTGTACGGGCTCCTTCCACGAATACAATGGGTTTGTTAGCAACCCCTGGTACTATCACTTTCGGCCTTTCTTGTTTTGCGGCAACTTTGCTCGATGATCCCTCCTCGATTATCATAGATGGTCCATCACCATTTCTGTTCTGCTTAGGTACCGGCTTCTCCTCTGTTAACTGCTTATCTGATTTGGCTTCATGAGACTTGATCATCATGACAGTTTGTGACGGCTTCTTTGTCTCCCCATCAGCTTGTATGATTTCTATCATATTGGCCTCTTGATGGGCTGGCATTGGATTTCTATTGATATTTGGGGCTTCGGGGGTTTGAACCTCGATTTTATTAGTATCAATCAGCTCTTGTATTGCATTTTTCAAATGCCAGCATTTCTCCGTATCATGGCCTGGTGCACTGGAGCAATATTCACAGCTAATGGTGTAATCCATATTCTTTGGCGGAGGATTGGGTAGCTTGGATTGTATTGGTCTTAGCATGTCTAGCTGTCTCAGCCTGTGGAACAGACTAGTGTAAGACTCTCCCAATGGAGTGTAAGTTTTCTTTTTCTGTTCCCTTTCTCCCCTGAATGCTGGCCTAGGCCTGAAACCTGGTCCGGGATAGGCTCGTGGGTAAGTATTTGGTGTGACAGGAGCACGCCAATTGGTGTGAACAGGTGGCTGATTGTATGCTTGAGCATGGTTAATGGAAAAATGAGGCTCTGAAGGGTGATAGTAGTGTTGGGATGAATCATGGTGGTAAGCTGATTGGCGAGGTCGTTGTTGATTATAGTAAAGCGGTGAACCTCTGGGTCCCGACCAAATTCCTGAATCAACTACCGCTGCTTCCTCCCTCTTCTTTCTTCCGATTCCTCTTACCCCGCCTTGAATAGCTTGAGTAGTTGCCTTAATTGCTGAATAACTCATAATTTTATTTGTTTTGAGGCCTTCTTCCACCATACCTCCCATCTTCACCACTTCGTTGAATGATTTCCCAACCGCTGAAACTAGATGGGCATAGTAAGTTGGTTCCAAGGCTTGGAGGAAGTAGTCTACCATTTCATTCTCCTTCATAGGAGGATCCACTCGTGCTGCCTGTTCTCTCTACCGGAAACCATACTCTCTGAAACTTTCATTGTGTTTCTTCTCAAATTTTGTCAAAGATAATCGATCTGGGATGATTTCCAGATTGTATTGGAAATGGTATGCGAATGCCTGTGCCAGGTCATCCCAGGTGTACCATCTCCCATGGTCCTGGCGTGTATACCACTCCAAAGCTGATCCGCTTAAACTTTGACTGAAGTAAGCCATCAATAATTCATCCTTTCCCCCAGCTCCTCGCATCTTGCTACAGAAACCCCTTAAGTGGGCTACTGGGTCGCCGTGCCCGTTGTATAGGTCAAATTTGGGCATCTTGAAGCCAACTGGTAATTGTACATTGGGGAATAAGCACAAATCTTTGTATGCTACACTGACTTGCCCACCTAATCCTCGCATGTCTCTGAACGATTGTTCTAAACTCTTGACCTTCCTGAACATCTCTTCTTGTTCAGCATTTTTGGCTGGCTTGTCAATTTCGGTTGGGAGATCAAAACGAGGAGCAGTTGAATTAATTTCGGAGGCTTTGAGGGTGGGCTCCGGGGGTAATATTGGTTGTCCTGGGCCTGGAATGTAGGCTCACTAGGAGATTTGTGAAATGTAGCAGGGGGAGGTGCTACGAAAACAGGAGTCATAGGTGGAGGAAAGTATGGAACTGGTTTCGGAGGTGGAGACTGTGGTGTCTGAGAGGTGGTGCCTCGGTAGTGCTGGTAAATGGGGAAATTTGGGGATAATTCAGTGGTAATATTATCCTGAGTGTGGGTCATTGATGGAGCAGGGTTATTTGGGTAAGATGGGGGTAACTGTCCTGTAGACCAGGCTTGGTACATCTCAGCCATTTGCTGCTTGAGTTTAAACATCTCTTCTTTCATTTTCCCGACATCCATCTCCTCTAGCTCCATACCTGTGTCAACATCTGGGATAGACATACTTTCAGGTATTGGTCCTTTTGATCTTGTGTGATAGTGATAATATGCCAGTATACTCTTTAGAGAAACTAACTGCTTGAATTCTGGAAATGAACAAACTTGTTAGTTTTGAGAGTTTAACACATATATAATCACACGTTGAGATGCAATGCTCCTAGACAAATAATCCCTTTCTATTATGCATTTGCTCGGCTGCTTGTGTCGTCCCAGCTTTCTTGAAATTTTTATTGTTATTCACTTCTATTTATTATATATATCTTTTATCGTGGTGGTCGAATCTTATAGAGATTGCCTACGTATCATGCCCTTACATGAATCAGACCTTGCGTAGTTCGGACTAAAGGCAATCACTTTTATTCATTATACAAAGATGGAATTACATTTGAAAACTTTTAAGAAAATGGTTTGAAACACACACACTTAAATCAAAATAAAAGATACAATTCTTAACATCTCACAACATGCCCCACTTTCCACTTTTGTTGTCAAATATTGGATTATCTGCTCAATGTGGGGCTTGACCTGGATGGCCTCCCAGCGTACGATACATCCTTTCCAACTCCATTGCTAGATGACGAGCAAAAGTGGGCGCATGCTCTGTAAACCTTTCATAATCCATTCCTTGGCAGTTTACATAACTTTGAGATGTGAAGACTGCCAGGTCGTGGATTTGTGCCCTGAAACCTTGGAGACGTTGGTCTTGGTCTTGCAATTGCTGCTGACGAGTGGTGGCTATATCTCTGACACGGTTTTCACGATCTAGAGCTGATTCTAACAGAGCTCGGAGTCTGGCCTGCTCTAATCTTGCTTGCGCTCTTTCTCTGTCGAGGTCTGCTTGTTGATGTTCTCTGTTGCATCTTCTTGCCTCTTCTAGTTGTGCACGAAGCTGGTTTTCTGATCGTATCCAATGGTCTTTTTCCTTCTTGAATTGTGCCCTGTCTTTTTCGGATTGCCTATCTTGGCGTTCCTTATTAGACATGGCTTCTTCGTTTAATCGTTGGATCCTTTCTTTTGCTTTGCTCAACGTCCTTTCGTTTTCTGCAAGAATAGAATCATAATCTTGCATTCTTTCAAAAAGATTGGCGATGGTTTTTTGATCCTTCCAGCTCCTCTTTGGTGTTTCAGAAACTCTTTTCATTTTTTGGAATCGAGCATGAAGATTTTCATTCTCACAAGCTAGACTCTTCTTCTCGCCTTCGGCTTCTTGTGCTTGCAAATCTTTCTCCAAACTGAGGCTTCTCAGATTTTCTTTTAGGGCATGGATAGTTGCTTTGTACCCTTTTTCCTTTTCTCCCCAGATCAACCGCTCTTGGATTTTATCATTGAAGTTTTGAACATGGGGTCTTTTTGTTGGCCTTCTTAGCTCAGGCTCTGGTACATCATCCACGCGAGACCGTTTTTCAAACCACCTTGCATATCCAGGATTTATCTCACCCTTTGTAGTGTCTGGGACTTGAGTATCACTTTTCAAGTATCGACATCCATTCCACATCTGCTGAAGTAGAGCCTCGGGAATAGTGGCTTCTGGGTGTAATTCGATTACTTGCATACTCAAATCTTCATCATCAGGAACTACTTGATATCTCCCTAGTTGCCTTAGGACTCTTAGTGGCGCATACGGCTGAATGCTTCTCAATCCCAATAGTAGTAGATAACTATTTGAGGTTGACATGTGTATTACTTCCCTCATCGGGAGCCATCCCAAAGTCCATTCAATCTGATTTGCCGTTAAAGCCTTTAGATGAGATACCCATGCTTCTATCCCTTCTGGAGCCTGATAATTTTTTGTTCTTTCCTCATAGCTCTCGATGCAATTATCATTGTTTGACCCATACTGTATGATCTTGGGCTGTTGTTGGAGATGTTCCATCACCCACATTTGCAACAAAATTTTGCATCCTTCGAAGACTTTTGCTCCTGATTTACATAAAGTCAAAGCCCGATAAATATCTGATAGAATGATGGGGATAAGGGTGTGATTTTCTTTGGTGGTGAGGATTTGCACAACTTTCGCGGTGCGAATATCAATTGTTCGCTCTTTGTTTGGGAAGACCATGACTCCTAGAAAAGCCACCATGAAGGCAAAGCGACGGTGAATCTGCCAAGTGTCTTTGTTTTGCTTGTTAGTAAGGCCTTTCTCATGAATTTCGAACCCATCTGACTTTCCGAACCTTGAATACAAAAAGTTGAAGGAACAACATCCATTTATGACATTGCTTTTCCTGATTTGACTGCTGATGTTTAGAAGACCGAAGAATCGAAGTACCGAAGGAGCCTTTGTGAATATCAGGCTTTGATTTTTTAGACTTCCGTCAAAACCAGCATATCCAGCTATCTCCTCTAATGTAGGAGTTAGCTCGAAGTCAGAGAAACGAAAGACATTGTGAACAGGGTCCCAAAAAGTTATTAACGCCGCAATCAGATCATCACGGGGTTTAACTTTCATAATGTCCGTGAGATTTCCCAAATGCTTGACGACCCATTTTTGACCGTCTTCGCCTAAATCATACCACCACATTTGAAGCTGAAAGAGAAATTCTTCTGTACTCGTGGATGAGGGGCTTTGTGTGGTGCTCATTTTGTATCTGAAATTTAATTTTAATAAAGTCAAAACTTATTTTTTGAAAATTTACACTAAAAAAAATCATTTTATTTATTAAATATCTTTATTTCAAGATTTAAAACTATTTTTTTTTATAAAAAAAACAACCCATTTTATTCCTCTCTTCTCACCATGATTTCGTTTAAGCTGGTCAACAAGCATGTTCGTGGCAAATGAATGCACAAGTAGCAAGTAGGATGCATCAGGATGGTCTTTTTGTTTCGGGTTCACCTGTCCTAGACAGACCCAACCCCTGTGTTGAGTCTCCAAGGCCAAATGTATATGATGCAAATATTCGTTCCTACTAGGGATCCGGTACATGGCTGAGTTATTCTAAGTGTAAAACCTGAGGTTGATTGTTCTAAACCTGGCTTACCCAAACGGACAGTTTGAGCCGAAGCGGGGGCAACGTACCGGGAGCACGAAAGTCTGCCCGGCCTAGTTACTTGTCCCAACTCCGTCTTATTTGGTATGACTTTAACAGAAAGGTGGGTCACGCGCACGTGTACACCATAAATTCAGAAGACTCAGAAAGAAGGGGGTTTCGTAGCAGTTGTATATATTCACAATTCAAATAATATTAAAGCGGTAAAAAGCAACATTTAGCATATTAGCATATAAACAGTTGAAAATCATAGAGTAAATAAAGCCAATTAACACAGATATTTTAAGCTCGAATTCTTTAAACCATGAACCAATGGTTCTGGGTTACAGTTTACACTGTAACTTTTGTCCCCAGCAGAGTCGCCAGAGCTGTCGCACCTCCTTTTTACCGCGCCCGCGGGGCGCGTGGGGGAGTTTTCTCCAATTGAAGGACAGTCGAAACGTGATTTATTTAATTATTTCAGAGTCGCCACCTGGGAATTTTAAGGCATCCCAAGTCACCAATTTTAATCCCTGAATCGAGGAGAATATGACTCTGTTTATTATTCTGCGAACCAGAAATCCTGAGTAAGGAATTCTGTTAATCCGGAAGAAGGTGTTAGGCATTTCCGAATTCCGTGGTTCTAGCACGGTCGCTTAACTGTTTTTATTATTGGCTTAATTATCTTGATTTTACTAAATACGTTTTTATTGCATGATTTTACTACCGCTTTTTTACTTATTGTTTACAATTATATGGACGAATTACGCGTACGTATATTCGTATTATATACTTTTTATAATTATCGGGGATCATGCCACGCGTACGTGTACACAATAAAATTGTCCATGTTATAGTTTTTATAAAAAATATATGTTCGAAATTTAAAATAAAATCAGGAACATCATCACCCTTTTTATTTAAATAATGAACTGCACACCTCGGGTTATATGAAATTATTTTAACATCCTTGGAAAAATCCTTTTCTTAAATATTCGCTCGAAATTGCGTGTACGCATAATCCGAATTTGCTTTTTTAAAAAAAATAATCAGGGTACGTGAACGCATCCCTAATTGCGTAAATTTTTTGTAATAATATTATGGATTTTCCACAAAATTGTTTATTATATCTACACATTTTTTATATGAAATTCCTGTAAAATTCATATTTTAGGGGATGCCTTTAAATTCTTAAAAGAATTCACAATTTATTAAGTATTGCCCGTTGACTATAATTTCCGAGTATTAATTATGTTCATCCCAAGACTATTCAAATTCAAAGTAAAATAAGAACATGATTAATACTATTCTTCACAAATACAACATATACATATACCAAAGGATGAATGCCATATGAAACTCACAAAAATAATTTATGAAGGGAAGAAGTATTTTTGAACAATTTTTATTTATTTTAATTAGTGCAAATTCTACTTTTATTTACCATTGAATATAAAGTGTTGCGATTTGTTCTTATACATATCACCTCATTCTCACATGCTTGTTTTTGATCCAGAATTATAATTGCTCAGTTTATTTATAACGATAAATAATCAAATTGATGAGAAAAGAGTTATTATTCAAATTGATTCAATTCGAATTGTATTACATACAACATAGTTGTACGCCTAAACATTCATAATATTCTTAACATCATGACGAGCTATACCAACTCACTTTACTCATATGATTATACCTGTCATCATACCATATAATAACTTATACCAACCTAAACAAAATCATATTTGTTACAAGATATACTACTAATGTAACTTCTTAATATTTCCATTCTACTTTACATTTAGCTAATGGTATTATGGGATGTAATCAATGGCCCATTTTTATGCCTTACTCCCTGTTTTGACAATTCACATATACCTATACCAATGAGATTTCGGAATGGCTAACATTATTACAAAGCTTTATATGAATTTCAAAATAAGACAATTAACTCATAGCTATCAAATTGAATTCACTACTAGTTAACTAACATGAAACAAAAAAATGAAATTTAAACTAATGAACTTGGACAATTGGAAACAGAATTGCAATTCAGGCTTCATGGATTTGTCATGTTGAATCTCTTTTCAACATAAAATTCAAAAGATAAGTACCTGGAAATGAAGGTAGAAGAAGTAAATTTCAGCAGTAGCAGCAGTAACAAAATACTGGCAGAATATCAGTATTTCCACAGATTTGAGCAATAACAAGACCCGAGAAACCCAGATTCACAAGAGTAAAGCTTCTTAAAGAACTTCAGATTTTAAAACCAAATAGTATCAGTACACAGACCCGGAACAGATTCCAAAAAGAACAACAAAGTCAGATTCCTAAATCAGATTTCTTCTCCTTTCAAAATCAGATTTTTCTTCTTAAAATCTTTCTGTTTTAAAATCTGCCTCTATCAGATTTTTCTCTTTCAAAATGTGCCCTCAAATCTGATTTTTTTTCTCTTTCAAAAAAAAATCTCTCTTATCAGATTTTTCTCTTTCAAAAATCTGCCTGAAAGCAGTCCCAATCCCCCTCTATTTATACAAGGTTGTCCTATACCCTTCTAGTGCTGCCAGGGCCCTTTTCTCCTTTTAAAAAATCAGAAAAGTTCCATTAAAACTACTTTTGAATACTTTAAATCCTATTGAGTGCTATTATCCTGTTTTTCAGCAGCCCATTACCCTTTGTTTCCCACTATCCTATTAAATTTAAAACCATTAACAAACCACTTTCAGCCCACTACTATGTCACATTACCCTTACTGTTTTATCCCAGAAATGCCCCCTGACTCCTACTGTTATTACTGGAAAAAAAATCAGAACCTACTGCAAAACTGATTCTATAATCTGTATAAACTTGATTATTCTTCTGATTTACAGTTATAACCAATCCTATGAACCTCCTAACACAATTGTATTTGACCAACTTTTGTAAACTTGAATTCAAACTTAACATCACAACAATATTACACTGAGTTCAGTATAATGATTCAAACGAACTTTAACTTTGAACAAAATCAAACAAACACAGGAGCATTGTCAATATACTGACAATGCCCTGAAACTCAATGTTCAGAAATCAACATATACACACCATTGACAAACTTTCTGATTTATTAAACAAGAATCAATTAATTGGGAAGAACTAATTGATTAATTTCAATGATAATAATCAACTCCAAACAGATAAACATGATATTACAAACAACATTTTCAGAAGCAAGATTCACAATACAACTAATCGACGAACTTAATCGAGTCGATTACACACATTGTACATAATCACAATCAACAGAAATAATTCTCATTTAGAATCAAGTAGACGGGTAGGGGACAGTATAACAAAATTGACTAGAAAATTATGAAAATTTAGACAAACTAATGAAACGAACATGGAATATACGTAGAATACACACAAGAAACAGAAAATTACCTCTGAACCTTCAAATTCAACCGGACTCAACTCAATTTGAATTTGGACTTTGTTTGAAATCAAAAAGACCTTAGTCGAAGTATTTTCTATTGAAAATACTTTGACTAAGGTCGATTAAACCTCAATCTTTCGTCTGAAGTGAACAGAATCCAAAAGTCTGGTATTTCTAGGGTTCTTGAAGGTTCGATTTGGGACTTAACCATTTCTGGTCAGATTCGAGGGGGACCAAATACGACACAAGGGTGAGGGTAGCCTAGGGGTCATTTGGTGTCAGTTTAGAACGGATCTGAGTTTGTTCTTGTTTGGTCCGAATCTTCAAAAGAAGATTCGAGAAGCTCGGAACTGATTCGAGCCAAACAAACTTCAGATCCATAACGAGGCATGCTAGGGGGTACTATGGTGTTATTTTGGAAGCCATTGGAATGGTTTGAGTTTTCAGACCCACCTTCGATTTAGTATTCGAAGAGTTGGGGTCTGATTCGAAGGAAACTAAGGTCATATTTGTGTAGAGTATGTTCAGGGGGTTCTAGGGTGTTATTTTGGTGACCGGCGGCGTTATTGCCGCCGGGTTTCAGGCGGTGGGATTGTAGGGCGGCTAGGGTTAGGGGTGGGGTTTGGGGACGATGATGAACAGTGAGAGGAGGGGGGGTGTTCAGTTAGGGGTCGGGGTAGGGATTTGGGATTTATATAGGGGGAAGGTGAATTGATACTAACCGTTAGATCAAGTAGAATGAAGGGCCAGGATCAGTTCATTAAACCAAACGATGTCGTTTGGTTTAATGCCAGGGTCGGCTGAGTCGGGTCAATGGGTCGGGTAGAGGGTTCCGGGTAAGGGCAAGGTATCTCAGCAGTTGGATTGATTTAATCCAACGGTCCTTGATGAAGCGGGACCAAACGTCGTCGTTTGGATTTGCTCCTGAGTTGGACCGGATCTGGGTTGTTTTGATTGGGCTGAGGGGGGGTTAACTTGATTTTGGGCCTGGATTTTAATCCAGGTCCGATTTTTTTAATTTCTTTTTTCAATTATTTCATTTTTCTAATTTAAATTTCTAATTTTAATTATAAAATAATTTTAACTTCGCAAAAATATATTAATTACTTTATAACAATTATTTAACACATAGACAAAACATTAATCACACAGTGGAATATTTAAAATAGAACTAATGCATATTTTTTTTGTGATTTTATTTAAATTATCTTTTAAATGCATAATTAAATCTTATACGCATGCAACATGTATTTTATTTTGCTTTTCATTTTTATTATGACAAAGTAAACATTTACGGACATAACACAAATATTTAACACCACACAAATTCAAGAATTACACAGTAAAAGAAATTTATTTTATTTTTGATTTATTTTGGAGTAGTTTTCGTAAGGCAAAAATATGTGCTCACAAATCCCACACAGATTAGGGCCATTGAAGAAATCCCTGATATGCTTTCAAGTAAAAAAGAAGTTCAGAGATTAACTGGAAGAATTGCAGCCTTGGGAAGATTCATTTTCAAATCATCAGAAAAGTGCTTTAAATTCTTTTTAGCTCTTAAAAAGCAGGATCATTTTTAATGGAATGAGGAATGTCAGCAAGCGCTTAGAAATTTGAAAACTTACTTATCAAATCCACCATTGCTGGCAAAACCAAAGGCTGAGGAAAAACTTCTCATCTATTTTGCTGTTTCAGAGGTAGCGGTAAGTGCTGTTTTAGTCCGGAAAGACCAAGGTAAACAATCTCCAATCTATTATGTTAGAAAATATTTGCTAGATGTGGAGACACGACACCCTCAGTTGGAAAAGCTTGCACTTGCATTAATCATGGCATCTAGAAAATTAAGGCCTTATTTTTAATGTCATCCTATTGCTGTAGTAACTGCTTATCCATTACGCAATATATTACATAAGCATGAATTGTCAGGTAGGTTAGCTAAGTTGGCTATAGAATTAAGTGAATATGATATCACCTACCAACCTAGAACTACTATAAAATCTCAAGTGTTAGCTGATTTAGTCGCTGATTTTAGCCAAGGGATGCAATTAGAAGCAGAAAAAGAGTTGCAGGTATTCAACGGAGCTAACCCAGGAACTTGAACCTTGTTTACTGATGGTTCATCTCACGTAAAGGGTGCTGGTTTAGGGATTGTTTAGGTACCACCTACGGGTGAAACCATTCGACAAGCCATAAAATGTCGTTCTATAACTAACAATGAGGCAGAGTATGAAGCTGTGATTGCAGGTTTAGAACTGGCATGAGAACTCGGCATAAATTAGATTATAATCAAAAGCGATTCACAGCTCGTAGTTAATCAAATGCTGGGGACTTATAGGGCCAGGGAAACAAGGATGTAACAATACTTAGCGAAGGTATGAGACTTGATAAAGCAAATTCAAACTTGGAAAGTAACACTAATACCAAGGGATGAAAATGTTGAAGCCGACGCCTTAGCTAATCTTACATCTGCGGCAGATGTGGCAAGCAATGAAAATGCTATAGTTATTCACTTATTTCATTCAGTTCTCGACCTCGATAAAAATGAGATAAACTTTAATAACTTAACTTGGGATTGGAGGAACGAGATTGTTGTTTTTTTGCAATATGGTACCGTCCCTGAAGATAAGAAAAAAGCTCACGCGCTTTGAAAAAAGGCTGCTCGGTATTGCTTAAAGCAAGGCAATATTTACCGAAAAATGTTCGGTAGTCCCTTAGCAAGATGCCTCAGACCTTCTCAGACGGAATATGTAATGAGAGAATACACGAGGGACATTGTGGGAATCACGCAGGAGGAAGATAATTGGTAAGAACCTTAATTATGGCAGGTTATTACTGGCACAAAATGGAAGAAGAAGCGGAAAGTTTCATGGCTAAATGTGATAAATGCCAAAGGTACGGTAATAATATGCATAGACCTGCAGAGTTATTACATCCGGTCATTGCACCATGGCTATTTATAAAGTGGGGGATAGATATCGTGGGTCCACTACCACAAGCAGAAGGCCAGGTAAAATTTTTGCTCATACTCACTGAATATTTTACTAAATGGGTAGAGGCAGGAGCATTTAAACAGGTGCGAGAAAAGGAAGTTAGAGATTTCATTTGGCAGAATATCATATGCCGATTCAGTGTGCCAAAGGAAATCATGTGTGATAATGACCCTCAGTTTATAGGAGCTCATATCACAGAGTTCTTTCAAAGTTGGCAAATCAAAAGGATTACATCCACACCTTATCATCCGGTGGGTAATGGGCAAGCTGAGTAAACAAACAAAGTCATTATCAACAATTTAAAGAAACGTTTGGAGGAATCCAAAGGTAATTGGCCAGAAGTGTTACCTGGTGTTTTGTGGACATATCGCACAACAGCAAAAACAAGTATAGGAGAAACACCATTTTCATTGGGTTATAAAGCTGAAGCTTTAATTCCAGTTGAGATAGGAGAGCCGAGTACACGATTCACACGGGCGAAAGAAGAATCTAATAACGAGGAAATGCATGTAAATCTTGATTTACTTGAAGGAAGAAGAGAAATTGCACTAATAAGAATGGTAGCACAGAAGCAGGTCATAGAGCGATACTACAACCGAAAAGCATGCCTCAGATTCTTCAAAATTGGGGACTTCGTGCTCAAAAAGGTTTTTCAATCTACGAAGGCAGCTAACTCGGGGAAATTAAGTCCAACATGGGAGGGACCCTACAGAATTCATGATATTGCAGGTAAAGGAGCATACGAACTGTATACAATGGATGGCAAAATACTACATTCACATTGGAATGCTGTTCATTTGAAGAGATACTACTTCTAAGGAATATCCACGGTCAGGTATCTATGTTTTAAAATTCTATTTTTGAATTGCTAAAATTTTACTAACAATTTTAGATGATAGGCAAAAAGCTAGCCCGTACTAAATGATGAGTCACGACCTGCAAGACGCATGGAATACATTAAACTTCACGACCCAGGGTTACAAATATTCTGATATAAATTCAAAACGGGTTAAGCAGTCTTCATCTATAATTGTACCTCCGAGTCCCGTATGTTTTTCCTTTTTTAGAGAAAGAACCAAATGAGAGGAATAATCACGTGCTCGAGGCTTCATACTTCAACACTCAAACACTTGGGGGACTATATAATATACACAGACATGTGTATAAAGAAGGCAAAGAAGATTGAGAAAAATCAAAGTTCATGCCTGAAAAAGTCAAGTGGAGAGTAAAAGTCACCACTTAAGGCCAAAGAAAACCTTACTATAGTTAGGGTAAAGGCTATGTACTGAAACGGGTTATAAATAAAAATCTCGTGTTTATTATTTTTACTTTTTTAAATCTGTTACAAGAAAAACAGTTACGAGAAAGTTTTAGATGTAATTCAAATACATGTAAAAAGTTATTCAAAACTAGACAAGGTTCAAATAAAAACTTGTCAAAGTTATTTCAAAGAAACATGTGTGTTCCTATTTCTTTTATCGTATGTTAAACACCATTATGAAGTTGAGACGTCTTCTTCATTAAGTGTCGAATATAAAATAGCCCTCTTTTATAAAACTCATGTTTAAATTAATTAGTCATGATGTTAACAGAAGCATTTTTGAAGAATAAACATGCAAATTATTCTGTAAGTCGTTACAAATAAAGGCAAGAACAAAGTAAACAAAAGTTCAAGATAATAACAAAAAAACTTCTTAATATTTAAAAAAAAACTTAAGACTAAGTACGAACTTAGTTGTAAAGCTACGAATTGTTTATACAAATTGCCCCATGAAAAGGTTTGGGGACTTGCGTTTCCAAAATAAACCATCAAATGAAACCAAGGGTTTGATCACAATTTTCCGAATAAAACAAAAACAAAGATATTCAAACAACTAAAGCTGGTCACTGAGAAGTTGAAGGTACTAAAGCAGGAGCATCAACAGCAATGGGCTCAACTTGGGCAGGAGTATCAACAGTTGCGGGCTCAACTTGACTTGCAGCAACATGCTCGACTGGGCTTGAAATAGTTGGGATACCCGTATCGACTTCAACATTCATGGAAGCTTCGGCCACGGGAGAAGGAAAATCTTGAGTTTGCTGAGCTTTCTCAATAGTTTCATTGATTTTTGCCAACTCAGATTCCAAGTTGAAATTTTCTTGGCTAGCTTCAACTAGGGTATCACGGCGAGAATTCAAAAACTCCCAACTCACTTCAATGGCAGATTTATCCTCAAGGATTTCATAATCTCTTTTCCAGTCGGCAATTTCATTCTTTAATTTCTCATTTTCAGTCAAGGCAGAAGTGTAAGAAGCTTGAAGAGAGGCATGGGAACTTTCCAAGGCACAATCCTTATTAGAAGAAGCTCAGAGGTCTTCTTGTGCTTGAGTCAAATTTTTCACGAGCTCTCCAGCATAAGCCTCTTTCTCACCCAAGAGAGCCTTCAAATCCCTAATCTCTTCACTTGCCTTGGACAGCTGCTCGGAGAAAGAGGTTTCAAGACGAGCCATTTCTTTATCCGCTTGACTTGAGGAAGCCTTTTCAACTGCCAACTTTGAAGTCAAGGCCCGTCCCTGCTGCTCCAAGGTATTATTACTTTCTTCTAAGTACTCCATATCAATCTGAAGGCTTTCATACTGTTCCTTCCAATAACACGCCTCTAATTGAGAATCACGCAATAATTTCTTTGAGAGGTCAACCCTTTTCATCATCTCCGTGCCGATAAGATTGGCCTATAAAAAAGAGGGAAGAGAAATAAGAATCTCAAAGATAGGAAAAGTTTAAAGCAAAACAAAGGAGAAAAGAGAAGGAGAATACCTTTAAAGAAGCGTGCACAATATCATTCATCAAAGTCAAAGAGCTATGTCTCTCTAGCTTGGCTCTTTCAATTGGTCCAACTAAAAGCTTCAGCCATACATCTGCTTGACCCGATTTCCTTAAGAGATTGCCCTCAGCGGGGACTTCAATGATCACTTACCTCATAGCACCACTCCTACTTGATGAGCCAACTTCAGCATGGTGAATGATTGGGGGAGGAATTGTTGATGGAGGAACAGTAGAAGTAGTAAAGACAGTTTGGGGAGGAACGGAAACAACCGAGATCGGCAAAGAAGGAGTCACAAGCACAGGTGTAGAAAAAGAAGCCAGGGGTGCTTCATCCAAAACTGGGCCTAAGCCTTCACCATCAAACCCGCTGAAAAAAAGCTGCTCAACAGAGTCATGAGCAGCAGCAGGAGCAACATCATCGTCAAGAATCACTACCGGGGCTTTAATAGACTCGGTAAGGGGAATAGAATGGCTGAGGGATGCTTCTCCTTCATCATCAGAAATGATGCATCTCCGAGCCCATGACCTTGTTATCAAAGAGCCCCCGTCTTCCTCTTCTTCAGAGCCTTGGTCATTAACGACTTTTCTTTTCGATAAAGAACCCAAGATTATTTCTTGGGCCCTTTCCAAAGAGATACGAGAAGCCGTGACCACCTCGGCAGTAACTCCTCGAATAGCCAATCCTGATAAAAAGAAGGATTGAAATTAGTTCAGAAAAATAAAAAATATATATAAGGTAAAAACTCTTACCATGAGTTTTTACTTTCCAACCAAATCGTTGGGAAATAGTCTTCCAAGATCTACCATCCATTGGCACAATCTTCAATAGCTTGTCTACCCAATTATGGAAATTGGGAACATCTTCTACAACTCCCATGGTTGCTAAAAAAAGCAAAATTAGAAAAGTTGACAAACTTGAAGAAAAAAAAGGAATGAGAAAGTTAAAAAGACTTACGTGCAAAATTCCACTTCTCAGGGAAGGGAACATTATCATCACCCACTACACCAACAGTGGGGGCAGCAACAAACCTGGCATACCAGCCACAAACTTTTTTATCCTCAGGGCTCACCAAAACTCTCTTGCTCCTAGCTACTAGTGTGAAAACACCATTGCGGAAGAGTCTAGGGGAGTAAAGGTGAATCAAACGAGGGAAAGTAAAGGGAACACCAGCTTTGTTGGTCAAATGCCTCAAATAGGCAACAACCCTCCATATGATTGGGCCAATTTGATCCAAACAAACATCGAAGAAACGATAGAACTCAAGAATAACAGGGTCAATAGATGGTCTAAACCCTAAGGTGAAAGGGTATGTATAAACAAAAGAAAACCCTGTCATGTAAGAGGTGATTATTTGATTTGGATTAGGGATAATAATAGGGAAATCACTACTGCAATGACAGTCTCTACGAACTACAGAAATCAAACCTTCTGTAATTTGAGTGGGATAAATATCAGCACGATCTAAACCAGAGACTTGGTTCCTAAGAGATTCTCTATCATGATAAAAAGAAAGTTTCGTAGGAACTATCTCCTCTACTGTAGGCTCACGAAGAGGTTCAGAAGGTTCTTTACCTCTTGAAGAAGATCTTTGTGAAAGTGAACCCCTAGTTCTAGAAGAAGGGTCAGAACTAGGTAAAGGAATGGAAGAACCGCGAACAGATCCTAAATTACGAAGCCTACCTACCCTTCTGCTTCTAATGGGAGCATTAGGGAAAATGTCAACTATGGGAACCCTTCTAGGGTTAGAATTTGAAGAAGACATGATGAAGGAGGATGATACGATGAAGAAGCAAATAGGGATTTGAGAGATTGAATATTCAGTAAACTTTATGTGGAAAAGACAAAGAAAAAAATTATATTTATATTGATAAGCAACCACCAAAGGAAAAAATGTAATGATGCAAGTACCATAATAATGATAACTGACGCTTCGTGAATAGTGGAGCTGTGAAAAAGCCTTAAAAAGGGCTGCAAAACTGCAGAACTAATGAAAAGGTGACACGTGTGAAGAGCATTAATAGTGACAAAAATTCTCATTTTAATGAAATCCACTTTCCAAATATTTAATTGATGAATAAGTGGCAAGTCGGGGGACTATCTGTATTGGGAAAAAATGAGTTTACATATTAAAGTGGAATAAAGATGACGTGTCAAGACACGTAGACTAGTCAAAGAGTTACAGCTGGCAAAGAGACACAAGTTGCGACAGATACGAGCAAAGGCGAAGGAAGAGGCACGGGCAGATATTCAGAGGACTCAGCGCCCATACCTATTTAAGTCATTTAGTTTCAGGAATCAAGGGGAATGAATCTGGCAATATATGAGAGTACAGATACAGTATTTAATGAGCATTAAATACTGAATACGTTAGAGAATCTATATTAAATACAATGATTGTGTAACGTAGCATTCAATATCTTTAATTACTCATAATAGCCTAATTATGACAAGGGCAAAACACATATCTCCCAAATAGCTATAAAAGGGAGATAACTGATCAATTGTAGGGACATGAAATACTATCTGAATATATTAATTTACTTGTTTTTCTTCTGATTATATTATTGCTAGCCAAATTACTTTCTTTCATATATTCTTTTGATTATCAATAACCCGAGTTCTTTTAATTTAAAGCTTTAACCGAAATCCCATTTTTTGGTTAAACAGTCTGGCTAGTCAGAGAGAGAAATAAAAATAAAAGGGGATTAATAACATTTATAGCAGAGTCATCAGCAACCAACCAATTCAATTACCCCACCTTCAATTATATTTGATAAAAATGCCTCAAATTTTAAAATTTGTGATTAATATTTCACTCACAATTAAGCCATACCTCCTGATTCTTGAAAGCTGTCATGTCACAAACATCCCAAAGAGCATTACATGTCAGTATAATTACATACATAAAATGAGCAATATTTGTTATTTAGTTTTTCATAAGTATTTACAGACTTAAATGTAGAGATAACAAAAGAAAAGGAGGAGACATACTGTTTGACTCAAAATATATCAGAACCTTTTTGAATAAATCAATCAAAGAAAATAAAGGGGTAAATCTTAGCTAAGTATAATAATCTCTAGAACAAAAGTTAGACAAGGAGAACATGGATAATAAGAATTCTTTATCTCATTGAGGCAAAACCTTAAACAATAATCCTATCAATCGTTTTTATAAACAAGTGTTATAGCAAGTGCTATCGATTAGGTAAAATGTCTAGGGCTCTTACAATGTTGTTTTTCGCTCTCTATATAAAGAACCAAACCCTTTTAAGCTCTAAAAGACAAGTTATAGGGAATATTCGAAAGAATATTCCTAATGTCCCCTAATAGGCCTGCACTACTGCAAGGGTCGTACAGTCTCTTGTTCTCCTGAAGGTCGTCCTCTACAGGATGTTGAGCTACGGGGATCTCGTCATTTGTTGTACTCATCAATGGTCGTGGTTGTTCAAATTTGGACCCATACAGTTAGTCCCTCCACTTGTCGAGGTTTGCAACTTGGTGCGTCCTCGATAAGCGGACACCATGCGTTCTTACAGAGAAATTTGACTCTACGAGGCATTACGGCTTGGCCAATAGTGGGCGGTCAGCGTGCTTAGCAAGACACCTGGTAATGTATTTTACCAGGAAATGATGTCATCTTCACGTGCCTCATCATTATGCGTGTTTTCGAGACAGGGATTGATGGCTTGTCGCTTCAATTTTGGTGCCATTCTGCGACCCTCCGCTTCGATTCTGGCGCCACCCAATCCTATAAATAGGTGGAGGGTTTGTTTTTTCAAAAATTCTTGGCCATTTCATTTTTGATTACCCCTCTTCATCCCTCCGAGTTTGTCCTAATAGCCTTCTACTTCTTTTTCTCCCATTCTTCGCTAACAACCTTTTTTCTTTTTGCTATTTTAACACCTCTTTCATCGAAAACATGCCAAGATCACATTGATCTTGTGAAGGGGTTTCTGAGGCCGCCCCGTTGTCCGTGGCGCCCCCCTCAGGCGGTGAGGATATGGTGGTGGAAGAAGGAGATAGTCTTCCTGCGGTGGAGGAGTTACTGCCGAGACACCCCATGTCTCGAAGCGACTTCTTCAAAGATCCTCCTTCTACTCCTACCCCCATACTCTCTAAAATATAACAAGTTCATATTGACGCTCTTTGTGCAAAGTATGGCATCCCCGCTCATATTGACATGGTTCCAACGGGAAGGGATTTCGTGGAGGTCCATAGACCTGGGTACTGCGCTTTCTACGAGTACCCTTTCATGATTGGTTATTCTTTCCCCCTCCTCCCATTAGTGGAAGAGTTCTGTAGGTTCTACCAACTTTGTCTGGCACAACTTTCACCATATACACTCAAGATACTCTTACTGTTGACAAAGTATGCGGAGTTGGCGGAATGCAAGGTTACTATCCACCACCTCTTGCACCTGTTCTCCCCCAGCTTCCATAGGGGTAATATGGTATATTTGAGGCACCGTGGAACAAAAGGTCTGGTGGTTGGGACCAACGATCGAGCAAGTCGCAAGTTTTGGCATATGTATTTCTTTGTCAAAATTGAACACATTGTTTCTGACTCCGCCAGGTTCCCAAAGTGGTGGAACGAGACTCATAAGTGTCGCCACTCATTGTACTCTTTATCTTCATCTTCGTTCATTATAGGGTTTGTTTGCTTCTCGTTTTCAGCTATGGGATGTCCACCCTGCCCTATTGCGGGCATAAGTGATTGGGTAGCCCGTCTGTTGCCCTATACAGCGGAAACCCGAGATTGGCCCGCCTTCATAAAACACTATGGCTCGAGAGTTCCATCTGGTTAATGTTTCCCCCTTATCACTTTGTTGGTTATACATCATCGTCTATTGATATGACTCTTCATAACGACAGGTCGAAGAGCTTCCAGGCGGAGGGTGCCATTACCTGTATTTCGACAGGCTGTCACTGCTGCCAAAATGCAGTTTACTTTGAATGAGTCTGTTCGAGAGGGTTGTCCTCAACCGATTCAAATGGAAGGTCCCTCTTAGTACATGGTCGTGAGGAAGGAGACTTCTTTAGTATCGACCCCGCACCTCTTGGACGAATCCTCTAATGGAGACGAGTTGTTATCGAGAAAAAGGAGGAGAATGGAGCTTGGGAGGGATGTGTCCATGGACGCCGGTAGAAGTAGGGCATCGCAGACACCTGTACCCACACTTATGGCCAACGCCATCTTAGCGGGGAGATCTCCCCAAACGGAAGGAATTTACCTAGGGGCCAGCTCCGTGTGCTCCGCTGAGGGTGGCATGTCATCCAACGTTGGAGGAGGCCGACGTGTTGAGGGCGAAGGCTCAGGTTCAGATGTCGACCCGGAGGACGTTCGCGAGTTCGTAGGTTTCCATACTCACATGGAGGTCAGAGTGGAAGGATCTGATCGTCACATAGTTATCCTAGGGGACTCAACTTATTGTCGAACTGCGATCAAGTGGCATCTTTTTTAGCCCCTCTATGTGCTGCCTTGAGAGCGAGGTGCTTAGGGCTATGAGCGACATGGAGTTGTCTCAGAACGTCGCCGGCATGGCTTTGCAGGTAGGTGCCTTTCTTTTCCTTTTCATTGTTGGACTTATGTTGTGATTGTCGACCTATGTTTTTGTCTTTAACTTCTTCTTTTTTGTGCAAGACCCTTATCATGGAGACCTAGCGCGAGCGCCGGGAATGAAAGAGGACAGCCATCTATGGGAAGATGTCTTCCAAATATCAACAGTATCGCGCTAAGCATCGTACGATGGCCGACATTTATAATCAGGACCCTAATTTTCAATTGTTCCACGAAGGACTCAAACAGAGGGAGGACCAACTGGAACGCAAGGTTGAGGAGCTGAGGGAGAGAGTTGAGGAGCTTATGAAGGCTGTCGCCTGTAATAGTAAACTTGAGGCCTCCCTTAAGGTGAAGGAGGATGAGCTTGAGTTAAGTAGGGGGGTGATGGCCAAGAATGCCAACTTACAAGCAAAGGTGGCCAGTTTGATCGCTGAATTGGGTAAGCTCACAACCTTCTACGTCTTGTTCCTCGGCCGATCCGGTCATGCCTCATCGTTTATATGAGTTGTGGGTCCATGCTGAGGCCCGACTTGACATGTACAAGGCTCTTCATGCTGAGGGAGGGCATCTAAAGCAGAACTTCAGGGCGTGCGTGACGAAGCTCGTACAGCTCGTGAGGCATGCGGGTACGACCCTCTTACACATGACAGGGATAACATCAACTCTGATAATGCGAACCATCTTGCTTCTGACTCTTGGTATGAAGATGCGTACCCAACCGGGGATGATGTATAATCTTTTATTTGTACTTTTTGCTTTGGGACTTTTGTAAGGGGCATGCTTGAGCCTATTGTAAAGATATGTGTAAGTAACATTTTGATGTACTGTAGAATTTGTTTTGTCTATTCGGTGATAATCATTGCAATATCTATGGTATCCAAGGTACCTATCGAACTGTTAAGCCGATTTTGCTTTTGGGTGAGGTCGATCCCTTTTTCTTTTGGCAGTGGCTTTAGCCTTTGGGATGCTACTTTCAAATGATCGTCGAAGTGGGATCCCATCATAGTTCGAGTGAAGTCGAACTCGTATTTTTGTCGATGGCCTTGGCCATTGGGATTTTACCTTCGAACTGTCGTCGAGGTAGGATCTCGTCGTAGTCGAATGAAATCGAACTCATATTTTTGTCGATGGTCTTGGCCATTGGGATGTTACCTTCGAACTGTCATCAAGGTTGGATCCCGTCATAGTTCGAATGAGATCGAACTCATATTTTCATCGATGGCCTTGGCCATTGGGATGTTGCTTCGAACTGTCGTCGAAGTAGGATCCCGTCGTAGTTCGAACGAGGTTGAACTCATATTTTCATCGATGGCCTTGGCCATTGGGATGTTGCTTCGAACTGTTGTCGAAGTAAGATCCCGTCGTAATTCGAATGAGGTCAAACTTATATTTTCGTCGATGGCCTTGGCCATTGGGATGTTGCTTCGAACTATCGTCGAAGTAGGATCCCATCGTAGTTCGAATGAGGTCGAACTCATATTTTCATCGATGGCCTTGGCCATTGGGATGTTGCTTCGAACTGTCGTCGAAGTAGGATCCCGTCGTAGTTTGACGAGGTCGAACTCATATTTTCTTCGATGGCCTTGGCCATTGGGATGTTGCTTCAAACTATCGTCAAAGTAAGATCCCATCGTATTTCGAACGAGGTCGAACTCATATTTTCGTCGATGGCCTTGGCCATTGGGATGTTACTTCGAACTATCGTCGAAGTCCCGTCGTAGTTCGAATGAGATCGAACTCATATTTTTGTCGATGGCCTTGGCCATTGGGATTCTCACTCACATTGGAGGTTTGATCATATTCCCCTAGGAAATACATGTCGACTTTATACATACAATGGAGATTTGATTATATTCTTGTAGGAAAAACATGTCAACTTTGTACATCCAATGGAGATTTGATTATCTATATCCAGTCCCTTCATTACTCGGCTTGGAGAACACATCGACGGGCAGGGTAATGAACAATACTTTGAACCTTGAGACATCCCCCTTGCCGCCTCATTAAAAACCTCACCGAGAAAACCCAATTGGGACAAAACCCGGATGTGGGAAAAAGAGTACGACTTAGGTGGCGCCTCTTTTCAGAAGTGGAAGTATTTGAGATGGGCGACATTCCAATTTTTTTGGAGTAGTTTTCCCTCCACTGTCTATAACTGGAATTCTCCTTTGTTTGCTAACATCGTGATTTTGTATGGTCCATCCCAGTTAGTTCCTAGTTTTCCCTCATTAGGGTCTTTCGTTGCTTGTGTTTTAGCTTTGAGGACGTAATCTCTGACCTTGAGCGTTCGTACTTTGGCCTTCTTGTTTTTGTACCTTTCTACTTATTGCTTTTGGGTTACCATTCTTATGTGGGCCATATCCCTTCGTTCTTCGACTTCATCCAGATCTTGTATCCTACTTTCGTCATTGTTTGTTCCGCTTTCGTTGGAGTATCTCAAGCTAGGTTCTCCGACTTAGACGTGTATAACTGCATCAGTCCCATAAACTAGTGAATATGGCGTCTCGCCTGTGCTAGTTTTTGGCATAGTGCGGTATGCCCATAGTACTTCTAGTAGTAGTTCAGGCCATAGCCCTTTGGCGTCCTCGAGCTTCATTTTCAATATATTCAGTATTACTTTATTAGAGGATTCGTCTTGGCCATTGCCGACGGGATGGTATGGTGTGGAGAGTATTCGCTTGATGTGCTATTTTTCGAAAAACTCAGTCGTTTTCTTTCCGACGAACTGAGGACTATTTTCACAGCTGATTTCTTTGGGGATGCCGAAGCGGCAGATTATATTTTTCCATATGAATGCGATAACCTCTTGCTCACGTATTTGAGTGTATGCACCTGCTTCCACCCATTTAGAAAAATAGTCAGTTAAAACTAAAGAAAGCATACCTTACCTCGTCCTGCCGGGAGGGGTCCGACAATATTTATCCTCCACTTTATGAATGGCCATGGCAAAATGACGGAATGCAGGAGTTACCCTACTTGGTGTATCATAGGGGCGCACTTTTGACACTGTTCACACTTCCTAAAATAATCCGCGTCTTCTTTTTTCATGGTAGGCCAGTAGTATCCAGCGCGAATGAGGCATCAGACGAGGGAGCAGTTTCCCGTGTGGGTGCCACAGTGCCCCTCATGTACTTTCTCTAGTACTCGCCTTATTTGATTTGTCCCAAGACATTTGACCAGGGGGCCGCCGAACGTTCTCTTATAAAGATCACAGTTTACGAGGTTGTATCTGGTTGCCTGTATTCGAAGCTTTTTGGCTTCTTTCTTATCTTGTAGGAGTGTTCCATCCTGCAAATATGTTACGAGACAGTTGCGCCAGTCCCAAGTTAGGTTTACTGAATGTACCTCGACTTGGTCTATTGCGGAAGGGAGAAGAGTGACCACGTTTTCCTTGTTGATATTTTTGGCGGCTGCCGCTAGCTTGGCGAGACCATCTGCTTCAATATTCTGCGCCCTGGGTATTTGGTCAAGGCAACATTCATTGAATTTTGGCAGCAGTTTGTGAATTTTTGACTGGTACTTTTGTACTCTCTGTTCTTTGATTTGGAAAGTCCCAGTGACTTGGTTCACCACGAGTTGAGAATCGCAATGGAGGATGAGTCGTCGAGCGCCATATTTGAGGGCTAATTTCAATCCTGCAATCACAGCTTCATACTCGGCCTCGTTGTTAGTCATCTCGGGGCATCGTATGGAATAGCGAATTACTTCGCCCGTAGGAACTTCGAGGACGAGTCCCAGTCCCAATACCGATGCAGTAGATGAACTGTCGGTGTATTGGACCTAGAGGTCGGAATGTGCAGAAGCACGAAGCGCCTTCTACTCTACTTCAGGCAATATTTCTGCGCTGAAATCAGCGACAAAATCGCGAGCACCTGCGACTTAATAGCAGTTCGTGGTTGGTATGTTATGTCATGCTCGCTTAATTCTATGGCCAATTTGGCCAATCTACCCGATAGTTCGAGTTTGTGTAGGATGCCCCTGAGGGGAAAGGTTGTTACCACTTTTATGGGGTGACATTGAAAATATGGTCTAAGCTTTCGTGAAGGTACGACTAATGCCAAAGCTAGTTTCTCAAGGTGAGGGTACCTTGTTTCGGCATCAATTAAGGTTTTGCTGATATAGTAAATCGGAGATTGCGTACCTTTGTTTTCGCGGGTATACCAGTAAGCATTCACCCGGGTCTGCCTTGATGAGTAATGGTGGCGAGGATAGGTACGGTTTCAGTTTTCTCAAGGTGTTGATGCATTCTAAATTCCACTGTAGTCCGTGGTCTTTCCTTAGCACATTGAAGAACTTATGGCATCTGTCCGATGAATGTGAAATAAACCTCGACAGGGCGGCTATTCGTCCTGTTAATTTCTGCACTTGCTTCTTGCTGGTTAATGTCTCCGCTATTCCTTTGATGGCCTTGATCTGATCCGGGTTGACTTCGATACCCCTTTGTGATACCAGAAAACCAAGGAACTTTTCTGAAGTTTCGCCGAAGGCACATTTTCCGGGATTCAGTTTCATCCCGTATTACCTCAATATCTCGAAGGCTTGCTTCAGATGGCTAATGTGATCCTCTTTCTTTTTCGACTTCACTAGCATGTCGTCGATGTAAACCTCCATGGTCTTACCGAGTTGTTCCTTGAATATCTTGGTGACTAACCTTTGATACGTCGCCCCTGCGTTCTTGAGTCTGAATGACATTACCTTGTAGCAGTACGTTCCTCAGTGAGTGATGAAAGTGGTCTTTTCTTGGTCTTCTTCAGCCATTAGAATTTGGTTGTAACCAAAATTAAGAAGATCAGTAGTTCGTGTCCCACCGTTGAGTCGATGAGATGGTCGATATGTGCTAACGGAAAGGAATCTTTCGGACATGCTTTGTTCAGGTCGGTGAAGTCGACACACATCTGCCATTTCCCGTTCTTCTTTTTGACCATTACCACATTGGGGACCCATTGGGGATATTTTGATTCTCGGATGGAACCATTAGCGAGTAATTTATCAACTTCTTTGCTGACTGACTCATTGATGGTGGCATTGAACTTTCTCCTCATTTGCCGTACTGGCGGGTAAAGAGGGTCGACATTCAGCCTGTATGTGGCGATGTCCCCTGGGATTCCTAGCATATCTGAATGGGAAAAGGCAAACAAATCGGCATTGTTAGTTAAGAACTCATGATATTTACCTGGTTATGAGAGGTTGTGTCCGATATAAGCCTTTTTCGTGCTATCGGTGTTGTCCAGTTGGATGGGGTCGAGGTCTTCTACGGTTTCTTTTCAAGCTTCTATGACATCCAGGTCTTTGATGGCCTCTATTTGTACATCGGGTTTAGTTCCCGATATGGCTGGTTGCTATGCTTCTGCACTTGCCCCCTTTAGTTGTTTGGTATGTGTGCAGTCTTGGGCGATCCGGTAGCATTCTTGGGTGGTGTGCTGCTCGCCTTAGATGTTGAATATCCCTCATGGGGTAGGAAATTTGATTATTTGATAGAAACTTGACGGGATGGGTCGCATGACGTATATCTATGGATGCCCTATGATGGTGTTGTAGGCTGTTTCCTAATTCATGACGTGGAACGTCGTCACTAGGGTGACTCCTCCTGCCAGAACGGGTAGCACTATCTCTCCATAGGTTCGTTCCACTACATTATTAAAACCCATTTGTGTTATGCAATGCGGTACTATATTATCCTCGAGCTTCGTCTGTATAAGGACTCATGGGTGAATAATACGTGCACCGCTTCCGTCATCCACCATTATTCTCTTTATGTTGGTATCTGTGATACGTAAAGTTATAACCAAAGCATCATAGTGAGGGAAAGACAAACTGTTGGTATCCGACTTATCGAAGATGATACTATCTTTGAGGTCATCATACCGTTCGTGGGCGACTGTCCGTTTGAGTTTGTGTGTGGTGGTGAATTTCACATGGTTGATTACTGTATCTTCACCATCGCTAATGATCATTTGTATGGTACGAGCTGGTGATGGTGGTTTTGGAGGTCCCTGAGGTTGATCGCGTCCACGAGCGAAGTTAACCCGTCCTCGATCGCTCAGCAGTTCTTTCAGGTATCCCTAGTTTAGCATTCTTACCATTTCCTGGCATAGACCTATGCAGTCCTCGATCTTGTGTCCCCTTTCCTGGTGGAATTCACACAGAACGTTCGATCTCCGAGTGCTCGGATGCGACTTCATTTTTGTGGCCACTGCACCTTTGTGTCGAGATTTTCCAGTGCGTTCACTATTTCTGAAGGAGAAACACAAAAGTTATGAGCATATAACAGTGGAGGCATACCTTTTTCATTTCGGGGTGGTGCAGTATGTCGAGGCACGTCATCTGCATGTCGTGGAGGAGGTGGGTTGGATGTTCGGATGTAGGGCTGGTGCCTTTCTCGATTGAAATGGGGTAGTTTGTCCCTTCGGCCGTCGTTGTGGCGATATCTCCTTATTTCGGTTTGGACCGATGTTAGTCGCTGGATCGGGCCATTCAAGTCATCCTCGTCTGCCCTTACTTTGGCGCAATAGGCAACATGGATCTCTTCCCACGTAGTGGTGGTGGTGGTGGTGGGGGGTTACTTCATGAGTCTACTTAGCAGTTTTTTGGTTGTTTTTGACCCGTTTCTGTTTAACCCATTCTGGAAGGCTGCTACCGCCATCTCTTCTGACATGTTTGGTAGGCTCATTCTTACCCTGTTGAATCGGGCTAGGAAATCCCGAAGTCCCTCGTCTGTCGTCTTCCTGACGGCGAAGATGTCTTTTACCCCGGCCTCTGCCTTTTTCACTCCCACGTGAGCGGTGACGAACTTATTTGCCATTTCTTCGAACGTTGATATCGATCGTGCTGGTAGTTGGGAATACCATGTCAACACTCCCCCTGTCAGAGTTTTGCCGAACTTTTTCAGTAGCACTGATGGCACTTATTCTTTCGATAGATCGTTACCTTTTACTGCAGTAACGTAATGGATTAAGTGGTCCTCTGGGTCCATGGTGCCATCATATATTTTCAAATATGGCAGCATTTTGAAGGTTTTCGGAATAGAGTGGGGAGCTTCCTCTTTGTTGTATGGTTGTTCGACGATTCGGGCAACATCACATTTTGGTAGCAACTTCGGAGCGCCCGGTATTTTATCAACCCTTTCCTGATGCTCTTTCATCTGATCGCGGAGTGTTTTGTTCTCATTTTACATCTATTCCATTTTCTTTAATATGGCCGCAAGTGCATCGTTGCCTGCATCAATGACAGTATGAGTGTTACCTGTTCGTGGAGTTTCTGGCTCGTCGGCGACAACTGCAGTTTCTGCGGGTATTGTGCCTTCGATACCCCTTTGAACGGGTTTCTCGAGTATAATGCTTAAGGTGTTTGCCAACCATTCTTCTAATAGCCTTTTCACGGCCGGGGTGCTTCTCCTGCTGCGGATGTTGAGGTTTCCCTCTCGCGCGAGACAGTTACACCCTCGTGGGAGGGTGAGATCTCTCCCTCATGTGTGGCACTTGGCGTTGCATTTTCGTTGTCTTCCCTACCGGCTTCATTGAGGGAATTCAGGAGGTTGTTCGTGACATCTACTATTGCCTTTAGCCTTGCTTCTCCCTTTCCTGCCATTGTTGGCCTTTGTGAGGCTAAGAAGAGGTGATTATTTCTTTCAAGAATCTAGACGAAACTAAGATCTCAGCTATAGAAATCCCCACAGATAGCACCAAATTGTTTGACTCAAAAGATATCGGAACCTTTTTGAATAAATCAATCAAAAAAAATGAAGGGGTAAATCTTAGCTAAGTATAATAATCTCTAGAACAAAAGTTAGACAAGGAGAACATGGATGATAAGAGTTCTTTATGTCATCGAGACAAAACCTTAAACAATAATCCTATCAATCGTTTTTGCAAACAAGTGTTACAGCAAATGCTATCAGTTAGGAAAAATGTCCAGGGCCCTTACAAGTTTATTTTTCGCTCTCTATATAAGGAATCAAACCCTTCTAAGCTCTAAAAGATAAGTGATAAGGAATATTAGAAAGAATATTCCTAATGTCCCCTAATGGGCCTGCACTACTGCAAGGCTCGTACAGTCTCTTGTTCGCCTGAAGGTCGTCCTCTATAGGATGTCGAGCTACGAGGATCTCGTCGTTTGTCGTACTCATCAACAGTCGTGGTTGTTCAAATTTGGACCCGTACACAGACCACAGCAAAAAAAACAATTCATTATCGTCGGATAGTTTATTAATCTTTATATTTGTTATTTAATTTTTCAATATTTAATACATACTCCATATAGTACAAGTAATGTCGTCTACATAGCAGAAGAGCTGTCAAATATTAAATTCTAGCGACATAACCAAATAGATTGAGAATAATTTGATGGTCAATTCAATAATGATGTGCTAATATTGATTATAAAAGTCAAATTATGGAGAAGGAATGAATGCAGAAGTTGAAATTGTCAATCAACTAAGAAACTAAATAATTATTTTAACCACGTTAGACGATGTAATGATAAGAAGTTGTCACACTTGCAGCTTAAATACGTTCTTTTTAACTTGATCCAAAGCAGCGATGGTTCAGTATACTCTTCTAACAAGTCTTTTATTGATTTAGCAACTGACTCTGAATCTATTACACATTACTTCTATTTATACATATTTTTAAAGCTCTTAACGATGTCTTAAACTAGGCTTTATGATTATTCTCAAAATGACAAAATGCAAGCCAATCCATGTCCCGTATGCAGTGTAGGGGTATTTATTATATATGGTAGGTTTTGGAGTCAAATGGGCCGGATTTACAAATTGGACTAAATAATTTGTCCAAATCTTTCCTTTGTATACTGGGCCTCGTCTGTGGGTAAAAATAGCACGGTATAACCAATTTTCAGATTGGTCATTCAAAAATAACCAGTATTTACCAAGTCAATGAAAAATAGCTACTATTTTGCTGTAACAGAGACCGGCCCAGCATAATATACTGGAGTTCGATGCACCTGTGTATTAACTCCAGCATATTATGCTGGACCGGTATACTTTACTGGCTCCAGTATAATATACTGGAGACTGGAGCACCGGTGCTCCAAACTCCAGTATATTATGCTGGAGTTCTAGTGTACTTATGCTGGAACTCCATCATATTATGCTGACGTATTTTCCGGGCTTTGAACAGTGTTTTCGCTCAAATTTATCTTTACATGAAAAGTGGAAAAATTTCGATTACTTTTGAAAGTGGGCTATTTTTGAACGACCAGTTGTAAATCTGACTATTTTTGAATTTCTCCCCGTCTGTGGTGCTGAATTGGGCCGTGGACTGCCCAATATTGTTCAACACTTTCAGACAATATATAAAGAATTTGGAAGGTTTTAACGCGAGGCACACATGCCAAATAAAGCTTAGTACTAAGAGAAGGTTAATGCATGCTTTTGTATATGTAAGACTAATATATATAAGGTGATGAAGCAAGAAAATCTCATGTTATACTAAATGGAATATCTTAATGAAAAGACAGAAAACAGGACAGCTGATAGGTTAAAAGAAAAAGGGGCACACACAATATGGTACTTAGTAAGATAATGGAAGTGCTCCATTATTCTAGTAATATTGGTTTCAATAGGGACACCAGATTCTTCTTTTCGTAGAACCAAATGCCAGCTTCTTCCAGCCAACAACAACGGTGGACGTTAGATACTTCTGTTCGATAGGTAAGAACTTCGATTTGGTATTTTGGTATTCGGTATTCGATTTATCAATTATATATATCAAACATCGTAGCAAAGTTAGTTCGATACGATTCAATATTTTTTGTTCGGTTCGATATGATTTCAGTATGATTCGATATTTCTTATTCGGTTTGAAGCTATACATACAAGAATGTGGACAATTCTTGTGAACTCTAGTTAGTTATAGTCAGTTATAGTTAGTTAGAGCAGGTAGTTAGTTGGTTAATGACAACTCTAGGGCTGGGCATATATCGGGTAAAACTGATAACCTGAACCGTTAATTATTTATTGGATTATCAGTGTTGGGTTATTGGTTTAACGATTTGGTAATGGTTTAGAATTTTTTTCACTATTGGGTTATCGGTTGGGGCCTCGGTTTGCCAATTTCGTTAATGGGTTAACCGATAACCCAATAAAAATTAATGAAATTACTACTTTATCCTTAAGTATATACATATGTTAGGGCTTCACTTCATTCTTTCCTATTTATGTGTCTGATTGTGTTTTTAGTTGTAAAAAGTTGTAATCTTGAAGGTAATATTGTTGAAATCAATTGTTTGTTTAATTTTTCTTTGTGACTTTTCTTATGTGAGTTGATGAATTTAATGTTTTAAAAATCTTTTAGGATTGACTAGCAAATAAAGTAAATTCAAGAACTTAACGTGCTTGTGGGGTTTGATTAAGTTCAGTAGATTTTTTGTTAGGGGTAGGTTTGACTTCTAAGGAAAAAAAAATTCAAGAGTTGATCCTTTCCTTTCTTTTTTGGGGTCTGAAATTGTTTCGATTCTGTTGTAGGTTTTAGTTCTTCTCTTTTTTGCTTAACTATAGTGAATTGTCTTTTCTTTTTTGCTTAACTCTAGATTGAGTTATCTTATCGGGTAAACCGATAACTGGATCGATAATGATCGATAACCGATATCTTATCGGTTCGGTTATCGGTTTATCAAATTTATAAACTGATAACCTATATGCTAAACCGATAATATTCATAACTTAACCTAACCGACCGATGCCCACCCCTAGACAGCTCATGTTCGACTCATAAGTTAATGATTAGTGTTAGTTAGACTTGTATAAATACTCCCTTGTATCTTAAGAGAAGTAATAGAAAATCATTTCACAATTCTTGCTTCTTCTTCATTTCTATGCTCTAGAAGCTTCTGCTATTAGAGTAGTGCAGAGCTATTGTGAATCTGCTCGGTGTGAGAGCAAATTTCAGCATGGTATCAGAGCAGGTACAAGCTAATTGGATTCTCAGTTATTGATCGATCCTTCAACATCAATTTCAATTCTTCTAGAGATTGCTAAAGTGTGAGAATCAATTATGGTGGAACCAGCAATTTCATACACACATCCATTGTATCTAGGTCCAGCAGATACTCCAGACGTAGTTCTAATTCCTGTGATGCTTACAATATCTGAAAATTACGGGCTATGGAGTAGGACGATGAAGATCGCACTACTTGGGAGGATAAAGCTAGGGTTCGTGAATGGAACTTGTACAAACGAATCATGTACTGCTGAGCTACAAGAGCAATGGGAGACTTGTAATGTTATTGTCCTCTCATGGCTCATGAACACAGTGTCCACAGAGCTCTTATGTGGAATTGCATATGCATCAAATGCTCATCCCGTGTGGGAAGACTTGAGGGAGAGATTCGATAAGGTGAATTGCATGAGAATTTTTCAGTTGCATCGAGCCATTGTCACTCTCTCACAAGGTACAGATTCTGTTTCATGTTACTTCACAAAATTGAAGGATTTGTGGATTGAGTATAATGCTATGGTACCTAAGGCCAATTCAAGGGATTATTTTGATCATCTAGAAAAGTAAAGATTGTTGCAATTCCTTAGTAGATTAAACGATTCTTATGATCAAGCTAGAAGATAGATCCTTATGAAGTCGAATTTGCCTTCCATCAATCAAGCTTATGTAATGGTGATTGAAGATGAATCTAGACAGTGTCCTGGTATGGATGCAGTAATTGATAAGAATGAACCAGTAGTTATGCAGGTAGGTCGTAACTAAGGCTGTAAGGGAAAGAAAACCTTCTTTGTGCAATGTGAACACTATGGTTACAAAGGTCATAGCAAAGAAAAATGCTATAAGCTCATTGGATATCCTAAAGACTTTTAAGGAAAAAAGAGGTTCAATCAGCTCAATACTGGACAGAATCAACTCAATACTAGACAGTTTAGTCGTGGAAATAGTGGTGCAAATGGACAATTTGATCGAGGAACTCCAAAATTTAATGATGTTAACAATGTTTCTAGCAATGCATGTGCTCAATGCTCTTCTAGCTGTGACTTGCAGGATGTTTTTGCTGGAAAATGACCATTCTTCATAGAGGAACAGTACAAGTAGATTCTAGCATTATTGAACAAGGAACCAACTCACACTCATAACAACATGGAAATTCAAAGCAATATGGCAGGATTACAACTTGTTTCATATCCAAAGATGTTAATAGTGAATGGATTGTGGACTCAGGTGCCACACATCATATAGCTGCATCTATGAATTTATTAACAAATGATAATACTAAGAAAGAATCTAAGGACACAGTACACTTGTGTACTGGAGATAAGATACCTATTTCTCATACAGGCCATGCATCTTTGTTTGATGTTGAGGTTATAAAAGGTGTTTTATACGTACCAGACTTCAAATTTATTCTCTTATCAGTCTCCAAACTCACAAGAGAACTAAGGTGTTCAGTGAATTTTTTTCCTGACATTGTCCTCTTCCAGGATCTTTACAGTGGCAGGGTGAAAGGGATTGGTAAGGAGACAGATGATTTATACCTTGTCAAAGGTAGCAGTAATAATAACAATAGAAGCTGTAATATGGCAGCATCAATTGCAATAAGAGGACTGCAGGTTGTGGCATCAAAGGCTTGGCCATCCTTCAGCTTTTGCTATGAAGAATATGAACTGGTTAGGAAGCATTGTGAATAATGATCTCCTAAATAATTGTCATGTATATGCCTAAGCTAAACAAACTAGATTGTTGTTTCCTACTAGTACTTCTAGGGCAGTATCCCCTTTTGATCTTGTTCACATGGATTTATGGGGTCCTTATAAAACACCTACCTATAATAAGAAGTATTATTTCCTTAATGTTGTGGATGACTTTAGTAGATTTACTTGAATTCATTTACTAAAACTCAAATCTGAAACAATTGTTGCAATCAAAAACTTCATGTTAATGGTAAAAAAGCCAGTTTGGAGTAATGGTGAAAGTGTTAAGATCAGACAATGACACATAGTTCTTTAACTCACAATGCAATGATCTGTTACAAGATTTTGGAATATTGCACCAAAGTAGCTGTATTCACACTCCACAACAAAATGGAGTTGTGGAGAGAAAACACATGCATATCTTAAATGTAGCAAGAGGACTGAGATTTCAATCAAAAATACCAATTAGATATTGGAGAATCTGTGTAACTACTGCATCATACTCGATGAACAGGTTACTCTCATCAGCTATTAGAGGAAAAAGTACTTATGAGATGTTATACACAAGGCATCCATCCTTAACTCACCTGAGAGTGATAGGGTGTTTGTGCTTTGCTTCAGTTGTTCAAAAAGGAGATAAATTTGCTGCAAGAGCTAAGGCATTGGTCTTGATGGGATATTCAGAAAGACAGAAGGGTTACATCTTGTTAGAACTTGCTACCAATAGAATATTTGTAAGTAGAGATGTGGTATTCAAGGTGTTGATACCCTATTTTCCCCCAAAATATTTTAAAATTACATATATATTTCAAAATCATGCATTAATAGTAATTTGTATTTTTTCATAATTTTCCTATATTTTTATTAATTCACCCAACATTTTATTACGAATAAATAATTACAAAATGGCATTACAAATGATTTCAAAAGGATTTCTTGATTTAATTATTATTTATGATCCTATTTAAACCAAATTATTTTATAATTAGCCAAATTGGTATCTTTTGGCTATAATTGCAATAACTTTGTAATTATAGCCCAATCATATAATTTTATACCATCTTTACCCAAAATTTAGTCATTTGTATTTTAAATACTAAATAATCATTTAAAATTATTTTCTATGCATGAAATTCATTTTTTGTGATTATTAGCTATTTTTACAAATTATTTTAATTAATTTAATTGGGTATTTAACAAATAGCCTACTTTCATTTTAATTCTAGCCTAGTTAAACCAGACCCCAAACCCAATTAAAATAGCCCAAATACCAAGCCCAATCCATTAATTCCACCTGACCCAACGTTTTATTTAATCTGGACCGTCGATCGATTTTGATCAACGGACCAGATTTTCTCTTACCTTAATTAACCCTAAAGACCTACCCCCCACACCCCATTCTCTCATTTCTCTCTTTCTCTCCACCATTACATCCTCTCATCTCTCTTAAACTCTCTCTCTGCTAAACCTTACTCTCCTCTCACTGGCCGTTGGCTCGCCGGTAACAATGGTGGTTCCACCACCACCCCTAGCCTCCATGACTCACCCCATTCCAGATTATTGCTACCCTAAGGTCCTCAAGGGACCAGCGGCTGTTCAACTCACACATATAGTCTGATTCTGGCCATTCTCAGGCTACCCTTGGCCTGTCCGAGTAAGATCTTTCTTTTTCCGGCTAGATCCGTGGCTTCTAAGCTGGAATCTCTCTATATCTAGGTTATCTCTCTCTGAAACCCTAATTTTAGCTCTTGACTTCTTAGATCTGTAACAGATCTAAGAGTTTTCTGAGTTATCTTTACTATTTTCTTAAGAATATTTCCGATTTTTCAAAAACGTCTTTTCATCTTCAAACTAGGGTTTCTTAACCTTTTATCAAAATGACTTTCCCTTTGATTTTTTTGGTATTATTCTATGATTCTTACTATGTTTAAATGGTTATTTAAGTTTTTCCCTTTTATCTGATTTATCATGTTGAAAACCCTAGTTCTTGGTCTTAATCCTGGGTTCTGAGTCTGTATTTGATGATTTGTTCGTTTAATTTGTATGCTTGCTTGTTTCTCATGAACGTTCTGAGTTTTTGTGATTTTACCATATTATGCTCATTAGGATTTCTGATTTTTGCTTCTTCCGCCTATATTATGTTTATTCTGTTAATTCCTCTAATCAGTACTATGTTTTATGTGAATCCCTGATTTTGTTTGATTTTTACCCTACTGTGCTATTAGGGTTTCTAATGTTTTGCCTCTTCTTGCCTATTATGTGTTTATTCCGTTTGTTCATAAAGATTTATGGTAATTTCCCCTAAATCATTACTATTGTCCATTGGAATCCTTGATTCCCTGTGATTGATATCCTTCACTAATCTCTTGTGATATTCTTTACTGATTTTCAACCCCTAAGTTATTTTTCTTGCCTTATTTATGGTCGACCATGTTGTCAACCAATTCTTATGTTATTTCCTTAATTGAAATATTATGTACTTAGCCTTAATTACATGTTCTATATTTGCACTATGCTGAAAGTATTTCCTTATGTGTTATATTCCAGTCTTATATGATCTCCTACCTTATTTGTCTTTACCATTTGAAGTTAACTCCCTTAAATAAGGGATTACTTATACTGATTTTATACTAATTGATACCTAGTTCCATAATTACTGTATGACTTTGATTCTTACCTTATTATTCTACCTAGTTTCAAAATATATATATACTCTCTCATTAACAAAAACACACGAACACATTGGTTCAAAAATTCTCTCACACTAAAAAAACTTTCTGCTTTCTTTCTTTGTTACTTGCTACTGTTCTGAATTAGCCAGCTGCAAGCCAAGGCTAATTATTATGTTCTCCTATTCTTCACTTTGTGTTTACTACTGGTATGTTCTAATTTCAATTCAAGTCCCAAAAATAATATGTTTCTTTTACTACTTCAGTTCATCATGTTCCTGATTTGTTTCTACCTATGGTTTTGTTGTTTAACATGTAATTAATCTCTTTTGCTTCCTCTAATTGTGCTAGCCATGTCTTACCTCTTTAGGGTCAGCATGCTCTCGTGAACCAGTAACTTGACTTTACTTTGTTTAATGCTTGTATATTGTTGACTAGTTCTAGTATGCACCTATTGGGCTATTGTCCCAAGTTGTCTTAATATTATGCTCAGCCATGTTTAGTATAAAATCCTATACTCTACTATCTCCCAACCCCCATGAATCTCCCTAAAGCATCTCTGGTTCTGTAACTGTGTTCTAATTAACAATCCTGAATCTATGTCTTACTACATGCACCAAGTGCAAAGGACTTTTGCTTGTTATGTGTTCACCATACATGCTCTATTTGTCCCTAACCCCCAATTGACCCTGTGTGAAGGTTTATTCTCTGAGTGTTGCTGAATCTGTTTGACTGACCTGCTGTTTGTATAATTACACAACTATTTTCAAAAGTTGTTTTACTAAACAACTCTCTTCTTTACAAAACTATTTAAACTAGGTCTCTTTTCACACTGCTTTCCTGCTAAAACCTTTTCAAAACTATGTCAAGCATTCTCACTTTACTCTTAGGTCCTTAAGTTCTGCCCCTCCAATGTATGACTGCTTAGGGATCCTTATGAGATCCCTCTGAACTCCGATGCATTGGAGCTGGCTCTTCCACACTGCACCTACTCAGTTATGGTTGTACAATCTGGATGTGAGCACTGCCCGAGATCCTTGAGGTCCTTAAGGAACTCTGACACACCTGGATATGAGAAAGGCTATGAAACATCTGGGCATTTGAGGTTCTGGAAATCTGGGCCTGTTTTCGGGCTCTCTATTGTGTAACTTCTTATTTTCTTTTTCTACTTATGTAATTCATTTCAATACTGGTTTGTAATAATTATTGTAAACGAATATTGGGGTTGTCTAGTGTAAAGGGGATGGTAGTCATATATGTTATCAATATCAGTGGGTAGAAACCATGCCTTAGGCTTACATTTCCAATATGTGCATTAGAATCCATGTTTAGGACCAATACATTCCAAGCATGTCATGCATTAGATATCATGTTCTTAGGTTTACTGTTTCAGCATCTCATTTAAAATTATTTTTATCACTTAGAAATCCTGCTTTAGGCTAAATAACAGCATTAACATAAAATTGTTGCTCCTGCACATCCTGAAATCGTGCTGTAACTTTCTGGGCATTTAGAAATCATGCTTTAGGAATTATGCATATCCTGAAATCATTCTGCATTTTATATGTGCATGTTAGATACCCTGTTTTAGGATCTCGTTCATACTCTCTCAGTCACACCTAGTTTAAACTACTGGTTAGGAAAGATGTAAAAATAATGTCAAATTTATCATGTTTAAGTAAAATTGGTCATAATCCCTGTATCTTAGCAACACTTAGAACAACATACTTTAGGTAAAATAACTTCTAAACTGATTTAATAATTTTGGTAATTGTTGTGCATTATCCTACGCCTAGGCAAGCCTTAGGTAATCAATCTAATAAAAACTGGAGAACTGTTTTCGTTTGTGTTTACTGCTTAACGACTTACAGGTTTAAAATCAGTAGGCAAACTGATTAGGACCTTACTGTCTTAGATATCCTATTTAAGTCTTTTCTCTAATAAAACTGCTCTTGTTTGTGTTTGAGACGTGCTGCTTATGCGCATTACTTATGGAGGTAAACCTGGGCCTCGTAATTTCTTCTTTCTGCATTTATCTATCAAGTCTTATGTGTTCTTACCTGTCGCCTAGAAATTTTCCTTTTCAAACACCTTAGGGGTTATCTAGAACTGTCCAGATTTAGAGGTCCTAAAATACTCCCAGGGCCATGAGGCAGGGACGGGTAGTGCACGCATAGGACGTTGTCAAGGTTACTAGAATGCTTTAGGCTATGACCAAGGGGTGGGACTTGGGTAGAACGAGATATGATGACTACGCGCTAATGTCACGTATAGCCCCTCACTGAGAAGTGTTTACCGGACATTGTGTAGGGTGATCCTGTAGGCTAACCAACCTAGGACCCCTTCTTCCCAAAACCCTTTTGGCTTAAATATTTTCTATATAAACACAGTTTGTTCAAGTCTTTCCTTTGTCTTATTATTTGAGTCATGTAATGTCCAAAAACCTGCCCTTATTTGTAATTATGTGTTTAACAATTTATGTGTTAAAGGACTAGTTCATAAGTATATGTTCGGCCGGGACCCACTATTGTGGACCGAGAGGGGTGCCTAACACCTTCTCCTCAAGGTTATTTCGAGCCCTTACCCTAAATCTCTAGTAATGCAAACCAATCCAAGAGTTAATTACTCTGAGTTCTCTAACGCACCATAATCCGTTAGGTGGGAACTCTTCAAATACCCAATTCCCATAAGGAAGCGAGTTATTTCCCCCATGAATGTTGAAACCCGGACTTTCTCCGCGGAGGAAAAAAGGGGGCGCGACAGTATGGCGACTCTGCTGGGGATACCTTTAGGCTCTTACCATAACGAACTTGTCTTTTGTGAATCAGTCCAAGCATGTTTTACCCCGTACCCATTCCCCTTATTTGAATTTAACTGTCTATTTTAAGCATTTATGTTTCTTTTATTCATGAAACTGACTTGTCTCTTTGTTTTCCTTTTCCGTAACTATATTTTAATTTAAATACTGTATTTATTTTTTTCCTACGTGCAAATACCTGACTACATGCTATTAATTGCTGCATAAATCATGCTCCACATCATATTCCACTCGTGCGTATCAAATTCTACAGCAACGGTTAATGAGTGGTTGCGCTCTTCCAATTTATTACCCTTAAATTCGGAAAGACTTATTTGTGGTAAAACCAGTCGATCAGCGGTGCAGTCGATGGTTCCGTGCCTTTCCCCGTCCGCTTGAGGGTACCAGTCTAAAACCCCATAGTAACCTTACTCTAGTCAAAATTGTACATGCATCATGGTCAAACCTAGTCAGATAAATTATGTTGTCCACATAACGATCCTTTAAGATGAACCTTATCCAAAGTCCACCGGGGTATCCATAATCCCAATGGACACAACCATATTCTGTGCATTAATTTGGAGGACTAAATGCCAATATGCTAATCATGAATGTATAAATAGTCGAGTCTGGTGGGGGAGAAAGGCCTAACCCTTTTGTTTTGCAGAAAATGAGGCACGAGGTCCCAACTTCGGTATGGTTAGCACACCCTCACTCTTGCTAGATTTGTGGAGGAATCTTCCATCAAATGACCAAGTCAACAAATGGAAAGAAAGGGCCGTCAAATCTAGCGAAAAGCTAGAATACCTAGAATACAGTTTGATGGAATTGGAAGGAAAGTGAGAAAGAGAGTCACCGACTGCCAGAACGCTGAGGGAAACAAAGGAGGACATCTGGCAAAGGCATTTTTACTGACGAACCTACGCGAATTGGAGAATTTGATTGACAAGAGCATTCAGCCTAAGGAAGGTCCTTCTGGGACCAAATATGCTAGATTTATTTGCTTTCCTAAATGTAATAAGGCCAAGTGCCAGTAGTGACTTATTTTTACTATCTTAGTATCGTTTTGGGATTCGTTTTTTTATATTATGAAATGAGGCATTTATTGGCATTTAAAGTTCTCCAAAGTTATTTGTCGCTGGGCCTACCTCGGGCAGAACGAGGCTTCCAAATTAAGATGCAAATTTACATTTCCGCAATATGTGTTTAAATATTGCAAACATTTCAGGATCCTCACTGACTTGTTACCTTTTGTTTTTGCTTATTTTTTATTATTCTCATCCCCTTAGATTGGTTTGCTCATACTAGCCTCGTCAGCATACCACACAAGATCTAGAGGCCCTCCACCTCCTCATCCTCCAAGTAGCACAAAGGGCAAAGGAAAAACAAAAATGGATAACTTAAGTGGTATCCGAAAGAAAAATGTTGAGAACGCTGAAACCTCAGATGGTCGTAGTACTCTGGCCCCAAATGATCTAGTCCTGAGATTGGAACAAAAGATATTGGAATTGCAAGGAGAACTTGAGTAGGTTCACAACTTGGCAAACTTGTCACTCACCTTAAATGTCCCCGACATCCACCAACAAAACACAAAGAACCCAGCATATCCCCAAAACACACAAAACCAACATCTACAAAATCCTCCCACACCAAATCAATACGCAACTCCACCCCAAAATCTCAATCCATTACCAATACTAACTCTGCCACAACATCACCATCAGCCGATTCAGTACCCACCAACCACCACTTACCACACTCCCCAAAACACACCACAACCCATTCCTCATCCCCAAAACTCCACCAACGACCATCACTTTACCCAAGTCCCTGGCACCCATCAAAGCAACCCTATATACGTAGAAACCGTACCTCACTCCATCCAACCCATCTTCTATACACCAGAATTCTCCGAAAAGGACCTGCTCATTAAAAATATGGCTGAAGAACTCAAGAAACTGAACAGCCGAGTTCAAGGTGTCGAAGGAGGAAAAGGAATAGAAGGGTTGAACTATGAAGACCTATGCATCCAGCCAGATGTAGAACTACCGGAGGGATACAAACCTCCCAAGTTTGAAATGTTCGACGGCACAGGTGATCCTAGAGTCCATCTGAGGACCTATTGCGACAAACTTGTCGAGGTCAAGAAAGACGAAAAGATCCAAATGAAACTCTTTATGAAGAGTCTTACTGGGGATGTTTTGTCTTGGTACATTAGCTAAGATCCCAAGAAATGGTCCAATTGGGTAGGTATGGCGTCAGATTTCATAGACCGGTTCAGGTTCAATACAGAAAATGCACTGGATGTTTTCTACATCCAGAATCTTAAGAAGAAACCTACTGAGACTTTCTTTGAGTATGCTACTCACTGGAGGTCGGAAACGGCCAAGGTCAGGCCATCTTTGGACGAGGAACAGATGAACAAGTTCTTCGTCAGAGCACAAGATCTACAATATTATGAAAGGTTGATGGTTGTCAAAAATCATAAATTCTCTGATATCATCATCAAACTCGGAGAAAGAATCGAAGAAGCAATCAAGAGCGGAATGGTGACAAACTTTGAGGCATTACAGGCCACAAATAAGGCATTACAATCTGGTGGCATATCGAAAAAGAGAGATGTTGGGGCAGTAATGGTGGCCCAGGGCCCAAAATCTCCACTTACCTATCAAACACCTCCACCCATATATCAAACACCTCTACTCACATATCGAAAACCTCCACCCACATATCAAATACCTCCACCCATATACCAAGCACCACCACCCACACATCAACCCTCATCCCCCAGATATTCCCAACCATCCACTATCCATCACACTTATGACTCCCAACCATCCCATTTTCAATCACTACCAACTCGCCAAAATTATCAAGACCAAGACCCAACTTCGATCACACACCACCCAAATAATACACTGCCATTGCTGAACCTATTGACCAGTTGTATGAAAGGCTGAAAGCCGCAGGTTACGTCACTCCTATTCCCATTGTGGCACTAGAAAATCCATCCCAATGGGTCAATCCGGACACAACGTGTGCGTACCATTCCGGTATGAAGGGGCACACCACTACCGAGTGCCAAACATTGAAGGATAAGATCCAGACGCTAATTGACAACAAGGTCATACAGGCAAAGAAAGCCTCACCTAATGTCTGCAACAACCCCCTCCCTGATCATAGAGGTGGTGAAGTACATGTGATAGACTCGAACGAAGAATGGGACCCTGAGGGGTCGATTGGGCTTATTAGAGAAGGTGATGACTTTAAATCTGCAGTCACACTTACTCCTATCGTGGTACAAACTCAGTCACCAATCGAGGCTGAGGTAACTGCATCAGTTCCATTCGAGGTAGAGGTAGCTCCGCCTGCGGCCACCTTCACTCCATTTGAAGTAGAAGTGGTCAAACCTTTCACTGTGACAGTATCAACCATACCTCCATTCAACTCAAAAGCAATACCCTGGGATTATGTTGCCAAGGCTCGGCGATAAAGGAATGCCAAGGTAGAGGAATCTGATGCTGCACAAGGAATGAACAGAACTGGAAGAGTCTATACACCCAAACATTTGGGAGGTTCAAGTAAGGATGCCACTACCAAGAAGAAGAGGTTCTTGGAGGATGAGGACATGGACTACAGTGCCATAATCGAGGAACTGGACTGCCACACCATCCCGAGCTCGCGAGTCCCTGGGTAGCTTGACAGATTTTACTTCTATAGCCATTCTAGGCATTTAAGATTTCCAGTAATTTTGTTTTAAGATTTACTTATTTCAAAATAAATGCTCGATTCACCGAGCCGTACTTGTCTAAATGATTTTTCGGTTTAATCAAATGCATTTGCTCTTTATTATTCATTACTATTTCTACATTTTTTCTTTCTACAGCGTTATTATTACTTTTCCTGATGAACCAGTGACTGTGACATGTAATGAGGCAATGCAACATCCTTTTAGTGATTTAGATGAAGAAAATGAGATACCCAAGGAAGTTGTCAGAGAGGTTGAAAACTTTGAGAATAAGCCTAAGTCCAATCTGAACGAAACCGAAGCAGTAAATTTGGGGGACGCCTAGACCATCAAGGAGACCCGTATCAGCATTCACTTGTCACCAACATAGAAGGAAGAATACATCCATTTTCTAAAGGAATATGAGGACATTTTCGCATGGTCATATGATGACATGACCGGCTTGAGCACATCTATAGTGGCTCACAAGTTGCCTACTAATCCCATATGTCCGCCAGTCAAGTAGAAACTCTGAAAGTTCAAACTAGATCTGAGTCTGAAAATCAAGGAGGAAGTTACAAAGTAGATCAAAGCCAAAGTTCTCGGGGTGGTTGAGTACCCAACTTGGTTAGCTAACATTGTGCTAGTTACGAAGAAGGATGGGAAGGTCAAATTGAACTACACTTGACCTGATTCCCGTTTAAGAGGGATACGTAGGCAGCCTTATGGGTTCGGTCATATCATAATAAAATTTTTATTTCCCCCCAAGATCAGAAACTAGGGCAGAATTTTGAGGAGGGTCCTCAAAATTTCGGAGCAAGTCCAGCCAATACCAACATGTGTCAGACGGTTAGTAATCAGTTAAGAAACTAGGGCAGAATTTTGAGAAGGACTCTCAAATTCCGAAGAAGGTTCAGCAAGGCCTATTATCCGCAAACAGCAGAAGGATCATCTACTAAACTGGGACAGAATTTTGAGGAGGGCCCTCAAAATTCTGACATAAGAGAGTTGCAATGCCTTTGAGATGTGTTACATCACTAGTTCAACTAAATGTATCAATATATTTCTGAAATAACTCTATTTTTACCAACAATTGCGTATTTTTCAAAAATTCTATTTTCATAACAGTCAGGTGTTACCTAGGGGAACTCGAAAGGGGCTTTCAGGGTAAAGCAAAGCAAGGCCAACAAACGAAGCACGAACCAACCTCCCCCCCCCCCACAAAACTTATAATTTTTCTTTGAATGCAGGCATATCTGACATGGCAATAACATCCGCAAATATATACACATAACAAATTCGCTATCAATCAGGACATCAGACACCAAATGTATCTCCAGCTAAGACATAGACTACTCTTATTTGCTACTTGCTCTCTACATGAGGCTAATCCTTGCCTCCATATTTGCATGAGGCTAATCCCTGCCTCCATATTTGCATGAGGCTAATACCTGCCTCCATATTTGCATGAGGCTAATCCCTGCCTCCATACCTTCATGAGGATAATCCTTGCCTCCATATCTGTATGAGGCTAATCCCTGCCTCCATATCTACATGAGGCTAATCCTTGCCTCCATATTTGTATGAAACTAATCCCTGCCTCCATATTTGCATGAGGTTAATCCCTGCCTCCATACCTGCATGAGGCTAATCCCTGCCTCCATACCTGCATGAGGCTAATCCTTGCCTTTGTACCTGCATGAGGCTAATCCCTGCCTCTCTATCTTGCATGGGGCTAATCCCTGCCTCTCTATCTTGCATGGGGCTAATCCTTGCCTTCATACTTGCATGAGGCTAATCCTTGCCTCCATACTTACATGAGGCTAATCTTTGCCTCCTTATCTTGCATGAGGCTAATCTTTGCCTCCATACTTGCATGAGGCTAATCTCTGCCTCCATATTTGCATGAGGTTAATCCCTGCCTCCATATTTGCATGAGACTAATCCCTGCCTCCATACTTGCATGAGGCTAATCCTTGCCTCCATATCTGCATAAGGCTAATCCCTGCCTTCATATCTGCATGATGCTAATCCCTGCCTCCTTATTTGCATGAGGCTATTCCTTGCCTCCCTATTTTCCTGAGGCTAATCCTTGCCTCCATATCTGCATGAGGCTAATCCTTGCATCTATATCTGTATGAGGCTAATCCTTGCCTCCCTATTTGCATGAGGCTAATCCTTTCCTCCATATTTGCATGAGGCTAATCCTTGCTTCCATATTTGCATGAGGCTAATCCTTGCCTCCTCATTCGCATGGGACTAAGCACTGTCCCTTTTCGCACAAATATTGCTCTATTTCTAGAACTATCTATTTGTTTTTCGATTGGGCTAATCTCTGCCCTCCATTTCACAAGACTAAGCCTTGTATTGTCAACATCATGTTACTGTATATCATGGGCTGAAATATCGCCAATCTATGCGAGGGCGTCATAGTCTAAAAGGCATCATCCTCATAGCCGGAAGACTCCATGCCATGGCCTAAGGATCCCTCAAACTTGCATATCATCATTCAAGGGCGTCATGGTTCGGAGACACCATTTTTTATGGCCCGAGAACATCATTTCATGTCCAACGAATCCCTCACTAAACAATTCATGGACCAGGACGTCATGGTCCAAGGACGTCATCTTTAACCGTCCAAAGACAACCTTCATGGACCAAAGGGAATGTGCATCATGTTTAAATTTTCGCAAATACATGTTTGTAGCATCTTTTATCTGCAGGTAACTAGTAAGCAACTGTTATCCTAGCAGGAACAATCTCGCTCCAGTTCCTTCAATTGTCTCGAACCTTAATCGCTCACGATAGCCGCTTTTGCGTCCCGTGCTCGTTCTTGCAATGACTTTATCGGTATTTTCCGCCAATGAATCCAGAACTACATATGGCCTGATTCCTGTAAAACCAGGGATATGTAGGCAACTCGAAGACCGAAGTTCAGCCTCTGTCTTTCAAAACATCCCGCCCAGTTAAAATTGACCATCATTTCTTTACCCGAAAACTCTTTCATCCTTCCGGGGTAAAGAGGGGCAACTGTTGATACTCAATTTTTCCCCAAAATATTTTAAAATTGCATATATACCTTCAAAATCATGCATTAATAGCAATTGGTATTTTTTCATAATTTTCCTATATTTTTATTAATTTATCTAGTGTTTTATTTCTAATAAATAATTACAAAATGGCATTACAAATAATTTCAAAAGCATTTCTTGATTTAATTTATTATTCATAGTCCTATTTAAACCAAATTATTTCATAATTAGCCAAATTGGCATCTTTTGGCTATAATTGCAGTAACTTTGCAATTATAGCTCAATCAAATAATTTTATACCATCTTTACCCAAAATTTAGTCATTTGTATTTTAATATACTAAATAATCATTTAAAATTATTTTCTATGCATGAAATTCATTTTTTGTGATTATTAGCTATTTTTACAAATTATTTTAATTAATTTAATTGGGTATTTAACAAATATCCTACTTTCATTTCAATTCTAGCCTAATTAAACCAGACCCCAAACCCAATTAAAACAGCCCAAATACCAGGCCCAATCCATTAATTCCACCCGACCCAACGTTTTGTTTAATCTGGATCGTTGATCGATTTTGATCAACGGACCAGATCTTATCTTACCTTAATTAACCCTAAAGACCTACCCCCCCCCCCATTATCTAATTTCTCTCTTTCTCTCCACTATTACATCTTTTCATCCCTCTCAATCTCTCTCTCTGCTAAACCCTAATCTCCTCTCACCGGCCGTTGGCTCACCGGTAACAATGGTGGTTCCACCACCACCCCTAGCCTCCATGGCTCCACCCATACCGGATTATTGCAACCCTAAGGTCCTCAAGGGACCAGCGGCTGTTCAACTCACACCTATGGTCTGATTCTGGCCGTTCTCAAGCTGCCCTTGGCCTGTCCGAGTAAGATCTTTCTTTTTTCGGCTAGATCCATGGCTTCTAAGCCGAAATCTCTCTATATCTGGATTATCTCTCTCTGAAACCCTAATTTTAGCTCTTGACTTCTTAGATCTGTAACAGATCTAAGAGTTCTCTAAGTTATATTTATTGTTTTCTTAAGAATCTCTCTGATTTTTCAAAAACGTCTTTTCATCTTCAAACTAGGGTTTCTTAACCCCTTTTAAAAATGACTTTCCCTTTGATTTTTTTGGTATTATTCTATGATTCTTACTATGTTTAAATGGTTATTTAAGTTTTTCCCTTTTATCGGATTTATCATGTTGAAAACCCTAGTTCTTGGTCTTAATCCTGGGTTCTGAGTCTGTATTTGATGATTTGTTCGTTTAATTTGTATGCTTGCTTGTTTCTCATGAACGTTTTGAGTTTCTGTGATTTTACTCTATTATGCTCATTAGGAATTCTTATTTTTGCTTTTTCCGCTTATATTATGTTTATTCTGTTAATTCCTCTAATCAGTACTATGTTCTATGCGAATCCCTGATTTTGTTTGATTTTTACCCTACTGTGCTATTAGGGTTTCTGATTTTTTGCTTCGTGTTGCCTATTGTGTGTTTATTCCGTTCGTTCATAGAGATTTATGGTAGTTTCCCCTAAATCAGTAATATTATCTATTGGAATCCTTGATTCCCAGTGATTGATATCCTTCACTAATCTCTTGTGATATTCTCTGCTGATTTTCAAACTCTAAGTTATTTTTCTTGCCTTATTTTATGGTCGACCATGTTGTCAACCGATCCTTATGTCATTTCCTTAATTGGAATATTATGTACTTAACCTTAATTACATGTTCTATACTTGTACTATGCTGAAATTATTTCCTTATGTGTTATATTCCAGTCTTATGTGATCTCGTTTCTTATTTATCTTTACCGTTTGAAGTTAAATCCCTTAATTAAGGGAGTACTTATACTGATTTTATACTAATTGATACCTAGTTCCATAATTACTGCATGACTTTGGTTCTTACCTTATTATTCTACCTAGTTTCAAACTATATATACATATGCTCTCTCATTAACAAAAACACACGAACACATTGGTTCAAAAACTCTCTCACACTCAAAAAGCTTTCTGTTATCTTTCTTTGTTACTTGCTACTATTCTGAATTAGCCGGCTATAAGCTAAGGCTAATTATTGTGCTCTCCTATTCTTCACTTTGTGTTTACTATCTCTATACTGGTATGTTCTGATTTCAATTCAAGTCCCAAAAATAATATGTTTCTTTTACTACTTCAGTTCATCATATTCCTGATTTGTTTCTACCTATGATTTTGCTGTTTAACATGTAATTAATCTCTTTTGCTTCATCTAATTATGCTAGCCGTGTCTTACCTCTTTAGGGTCAGCATGCTCTCGTGAACCAGTAACTTGACTTTACTTTGTTTAATGTTTGTATACTGTTGACTAGTTCTAGTATGCACCTATTGGGCTATTGTCCCAAGTTGTCTTAATATTATGCTCAGCCATGGTTAGTATAAAATCCTATACTCTACTATCTCCCAACCCCCATGAATCTCCCTAAAGCATTTTTGGTTTTGTAACTGTGTTCTAATTAACACTCCTGAATCTATGTCTTACTACATGCACCAAGTGCAAAAGACTTCTACCTGTTATGTGTTCACCATACATGCTCTATTTATCCCCAACCCCAATTGACCCTGTGTGAAGGTTTGTTCTCTGAGTGTTTCTGAACTTATTTGATTGGCCTGCTGTTTGTTTAATTACACAACTATTTTCAAAAGCTATTTTACTAAACAACTCTCTTATTTACAAAACTATTTCAACTAAGTCTCTTTTCACACTGCTTTCCTGCTAAAACCTTTTCAAAACTATGTCAAGCACTCTCACTCTACTCTTAGGTCCTTAAGTTCTGCCCCTCCAATGTGTGACTGCTTAGGGATCCCTATGAGATCCCTCTACACTCTAATGCATTGGAGTTGGCTCTTCTATACTGCACCTACTCAGTTATGGTTGTGAAATTTGGGTGTGAGCACTGCCCGGAATTCTTGAGGTCCTTAGGGAACTCTGACACACCCGAATATGAGAAAGGCTATGAAACATCTGGGCATTTGAGGTTCTGGAAATCTGGGCCTGTTTTCGGGCTCTCTATAGTGTAACTTCTTATTTTCTTTTTCTACTTATGTAATTCATTTCAATACTGGTTTGTATTAATTATTGTAAATGAATATTGGGGTTGGCTAGTGAAAAGGGAAGGGTAGTCATATATGTTATCAATATCAATAGGTAGAAACCATGCCTTAGGTTTACATTTTCCATATGTGCATTAGAATCCATGTTTAGGACCAATACATTCCAAGCATGTCATATATTAGATATCATGTTCTTAGGTTTACTATTTCAACATCTCATTTGAAATTATTTTTATCACTTATAAATCTTGCTTTAGGCTAAATAACAGCATTAACATAAAATTGTTGCTCCTGCTCATCCTGAAATCATGCTGTAACTTTTTGGGCATTTAGAAATCATGCTTTAGGAATTCTACATATCCTGAAATCATTTTGCATTTTATATGTGCATGTTAGATACCCTATTTTAAGATCTCGTTCATACTCGCTCAGTCACATCTAGTTTAAACTACTGGTTATGAAACATGTAAAAACAATGTCACATTTATCCTTTTTAAGTAAAACTGGTCATAATCCCTATATCTATGCAACACTTAGAACAACATGTTTTAGGTAAAATAACTTCTAAATTGTTTTAATAATTCTGGTAACTGTTGTGCATTATCCTACGCATAGGCAAGCCTTAGGTAATCAATCTAATAAAAATTGGAGAACTGTTTTTATTTGTGTTTACTGCTTAATGACTTACAGGTTTAAAAGCAGTAGGCAAACTGATTAGGACCTTACTGTCGAGTTTATAAAAAACAAAGTTGCACATTTTTGTTCATTGGCATCCACTTAGATATCCTGTTTAAGTCTTTTCTCTAATAAAACTGCTCTTGTTTATGTTTGAGACGTGCTGCTTATGTGCATTACTTATGAAGGTAAACCTGGGCCTTTTAATTTCTTCTTTTTGCATTTATTTGTCAAGTCTTATGTGTTCTTGCCTGTCGCCTAAAAATTTGTCCTTTTCAAATACCTTAGGGGTTGTCTAGAACTACCCAGATTTAGAGGTCCTAAAATACCTCCAAGACCACGAGGAAGGGACGGGTAGTGCACGCATAGGACATTGTCAAGGTTACTAGAACGCTTTAGGCTATGACCAAGGGGTGAGACTTGGGTAGAACGGAATATGATGACAATGCGCTAATGTCACATATAGCCTCTCATTGAGGAGTATTTACTGAACATTGCGTGGGGTGATCCTGTACGCTAACCAATCTAGGACCCCTCCTTCCCAAAACCCTTTTTGGCTTAAATTTTTTCAATATAAACACAGTTTGTTCAACTCTTTCCTTTGTCTTATTATTTGAGTCATGTAATGTCCATAAACTTGCCCTTATTTGTAATTATGCATTTAACTATTTATGTGTTAAAGGAATAGTTTATAAGTATATATTCGGCCAGGACCCACCGTTGTGGATCGAGAGGGGTGCCTAACACCTTCCTCTCAAGGTTATTTCGAGTCATTACCCTAAATCTCTAGTAATGCAAACCAATTCAAGAGTTAATCACTCTAGGTGCCCTAATGCACCATAATCTGTTAGGTGGCGACTCTTCAAATACCCAATTCCCAAAAGAAAATGAGTTATTTCCCCCATGAATGTCGAAATCCGAACTTTCTCTGCGGAGGAAAAAAGGGGGCGCGACATAAGGAATCTGTGTTTCCTTTTGTAAAACAACAGGAGTCTCCCATCAGTCACAATCCTCATGTTGACCATCTGGATCCTGGTATACTTGATGCTGGAATGCCATCTGCAGAAGTTAGAAATAATTCAGAAAGCTTAGGCCAAGTTCTAGATGTGGATCAAAGCTTACTTGAGCACATAGCTGACAATGCAGAGGAAGACAATGAGTTGCAAGATGAACTCATTATCTGAAGGCATCACTCCAGTCATACAGGAAGATGAACCTTATACACCTACTCAAGACATGGCATCTGACACTGTACTAAGAAAATCTTCTAGGACATATATACAACCTATTTGGTTGAGAGATTATGTCACAACACAAAAAGAAACCAGTAAATATCCCATCACTAACTCCATATCCTATGACAAAGTCACACCAAAATACCAAAAGTATTTGACAAAGTTTTCTATATTGGTTGAGCCCAGATCTTTCAAGCAAGCTGCAAAAGATGCTAGGTGGATTGAAGCAATGAAACAAGAAATCAAGGCTCTAGAGGATAATAAAACTTGGGAAGTTGTAGATTTACCAACAGGAAAACATACTGAGGGATCCAAATGGGTCTATAAGATCAAATACCAAGCAAATGGAGATATTGAAAGGTTCAAGGCTAGACTAATTGAAAAAAGGTTATAGCCAACAAGAGGATCTGGATTACCATGATACTTTTTCTCCTGTAGTGAAGATGGTAACAGTGAGGTCAGTCATAGCTTTGGCTATTTTAAAAGGATGAAATTTATACCAGATGGATGTCTATAATGCCTTCTTACAAGGTGATCTTTATGAAAAGTTTACATGGATATGCCAGAAGGATTTAGGAGGCAGGGGGAGAAGAAGGTTTGCAAATTGCTTAAGTCTTTGTATGGACTTAAGCAGGCATCAAGACAGTGGAACATTAAGTTACCTGATGCACTAGCAGCAACAGGTTTCATACAAAGCAACCATGATTATTCCTTATTCACATTGAGGAAAGCAGAAGGTATGGTGATCATCTTGGTGTACGTGGATGATTTACTCATCACAGGTAGTAATGATCAACTGATTACTGTGGCAAAGGAGATATTTCATCAACAATTCAAGCTAAAGGACTTAGGTGAGCTTAAGTAATTCTTGGGTATTGAGATTTTAAGGTCAACATCTGGGGTAGTTTTGAATCAAAGGAAGTATGTTCTAGAACTCATTTCTAAAATGGAACTCAGTGGTGCTAAACGAGCAATCACCCCTTTAGAAACCAATGTCAAGTTAACCATAATTGCATATGATCAGGCAACAGGTTCTACAAGTGACTCACCTTTAGAAGATGTTAGTACTTATCAAAGATTGATAGGTCATTTGATGTATGTGACTACAATAAGACCTGATATCAACTATGCTATTTACACCTTGAGCCAGTGCATGCAACACTCCAAGAAGTCCCATTGGGAGGCTGCTCTTAGGGTAGTTAGATATTTGAAGAATGCTCTAGGCCAAGGTTTTTGGTTGAGATATAATCCTACATCATAGTTGCAATGTTGGTGTGATTCTAATTGGGCTTCTTGCCCCAATACTAAGAGATCAGTCACAGGTTATGTGATAAAATTTGGTGAATCCCTCATTTCATAGAAGTCAAAGAAGCAGCAAACAGTGTCCAGAAGTTCAGCTGAAGCTGAATATCGAAGCATGGATTTTGCTGTAGTTGAAGTCACATGGTTACTAGGCCTATTTCAAGAGTTGGTAGTTCACATTAAACTTCCTGTTCTGGTGCAATGTGACAGCAAATCTGCTATACAATTGGCTGTTAATCCGATTTTTCACGAACAAATAAAACACATTGAGATCGATTTCCATTTCATTCGTGATAAGATCAAGGCAGGGGTGGTCAAGTCTGTCTATGTCCATTCCAAGGATTAACCAGCTGATTTACTCACCAAGAGCCTCTCTCAAGCTTCACATGTTCATCTTATTAACAAGCTTGGTGTGTTGAATATATTTCACCCTCCAACTTAAGGGAGAATCTTGTGAGCTCTTGTTAGTTATTGTTAATTAGAGCAGGTAGTTAGTTGGTTAATGACAGCTCATATCTAGCTCATAAGTTAATGATTAGTGTTAGTTAGACTTGTATAAATACTCCATTATATCTTCAGAGAAGTAATAGAAAATCATTTCACAATTCCTACTTCTTCTTCATTTCTGTGCTCTAGAAGCTTCTGTCATTAGAGCAGTGCAAAGCTATTGTGAATATGCTCAATGTGAGAGCAGATTTTAGCAACAATAGGGAAATATAGCCATAGCTGATTGCGATGATAGGGATAATCGTGAAGCGATGATTGAGTTTATATAAATATCCTCAGGTTTTATTTTAGTACTTTTTAAAAATATAGTAATATCAACGTATTCTATTAAGCCAAAAGAAAATAAAATTTCTCTATTTCTTTGTTCATTCCCAGTCACTTCAATTGCTTTCCTCTATAGAGAAAGGATGAGATATTAACAATTAAGAGTGCCATTGCAAATATCAAGTCTAGTGACCTTTACGGTTCAGTTAGATGAAGTTGTGCCATTTAAGAACCCAACTGAAGTAATACATTAATGCCCACATAACTTTCGCGAAGTGCATACAAAACAGAGGCTCAAACTCAAACAAACAAAGACTTCTACATCTGTAAAGACAAAATATTCCTTAAACATAAACAAAACAGATGATCTAACTCATAAAGCATATAAAACTAATAAGTCTTTTAGTGGTGACTTACTAGTAAAGCATCTTTAGTGATAAGCACATACAAAATAATGGTTAGAGGTGAGCAATCAAAGCAACAGTTATAAGTCTTAAACAGTAAAACCTTGTCACTGCTAAAGCAACATTTATATATCTTTATTTAAATCAAAGCACATAAAAAATAAATTAGGCTATAAGTCTTTATAGGTTATTTGGATAAAAATATGAGACTTGAGTTGGAGTTATGAGTCGGACTCAAGTTTAAATTAGGCTACTTAATATACATACTAAAAAGTTTCGTATATTGGTATGCCGAAATTTCGATACTCTAGTGCCGAAGACCGAATTCAAGAACCGAAATACCGATATTCTAATACCGAAGACCGTATCAAAAACCAAAGAACCGAAATCGAAGAACCAAATTAGTTTGGTTCGGTCCGATTTTTCAGTTTCTCGATTCTTATGCCCACCAGCCTTAAAGCAAGTTAGTAACAAAAAAATCTTAAGTCACCTCATTAATTTCACTTTATCTGTTCACAGCTTTAAGAAACAACGTTACCGACTAGAATAACCTCAATTCAATAAATGGTTCAGGGTCCATTCTAATTGATCTTCTAATTATATGATCACTTTTACAGAAAATTGCTAAACTATAACACAAGAGAAATCTGTAACATATATGATCTCAATTTATAATGCCATATTTTCTCATATAGATCATTTCCACGCGATGGTTGGTCCAGATGAAATGCTTGTAATTATATAGGGGGGAGAAAACTGCAAAAGAGCTTTATATATATAGGCCATTTTCTTTATTTCTTTTTTCTCCTGACATGTATCCAAACTATATAAATAAGTAGTAGATTGGACAAATCAAGAAATTATTTTGTTGAAAATGTTGAGATGTTATTAAGCTCCTTTCTAGCATATATGCTGGTATCAAATACAAATTAGCATCATTAATTGAACGAATTTCCTGTAAAGTTCTCAAATTTAATGCAAGATCTTCAAACATAGAAAAAAAGACTGTCCAATTCTCAAATTTAACACAATAAATTATTAATTCCAATCAATTTAGTGACTTTTTCCTTGAAAGGTTAAGACTATACGCTTTGTTGTTCGATCCAAATCCTAACTTTTATTTGGCTAGAAAAAATTCTTTTAAATACTAATCCCGATAGTGCGTCTTTTCAAGCGGTGGATGACTGTTGAGGTGAAAGAAGTGTCTTGAGTATGAGGGTAGTTCAGTCTATTTATGTATGATCGATTAGTTGGTTAGTTAGTGGTTAATTATGTGATAGATTAGTTAGTTATTTACATTAGTTGTTAATACACGCGTGTATATATATATATATATATGAGGGTGTAAGAGCTGTGTAATGAGAATAGGAATACAATTCACTGTTCCATTGGTTTTCTCCTCTCCCAGATAACTTCTTTCTTCTTACTTTTTTCTTTCCTTCTCTTCTCCCTCTCATCTAGGGTTTCTTCTGGTGCTTAATCACCAAACTTTAGCATGGTATCAGAGCACGAGCTGTGAATTGAAGCTCAGAAATCGATATTTGTCTTCTTCTCTACTCTATCTTCTATTCTATTTTTTAAATTATGACTTCAATTTTCTGGTTAAAACTCCAAATTAATTAATAATGACGATTGATGGTTTGGAACATGAAAATACAATTGTTACTGTTGAAAACGCATCACATGCATCATCGGATGATGAATTTGAGGAAGGGGTTACAGTAGCACCCAGTCATCCTCTGTACTTAGCTCCCAGTGATACAAGTGGAATCTCCTTGATCTCATTTTAGTTGACTGGCACCGATAATTACTCTCTATGGCATCGATCTATGTGAATTGCACTACTTGGGCGCAATAAGCTTGGGATTATTGATGGCAGGCCAAATAGGTGATTTTGTGAGAAGTACTGTATCAATGAGAAAGATGCAATGCAATTATGTTGTCATGGTTGATGAATTTAGTTGCTTTGACCTTAATTAATGGCATTGCATATGCTACTAGTGCTCAGATATTGTGGATAGATCTGCAGGAATAATTTGATAAGGTGAATGATATGCGTTGCTACAATCCGCACAAAACAATTGCTACCTTGAGCCAATGTGTTGTATCTATTTTTGTTTATTACTAAAAGCCCAATGATCTTTGGGATGAATCTGAATCTGTAGTACCTACTCTTGGTTGTGACTGTGTCAAGATAAAAGAGTTTATTGTGCATCTATGAAAATAAAAGGTATATCAATTTCCAATGGGCTTAAATGACTCTTACTCACAAGCTCGTAGTCAAATTTTTATGATGGAGTCGTACCTACAGTGAATCAAGCTTATGCTATGCTCATGAGTGATGAGAGTTAAAGAGCTATAGTTGCCTCTGCTGGAGTGTTAGGACCTTCTCCCACTGTAAATGCAAATGCATATGATTCCACTGCATTATATAGTGCTAAGCATAACTTCAATCCAAAGTTTATGAAGAATTACAATGTTTAGTCTGAGTTTTGTAAAATAAAAGGTCACAGTAAGAAAAATTGCTATAAAATACTAGGGTATCCACTAGATTATATGTTCAAAACGAAAGGGGGAACTGGTGCTTACAATGCAATGGTAGAACCTGGCCATGCTCTGACTTGTCCACTAATCATGCCTCTCAGAACATGTCGATGCAATTTGTGCCAATGCAATATATGCATGCGTACCATAGCCATCTTTATACTATGAGCCAAGTTGCTGAAGTATCGCAGGGTCAAGGAAACTCCATCTCTCATATTCAAGAAGGTTCTTCCTCCTCACGGCCTCAGGGATCAGCAAGTACATATTCACCAGTCCAAGGTAGTGGTTTTCCCTTCACCAAGGAGCAATATGATCAGATAATATAGATTTTGAACAATATCCCAACTCCTCCTACTCAGGAAAATGCAACAACTACTAACACTGCTCTTTTAGCATCTACTAGATCATAGGAATAGATCATTGATACAGGAGCCACCAACCATATGGTGCTAGATGTTAATTTACTGACCTAACACTTTTTTAATTACATCTTCTAAGCCTAGAAGAGATCTATTACCTAATGGAGATGTCACTCAAGTGAATCATATTAGAGATAGTCATATTTCAGACAGAAACATTATTAAAGAATTGTTAAATATACCTCAGTTCAAATTCAACTTGTTATTAGTCTCCAAAGTGATAAGAGACCTAAGATGTTTTGCTTCATTTTATTTCTGTGTATTTCAGGATCTCTTCAGTGACAAGATGAGGGAGATTGGCAGGGAAAGAGATGGTCTGTATTTCCTGCAGAATCATGGTTCTAAGAAACTTACTATAATCTCTTTAGATACTGCTGGAATAAAGTCAAGAATTAGTAACTTTCATATTGATATTACTTTGTGGCATAAACGATTAGGACATGTTTATAGTATAGTTCTCAGAAAATTATTTCCTAATAAAATAGCAAGTATTACGGACACTATAAATAAATGCAGTGTATGTCCATATGCTAAGCAAACCAGGTTACCATTCCATACAAGTTGTATTAAAAGTACTGATGCATTTGATCTAATTCATGTGAATGTTTGGGGCCCTTACAAATATGCAACTTTTGATGGTAACAAGTATTTTTTGATAATTGTTGATGACTTCACTAGAATGACTTGGTTATTTCTATTGAAACTAAAGTTTGATGTGTGTGTGTTGTACTTGCATAGTTCATTGTGTTTGTTCAAATTGAGTTTCACAAAACTATGAAGGCAGTCAGATCTGATAATGGATCTGAGTTTGTTAACTCTTTTGTAATACCTTGTTCCAGAAATATGGCATTATCCATCAAATGGCTTGTGCTTATACTCCTCAGCAAAATGGAGTTGCTGAGAGAAAGCACATACACATACTGGAGTTAACTAGAGCCTTAAGATTTCATACTAATATCCCTATAAAGTACTGGGGTCATTGTGTTCTTGCAACAGTATATATTATAAATAGGATACCATCTGCTATCCTCAATGGCTGTGAGCACGTCAATATGACCCATGGTTGGTCTTGAAGTAAATAACAGGGGTTTTCAAGGGTATTTGGGGCAAATTAATTAAGGGAATCTTGTTTAACTGATTTGGAAAGTTCCTGGAAGGTGGGGTTTGGGACTAGTTAGACAAATAGGTAAGAAAATTGGGGTTTAAAGTGAAAAAGTGAAAATTTAAGGAAGGGGTAATGTTTAAATTGCAGAATCATTTCTGTTGCCCTAAGAGGTTTCTATAAAAGGGCATGTTCCCTTCTTTGTCAAGCAGATTTCAGAGAATACATAATTTAAAAATGGATGAGCTCAAAAAACACATAGAATCTCTTGCATTTTGGTAGAAATTGGCTTAGTTCTACTGTTATCTTCATAGTTTGAAATTTTCTCAAGAATTTCTAGTCATTCACCGAGTATTGCTGTTTGTTTGGTTGTTTTGGTGCTGCTGACATACTACTGTTATTTCCTCCTAATCTCATGTTATTATTCTTGTTTATTTTGCTGTATTCAGGTACTTACTAAACCTCATTTGATATGTTGAAAGGAAAGGATTTGTAGTTGTTGGTTAAGTTGGAAGTTTATGGCATATATGTTCATCAAATGCCATTTTTGTGTTCTTAAACTCACTCAATTCTGTAGCAGCATAGTTCCTTTTCATGTATTACCTGTTCGTTTATGTTGTTGATTAAATATGGTTTGTGAGTTTAGATAGTTGTCTAAATTCAGTAGGTTTGTCTTATAAAGCTATTGAAGTATTGTTTGGACATTTAATACTGTTGGATCTATTGTAGCATAGGTTTTAAGTTGGACTGAATAATTTCTTTTGTTGTTTAAACTGTAGAAATAAGCATGTTGCTTGGTATTTCATTTGAACTGATAAGTCTTATCCATGGGTTTGAATGAGGAGCTTTGTTTGGAATTCATTGTTGTCTAGAGTCAGCATAGTATATAATTAGTTCATAATTAGTATGCAGTTGATAGTTTGCTTGTGTGAGTTTAATGATTTTTTTTTTAGAAAAAAAGAAAATCATGATTTTTATTATCTTCATTAATTGTAAATTACATCACTTAGGCAGTCATGCGTTTCATGTCAAAAAGGAAAATAGTTTGTGTCTTTATTAGTTTAGCAACTGAAATCCTTAGGGATTCGCTGGGCTTGATGCAGGCCCAAGGCAATTAGCATGTGGCCTTATAGCGTCACCCTGTCATAGGCTCAATTCAGGGTCCAATAGTTGGTATTTTGCTTGCTCTTCTTGAATGTTGTTTAGTTCAACAAGAAAAAGATTTTAACAAAAGTTCAATTTAAATATATGAATTCAATTCCAGATTTCTTGAAGCTTTTAATCGAGTTGTGTAAAATGATCTTGTATGTGTTTGTTTTGTTCTTAGAGTTGGGCCTAACGCTGGCCCCGTCGATGAAATGTCTCAATTATTTGGTGACTGCCCTTTGCTTGCTCAGTTTCGAGGTTTAAATGTCAGCCCAACGCAATTTCCTTAATATTTGTGTATTATGACCTTAAATCTTTGGTTAAAGTAATTCTTGCAATTAATTTGAGGTGTGCCATTTTCACCGTATCACCCATGACCCTCATATAAATTATTAACTTAGTATTAAACAAGCTTGAATAACGGTAGAATGTTTTAAGCGTGTAATGGTTAGTTTTACATTGCCTCTAAAATATACCCATTCTTTTTTGAAAACAATTTGAGGTGTGCCATGTTTAAACCATAGTATATGGCCCTCACAAATTCAATTCAAGAGTTAACAGTCCTAAAATCGAGGCGTGCCATCAGTTGAATTTTCCATGGCCCTCGCAAACTTTGTTATTAGTTTGAACTTTCGTAGTCTCTTTAGGAGCGTTCTTTAAACTGACCTTCTTTTAATCTTTTGATTTCGGGTGTGCATTTCATGTGACCCAATTTTAATTCTTAACAATGTTAAATAGAACGTGTCGCGAATCGCGGGTGTATTTCATGTGGCGTGGTTCAAGGCATGTTTTAAATAACATTGAATCTTCTAAAAATGATTAAAAGCGGTTAATAAGTTAAAGATGCACCATAGGCTAAAACATGTAATAAATCGGATAATAGGCCAATAGTAATAGTTTAAGCGACCGTGCTAGAACCACTGAACTCGGGAATGCCTAACACCTTTTCCCAGGTTAACAGAATTCTTTACCCGAATTTTTGTATTCGCGGACTATAAAACAGAGTCAATCTTTCCTCGATTCGGGATTTGAACCGGTGACTTGGGACACTATAAAATATCCCAAGTGGCGACTCTGATTTTAATATAAATAATCTCGTTTCGATTGTCGCTTAAATTGGAAAAAACTCCCTTATATACCATTCCGAGGGTGGTGAAAAGGGGGCGTGACAGCTCTGGCGACTCTGTTGGGGAAAAGAACCCAGAATCTCTAGTTCAGGGTTCAAGAATTTGATCTTAGAATAATTATTATATTTGGCTTTATTTATTATCTAGTTTTATTCACATGTTTGAGCCTAATGTACTAAATGTTGCTTTTTATCGCTTTGATATTGTTGAACAGTATATAAATTGTTATGAAATCCTTCTTCTCTTTGAGTCTTCTAAATCATCTAGGAAGTGTGCACTTCGTGTGACTTCTCTTCTGTTAGAGTCGTATCCCAATCTTAGAACGAGGTTCGGACAAGTTGCAAAGCCGGTGAACCTTCTATATTCCCGGTACGCTGCCCTCCCCCCCCCCCGGCTCGAGCTGTCCGCTCAGGTAAGCCAAGTCTAGAACAAATAAACCCAGGTTTTCAAACCTAGTATAACATAGCCTCATGCCGGATCCCTAGTAGGAACGCTTATTTGCATCATGTGCATTTTGACTTTGGGGACTCAATACAGGGGTTGGGTCCGTCTAGGACACGTGCACCTGAAATCAAAAGACTATCCTGATGCATTTTGCTTGCTACTTGCGCATTTATTTGATTCGGACTGCATGTTGACCGGCTTCCAGAATAAGAAAAAATTGAGAAAAAACAAATTGAGGTGAGAGAGAGGAAATTACCCGCCTGTGAAAAACCTGGTGTCCAAAATACCCCGAAACTCTGCCGAAATTTTCAGAAAAAAAAGGTATTTCAAAATTTTGTGTTTCCTGTTGCGTCAAATGGGCCGAAATACGCAAGTTTGATTCTCACCGGATGTGGGATACATATGCAACCCTTATCGGGTCCAACTCCTTTTGCAAAAATAACCCCAAAAATTATGAAGTGTTGCTGTTTTGTCATAAATAAATTAGGTGGCGCCATTATTGCCAAAAATGCCCCAAAAGGCATCGAAAGGCTGTTTATAAAAGAATATCCACCTAGGGTCCTTTTTCAAAAAAATTGTGATTAACAAAAACAGCCCTAAATTTTTTTTATCTTGAGGTGTTGAAGGGATGTATTCGCAAGAATGTTTTGTTCTAATTTTTGTGAAAATGGGTATTTTTCTCTTGAGTCAAACTAAATCACAGTCTTTTAATCAATCACCTTAAATAAATGTGCAAGATGAGCACAATTGAAAATGAACCTTTCATAGTTCGCGAGCAAATATCGTTAGAACTACATATGTGGTGGAATGATTTGGGAGAAGTCACCAGAAAAACTGTGATAAAAGCTTTGGGTGGTCTTGTTGTTCTTCTGAAGATTAAGCCAAAGAAGGATAAAGTTGAGGCTTTGATACCCTTCTGGGACTCAACACATAATGTGTTTCATTTTGCCAATTTTGAGTTGAATCCTACGCTTGAGGAAATAGCGGGCTACGCTGGTTTTAGTGGGAATCTCAGAAATCAATACCTGGTGGCACCTAGAACAGTGACTCCTCATAAGTTTTTGGACCTTCTAAGCATCAGTCGGGAAGTGCAAGACGGGAATTTGGCTAAGGGATTTTGCACATTCTATTTCTTGTACCGACGTTACGGGAATCCCCGCGGTTTTGAGATGCTAGATACCGGTCTTACTCATCCGAGGAACAAAGATAAGTGGGAAGCTCGGGCGGGATTGGCTTTCATAGTGGCATTCCTTGGTGTTTTGATTTTTCCAAGGAAAAATGGAAACATAGAATTAGGGCTTGTAGGAATAGCCGACTTCGTGACTAAAAAGGCAAATGGCACCATTGTACCGTTGATCTTGGCGGAGATTTATCGAGCTCTAACCGCCTGCCAAAAGGGAGAAAGTTTTTAAAAGGATGCAATATGCTTCTACAACTTTGGATGGAGGAACACCTTTGCCACCGTCCGGGGTACATGAACTGTGGAATGACCGGTCTTGAATGCATTGAAAAACATGAACAACGGGTGGAGGGCTATGAGTTTCCGGATGGTATGGAAGCATGGTTTGCACACTTGAGCTCCCTAATTGCAAACAAGATTGAATGGACATTTGGGTGGCTCTATCCAGAGGTGAATTGGAGCCTAGTTACACAGCTTGGTACGGTAAAAGGTCCCAAATCCATCTAGATCCCAAACGGCCTGCAAAAAGGCCTCATGTCGAACAATTCACTGATGGAGCGCAGGAGCAATGGGATTGGTTGGCAAAAGAGGCAAACTACAGAGCCACCATAAGCAAATTGGAGGGACAGATTCGGGATCTTAAATTTGATAAAAGTGTACAGGCCGCGGCCGATGAAGTGGAGAAGAAGAAATTGGTTCAAGAAAACAAGCCCTTCGAGCACAGATCCAAAAAATGAGAATAGCTGCTGAAAATCAGGAAAGGAGCCGGAAGGATGAAAGACTCATAAGTAGTCTCAAGAGGAAAATAGCTGAGTGTGAGGATGATCTGGAAAAATCCGAGGGTAATCTGGAGAAAGCCCGGGTACAGTTAGTGAAGAACGCAGAGGGGCGTGCAGAGTTTGTCCGGCAATTATAAAGGAAATACGAGGGAACAGTCACCAATTTGAAGAAAAGTCTACCTACGCTCGAAAATGAGATGGCCAAGCAAGCTAAGAACTTTAAAGTAGAAAGGGAACATTACTATGCATTAATGTCCCAGCTGGAGGAAGATATGCAACAGTTGCAAGGTCAAAACCATTGTGATGCCCAGGTGCTAGAAGTTAGGACTCAACAAATAGGGCGTTTGCTCTAAGAAAAGGGTATCATCAGGGAGAGGGTTAGAGCCATTGCTGACTACATCGTCATGAAGTGCCATGAATGTGAAGACATGACTAGAACCACCTTCTTTGCTGCGGTAATGACCTTTGTTCGCCAAATAATGAGTAACATGGAGCGTCTTCAAGGGGATCTTGCGCATAGGCCCATGGTGAGACCGACTAATGTCCCACGGGTCCTTAGAGCAGTTGAGGCATTGATTTATTCATGATTTTCATTCGAGTCTGTATTTTCACTTTCTTTGTTGGAGTCTGTTAGACTGTTTTCGACTCTGTATTTTCATCTTTCTGTTGGAGTCTGTTAGTCCCCCTTTTCAAGTTTGTTAGTTGTTATTCGGTAGGAAGAGTCGTTGTAATCAAGACGTTTTATTTCATGGAAAATTTGAAAACCCCAAAATGTTTTATTTATTTATTTTACACTTATTCCCAGAACTACGCTTGGTTTGATTCATGCGGCGTCATGATACGTAGGCAATCCCTATAGGATTCGATCATAACCATGAAAAAATGAGGAAAAAAAAAGAAAAAAAGAGAGAAACAAAAGAAAAGAGAGAAAACAAGAAAAATCGGGAAAGAAATAATGGCAAAACAAGAAAGGAAGATGAGAGAATAAAGAAAAGCAAGAACCAAGCAAAGAAAAGCAGGAATGAAAATAAAAAAGAAGAAGTTGCAAAATAAAAATTAGGGAAAGCCGGGATGACGCAAGAAACCGATCAAATACATAATAGAAATGGTTAACTGCTTAGGTGCATTGCATCACCAACGTGCAGTTGCCTATCTGTTAAGCCCTAATCGCTAACAAGTTTGTTGTTGTCATCCAGCTCAGGCAGGTGGTTAGTTTGTTTGTCATTCTGGCAACTCACCCGTACAACACCAGGTCCAAAGAGAAGTTGATCAATGGCCAACCAAGAACTAGATGCAAGTGTTATTGACCCGTCAAAAGAAGGGGAGGATTCTGATGTTAACCTGAAAGAGGAGTTGTATAAGTTGAAACACCAGATGGCAGAGATGTACCAGGCATGGTTAAAAGGGCATCCACCACCATCCTACCCCACCAACCCTGCTTTCGTCCCGCTGCTGGCTCAATCTCAAGAACCTCCCACTGTTGATTCATCTCCAGGCTTCCCCATTTACCACCATTACTAAGGCACCACTTCCCAAACACCACAAGCTCCACCACCCAAACCAGTTCCATACCCTCCTCCACCAGCCACCACTATTTTTATGGTACCCCCACCCGCTACACTCCACCGATCCTCCAGTGAGCCTTTATTCCAAATCTAAGATAACCAATACTATCCCTCGGAGCCTACTTTCAAGGCCCCGGAACCTTACTCCTACACTCCTCGTTTCGACCTCCCTGTTGAGACTGAGAAACCACCTAAAAATCTAGAACATGAGGAGATGTTCATGAAGGTTAAAAGCCTGGAATAGTCATTTAGAAACATGCAGGGATTGGGAGGCCAGGTGAGCGTGGCCTATAAAGATTTGTGCCTATTTCCCGATGTTCAACTGTCGTTGGGATTCAAGATGCCTAAATTTGATCTATATGACGGGCACGGAGACCCGGTGGCCCATTTGAGGGGATTCTGCAGTAAAATGAGAGGAGCCAGCGGGAAAGAGGAGCTATTTATGGCATACTTTAGCCTGAGTCTGAGCGGCGCGGCGTTGGAGTGGTACACTCATTAGGATCACAACAGATGGTATACATGGGATGATTTGGCCCAAGCATTCGCTTGTCATTTCCAATTCAACCTCGAGATTGTTCTAGATCGTTTGTCTCTGACTAAGATTAAGAAGAAGCCTAGTGAAAGTTTCAGGGAGTATGGTTTTCGTTGGAGAGAACAAGCAGCAAGAGTTGACCCTCCAATGAAAGAGAGCGAAATGGTGGATTATTTTCTACAGGCCCTGGAGCCCACTTACTTCGGTCATCTGGTATCGGCCATAGGCAAGTCTTTCAACGAGGTAGTGAAGATGGGTGGCATGGAGGAAGAAGGGCTTAAATCAAACAAAATCATGAGTTACTCGGCTATTAAGGCAACTACCCAAGCCATTCAAAATGGTACTGGAGGAGTGATCGGAAAGAAGAAGAAAGAAGATGTGGCAACAATCGATTCAGGATCATGGTTTGGACCCAGGGGCCCGTCACACCAATATACCCAGCCTCGACCCTATCACCAAACCTACAAACAAACCTCATATAATCCACCCTAACACTACTTCCCGTCACCAGACCCTCATATTTTTGTTCACCATGCCCAAACATATACCCAACCCCTGCCTACGCACAATGGTGTGCCCTAGCCCCACAAAATACCTACCCAGCTCCACAAAATGCTTACCTACCCCCATGAGCCTACCGAAACCCTGCCGGCCCAAGTTTCCGACCCAACCCAGCATTTAAAAATGAAAGGTTGCAGCGAAAGAAAACCTTTATCCTATTGGGGAGTCTTATAACAACTTATTCCATAGATTGAGGCACTTAGATATGCTGAGGCCAATTGAGTCAAAATTACCAAACCCTCCTCCAAAGAATCTTGATTACTCCGTGAGCTGTGAATATTGTTCTGGTACCCCAGGGCATGATACTGAGAAGTGCTGGCACCTGAAAAATGCCATTCAGGAGCTCATTGACACAAACCAGATTGAAGTCCAAGCTCTAGAGGCACCCAACATCAACCAGAACTCATTACCAACCCATTAGGAAACAAACACGATTGTGATAGTACATAAATGAGGGGAGCCCAAGAAGCCTTCACAGACCGTCATGATGATTCAGTCCAGTGAGGTCAAGCTAGTTAAAAAACTAACAGTTGAAGGATCAGTGAACAAGTTGATCAGGGCAAACAGTGAACCATCTGTGGTAGTCAAGGAAGGACCCCCAAGTGATGTCGCAGTGAAGCAAGAAAAGTCAAAAGTGGTTGTGCCGGGAGTGGCAAACAAGCCTATCGTAACTGTAGAGGGTGCCCGTACGGATCCTATCATCATCAAGCCTGTAACCCAGTTGTCGGTAATCAACACCAAGTCCGTCCCATGGAACTATGAATGGGTGATAGTGACATATAAGGGAAAGGAAGTGAAAGAAGAATTCAATGAGGCCCAGGGACTAACTCGTTCGGGGAGATGCTTTGCCCCGAAGGAGTTAAGGAAAGCTAAAACATCTAGAGATAACCTAGTGCTAGTGAAGAAAGTAGTGACTGAAGAAGAGGCGGAGGAGATTCTGAGAAAAATGAAGGTACAAGATTATTCCATCATGGAGCAATTGAGAAAGACGCCTTCTCAAATTTCATTGTTGTCATTGTTAATCCACTCAGACGAGCATTGTTGGGCCTTGATGAAAATTCTGAACGAGGCTCATGTTCTCGACAAAATTTCAGTGAACCATCTGGAAAGATCTCTAACAAAATATTTGAGGTGAACAGGGTCACCTTCTCTGATGATGAGCTGCTAGTGGAGGGTACTGAACACAATAGAGCTCTCTATCTTACAGTAAAATGTGAAGATTTTGTGGTTACTAGGGTATTCGTTGACAATGGTTCCAGGGCAAACATCTACCCCCTCTCTACTCTGAACAAGTTGAAAGTGGATTATGAAAGGATTCACAAGAAGAGCATCTGCGTTTGGGAATTTGACGGTAGAGGGAAAGATTTGGTCGGTGATATAGTGCTTGAGTTGACAATAGGACCGCTGGAATTCACCATGGAGTTCCAGGTGCTGGACGTGGCCGTCTATTACAATTTGTTGTTAGATCGCCCTTGGATTCATGCCGCTAAAGCAGTCCCATCCACTCTGCACCAGATGGTCAAGTTCGAATGGGATAGGCAGGAGATCGTCTTGCATGGCGAAGATAATTTGTGTACTCACAGTAATGCCTCTGTCCCGTTCATTGAGGTTGAAGATGACAAAGGGCACTGGGTCTATCAGGTTTTTGAAACAGTGACGGTCAAGAAAGTTCCTGAAGGGAAATGTATTCCAACTCCAAAGATAACCTCTGCATCAGTCATGGTGGCTTTTGAAATGCTAAAAAATGTCTTTGTGCCCGGTAAAGGTCTGGGTGCATCTCTGTAGGGTAGCATACAGCCAGTGTCCCTCCCTAAAAATTTGGGTACGTTCGATCTTGGATTCAAACCTACAGCGGCAGATGTGAAAAGCTCTAAAAGGTTGAAACAGAAGGCGTGGGTACTTCCAAAGCCTATTCTGCGTCTCTCCAGGTCTTTTGTCAAGCCCGGTGCCTGGAAGCACCAAGTGATGACAGTTCCAAGCTCTGTGATTGACATTGATGAGGAGTTAATTGAAAGGTTCCGAGGTTGTTTTATGATGTGAACATGGTGGAAGTTGGAGAAGGTTCTAGCAAATCGGACGTGCAGTTCGTCGGGCCAAATGCAAAGCTTAACAATTGCAAGGCTACTCCTCTCCCTACCAGGAAGGAGTCTTGGTAGTTTGTTTTGTTTTCCTTTCTATCTGGGTCATTCCAGGGTTGTGACCTAGATTTTTATTTTTTGCTTGTTAATGTACAAACCTTGTTATCCTTTATTTTAATGAAATGCAATTTCCCTTTCCATCACTCCTGATAGTTTTATAGTCTTAAAAGTCAATCTAATTCTGAAATAGTAATCCAAGAAATAGAGTGTGATGATGAATCAGAATATGATGAGGATGAGGCCTTTGAAGAGATTAGTAAGGAACTAAGTCATTTTGAAGAAAAACTCAAGCCTAACCTGAATGATACAGAAGCAATCAATTTAGAGGATCCGGATAATGTCAGAGAAACTAAGATAAGTGTCCATCTTGAACCACAAATCAAGGAAGAAATAATTAAAGCATTGTTTGAGTATAAGGATATTTTTGCATGGTCATATGATGACACAGAGTCAATCTTTCCTCGATTCGGAATTTGAACCGGTGACTTGGGATACCATAAAATATCCCAAGTGGCGACTCTGATTTTAATATAAATAATTATATTTCGATTGTCACTTAAATAATCATGTTTCGACTCATGTTTCGAGGTGTGACAATGGCTTGTCTCTATGGTGACTCCTTAGTATACTGGAAGTCAAAGAAGCAAAGTACTATCTCCAGGAGCTCTGCAGAATCAGAGTACAAAAGCATTGCATAAACTATGGCAGAGTTAATTTAGATACTGGGCTTGTTCAAGGATAATGGTGTAGCAGTTGATCTTCCTGTGAACATTCACACTAACAGTAAATCAGCAATTCAAATAGTTGTCAATTCAGTATTTCATGAACGTACCACACATTGAGATAGATTGTCATTTTATAACAGAATGGGCTGGTGAAGACAGAGTATATGGCAACTAAGGAGCAGCTAGCAGACATTCTAACAAAAGGCTTAACCAGAGTACAACATGAGTATTTGATGCCCAAGCTAGGGGCACTTGATGTCTTCATACCACCTAGCTTGAGAGGGAGTGTGAGGTGAAAGGAGTGACTTGAGTATGAGGGTAGTTTAGTCTATTTATGTATAATCGATTAGTTAGTTAGTTAGTGGTTAATGAGGTGCTTGATTAGTTAGTTAGTTACATTAGTTGTTAACGTGTATATCTATGAGGGTGTAAGAGCTGTGTAATGAGAATGGGAATACAATTCACTGTTCCATTCATTTTCGCCTCTCCCAGATAACTTCTCTCTTCTTCTTCTTTCTTTCCTTGTCTTCTCCCTCGTAGCTAGGGTTTCTGCTGGTGCTTAATCACCAAACTTTAGCAATGACGTTTGACACAACATATACTTTCAGCATGTTAGTGAAGTCATAATTTAAAAAGAATAGGAGTATTTAAAGATTTAAAAAACATTTTTAAAAGAAGATTAAGTTTTGAAATTTCTTTTTAGAATATTGCGACGAAAATGTACTATTTGGACTCTCAGAAAGCCTAAACTAAAATTTTCCATGACAAAGAGAACTTGAAATTTGGGGTGGGGAATCTGTGTAGATCCAGGTTATTTGTGACAATAATGATGAGATATTCCACTTTTTTGTGCAGCTATGAGTAGTAATTAATCGTTAAATGAAAATTCAATACTTATAAAGACAATTTATAAAATATTTCCGGATATTAGACATCAGACAATTTGTTACTTATCTACAGTACCATTTTATTATAAATTTTTAGTTGTGACAATACGCTTTAAAATTTTGTGAATTAAGATCCTCTGGGTATGAAGCATATTAATTCCTTATTGAGCTTACTCGACATGAATTCAAACTAGTTTGACAGTAAATTTTTAGATATCTAATGCCTAAAGGAAAAAAAATAACATTCTTATAAAGTGAATTAGGTAAATTCCGTGGTCTACAATAGGAACACGAGGTTACGATCAATCACCTTTTTAGTGACTGTGGTTTCGTAATCACTATCATCACTGCATCCTATCAATATTCTCATTTGTGCATGATAACAATAGTTAATATTTTCATATGTAGTTGTGATTTTCACTTTTCTGTACAATATAACATTGCGAACTGTTCAAACTTATGGAGTATTTAATATTTTGTTTTAATGTATTCCCGAATTATATCCAAGTGGTGAATTGTTACTGCATCAGCTCGTTATATCAAAACAGAAAAAAGGAACTCATTATTAAATTAAACAAACAATGGCTGATTGAATATTTAGGATAATTGAATTGAGTTATTGTATACGGTCAAAATCAGATATGCCTGATTTCATGGGCTCGAAGAGTCGCTTCGAGGCCGAGTTCAGAATGGACCAAGCTCGAGCCCGATGACGGAGTACAAGGCTCGAAGATTGAAGTACGCGATGAGTACCGAGGCCGAGTATGACCAACCCCGAGATGATGCCGTTATGGGTTTGTAACAGAAAGAGCAAGATTCCCGTAACGTCCCCAAGTTCGCGGTGTAAATTCCGGAATAAATTTGTACGAGTTGGTACAGATTTGTACTAGGCAGTTACACAGTTGTCCCAATAAGATTCCCTACTACAAATGAAAATGTACCTTGTAAAAGACTCCCCTAAAATGGAGCTCATTCATTTGTAACATCATCAATCATTGGAAAAAGAATATACATTCTTACTTTCTTGCCCAGTACTCATCAGAATTGTCCTTTAACTTTATTGTTCTTATTCTATTGTTCTTGCCGACTTACCTCGAGGCCATCTTAGCTTGCGGTCGAGACTAGCTTGTACACTGATTTGATTCAACTTACTTCTTTAATTTATACATTTGATTTCTTGATTATCAGTTAGTATTGGACTAAATTACGTATCTTTGAGACCTCAATACAAATTTAATTGTTACTCGAATTTTAGGGGTAAACAGTTTGGCACCCACCGTGGGGCTAAAGATAATAGTAATTATTTCAGTGCTGATTTTGATAACACGCGTTATTTTCACACTTGTTCTTGTCAAAGATTCTTTGTTCTCAGGTTAAAACATATCAAACTCACAGAACGTGCCCGTACATGATAATGACGGTCTTGGATTCCACGGGGAAAACGATAACGTAATTGCTCCAAGAGCCGGTGTGCCACCGATTAACCATGAGGAAGTGCCTACTGCCGACCCAGTCGATGTCAGTTCTCATATTGCTCTGAACGCGGATTTAGGTGCGGACCCCGAAGAAGTATGCACAGGGAAGGTCGAACTGGTGGCCAAGGAACTCAGGGCGCAGGAGATAGGGGAGTTAATCTCCAGGTAATATTCGAGATGCTACAGGCTCAACAGGCTGCTATCGCTCAGACAGGCTTAACAGGTTGTTATCCCTCAGCTTCAAAGTCAACATAAAACTCCAAGTGTGGTCGAACCAGGAATTACTCGCCGAACTGAGCCGGTATCAGAAAGATCAAATGGTAATGGATCTGGGGCTGATCCCACGATTATGAAGATGCTCGAGGAGCCCACAAAAAGAATTGAGTCGGGGGAGAAAAAGAGTGAAGATAATGACAAGAAAGTGGAGACATACAACTCCCGAGTTGATCAAATACCGGGGGCACCCCCGATCTTAAAGGGTTTGGACTCAAAAAGGTTCGTACAGAAGCCTTTCCCTCAGAGTGTGGCCCCGAATCTAATTCCAAAGAAGTTTCGTATGCCAGATATACCTAAATACAACGGGACCTCCGATCCTAATGAATATATCACTATGTACATGTGCGGGATAAAGGGGAATGATTTAGAAGACGATGAGATCGAGTTTGTTTTGTTGAAATTTTTTTGGGGAAATCTATCAAAGGGAGCAATGATTTGGTATCACAACTTGCCGTTGAACTCCATTGATTCATTTGCCATGTTAGTTGATTCTTTTGTGAAGGCGCATGCCGGGGCCATAAAATTTGCAATGAGAAAATCGGATGTTTTCAAGATAAGACAAAGGGACAACGAAATGCTGCGGGAGTTCGTGTCCCGATTTCAAATAGAGCGAATGGATTTACCACTGGTTACAGATGATTGGGCCATTCAAGCTTTCATGCAAGGGTTGAACTAGCGGAGCTCGATAGCATCACGACAGTTGAAGCAAAATCTGATCGAATATCCTACTGTTACTTGGGCAGATGTGCATAATTGTTATCAATTGAAAATAAGGGTCGAGGATGACTAGCTGGGAGCCCCTTCGGGTTCAGTTCATCCAAACAGAATGGCAATAAAAGCCTCGAAGGATACCGACAGGGAACCGAGGTCGAACAGAGAGCGGTATCAACCATATGTCGCAGATCGAAGAATAACAGTTCGGGATGCAATCTTCCCCAGAATGATCGAAGAAATGATCGAGGGCAAACCTCTTAGGGACTTATGGGTAAGAATGGTTGTGATAAACATACCGATCCCGCAGAAGCGCCTCGATTATCGGAGTATAATTTCAGTGTCGATGCATCGGGAATTGTATCGACTATCGGGAGAATCAAAGACACCAGATGGACTAGTTCTATACAAACCGATCCTTCTTAGACAAACCCAAACCTAATGTGTAAATATCATGGTACACATGGCCATAGGACTGAAGATTGTAGACAGCTGAGGGAGGAGGTAGCTCGATTGTTCAATGAAGGCCACCTTCGAGAGTTTCTCAGTGATCGAGCTAAGAATCACTTCAGAGAAAGAGACACCAACAGAAAGAATGAGCAGGAAGAACCACAGAATGTAATTCATATGATCGTTGGCTGGGTCGATGTTCCACAAGGCCTATATTCAAACATACCAAGGTGTCGATCATAAAAGAAAAATGGACTCGGAGTTATGTGCCCAAAGACATCCTATCATTCAACGACGAAGAAGCGGAGGGCAGTTCTCCGCCGTACAACGACGCCCTGGTAATTTCTATTTTGTGAAATAAAATTCAATTTAAACATGTTCTAGTGGATCCAGGTAGATCGGCAAACATAATCAGATCAAGTGTCGTAGAGCAGCTCGGTCTGCAGGACCAAATTGTACCTGCATCTCGAGTCCTAAATGGCATGGCAAGTGAAACAACAAAGGGGGAGATAATCCTACTTGTGAATATGGCCAGGACCATCCAAGATACAAAATTTCATGTCATCAAAGGCGACATGAGATATAATGCACTGCTCGGGAGGCCATGGATCCACAACATGAGGGCAGTACCATCGACCCTTCATCATATGATGAAATTCCCAACAATGGATGGTGTGAAAACAGTTTATGGGGAACAACACACAACAAAGGAAATGTTTGCAGTCGATGAGGTGGCGTTGGTATCAGCACTTTCGACCTTAGAAAAATCGAGCACTAAAGATAAGTATACGGCCAAATAGCAATCACCGTCCCCAGCCTCGACCGAATTGGAGAAATAGGTAATCGAAGAAGAAGAGGATTTCTTAACTCCTCGAACTTTCTTTGTTCCTGAAGAATTAGATGCAACCAAGTCAACGGTCGAGGAGCTGGAACAGGTGATACTGATCTAGCATCTACCCGAATGAAAGGTATGCTTGGAAACGGGGCTAACCCCTAAACTCAGAAAAAAATTCATTCAATTTTTTATCGATAATATGGATTGTTTTGCTTGGTCCCCCTTAGACATGACAGGTATCCCACCAGAAATAACAACACACCACCTAAGCCTAGACCCCAGATTCAAGACGGTGAAGCAAAAAAGAAGACCCCAGCTCGAGGTGAAGCATGCATTCATAAAGGATGATGTAACTAAACTTCTTAAAATAGGGTCCATTCGGGAGGTAAAGTACCCTGAATAGTTAGCCAATGTAGTTATAGTCCCTAAAAAGGGAACAAACTTAGAATGTGCATAGATTACAAGGATTTGAACAAGGCATGCCCTAAAGACTCTTTTACACTGCCTATACGGCTGGCCACGAGATCCTTACCTTTGTCAACGCCTATTCCGGGTACAATCAAATTCAGATAAACCCGGATGACTAGGAGAAGACCTCGTTTATCACTAAATATGGAACTTATTGTTACAATGTAATGCCCTTCGGGCTAAAAAATGTAGGAGCTACATACCAACGCCTAGTTAACAAAATGTTCGAGGAACAGATAGGTAAATCAATGGAAGTTTACATTGACGATATTTTAGTTAAGTCCCTGCACGCAGAGGACTATTTAACTCATTTGCAGGAAACATTCAAAATTTTGAGAAAGTATAACATGAAGCTTAACTCACCATTGTAGACAGTGTAAAAGTACTACAAAGGCTAATCGGACCGATAGCTGCTTTGGGCTGATTTATCTCAAGGTCGTCAGATCGGAGTCGCGGGTTCTTTTCCTTACTGAAAAAGAAAAATGATTTCGCATGGACCTCGGAATGTCAACAAGCATTGGAGGAATTAAAGCGGTACTTATCAAGCCTACCTCTGCTCCACATTCTGAAGGCGGATGAGAAGCTATACTTATACTTGGCTATGTTCGAAATAGCGGTAAGTGGCGTACTAGTTCGAGAAGAGCAAGGTATGCAATTTCCTGTTTATTACGTAAGTCGAAACTTAAGAGATGTTGAAACTAGGTATCCACACATAGAGAAGTTGCCATTTGCATTAATAAGCGCATTTAGAAAATTAAAGCCATATTTCTAGGTCACCCCATGTGTGTGTTACCGCTTATCCACTCCGAAATGTTTTGCACAAGCCCGAGTTATCGGGCCGGTTGGCCAAATGGGCTATTGAACTTGGGGGTACGATATCGAATATCAACCCCGAATGGCTATCAAGTCTCAATCTTAGCTGACTTTGTGGCCGATTTTATGCCAACCCTCGTACCCGAAGTGGAGAAGGAACTTCTACTAAAATCGGGTACATCATCGGGGGTATGGACCCTCTTCATGGACGGAACCTCGAATGTGAAAGGGTTCGAGCTTGGCATTGTTTTGAAGCCACCTACAGGTAGCACTATTAGACAATCTATCAAAACTTCTAGGTTGACTAATAATGAGGCCGAGTATGAGGCCATGATTCCAGGTCTCGAGCTAGCTAAAAGCTTGGGGCAGAATTAGTTGAAGCCAAGTGCGATTCTCTGTTGGTGGTAAACCAAGTAAACAAAAGCTTTGAAGTTCGAGAGGATAGGATCCAAAGATATTTGGACAAGCTACAGGTAACCTTGCATCTCTTCAAGGAATGAACTCTAGACCATGTAACTCGAGAGCAAAACAGTGAGGCAAATGCACTTGCAAACTTGGGGTCATCAGTCGAGGAAGATGATATTATCCCGGGGATTGTCGTCCAACTATCGAGATCTGTGGTCGATGAGGGTCATGCCGAGATAAATTCTACAAGTTCGAATTTGGATTGGAGGAATAAGTATATCGAATATTTGAAAGATGGAAAGCTCCCATTGGATCATAAAAAGTCGACGGCTCTATGAACCAAGGCTGTTAGGTTCACATTGGATGGAGATGGAACATTATACAGAAGGATGTTCGATGGACCGTTGGTGGTGTTTAGGGCTGGGGGACACCGATTATGTTCTATAAGAGATCTACAAAGGCACTTGTGGAAACCACTCCGGGACCGAATCTTTGATTCACAAAATTATTAGAGCGGGATATTATTGGGATAGTATGGAAAAAGACACTAAGGAGTTTGTCAGAAAATGTGATAAATGTCAAATTTACACCAATGATTCATCAGCCCGGAGAGCAACTTCACTCAGTCATGTCCCTATGGCCTTTCATGAAATGGGGAATGGACATCGTCAGCCCTCTACCAACGGCCCCAGGTAAAGCTAAATTCATTTTGTTTATGACTGACTACTTTTCTAAGTGGGTGGAAGCACATCCCTTCGAGAAGGTCAGAGAAAAAGAAGTTATTAACTTCATCTGGGACCACATCGTATGTCGATCCAGGATACCTGCCAAAATCGTATGCGACAACGGCAAGCAATTCATCGGCAGTAAGGTAACTGAGTTCCTCGAAGCACACAAAATAAAAAGGATCTTATCAACACCGAATCATCCGAGAAGAAACGGATAAGCCGAGTCAACAAACAAGACTATCATTCAAAACTTGAAGAAAAGGTTGAACGACGCTAAAAGGAAATGGAGAGAAGTTCTACCCAAAGTTCTTTGGGCATATCGAACGATATCGAAGTCCAGCACGGGGGCAACCCCGTTCTCTTTAGTATATGGCTCCGAGGCCTTAATTCTAGTTAAGGTCGGGGAACCCAGCACTAGATTTCGACATACATCGGAGGAATCAAATCACGAGGCTATGAGTACTATCCTCGAGCTAATAGATGAAAAACGAGAAGCTTCACTTGTTCGGATGGATGCACAGAGGCAAAGAATCGAAAGATACTGTAATAGAAGAACCAACCTTCGACACTTCAGAATCGGGGACTTAGTTCTAAGGAAAGTCACCCTCAATACTCGAGACCCGAATGAAGGGAAACTAGGCCAGATTGGGAAGGACCATATCAAGTCATTGGAGTCATCGGAAAAGGATCTTATAAGCTTGGCACGATGGAAGGCAAACAATTGCCAAACAACTGGAATGTATCACTGCTCAAATGACACTATTGCTGAGGTATGACTTTCTCCTCTTTTCCATTTGTATTTAAGACTAACTCATCTCAGATGTTCGATCGAAGACAACGAAGGCACCCTTCTACACAAAGACCTTAGGTTTTAAAGCACGCATTGTACTATTTTTCCCTTAGATCGAGTTTTATCCCAAATGGGTTTTTCCGGCAAGGTTTTTAACGAGGCAATAACTATGTGCTACCTAAGGAAAATTCAACAGTATCCAAGGCTTCTTTTCAATCAACCTCGAATACTGGGGGCAATCACCCTCGGAGGCTATATGTTTTAGAAAAATACTTCACGCTAAAGAGGGCCTCGATAGGATAACTTTGTAATGGGCCAAATGGTTAGATGAATCATGTCCATAAAGAATAGCCGAGCCCCGATGGCAAAACATGTATGCATGTATGAATTTCTCAAATAAGTATTCTTTCTATATCGAACACTTTGTGTCTCGAATAAATTTGCTACTATACGAGCTCCATACTTGTGATTCTCTACGAGAAACGGCTCAAGGGACAAAATACAAACACACCTCGAATACTCGGGGACCGTCATCGGCAGTCAACACATTCGAGTTGTCTAAACTCGAATTCGTAAGACCTCAAAGAGGCATCCCTCGACATAAAAGCCAAGGCCATCATACTCGGGGACTAACATTTTAAACAAGTTCAAATGTTATCGGGAAACAAGTCCAAGAGACACACTCAAAGGCTATGGCCATATTAAAGGCTACGGTCGAAATAACCTCAGAGACGTATGAATTCCGCAATAAAAATAGGCCTTCAAATTCTCAGAATACCGATTAAATAAAGGCCACCCTCAGCAAAATAACCAAAGGGCTTCAATAAAATCAGCCATCGAAAAAACTTAAGAGGTATCGAATTATTCAAATACAAACTTGTGCTAAGGCACTAAAAACAATGGGTTCTTATCGACATTAAACCCTCAAAAACCCAATGGGTAAAAAATGCATGCCAAGGCATAAAGAAATTTTTACTAAGTCTTTTAAGCCGAAAAGGGAAAATAATAGCCATCTTTCAAAGGCCATATCGGCCCAACCTAATAGAACCTAAGGGTCAAAACATTTAGAGTTTGAGACCTTGTTCTTACTCAACTCGGACCTAAGGGTCCCACCGTCCCGAGCTCGCATCAAATCGAGTTAAGCATAGCTCGAGGATTCATCAAAAAACATTAATAGGTACTCTATTATAAGTTCAAAGATTGCCTATTGATTACTAGAAAACCTAAGGGTTTATTTTACTTTGAGATTGAGCCGGTGCTCACTCGATTATTGAAGTTATAACATCAAAAAATTTCACAAAATGAAAACAAAGCAGACTTTACAACAAATCGGATATGGAGCGAAAAGAAAAGGAGTTCTTTATGTATATAAAAAGTATTTAGAATGCCCACAAGGAGCCTTGCACAAAAAACAAAAAATAAAATCATAAGGGCCTAGTCTACTTTGGGAGTCGCATCTTCGGGAGCCACATCATCGAGAACATCCTCCTTGGGGCCTTCATCCTCATCTCCTCCACTCTTGGAGCCACTAGCGGAGTCTTCGTCATCGGAGAGTAAAGCGGCAGCCTTGTCCTCCAAAGTTTTTGCCTTTTCAATATCAAATGAGAGGTCGAAGCCACGAGCGTGCACTTCCTCGAGAGTTTTTCTCCGGGATTGTCACTTGGCGTGATCAACAGCACAAGACAATTTGAATTCAGCAGTGATAGAGATCTCTTGAGCCCAAATGTTGTTGGCAGCCTCGGCGTTAGCTCGATAAGAGGCCATAAACCCCTCCGCCTCAGATTTAGCCTTTGCAAGTTTGGCGGCTGATTTTACTTCAAGCTCCTCAATCTTTCAGCTTCGGGCCAAGCTTTCCCCCTTTGAATTTTGAAGCTGGCATTCGACCGAAGTCAGTTGGGCCCTAAGTGTGTCTTTTTCCAAGGCGAGACGATCCATATGCTGCTTCCACCCTAGGGTCTCGGCCTTTTTTGCCTTGATCTCCTCTCGAAGTTGCTCCACCAATTCGCCCTTCTGTTGGGCCTGCAAAGTTGAAGTGTTAGTCACTAAGTCAAATGAACACATAACAAACTTCTAAGAAGTTTCATTACCTGCTCAATGAGCTCAGTTTGTTCTCGATGAGCCTTCATCAAATCGGCTCGAAAGTCCCTGATCTCCATCTCTTTTTGAATGTAGAGGATTTTTAGGTTGTCCCTCTCTTCCACGAGCTTTTTGATTTTGGCCTCGCATCGGGAAAGCTCGGCTCGAGATTTAGAAAATGCTTGTCGATGGAGCGTTACAGCCTTTACACAAAGAAAAGAAGTCAGATTCAGAAAAACGAGAATAAAGTACGAACATAATTATGAAGGCAAAAACTTACTTGTTTCAGAAGACGCTAAGCCTCGTCGAAAATAAACAAAGCATCCGGGTCGGGGCCATCTTTGACCCCCGCAAAACATTCCCGAAAAATATCAGTCCTTTCATGGGTCGTCCCATGTCGGGAGTCTTCATGGACTAGGCATCTCGGAACCTCCCTTCAGAAAATACAGGGCCAGGCGGGGATTCATCTATGTTAATTATCCCAAGTGATTCACTTGTGACATTCTCTTCCCTTTGGAGGCCTCAGAATTAGGCTCTTCGGGCTCGCCCATCAGATGTATTCCAAGGCGAGGAGCGCTTTTACCACCCAATGGCTCGGGGACTCTGCTCGAGCTCCCCTCTTCTTCAGTTCGAGGTTGAACTGCATCAGCCACCGCCGGTTCGGCGGCCTTCGAAGCTTTAGTGCTTCCCCTCTTCCGAGCTACCAAGGGGCAGTCGGCATCTTCTCCCTCTTCCTCGTCATCCCGAAGGTGTTGAATCGTATCTGCAGATAGGGCTGCAAGATTGGCCCTAGGTTTTCAAGCCTTATTTTTCTTGGGCTTCAGGGAACTTGTTGGGGAAGTCCTTTTTCCTTTTCTTCTCCATGGTTGTCTTCGGGATATCCTCTTCACCGGGCTGAGGCGGCCTCATAATAACAGTGTCTTTGAGGCCTGCGTAAGGGGAAAGTAAGTATTTTGCAGAGAAACGTCAACATGGAATGCAGAGTAATAAACATCATTGATAGGGTTGTACTTACGTTTTATGTTCCATTCCTTAGGGAATGGCATTCTTTCAGCAGGAATTAAGTAAGAGGTCTTGATTCGGACAAACCAGCTCATCCATCCTCAGTCCTTATCCTCATCGATACTAGAGAATAGCGCCTTCAAGGATCGACGTTGGAGCTTTATCAAACCACCTCGATAGAGGCGAGGGCTGTATAGCCTGATCAGGTGGTCGAACGTAAAAGATATTCCCTTGACCTTGCCCGAGAAGTACCTGAGAAAATTGACGATGCGCTAGAAAGAAGGGTAGATCTGGCCAAGGGTCACCTGATATTGGGGATAGAAATCGAGAATGACTGGATCAACAAGACCCAGCATTGGGCCTATGAGACCCGATGTGAAAGGATAAGTATACACACTTAGGTATCCTTTCACATGGGTAGTGATGTCCTCCTCTATGGAAGGAATCACCACTTCCGTGTTCTCCCAATTGCAGTCCTCTTTCACCTACTTGAGATCAGTTTCAGATATCGAGCAGACGTATCGGGACATGGGCTCACATTGGCCTAGAACTGATGGAGGCTTATCGATTTTGAAATCGAAAGATAGCTCGTATGGCCCAGGAATGCATTCCTCGATACAAGGTGGTGTCGTCATTCTACCACCGGCCGGCCGCGATGATGAGTTTTTAGATGTTTTAGCTATTGTTGTTGAGAAACTCAAAAGAAGAGAAGAAGCTGATGCTGCAACAAGAACAAATTGAAGAAAGGATGGACTCAGAGAAGATGAAGAAGCTAGTGAGGTTTTGAGAAAAGTTTGAGAAGTAAAGATTGTAAAAGTTGTGGAATTGACCTATTTATAGTGACCGCTTCAATGGTTTGGGGAGGCCAATGGCCGACCATCAGCCGCTTTCAATTAATGACCTTGGGAACTATGCAGACGCGACCTTTCAATCACTTCTGTCACTGACATCATAAAGCGAACATCATGATCGAGGCATTGGAGGATCAAGGATCAAAATGTTTCTTATCACTTTTTTCCAAGAAACGCGGGGACTATATGTATACGGTCAAAATCAGGTATGCCCGATTTTATGGGCTCGAAGAGTCATTTCGAACCCGAGTTCAAAATGGACCAAGCTCGAGCCCGATGGACCGAGCTCGAGCCCGATGACGGAGTACAAGGCTCAAAGATCGAAGTACGCGATGAGCACCGAGGCCGAGTATGACCAACCCCAAGATGATACCGTTATAGGTTTGTAACAGAAAGAGCAAGATTCTCGCAACGTCCCCAAGATCACGGCGAAAATTCCAGAATAGATTTGTACGAGTTTGTACGGATATGTACTAGGTGGTTAGACAGTTGTCCCAATAAGATTCCCTACTAATTAAAAATGGAAATGTAACTTGTAAAGGACTCTCCTATTACATAAAGGGGAGCCCATTCATTTGTAACATCATCAATCAGTGGAAAAAGAATATACATTCTTACTTTCTTGCTCAGTGCTCATCAGAATTATCCTTTAACTTTATTGCTCTTGCCGAATTACCTCGAGGTCACCTTAGCTCGAGGTCGAGACTAGCTTGTACACTAATTTGATTCAACTTACTTCTTCAATTTATACGTTTGATTTCTTGATTATCAGTTAGTATTGGACTAAATCACATATCTTTGAGACCTCAATACAAATTTAATTGTTACTCGAATTTTAGGGGTAAACAGTTAGTTATATATATATATACACTCACTTGAACCCATTGTATATGTTCTATATCAGCCACGACTCATGATTGAATAAACAAAAAATATACGTACAATTTGTGAGCACGTAATTTTTGCCCTATATGAATTACTCCAATAAATTCAAATCAAAATAATTTTTCCATTATTTGCAATTTTGTGGATTTTCGTGGCATTTTCTGTCAAGTGTTGTCATTTTTCTGTGCATATTTATTTTATTTAATTCATGAAAAATATAAAATAAAAAAAAAATAAAAAAGATGTTGCATTTTGCATTTTTGAATTAAGTAGTAAATTAGTTATTTCTTTTTTAAGAATTGAAAAATTACAAAAATAGTTATTTTTATACTTTTAATTTTAATTCTTGAACTTTGATAGTTTTTTCCTTTAAATTTGGTTTTTAATTAATTGTAGTAAGTATTATTTGTGGTAATTAATTTGCTAAGATAATTTGATTAGGAATTAATTTAGGTTTATTTTTAATTTTAATTTAAAAGAAATTAAAAAGAGTTAATTTGAAAAGAAAAAAAAATAGTTGAAGGAATTGGCTTTGGGCCAAGTCTTATAACCTTCCTTTAAGCCCAAATGGATTCTTCCCCAAACCAGACAAGACCCGCTCCCAGCCCACTCCCCATTTCGGTCCAAATCCCACTTAAACTCCAAAACGACGTCGTTTTGGCTCGTTTAATCTAAACCCTTCATCCATCTTTGATCCAATGGACCGGAACTAACCCCCCAATTCCCATATAACTGTCCTAAGAGACCCCCCCCCCAAACCTAGAGACCATCCCCCACTCTTCCCCATTTCTCTATAGCCCAAACCCTAGCCGCCCAAATCTTCCATCAAGCTTATCCGGCGGCGCCCCCTCCCCCCCGGCTCGAGCTATCTGCTCGGGTGCCAGGTCTAGAACAATAAACCCAGGTTTTAAACCTAGTATAACAAAACCTCATGATGGATCCCTAGTAGGAACGTTTGTTTGCATCACGTGCATTTGACTTTGGAGACTCAACACAGGGGTTGGGTCTGTCTAGGACAGGTGCACCCAAAATAACAGACCATCTTGATGCATCCTATGTGCAACATGTTGCATTTATTCAAGGGTAAAAGGGTCATTTGGCGGACCAATGATAGTTGAGGGCAAATGAAAAATGAAAAAAAAAGGGCGAAGTGTGAAGATAAAGCGAGTAGGGCCCAATTATGCTTCCTGTCACATTTTGTTAAGGAAAAAAGAGCTTGAAAATTCAAAAAAAAAATTAAAAAAAAAAAGATTTTGCACTTTTTCATCATTCTCCGTAAATCAGAAAATCAAAAAAAAAAGGTTACATGTCTCATCATTTTTCAAAAAAGACAAAAAAATATGTTTTCTCTAAATTAGTTGTTTTTCTAATTCTCGCCCGTATCCAATCTGCTCGAACTACGCATATCTGATTCTCGTCTTTCGGGGCGTGATACGTAGGCAACCCACATAGGGTCTGGTCTTCCTAGTAAATCTTCTTAGGTTCTTGGCTTTGCGAGGTCTTAGCCAAATTTTTCACTTCTAGCCACCTTTTGGCCACATAAGTCATTTTGCAAAAATAGCCTCAACCATGTCTTGCTATGTGTCTAGTAGGGAATGTTATTGTCTCACATAGTGTTGGTTTAAGTTTTCTTATACAGGTGTGGATCTACTTACCAGAGTTTGAGCATGATAGATACCCTAGGATCACTGCATTTAGGAGCTGCTCGAGGAGCCATTTTATGTTTTTGAGTCAGTTGTTCATGTTTTACTTTCTAGTCCTGTATACTAGTATCCAGTCTTTTAGGTGATGTTAGAATTTGTAATAGTTTAGTTAAGTTTGTCGAGTCTTTTGCTATTGTATTTCTTATTTTGTATTTGGAAATGTGTAACAAGTCAAAAATCAAAAAAAAAGTGCGCGTTTTTATATTTCCGTTATAAGTTTTCTTTAGAATACTAATTCTAAAAATGAAAAAAAAATCCTTTGAGATTGTTTTTCCTTTAGGCAATTAATATCGAAATAAAAATTGTTTTTATATTTCTTTTAGTATATTAAGACTAAAAATTCTAAAAAAAAAAAGACAATTTCCTTTTAGTACCTCTTTAAAAGTTTTCTTTAAGATATTAATTCCAAAAATCCAAAAAAGATTTGCTTTTGAGGTTATTCTTTGGGAAATTAATGAAAAATGAATGAAAACAATTCTTTTTATTTTACAAGAACTTTAGGACATTGTACATAGAGGGAAAAAAAAGATACACTTTATCTTTGGTTTAGCTTCAGGGTTTCTCCCTTAGGTAATCAAACTGAAATCCAAAAAAAATATTTTTTTATCTTTTTATTTCTTAGTTCGGAATCTTTCTTTCAGGATATCAAACGAAAATCCGAAATATATTTCTTTGGTTTATTTTTTTAGATTTCTTTCCTAAAAAAAGGGTCAAAAAATATTTTTCTCTTCTAGGATTTTTCCTTAATAGATTATTGGTTTTAAAAGAAAAAAAATCTATTAAGCTTGAGTTAGAATAGGTTATAGAACATTCAGCCTAGGAAATTCAAAAAAAGGATCTGCTTCTTTTATTTCTTTTTTCTCATAAGAGTAGTCATTAAGGTAATAAACAAAAAGGAAGAAAGAAAAATGAGAACGTTAGTTTGTTTACTTTATTCTCGATCTTTCCGAACTACGCAAAGATCTGATGCATGCGGCGTCATGATACATAGGCAAACTACATAGGGTTCGATCGAATCATTTTTTTAAAGCAAAAAAAAAGAGGAAAAAGAGGATGAAATCATGGGATGTGAGAAATGAGAGGAAAGAAAAGAGTGATAATTAGAAGGAAAGAGATGAAGGAAAATGAGCAAGCAAGTGCTAGAAAAGCAAAGAAAAGAAAAGATTCAAATGGACAAATTGGAATGATGCCAAATAACCTTATGACCCTCGAAGTCATTCTAGAATCATTAATTGTGGCTAGGTGCATTGCACATAAAGTGAGATTATCTTATGTCAAATGCCCTAACGCTAACGTGATGGCTTCATTTTGTTATATTCATAGCAGAAGGGTGGTTGGTTTGTGGTTTTTAAAGTGGTAACTCTTCTTTACAACATAAAGTCAAAAGGCAATGGCAGACAATAACAGAACTGAGTTGGTTGATACCGGTGCCCGGAAGCAGTTGGTTGAACAGGACATTGGTTTGGTTGATGAGGCAAGGATGTTAAGACAACACATGACGGACATGTATCAGGCTTGGATGATTGGGAAGGCACCACCCCCGCCACCACCTGGCTTCTTAGATGCTACCCTTACCCAAACTTTGGCACTTCCCAACCACCCTAGTATCTACATCACTCTTCCTCCAATTACCTCTCCCCAAAATTGCCCTCCTGTCATATCCGCTATTCCCAACAATGAATACCCACTTAAAGCTCATCATGCCCAATATTACCCCTCAAAAGTTGCCCACAAGGTTCCAGACTCATATAAGAAGAGCCCTCGGGATGAGCTTCATGCTGAAAATGAAAAGGTCACAGGAAAAGAAGGGCGAGATGAGATATCCGGGAAGCTGAAAAGCATAGAACAACCTTTAAAGAAAATTCAAGGGACGGGAGACTAGGTTAGCATGTCTTACAAAGAGTTCTGTATGTTCCCTGACGTTTGCCTGCCTGCGGGGTTTAAAGTGCCAAAGTTTAACTTGTATGATGGGAGTGGAGATCCGGTAGCCCATCTGAGGGGTTATTGCAGTAAAATGAGAAGTGTTGGTGAGAAAGATGATTTGCTGATGGCATATTTCAGTAAGAGCTTGACTGGGGCAGCTTTGGAATGGCATAATCGTCAAGATGTCGGTAAGTGGCATACATTAGGCGACATGGCTCAAAATTTTGTGCGGCGCTTTCAGTACAATATAGACATTCTCCCAGACCGCTCCTCCCTATCTCAGATAGAGGAGAAACTCAAGGAAAGTTTTAGGGATTTTTAGCTCAGATGGAACAAACAAGTTTCTCGGGATAGTCCTCCCTTTGATAGAAAAGATGTTGTTGAGCCCCGACGACGATAGGGTCCAGTGTTCGTTACTGCTAAACGCTTTCAGACTCAATACCGACCCCGTGAACATCCCCAAACTCCACATAATCCACCCCAATATTATCCGCCGAACAACATTCGGTCATCTGTCCAACCACTAGGTCACTCCCTAGGGCGAGCACCAGCATCCCAAAATTCTCGTGTGCCTTCACAGCATTTTCAAGCATCCAACAATTCTAGAAAACTGAGGCATGGAGGGAAACAAAGGCAAAAAGATAATTTCATGCCCATCGGAGAATCCTACACAAGCTTGTTTGAAAAGTTAAAGCATTCTGGCCTGATTGAGCCGCTCCTCGGCTATACTCTAGACCCACATGCCAAAGGCTTTGATCCTGTTGTACGATGCAAGTACCGCTCTAATGTCCAAGGGCATAACATTGAAGATTGTCGCTCTTTGAAAAGGGAAATAGAAAGGATGATTCAAGAAGGGGTAATTGTGATCAATGACAGTGACAGGGAGCATGCGAATCCTCTTGGGAACGTGTTGACTAAAGTTGATAATATTGAAGTTGGTAATGGTCTTGGCAATATTGATGCGGAACTTAGTGGCTAAGATGCCTAGCTTGGTAATTGGAAAGACGCTCCTTTCTTGGCTAGCTGGGAAGGAGTCTTGGTGGTTTATTTTGTTGTCATTTCTGTTGTCCGGGTTATTTCAGGGTTGTAAGCCGGATATTGTCTTGTGGCTCAAACCTTTATATCCTTTTATTGTGACTACTTTGTTTAGTCGTAGTAGCTCGTTTAGTGTTGTCTGGGTTTGTTCCAGGGTTGTAACCCTAGTTATTTTGCTTGTTTTATTGTTCAAACCCTTGATATCGTTTAGTGTTCCAGGGACAACACTAAACGATACAAAGGCATTTAGTGTTGTCTGGGTTTGTCCCTAAGATGACAGGGACATTTGAGGGAAATAAGTAAAGGCATTTTGTGATTACTTCAAGACCGAATTGTGTGAAATTGGGGCATATAGAACATAAAGAAACCCTATCGAAATGCATCATGTCGTATCGGGTTGAATCTAAAGGCAAGCTTGCCCAAATTGACAGGGGTTGTTCGTGGTAATGAGAGTGAGCGTGTTGTCCCATGGTGCTTTATATTTAACATATGTAGAAGGCAAATGTGTGGATATGATTATCAATTCTGATGCAGTCAAAAGATATTATGTGTGATTTCTTTGGTTTGTTTAATTGTGTTGTTTGCATCTGGCACGCTTTGAAGATTGGAATGACGAAAGCATTTTATTCTGCTATCTAAACACTTTATCATTTGTTACCCCTTTGAGCCTTATTTATTTTCTTTCATACCCCTCTTTTGGAATCAGTAGCAAAGTTTATAAACGCAAGCGCAAAATATAAGTAAAGGGAAAGAGAGAAAAGAGAGAAAAAAAAAAGAAGAATAAAAAGATAGAAGAAAAGAAAAAAAAACAAAAAAAACAACAAAAAGAGAAAAAAAAAGAAGAGAAAAGAAAGGAAAAGAAAAATTACAACAACAAAGTAATTTCTATGTCATGAACTACGTTCGACCTGATTCCTTTTAAGGATACGTAGGCAGCCTCACAGTTCTGTCCCATCAAATAAAAATTCAAAAGTCCACAAGCGAAGTAACTGGGGCTGAAGTTGCGGTTGTTGTAAGAAATCTGATTCCAAATGTTGTAATTTTGAACCTCATTGAGTTGTTTTGAGCCTTTTGATACCCTTTCTTTCTAACCCCATCCAAAAGCCCGCATTACGATCCAGAGAAAGACCTTTCGATCAGTCTTCGAGAGATGTCAAGGCAAGCAAGTAGAGGTGAATCATATCAGGGGCAACACTCCGGTCCAAACAAGGAAAATAAAAAATGAGAGAGCCTTATTGATGAAAACTCTCACGGGCACCGTAAGGCAATGAAAGCTGAGAGAAATCAAAAATGAGAGAGTATTATTGGTGAAAACCTTCACGGACACCTTAAGGCGGCGGTGAGTTGAGAGAAAGAACAAAATGAGAGAGGCTTGATGGTGAAAACCCTTCGGGCACTACAAGTCAAATAAGGATCGCGAATCAGATTATACAATCGGAGCATTGAAGCCCAGTTTCACTGTTTAGGGGAATATCAAGAGTTGAACATCAGGCTTGCTTAACAGAATAGGCCATAGGTGCATGTCATGGTCATTAGAGTTGGTATCCACATCTGATAGGTTTCTACTTTGTAGTTTTCTTGTTAGGAATCATCTCTTTCCATTGTCCTTTACTCTGTTCCTTTTGTCTTGTTTACTTCCTCTTCCTGAGTCTGTTTGGTCAGAACAAGTGATAAATGACTTCAAAATTTGTCACCAGCTTTCCAATTGCACAAAACGGGATTTGGCTAGCACATCAAAGTGCCATAAGTTAGGAAAGAACAACAAGCGCACCGAGTTGGTAACAATCGACATGCTTTGGGATCCATGTGAAATACAAAGGTTTGGTATATATCAATTCATGAACAATGCAACAGATGGAGGATTAGTGTGAATGGATCAAAGGTATTTTCTGTGATAAGATTGACAAAAAGGGGTGGCAAACCAGTGACAAGAAAGATCTTCCAAACAGAAATCAAAGTTATCATGGCAAGCGATAGGGCAATAGACCTCAAGGTCAAGGCCGGTGATTTAAATCAGGAATGAACAACGTGCGCACTGAGTTGGTAACAATCAATATGCTTTGGGGTTCATGTGAAACACAAAGGTTTGGTAAATGTCGGTTTATGAGCAATGCAACAGATAGAGGGTATTGGGTCTGAACGGAGAAGAGGTATTTTCTGTGATAAGGATGACAGAGAAAGTGGTTAGTCAATAAGCAAACAAGGTCTTCAAGCAGAAATCATTACCATGGAAAGTGAAGGACCAATCGCCCTCAAAGTCAAGGACACAAACCAACCACCATATTTTTGAACTGGAAAGATTGTTCTTTGATTTGAAACAGGGGCGAAAAATTTCGTTTGTTTCGGAGAAACCCTCCGTAAGGAAAATCAAGCACCAGACAGGTTTGACCGTAAATTTTTAGGGCCCTCCTAGAAAATGGGACCTAGTTTAAAATTCAAACATGCATGAGTAACAAGATCTAGCATAAGTCTTACCCCAAAGAAATATAAGTTGACTTTGAAGTTTTCATTCTTAGGAGAGGATTCAATTCGAATTGTCAGGACCCTCCTGAATAATAGGACCTAGCCTCAAGATTTTCGTTAGATAACAAGATTTAGCATAAGTTCTGCTGTAGGATAGTATAATTTAGCCGTAAAAGTTATCACTCTTAAGATAAGACTTGAGTTTTGATTTTCAGGACCCTCCTGGATAATGGGATGTAGTTTTAAGACCTTCTTAGATAACTAGATTTAGCGTAAGTCATACCTTTAGAAAACATAATTCAGCTTTTAAAACTGTCATTTAACTAGGAGTTGTCAGTACCCTTCTGGATAAGGGGATCAAGCTTTCAAATTCTTAGTAATATTTGGTAACATGATTCAGTTTAACACTCACAAATGTGCCTAGCTACCAAACTGGTGTAGAAAATTTTCTTTGTTTTGTCTATTTTTGTTGAAATCAGGCGCCCACCTGGAGAGAACGGGAATATAGTTGAGTTTTGGCAATCAGGCGCCCACCTGGAGAGCACGGGAATATAGTTCAATGTTTTGGCAATCAGGCGCACACCTTGAGAGCACAGGAATACAGTTCAAGTTTTGGCAATCAGGCGCCCACCTGGAGAGCACGGAAATACAATTCAAGTTCAGCAATCAGGTGCCCACCTGGAGAGCACGAGAATATAGTTCAAGTTCAGCAATCAGGCGCCCACCTAGAGAGCACAGGAATACAGTTCAAGTTTAGCAATCAGGCGCCCACCTGGAGAGCACGGGAATACAGTTCAAGTTCAGCAATCAGGTGCCCACCTGGAGAGCATGGGAATACAGTCAAAGTTTTGGCAATCAGGCGCCCACCTGGAAAGCAGGGGAATATAGATAAAATTTTGGCAATCAGGCGATCACCGAGAGAGCTAGGGAGAACAACACTAGTTTTAAGGAAGGGAAAGCAGCAATGTCCGAAGGAAGACGGTTCAAGTTCAGCAATCAGACGCTCACCTAAAGGAAAGGGAAAATATCTCAAATCACAATTCAAGCCGGCAACAAAGGAACGTCATTAGGAGAACACAAGTCAACAAGGCAACAGGAACCACAAGATCAAGTTTGAATATATATATATATAGGATTTTTGTAATGCATAGATCATAGTTTAGTTTAGCTTCTTTTTATTTTGTCATGGTGTAATAAGGAGTTCAATAAGCAGTAGCAGCAGCAGCAAAAACAGTGAAATCACAGCTTCATGGTAGCCCCAGCTACCAAAACTTCCTGAACTACACTGACCTGATTCTTTTATAGCCAAGGATATGTAGGCAGCCTCGGAAGCAGGGTGCGGTCAAATCTTTCAAAAATTCTTCCCACGGAGTATTCAAACTGTAGACATGTGATTTTTGACCCTCCCCAAGATTTTTCATATTTTAGCGCATAAATATTTAATTTAGGCATAATATAGATATTTTAAGTAATTTTGACTCTTTTACTTTAATTTTATTACAAGAAAACAAAAAATCTCAAAAATAGGTTCATTAATGTTTTGTAGTCATTTTTAATCTAAAAATAAATCTTAAAAAAAAATATACAACAGTAGTATCGTATTTTTATTTTAATATGATATTTGAATATATCAAAAATAGATTTGTTTTAATGGTTGGTTTTATTTTAATAATTATTTGAATAGTAGGATTAATTAATAAATAGGGCCGTATTTTTAATCTTGTTTGCAGGGAAAGAATAGAACTTGGGCTCGAGCAACCCATTTTTAGGCCTAATTTTGGACCTAGCCCACAATTGTCAAGCCCATAATTCCTAGGCTCATACCCCTTAACCTAAAACCCTACAACCTAGACTCTACACTATAAAAGAATGTTTAAGACCAAAGGAAAAGAAGAAGAACGAAAAGCAGCAAAAAACTGCGCATGAAGAGAACGAACAAAAAAAAGCAAAAAAAATGAAAAAAGGAACGGAAAAAGAAGGAACAAAAGCTGAAAGCAGCAACTGAAAAAGCTGCACACCAACAGATCCCCCCCCCCCACCTCGTCTTCTTCACAAGACCTCCCCCTTGTTTTCTTTCTCTTCATTCAAAAGCCATTTTCATGGCTGATTTTGAAGCAAGCAAGAACAGACCCAAGACCAGCCCCCTTGATTTTTGATCTCCGTCGAATCACTCCACCCCTTTCGACCTTCGTCTTCTCCAAACACAGCAAAATTCGCCGCTGTAACACCAGAAAACACACCTAGAACTCCTCGATAACAGCACCCAACCTACAACGGTACAGACACAATCAATGACCTTCGCTGATTTCCCCTTTTTTCCATCGCCTGAGACAACAACACAAACGACCCTTACCCCATCGATTCGCTTTCTTCAACAACAATAGCCACCGGACCTCACTCCATCTCCCTCATGTCGGAAACAACAGCACACACACATACAAGAACAGACGAAAAAAGAGAAAATCTGGGTAGAAATATGATTGAAGAAAAGTGGTGGTTTTGTTGTTCGATTCTGATTTGTCATTGCCGATTTAGTATCCTAGTTTAGATATAAAAATCAGTTCTATTAGATTTCTTAATTAAAGATCCAAAAACACTTTGGTCTCTTCTGTTGATTTCGATTTCAAAGATGGAGTCGGTTTGAATTATTTGATCCAGATTTGCATTTGAAGTTCGAGTCTGCCGACGAGAACGTTTTTGTTCTTCATTTGGTTCTGATTTTTGGCTTTTGAGTGTGGGAATGGAGTTAAGTCGAGGTTGATTCCGGTTCAAGTTTCCGGCGAGGTTCGATTTGAGATCGTTGTTCTTTGTTTCCGGTTTGAGGTTCGAGTTTCAATTCTTTCATATACATGTTTTTGAGTCAATTCAGTGTTTGATTGCATTTGGATATTAGAGGTTGTTGTTGTTCATGTCACAGCAATGTTTGAAATATTTGCTTCCATTTGTTCATGTCATTTGTTAAGTGTTTGAAATATTCTTCTCTATTTTTGGTGTGTATGGTACTTAACTGTTTGTATCTGATTTGCAACGAAATTTCCTAGTGTGATTAAAAACCAATCTGATAGTAAACTAATTAAGAAGAAATAGCAGAATTAGTGTTGTTGATACAGTAGTAGGTATAATTGTTGAGATGAATCGTAGGGTTTGGGATTGTTTGCTAACTTACTTCTTCTACAACCAAATCTATAATCCATGGCCCTCGGATAATTAACTTCGACTCTTTAGAAATCGAGGCGTGCCATTAGCGAATTTTCATAGCCCTCGCAAAGCTAACAATGCGTTAGTTGCTTTTAGGCACATTATTTAATAATTGTACCTTCTTAAACTCGGGTGCGCATTTCATGTGACCCAAATCCAAATCCTAAAACGTCGAATAAAATGTGTTCCGGATTGTGGGTGCATTTCATGTGGCGCGATCCAAAGACATGTTTTAAACAACGCTCAATCTTCCTTAAAATGATTAAAAGCGGTTAAAAAATTAAAATCAGCATATAGGTTCATAATTGATTAAAATCAGATAATTCAGCCGATTATAACAGTTAAGTGATCGTGCTAGAACCACGGAACTCAGGAATGCCTAACACCTTCTCCCGGGTTAACAGAATTTCTTACCCGAATTTCTAGTTCGCGGACTGTTAAACAGAGTCATATTTTCCTCGATTCGGGATTCAACCGGAGACTTGGGACACCATAAATCTCCCAAGTGGCAACTCTGAATCTTTTAACAATAAATTCCGTTTCGATTGTCCTTTAATTGGAAAAACTCCCTTATACTATACCCTTTTTCGGGGGTGTAGTGTAAAAAATGAGGTGTGATAGCTCTGGCGACTCTGCTGGGGACTGAACCCAGAATCTTTGGTTCAGGGTTCAAGAATTCGAGCTTAGAATAATTGTTATAGTTAGCTTTATCCATTATTTGATTTTGTTATATGATTTGGGCCTAATGTGCTAATTGATTGCTTTTAACGCTTTGATATTCCGTGAACTGTATATAAACAGTTGTGAAATCCCTCTTCTCTCTGAGTCTTCTAAATCATGAAGAAGTGTGCACTTCGTGTGACTTCTTTTCTATTAGAGTCATATTCCAAATTTAGAACGAGGTTCGGACAAGTTGCAAAGCCGGTGAAGCTTCTTTATTCCCGGTACGCTGCCCCCCCCTCGGCTCGAGCTGTCCGCTCGGGTAAGCTAGGTCTAGAACAATAAACCCCAGTATTTAAACCTAGAAAAACACAGCTTCATGTCGGATCCCTAGTAGGAACGCTTGTTTGCATCATGTACATTTGACTTAGGGGACTCAACACAGGGGTTGGGTCCGTCTAGCACAGGTGTACCCAAAATAACAGACCATCTTGATGTATCCTATGTGCTATATGTTGCATTTCTTCAAGGGTAAAAGGGTCGTTTGGCGGACCAATGATAATTGAGGGCGAATGAAAAAAAAGAGAAAAAAAAAAGAGAAAAAAAGAGAGGCTGAAGTGTGAGGATGAAGCGAGTATGGCCCAATTATATTTTTGTTACATTTTATTAAGAAAAAAAAAACATGGAAACTTCAAAAAGATTTTGCACTTCTTATCATTTTTCAAAAAAATCAAAAATCGAAAAAAAAAATCCAAAAAGATTTTATATGTTTCATCATTTTTCGGAAAAAGAAAGAAAAAAATGTGCTTTCTATATGTTAGTTGTTTTTTTTTATTTATTGTTCTCGCCCGTATCCAATCTGCCGAACTACGCATACCTGATTCTCGTCTCTTGGGGCGGGATACGTAGGCAACCCACATAAGGTCCGGTCTTCCTAGTAAATCTTAGGTTCTTGGCTTTGCGGGGTCATAGCCAAATTTTGCACTTCTAGCCACCTTTTGGCCAAATAAGTTATTTTGCAAAAATAGCCTCAATCATGTCTTGCATGTGTCTAGTAGGGAATGTTATTGTCTCACATAGTATTGGTTTAAGTTTTCTCATACAGGCGTGGATCCACTTACCGGAGTTTTAGCATGATAGATACCCCAGGACCACCGCATTCAGGAGTTGCTTAAGGAGATTTATTTTATTTTTATGTTCTGAGTCTATTCCTCATTTTATGTCGTCTTTTACTTTCTACTTTTGTACAGTAATGTCAAGTCTCTTTTATTATTGTTATTTTCTGTTTTATATTTGAAAAAATGTGTTGTAACTCAAAATCCAAAAAAGAGATGTTGCATTTTATATTTCGTTATAAATTTTTTAGAATGCTAATTCTAGAAATGAGAAAATTTTGAGGTTGTTTTTCCTTTAGGCAATTAATATCTAGGACTTAAAATGAATTGTTTTTAAGTTTCCTTTAGTATATTAGGACCAAATTCAAAAAAAAAGAATTTTCTTTTAGTACTTCTTTAAAAGCTTTCTTTAGGATGTTGATTCCAAAATCCAAAAAGATTTTCTTTTGAGGTGTCTCTTCGGGAAATTAGTGAAAAATGAGAAAAAAATTTCTTTTATTTTCATTAGAACTTTAGGATATTGTACATAGGAAAAATACTTTATCTTTTGTTTATCATTAGAATTTTTTTAGGAAATCAAAATTGAAATACAAAAGCATTTTGTTTTATCTTTTTTCATTGCTCGTTTCGGAATATCGTGTCAGGATATCAAATGAAAAATTCAAAATATGTTTCTGTGGTTTATTGTTTAGATTTCCTCCTTAAAAAAATATTTGTTTTCTCTTCTAAGGGTTTTCCTTAATAATTTCTCATGGAGTGTTTGTTTCAAAAAAAAAAGCAAAAAAAAAAACAAATATATGCTCGTTAGGCTTGAGTTTAGAATAGGTTATAGAATATTAAGTCTAGAATTTTTAAAAACAAAAAAGAGATTTGTTTCTTTTATTTCCCTTTTTTCGTCAGAGTCATTAAGGTAGAAACAGAGAACGTCAGTTTGTTTCCTTTATTTCCGATCTTCCCGAACTACGCAAAGATCTGATTCATGCGGCGTCATGATACGTAGGCAACTTACATAGGGTTTGATCGAATCAATTTTTTTATTATTAAAAGAAAAAAAAGAGAAAAAAAGGAAAAAAAGGGTGAAATTGTGGGATGTAAGATATAAGAGAAAGAAAAGAGTGATGATGAAAAAAAAAGAAATGAAGGAAAATGAGCGAGCTAAGAAGTGCGAGGAAAGAAAAGAAAAAAGAAGATTCAAATGGACAAATTGGGATGATGTCAAATGACCTTATGACCCTCGAAGTCATTCTAGAACCGATAACTGTGACTAGGTGCATTGCACGCAATGTGATATTTTAGTTGTTAATGCCCTAACGCTAACGGGATGACCCCATTTTGTTCCTTTTGATATCTTCATAGCAGAAAGGTGGTTGGTTTGTGGTTCTCGAAGTAGTAACTCTTCTCTACAACATAAAGTCAGAGGTAATGGCAGACAACAACAGAACTGAATTAGTTGATACCGGCGCTCGAAAGTCATTGGTTGAACAGGACAATGGGTTGGTTGAAGAGGTAAAGATGTTAAAATAACACATGGCTGACATGTATCAGGCTTGGATGACTGGGAAGGCGCCACCCCCGCCACCACCTAGCTTCCTAAATGCTACCCTTACCCAAACACCGGTCATAGTGCTAGATGATCCCCTATACTCTCCAGATCCACCCGCTTATCATGGCTTTCCTAACTACCCTAGTAGCTCCGTCACTCATCTTCCAATTACCTTTCCCAAAAATTGCCCTCCTGTCTTATCCACTATTCCCAACAATGAATATCCACTCAAAGCTCACGATGCTCAATATTACCCCTCAGAGGTTGCCCACAAGGTTCCTAACTCATACAAGCAGGGCCCCCGGGATGAGCCTCATGTTGAAAATGAAAAGTTCACAAGAAGAAAGGGGCGATATGGGATACCCAGGAGGCTGAAAGGCATAGAACAATCCTTAAAGAACAAGCAAGGAATGGGAGACCAGGGTAGCATGTATCACAAAGAATTGTCTATGTCCCCCGACGTTCGTCTGCCTGCGGGGTTTAAAGTGCCAAAGTTTAACTTGTATGATGGGTGTGGGGATCCGGTATCCCATTTGAGGGATTAATACAGTGAAATGAGAAGTGTTGGCGAGAAATATAATTTGTTGATGGCGTACTTCAGTGAGAGCCTGACTGGGATAGCTTTGGAATGGCATAATCGTCAAGATGTTGGTAAGTGGCCTACATTGGGTGACATGGCCCAAGATTTTGTTCGATACTTTCAATACAGATCAGGTGTTACCCCAGACCGCTCCTCTCTATCTCAAATGGAAAAGAAACCCAAGAAAAGTTTTAGGGATTTTTGGCTCAGATGGAACGAACAAATTGCTCGGGATAGTCCTCCCATTGATAGAAAAGATGTTGGTGAGCCCCGCCGACGACAGGGTCCAGTGGTCGTTCTTGCTAAATGCTTTCAGCCTCAATGTCGACCTCGTGGATATGCTTGTAATCCTCCCCAATGCTACTTCTCCCCACAGAATTCCCAAAGTCATACATCACTTTCCCAGTACCCTGTACACAATGCACCACCATATGCTCCACACCCACAAGGCCCGCGATGGCCCACACCACTTCCCCAAATGTCTTACCCGCCCCCACGAGCCTGCCAAAAACCCCCTGGATCAGGTTTCCGGCCCAATCAAGCATTTAAGAATGAGAGGTTGCTGAAAAAAGAAAAGGCTTTCACCCCTATTGGAGAATCATATGCCAGTTTGTTCCAAAAGTTGAAGCAATTGGACATGTTGAAGCCGATTCATATAAAAATGCCAAACCCTCTGTCAAAGAAGTTTGATTTTTCTCAAAGGTGCGCATATTGCTCAGATGCCTCGGGGCATGACATAGAGAAGTGTTGGAATCTAAAGAAAGCAATTCAGAAGCTTATTGATGTAGGCGACATTGTCGTACAAAATCCAGATGCAGCAAACACTAGCCAAAGTCCATCGCCTGTGCATAATGAGACGCATATGGTGGGTATGGTTTATTCTGAAAAGGAATGTGATAATTCTTCTAGGAGCCTTGGAGGTCCACGTGCTACTAAGCTTTCAGCGCTATCAGGGGTTGATCTTAAGAACGAGCCGGCAAAAGGAACCCAAAAGCAATTTGTTAAGAATAAAGTGATGAAGACTTGTGGAGGTCCTAGTATTACTGATGCAGAATTCAGTGGTTAAGATACCATGCTTGGTAATTAGAAAGACGCTCTAGTTCTTGGTCAGTCAGAGAGGAGCTTTTGGTGGTTTAGTTTGTTGTCATTTTGGTTGTCCGGGTTATTGCAGGGTTGTAATCCGGACATCATCTTGTGACTCAAATCCTTCTATACTTTATTTTGTCTAGTTCCTTTAGTCGTATTATTTCACTTAGTGTTTTCTAGGTTTGTAACCCAATCTAGTTTGTCTGTTTTGTTGTCCAAACCCTTTCACCATCTGTCTAATGCAAGTTTCTGTTTTCTGTTATTCCTAGTCATTTTTGTTTAGTTCTCTTTTCTTTTATAGTCCTTTTCTTGTTGACTCTAGTGACGTGACATGCACGCGTAATTCTCAGCCTAGTTTTAAAAGTCAGTTTAATTACGAAGCAATGAAACAATGTTGAAGATGTAGGGACATTTGAGGGAAATAAGTAAAGGCATTCTGAGATCACTTCAAGCTTGAATTGTGTGAAACTAGGGCAGATAGAACATAAAGAACCCCTATTAAAATGCATCCTGCCACATCAATTTGAAGATAAAAGCAAGTTTGAACCAAATTTGTAGGGGGCCGTTCGTGGTAAAGAGAGTGAGAGTGTTTTCCAATGATGTTTTGTATATAACAAATGTAGAAGGCGAATGTTTGGGTACGGTCATCAAGTCTGGCGCAACCAAAAGATGTTACGAATTTTTACTTGGTTTGTTTATTATGTTGTTTGTACTTGGCATGTTTTGAAGGTTGGAATGACGAAGGCATTTTGTTCTGCTATCTAAACACTTTATCCCTCGTCACCCCTTTTGAGCCTTATTTATTTTCTTTCATACCCCTCTTTCGGAATCAGTAGTGAATATCAGAAACACAAGCATGAAAGATAAGAAAAGAAAGAAAGAAAAAGAGAAACAAAAGGAAAGAGAAAAAAAGAAAAAAAAAAGAAAAGAGAAAAGAAGAAGAAAAACAATAAAAAGAAAAAGAGAAAAGGGAAGAAAGAAAATAAAAGAAAAGAGAAAGAGAAAAGAAAAATCACAACAACAGAGCAATTCCTATGTCATGAACTACGTTCGATCTGATTCCTTTTAAGGATACGTAGGCAGCCTCACGGTTCGGTCCCATCAAAATAAAATCCATAAATCCCCAAGCAAGAAACTGGGGCAGAAGTTGTGGTTGTTGTGAGAAATCTGATTCCGAAAGTTGTAATTTTAACCCATTTGAATTGTTTTGAGCCTTTTATACCCTTTCTTTTTAACCCCATCCAAAAACTCACATTGCGGTCCAAAGAAAGACCTTCTGATCAGTCTTCGAGAAATGCCAAGTCAAGCAGGTAAAAGTAATTCATGTCAGGGGCATCACTCTGATTCAAGCAGAAAAATCAAAAATGAGAGAGTCTTATTGGTGAAAACCTTCACGGGCACCGTAAGGCGACGGGAGCTGAGAGAAATCAAAAATGAGAGAGTCTTATTGGTAAAAACCCTCGCGGGCACCGTAAGGCGATAGTAAGTTGAGAGAAAGAACAAAATGAGAGAGGCTTGATGGTGAAAACCCTTCGGGCACTACAAGTCGAATAAGGATTGTGAATCAGATTGGATAATCGGAGCATTGAAGCCTAGTTTCACGGTTTAAGGGGGTATAACAAGAGTTGAACATCAGACTTGTTTGATAGATTAGGCCACTTAATCAACATGTGTATGTCATGGTCATTAGAGTTGGTATCCGCATCTGATAGGTTTCTACTTTATAGTTTTCTTGTTAGGAATCATCTCTTTCCTTTGTCCTTTACTCTGTTCCTTTTGTCTTGTTTACTTCTTCTTCCTGAGTCTGTTTGGTCAAGATAAGTGAGAAATGACTTCAAAATTTACCACCAGCTTTCCAATTGCACAAAACGGGGTCTGACCAGCACATCAAAGTGGCATAAGTTAGGAAAGAACAACAAGCGCACTGAGTTGGTAGCAATCAACATGCTTTGGAGTCCATGAGAAATACAAAGGTTTGGTATATTTCAATTCGTGAACAGTGCAACAGATAGAGGATGTTGGGTGACGGGTCAAAGGTATTCTCTATGATGAGATTAACAAAAAAAGTGTTTAACCAGTGACAAGCAAGATATTCCAAGCAGAAATCAAAGTTATCGTGACAAGTGAGGGAACAATAGACTTCAAGGCCAAGGCCAGTGATTTAAGTCAGGAAGGAACAACATGCGCACTAAGTGGATGGCAATTAATGTGCTTTGGAATTCATGTCAACACAAGAGCACGATGCAAAAGATGGAAGGTGTTAGGTGGACGGATCAAAGGTATTTTCGGTGAAACACAAAGGTTGGTAAATGTTAGTTCATGAGCAATACAATAGATAAAGGGAATTGGGTCTGAACGGAGAAGGGGTATTTTCTGTGATAAGGATGACAGAGAAAGTGGTTAGTCCATAAGCAAGCAAGGTCCTCGAGTGGAAATCAGTTATCAAGGGAAGTGAAGGAGCAATCGCCCTCAAAAGTCAAGGCCACAAACCAACCACTACATTTTAAACTGACTAAATTTTTCTTTGATTAAAACAGGGGCAGGAGATTTCGGTTGTTTCGGAGAAACCCTCCGTGGAGAAAGGCAGTCACCAAACAGGTTTGATTTTTGATTTTCAGGACCCTCCTAGAAAATGGGACCTAGTTTAAAGTTTAGAAATAGCATAATCTAGCATAAATGTATCCCAAAAAGAATATAGGTTAGCTTAGAAGTTTGCATGTTCGAGATAGGATTCAATTAGGAGTTTTCAGGACCCTCCTGAATAATGGGACTTCGCTTTAAGATTTCAATTAGATAACAACATTTAGTGTAAAGTCTGTTGTAGGGTAGTATAATTCAGCCATAAAAGTTGTCACTCTTAAGATAAAATTGGACTTTTGACTTTTAGGACCCTCCTGGATAATGGGGAGTAGTTTAAAGATCCTCTTAGATAGCCAGATTTAGCAGAAGTCACACCTGTAGAAGATATAACTTAGATTTTAAGAGTTGTCAGGACCCCCTGAATAATGGGACCTAGCTTTCAAATCCTTAGTAATACTTGGTAATATGATTTAGTTTTACAATCACATCTGTCCCCAGCCACCAAACTAGGGCAGAAAATTTTCTTTGTTTTTGTCTATTTTGTTGAAGTCAGGAGCTCGCCTGGAGAGCAGGGAATACATTTCAAGTTGAAGTCAGGAGCCCGCCTGGAGAGTAGGGAATACATTCAAGCGTAGCAGTCAGGAGACCGCCTGGAGAACAAGGGAGTACAATTTAAATTTTAGCTTTCAAATTCTTTGTTTTGACTATTTTGAAGTCAGGAGCCCGCCTGGAGAGCAGGGAATATATTTCAAGTCGAAGTCAGCAGCCCTCCTGGAGAGCAGGGAATACTTTCAAGCGCAGCAGTCAGGTGCCCGCCTGGAGAACAAGGGAGTACAATTTAAAGTTTTAGTTTTCAAATTCTTTGCTTTGTTTATTTTGAAGTCAGGAGCCCGCCTGGAGATCAGGGAATACATTTCAAGTTGAAGTCAGGAGCCCGCCTGAAGAGCAGGGAATACTTTCAAGCACAGCAGTCAGGAGCCCGCCTGGAGAACAAGGGAGTACAATTTAAGTTTTAGCTTTAAAATTCTTTGTTTTGTCTATGTTGAAGTCAGGAGCCCACCTGGAGAGCAGGGAATACATTTCAAGTCAGCAGTCAGGAGCCCGCTTGGAGAGCTGGGAATACTTTCAAGCGTAGCAGTCAGGAGCCCGCCTGGAGAACAAGGGAGTACAATTTAAATTTTAGCTTTCAAATTATTTGTTTTGTCTATTTTGAAGTCAGGAGCCCGCCTGGAGAGCAGGGAATATATTTCAAGTCGAAGTCAGAAGCCCGCCTGGAGAGCAGGGAATACTTTCAAGCGCAGCAGTCAGGAGCCCGCCTGGAGAACAAGGGAGTACAATTTAAGTTTTAGCTTTCAAATTCTTTGTTTTGTCTATTTTGAAGTCAGGAGCCCGCCTGGAGAGCAGGGAATACATTTCAAGTTGAAGTCAGGAGCCCGCCTGGAGAGCAGGGAATACTTTTAAACGTAGCAGTCAGGAGCCCGCCTGGAGAACAAGGGAGTACAATTTAAGTTTAGCATTCAAACTCTTTGTTTTGTCTATTTTTGAAGTCAGGAGCCCGCCTGAAGAGCAGGGAATACATTTCAAGATGAAGTCAGGAGCCCACCTGGAAAGCAGGGAATACTTTTAAGTCAGCAATCAGGATCCCGCCTGGAGAACAAGGAAGTACAATTCAAGTTTTAGCTTTCAAGTTCTTATCGATATTTGGTAATGTGATCCATTTTACACTTACATCTGGGCCCAGCCACCAAACTGGGGTAGAAAATTTTCTTTGTTTTTGTCTGTTTTGTTGAAGTCAGGAGCCCGCCTGGAGAGCAGGGAATACAGTTTAAGTTGAAGTCAGGAGCCCGCCTGGAGAGCAAGGAATACATTCAAGCGTAGCAGTCAGGAGCCCGCCTGGAGAACAAGGGAGTACAATTTAAGTTTTAGCTTTCAAATTCTTTGTTTTGTCTATTTGAAGTCAGGAGCCCGCCTGAAGAGCAGGGAATACATTTCAAGTTGAAGTCAGGAGTCGTCCTGGAGAGCAGGGAATACTTTCAAGCGTACCAGTCAGGAGCCCGCCTGGAGAACAAGGGAGTACAATTTAAATTTTAGCTTTCAAATTCTTTGTTTTGTGTATCTTGAAGTCAAGAGCCCGCCTGGAGAGCAGGGAATACATTTCAAGTCAGCAGTCAAGAGCCCGCCTGAAGAGCAGGGAATATATTTCACGTCAGCAGTCAGGAGCCCGCCTGGAGAGCAGGGAATACATTTCAAGTTAGCAGTTAGGGAGCCCCGCTTGGAGAATAGGGTCAGTTTTTACTTTAGTCAAGCTTAGTTTATAGTTTTCCTAGTTTATTCTTTAGTTTAATTTCATCACTGCATCAATAGTACAAGTGGTTTACAATTTTGCTAACAACCCATAAATCTTCCTAGTGTAAACTGGGGCAGAAAATTTCTTTGTTTTGTCTATTTTGTTGTAATCAGACGCCCACCTGGAGAACAAGGGGAAACAACTCAAGTTTCTAGGGAAAGCAGTGTCGAAGGAAGACAACTCGATTTTCAAGGGAAAGTAGTTTCGAAGGAAGACAGTTCAAGTTTCAGGGGAAAATGGTTCAAGGTGCAAAGGAAAATAGTGTCAAGTAACAAGAGAAGACGGTTCGAGTTCAACAGTCAGGCGTCCACCTGAATAAAAGGAAAAGCATCTCAGATTGCAATTCAAGTCAGTAACCAAAGAATCTCGCCGCAAGAATGCGAGGCAACAGTCTGAGGTGATCAACAGAAGTTAGTCACAATAAAGAAAAGAGAGAAAGGCAAGAAGTGAATCCAAATGCAGAAGTTGATGAAAGATGTGAACTGCTTAAGATGTGGTGGGAGTCACAAGCACTACATGTCCAGTCCTGACCCAAAAGCTATAGAAGAATGAGCTAGCACCTGCAGCTAACAAGCGCCAAGGTTCAAATCTAAAGTTTGCATGAAGAACCATTCAAGACTCAAGATCAAGCTTCAGAAGACTTATAGATAGGAATCTTGTAACTCGTAGTTGATAGGCTTAGCTAGTCTTTTTCATGTTTTGATTTTGATGTAATAGCAGGACTGCGGACCGGAACCTCGATGGAACGGCACCTTGATCGGCTCTCCACCTCGGTATACTCCGTCATCTCACTCATTTCTGAACTACATGTGGCCTGATTCCTTTATAGCCAAGGATATGTAGGCAGCCCAGATACCAGGGCTCGGTCACATTACCTTTTTCTCTTAGTTTTAGTCTCTCCAAATAAGGGTCGGGTCAAAAACCTGTCTAGTCAGTCTTTGTCTGAAAATTTTGTACGTTTCCAGTCAAAGAGGGGCAGCTGTAGACATGTGATTTTTGATCTTCACCAAGAATTTTCATATTTTAGCGCGTAAATATTTAATTGAGGCATAATATAGATATTTTAAGTAATTTTGATTCTTTTACTTTAATTTTATTACAAGAAAACAAAAAATCACAAAAATGGGTTCATTAATGTTTTGTAGTCATTTTAATCTAAAACAAATCTTAAAAAAATATATATATAATAGTAGTATCGTATTTTTATTTTAATATGATATTTGAAAATACCAAAAATAGATTTATTTTAATGGTTGGTTTTATTTTAATAATTATTTGAATAGTAGGATTAATTAATAAATAGGGCCGTATTTTTAGTCTCGTTTGCAGGGAAAGAATAGAACTTGCGCTCGAGCAACCCATATTAGGCCTAATTTTGGACCTAGCCCACAATTGTCAAGCCCATAATTCCTAAGTCCATACCCCTTAACCTAAAACCCTACAACCTAGACTCTACACTATAAAAGAATGTTTAAGACCAAAGGAAAAGAAGAAGAACGAAAAGCAGCAAAAAAGCTGCGCATGAAGAGAACGAACAAAAAAAACGAAAAAAATGAAAAAAGGAACGGAAAAAGAAGGAACAAAAGCTGAAAACAGCAGCTGAAAAGGCTGCGCACCAACAGATTCCCCCCCCCCCCCCCCCGTCTTCTTCACAAGACCGCCCCCTTGTTTTCTTTCTCTTCATTCAAAAGCCTTTTTCATGGCTGATTTTGAAGCAAGCAAGAATAGACCCAAGACCAGCCTCCTTGATTTTTGATCTCCGTCGAATCACTCCATCCACCCCTTCCGACCTTCGTCTTCTCCAAACACAGCAAAATTCGCCGCTGTAACACCAGAAAACACACCTAGAACTCCTTCATAATAGCACCCCAACCTACAAGGGTACAGACACAATCAACGACCTTCGCTGATTTCCCCCCCCTTTTCCGTCGCCTGAGACAACAACACAAACGACCCTTACCCCATCGATTCGCTTGCTTCAACAACAACAGCCACCGAACCTCACTCCTTCTCCCTCACGCCGAAAACAACAGCACACACACATACAAGAACAGACGAAAAAAAGAGAAAATCTGGGCAGAAAATTAATTGAAGAAAAGTGGTGGTTTTGTTGTTCGATTCTAACTTGTCATTGCCGATTTAGTATCCTAGTTTAGATATAAAAATCAGTTTGATTAGATTTCTTAATCAAAGATCCAAAAACACTTTGGTCTCTTCTATTGATTTCGATTTCAAAGATGGAGTCGGTTTGAATTATTTGATCCAGATTTGCATTTGAAGTTCGAGTCTACCGACGAGAACGTTTCTGTTCTTCATTTGGTTCTGATTTTTGGCTTTCGAGTGTGGGAATGGAGTTAAGTCGAGGTTGATTCCGGTTCAAGTTTCCGGCGAGGTTCGATTTGAGATCGTTGTTCTTTATTTCCGGTTTGAGGTTCGAGTTTCAATTCTTTCATATACATGTTTTTGAGTCAATTCAGTATTTGATTGCATTTGGATATTAGAGGTTGTTGTTGTTCATTTCATAGCAGAATGTTTGAAATATTTGCTTCCATTTGTTCATGTCATTTGTTAAGTGTTTGAAATATTCTTCTCTATTTTTGGCATGTATGGTACTTAACTGTTTGTATCTGATTTGCAACGAAATTTCCTAGTATGATTAAAAACCAATCTGATAGTAAACTAATTAAGAAGAAATAGCAGAATTAGTGTTGTTGATACAGTAGTAGGTATAATTGTTGAGATGAATCATAGGGTTTGGGATTGTTTGCTAGCTTACTTCTTCTACAACCAAATCTATAATCCATGGCCCTCGGATAATTAACTTCGACTCTTTAGAAATCGAGGCGTGTCTTTAGCGAATTTTCATGGCCATCGCAAAGCTAATAACGCGTTAGTTGCTTTTAGGCACATTATTTAATAATTGTACCTTCTTAAACTCGGGTGCGCATTTCATGTGACCCAAATCCAAATCCTAAAACGCCGAATAAAATGTGTTCCGGATTGCGAGTGCATTTCAAGTGGCGCGATCCAAAGACATGTTTTAAACGACGTTCAATCTTCCTTAAAATGATTAAAAGTGGTTAAAAATTAAAATCAGCATATAGGTTCATAATTGATTAAAATCAGATAATTCAGTCGATTATAACAGTTGAGCGACTGTGCTAGAACCACGGAACTCGGGAATGCCTAACACCTTCTCCCGGTTTAACAGAATTCTTTACCCAGATTTCTGGTTCGCGGACTGTTAAACAGAGTCATATTTTCCTCGATTCGGGATTCAACCGGTGACTTGGGACACCATAAATCTCCCAAGTGGCGACTTTGAATCTTTTAACAATAAATCCCGTTTCGATTGTCCTTTAATTGGAAAAACTCCCTTATACTATACCCTTTTTCGGGGGTGTAATGTAAAAAAGGAGGTCTGACACAAACGGGCAAAAATCGCTCGTATCCGCTCATGTTATCTTTGCACGAAAACTCTTCAAGTGTTGCAATTTTGTGGATTTTCGCGACATTTTCTGTCAAGTGTTGACATTTTTCTATGCATTTTATTTTATTTAATTCATGAAAAATATAAAATAAAAAAAAAGATGTTGCATTCACATTTAGGATTTAACTTTGCATTTTTGAATTAAGTAGTAAATTATTTTATTTTTTTTAAAGAATTGAAAAATCACAAAAATAGTTATTTTTGCACTTTTAATTTTAATTCTTGAACTTTGATAGTTTTTCCTTTAAATTTGGTTTTTAATTAATTGTAGTAAGTCTTATTTGTGGTAATTAATTTGCTAAGATAATTTGATTAGGAATTAATTTAGGTTTATTTTTAGTTTTAATTTAAAAGAAATTAAAAAGAGTTAATTTGAAAAGTAAAAAAAAAAAGAAAAAGAGTTGAAGGAATTGGCTTTGGGCCAAGTCTTATAACCTTCCTTTAATCCCAAATGGATTCTCCCCCAAACCAGACAAGACCCGCCCCCAGCCCACTCCCCATTTCGGTCCAAATCCCACTTAAACGCCAACGACATCGTTTTGGCTCGTTTAATCTAAACCCTTCATCCATCTTTGATCCAATGGACCGTAACTAACCCCCCAATTCCCATATAACTGTCCTAAGAGACCCCCCCCCCAAACCTAGAGACCATCCCCCACTCTTCCCTATTTTTCTATAGCCCAAACCCTAGCCGCCCAAATCTTCCATCAAGCTTATCCGGCGGCGCCCCCTCAAAACCCATCCAAACCCACTCAAATCTCTACACTATAATCCTCAACAATCTCTCACCCCTAATCCATCTTTGTTTTGTTCAAGTAAAAAATCATTTCTCTCCAATTCCGGATCTAGAAGACCCCTTTTCTTTTTTTTCTTTTTTTTGGCAAAAATGGAAATGGTGACACAAAGTATTAGCCACTAGGATCTTGTTTTGGATAATACTTGTACCATTATTTTCATGGTTGGCCAAGAACTAGCGTGGGTGCATTTTTGAGTCAACAAAGAAGATTTGAGCAAAGTCATGCATGCAAGGGGTTTTAATTTTTCTTTGTGTAATTCTTAGGCATCACTGCCAACTAAAAAAAAGAAAAAGAGGTTATATTGTATTTTTGTTTGTTGTTTTGGTCATTCTCGTCATTTGTTTTCGGCAGTATGTTTGTGTGTTTTTTTTTACCCTTTGTTTTGATTGAGGTCATGTTAATCACTCGTTTTCTTCTACATTTCTTTATCCAGACCATAGTCCAAGAGTGCTGAGTTTTGGTTGAATTTGTTGGGCTTGTGGGCCAATTTGTTTTAAGGGTGAGGGAGTTTAATTTTTGGGGAGTTAAATATCAGTATTGCAAGGGGTATTTAGAACATTTGGGTGCAAGGAATAATCTAATAACTGCCTAGGAAGGTTCTAGGAAAGTGAGGGGTGGGTTGAAGGAACAAGTAGTACAAAAATTGGGGTAGAAACTGTGCCAAAACAGAATTGGTGAAGGGTGGGTTTTGAATTTGAAAAATCTGATTTGTTGCCCTAGCAAAGGTATTATAAATACACAGCTTAGTTTAGAAAAAGAAATAAGAAAAAAAAGGCACGGCAGAATTAGATTTGGCACAAAAACTCATCTCAAGCTTTTCTTAGTTTATTCCTGATTTTCTTAAAGATTTTCTGGTCTCTTTCTACTGATTCTGGTCTTGAGGAAGCATGGAGGGGGATTATTCTTGCTGCTATATTGGTTGCTGAACTCTCATCTATCATTTTTCAGATTTTTATTTTTATTCACCTTCTAATAGGTATGTAAGCTGCATCTTGATAAGGATTTGGAATAAACTATGCTCATGTTAAAATCTCTGTTTCTAGATCTAGCTTTTGCATTCTTCTACTTCTTTGAATCAAATTAATTCTCATCCGTAACTAATACCATGATTCTGGTTACGATTAATGTATAAATCGTTTAGTTTAGTAAAGTAATTTGATAAATATTAGCTTATGGGGTTTGAAAGTACTTAACTGAATTTTACATGTCTCTTGGGCTTGATTTTGTTTCGTTACTGAAAATATCTCCAAAAGCTAAAAGTACTGCACATAGGATCTTTATTGTGTAAGGGTTTAGTAAATGACAATTGAAGTTTTGTAGTCAACAAGAGGAAAGTGAAACATGCGTGTAAGGAAAATCGAAAAAGGTTTACTATATTATGTCTTGTTTGATAGTAACATTTCATTCTATGGGTGTCCTTTCTTCTAACCAATGTGCATTTTAGGCAAAAGTAGAAGTATTAAATTGCATAAAGGTGGGGATGGAACAGAATTCAATACTGTGTCTTGGTATGCGTTCTTGGTGGGGGTAATATCTCATGTACATGTTTGTTTCCGATTGCAATCTTGGCCAAAGGATGTTAAAATCCTATTGTATTGTTTTCTCTGATTTTATTTTTAATCAATTAAAGGGTGCGTTTTGTATTGTGAACGATTGTTGGAAGCAATCAGCTGTTGGAATTGAGTAATTCGCCTTAAGCATACTTGGAACCTCACGATTACGGGTATGGTTCCCGTGGCGTAGTAGTGACACCTAATTTCAAACTAGTTTAATATGAATATCCATAGTTTATTTAGTTGAATAGATTTGGGGCGTGCCATATTTGACAAGACGTAGTTTATGGCCCTCAAAAGCTTAGTTTTGAATCCTTTTTTTCAAAATTGGAATCGAGGTGTGCCGTGCCAAACAAAATTTAAAATGCACGGCCCTCGCTTAATTGATATTTTTATCCTTAGACATCGATGCGTGTCATTTAGCGAATTTTCCATGGCCCTCGCAAATTTGCAAATATGTAGTTGCTTAGGCGCGTTATTTTAATAATTAATTTCCTAAACTCGGGTGTGCATTTCATGTGACCCAAATCCAAATCTTAACAACGTCAAATATAACATGTCTCAGACTGCGGGTGCATTTCATGTGGCGCGGTCAAAAGACGTGTTTTGGCTGACGTTTAAATCTTCCTTAAAATAATTCAAAGCGGTTTAAAGTTAAAATGGCACCATATGCTAAAACATGTATTAAAATCAGATAATAGGCCAATTCTAACAGTTGAGTGACCATGCTAGAACCACGGAACTCGGGAATGCCTAACATCTTCTCCCGGGTTAACAGAATTCCTTACCCGGATTTCTGTATTCGCAGACTGTAATACAGAGTCAATCTTTTCCTCGATTCGGGATTTGAACCGGTGACTTGGGAAACCACAAATTATCCCTAGTGGCGACTCTAAGTTTAATAAATAAATAATCTCGTTTCGATTGTCATTTTAAATTGGAAAAACTCCCCCCTTATACTTTTACGGAGGTGTAGATAAAAAAGAAGGTGTGACATAACTTACCAGAGAAGAAGTCTCTTTTCTTTGCTGAACTCTTGGCAAATGAGTACATGGATTTATATAGTTCAAACCATACAGAATATGCACAAATTAAAAACACGACAAGTCGACAACCATAGACTAGAAATTACATCGTACGTGACATCACTCTCAAATTATTGGAGTAATATACTTTCATGCACACACGAAGATGTACAAGAAGTTGTTATGATCGAGAATAATGTTGAAAGGTCATGCATGCCGTAACCATGCATTCTCAGTTAATTAGGAGGTATCCACTGTAGCTCAATGCCATAGCGCCATGCACTAATGGAGGCTTCAGCCTTAAAATCAACAAAAGAAGTATAGGCAGTGCACCCTGTAACCCTAACCCTAATTCTATGAGAAGTCATAGATGCATCTTTCAAGTAACTGCAACACAATGTGTTCTTACAGTTCCTTCCTTCACGACTCGACTCCTCAAACTTCCTACAAGGGCTAGTTGAAGAACAGTTCAATGGGGACTCAAGGATATTCTCAGAACAATTAAATAGCATAACCGTGTTTTGCGAAGATATGTTGAAAGGAGAGTTTTCGTCAATCTTTAGGCCACCTAAGGATAGATCAGAAGATTGACAAGAGTCTTTTTGTATGAAAGGAGGGCTAATAACAAGTCTAGATGTAGATGGATTGATACTGAGGATTTTGTAGTAGAATCCCACAGAGGACAAGAACTCTAAGTTGTAACTGTTGCAGTAAACCTTATAGTTAGGGTTACCACAATTTTCACTAGTACTAAGAGGGTATGGCACATCCATTGTGCCACATTTTGGACAGTTAATATTAGGAGATGCTAAGACTGAAGCAAATGGAAAGAGAAAAAGAAAGACCAAAGCAATCATGGTTAATTAACAAGTATAGTAAGTACTCTTCTAAGGAACAAGCTTTTTGATGAAGCAAGAATAGCTGGAGTTCTGCATCTATTTATACATAGTTTTAAAGCTCTAAGCATGTCATTAGTTACGCAAAAATTAATTTCCTCTAATTTATTTAGGAAAAATAAAATCGTAGTGCCAATATTTGAGTCTGCTATTATCTAATGAGCAAGATGCAATGGTATCCAAGTGTCGTTAACGTAGTATGTAAAGGAGATTTTATTGGCTAAACTTAGATCGTCACAAAAATGAAAGCTCATTGGTTCCGTATTCCAATTACTAAGGCAGCTAACATCAGCCACCGCAATTTGTTTCACTTCTTTATCTGACAAACTTTGATAAATCAATACGTTAATTACTTAATTCGCCACCTATATAATCAACATTTTTCTAGACATTCTCTACTATTTTGATTTTCAATTATAACCAAAAACTCGCATAGTATTTAGAGCAACTTGCACTTTTAGTACTTACTTATTTCGTAAGGAAACTTTTCACAACTAAAAATGAATATACTTGAGTCTTAAGATGGAAAAGGTACTCCCTCCTGTCCAAAATAAGTGATTTTTTTGGATGTTTTCACACAGTTTAAGAAATTCACTTTTTAATATTAATTAGCAATGAAATTGATCATATTAACCTTTACTATCTCACATAAATACTCTTAACACATACTCCAACACTATTTACTCCAAGGGCAATGTAGGAAAAAAAAATAATTAATTCATTCTTGAAATCTGAAAAAATTTACTTATTTTGGACCACACAAAAAAAATCACTTATTTTGGACCGGAGGAAGTATGAAATAGACGTTTTCATTCAATCTCTTTTAATGTATGAAATTAATTTGCACAAAAAAGTGAGCGTTGGGACTCGTTTGTTGATTCGCTCCTTTCCCCTGTAAAGGTATTGGCAATTTGTAGCCAATGATATATGAACAATTGCCAATATCCAAAACAAGGAAAGCGGCCAATCATTCAGCTACATATAAGCACAGCCTAAAAGGCAGAATACTTTAAATATATAAAACAAATATAAGATGAAGCAAAGAGATCAGACCAAAAATTTAATAAGTGAAAGAGCAGCAATATCCTAAGTTAATGAAAGTGCTCAAATGAAGTGGTCCATGAGTCGTATATTCACTACTGCTGGTCTCATACAGACAGGAGATGCTTTTTTCGTAGAAATCAAATGTTTTCCTTGGCCACCGCGTGGCAAGGTTGGACTAATATAAAATACTAAGTCACCACATCAATTCCATCTTACCTGTTCAGAGCTTGATTTAAGGATCAAGTTTAAGGAAAATCGGAAAATCACGTCATGGCGCATACTTTGTATATGCGAAACTATATAATACAAATTTTGTGTTGGATTAAATAAAGTAGCATACAGAACAGGACAGATCACCAAAGGTTATGTGGATATTATCCTTCATTTTTAACAAGAAATGTCGGGTTCGAATCCTGAAAATAAAAATACTTTTGATATGAAGCACTTTACCGGCTTTGAAATTGGTCTTTCCAACAAGAATTCGGATTAGTCGAACCCTAAAAAGTAGTGAAGGAAAACCAAAAAAATCCAGAACTGGATAGAAATGTTAAAAGTGGAAGTGTTCCATTAGTTGTACATTCACAACCGTTTGGTGTCATAGAGACAGGAGATTCCTTTTTCGTAGAATCAAATCCTTTTCTTAGGCCAAGGCGTGGCAGGGTTTTAGAGTAATATAAGATTCTGTGTGAAATTGAAAATATTGGTAATATCATTTATTTGGTATTAAAACCAAAAAAAAAAAAGGAAAAAAGCTAACTTAGAAACTGAACTAAATATACACCTTCGTAATTTAACATATATATAGCTAAATTTTTGTGGATACAAGAATAAATTTTGCGTATACATTTGTCTTTTACATTTCATGGTTTATACCCTCCACACTTCATTATTTGGGAGACATTTCTATACATGTGCCAAAGTGACCGATATGGTTAAACATGTATTGAACTTCATAGGAAAGTGAGGGGGAAATGGCGATAAACATGCAAAGACAATACTAAATTATAATTTGATGGGTTTAATTTTTATGTTTTAGTCATTGAACCCCGTTTGCACTTTTAAATTATGGGGTCAAAATATAATACTTATTGAAATAAGCACCTTATTAAAATTACTGTAAATCAATTGAATTCATACCATATAAAAAGGAAAATATCAACCTCAATATGTTCCGTTAGCGATCATACTGCTTCTAACACAACCTATCAATAAAAACCTACAACTTTTGTAACAGGCAATCAGATTCAGAGACATAAAGGTAATTGAAAAGAAAAACGCACACAGAAGTAAGCACAGCGTAATTTTCTAAAGCAGAGAATGTGATCTATGTTTATTTACTGCAAACAGATTCACTTATTTGTTTTTCTATTTGTTCAAGCGGATCCTCGCAATAGCAGCTATGAAAATCAGAAATTATGGGCAACAAAAAATAATAATACAGATTCAGTAACGGCCCTTCGAATTATTCCCTAGTCAACTATATACTATATGTAGAAAAGCTTAACTGAGATATGGCCCTACATATTTCAGGAGAATGAGAAATAAGCAACCTCAAAATATAGTTTTAACATCCAAATCCAGTTTTAACTTCTACCTTTCTCTTACGTGTTGTGAAGGCTATATGCTATTTTCATGAAACATGATAAATAAGTACCAGATGAAATTGATAGATCAGGAAAACTAAGTTTCTATTGCTGTCACAAAAGAGAAACTGGAGCAAGGCCTTCTCCGGAAAGGAAGAAGCTTTTCGTTGTAGCTGGCCGTGGAAAGGCTGAGATTGAGATAGAAGTGAAGAAGATAGAAAGATCTGTAAGTTTAAGGTCAGCCATGGGCGAACTAGAAACAAATTTACACTAGTATATACACCATTGTCGATCATTGCTATCTGAAAAGAGTATGCTACCATAAATGGCAAAAAACAAGTCTACCGGATGCTGCAGATTTTACAAACAGAAGTTTTAACACTCCATATAGTACCATAGTATTAACTTCATAGAATAGAAGTGGATAAGAGATTACCTATGAATGAGTAGCCACCACTTCATTCCACTAGTACTCCTATTCTTTCACAGTTAAACTGAAACCTAGTTATTTCTCATTTGAACATCTTGCACAGCTTTTGGTGAATGAAGCAACTACCCACTAAATAATGTGGATCCAAAGGGACATCTCTTCCTGCTTCCGAACAAAATACAACCGAGAGAAGAGGGACACTAGTCGTTGAAGGCAAACTAATATCTGACATTATTCAAGTGACAGATGGAAATAGAAAAAACTTTTGTGTCACTGCAGAATATATTTCAAACAATAGGTTACTCCTAAGCTGCTTCCTCCACCTTCCACTCCCAACCGCCTACTATATGTGGATAATTTACCAATGAGCTTCTACAGCAATCCTTCTCCTGCCAATAACAGAAAAAAGTACCATTCCAATAAAAGTAACAGACAGGAAGAACCGATATTTCATGAAAAACAAGCGTGACAAAGGGGATCTGATTTAGGAAATAAATCTGGTACTATAGCCCAAAGCTCACAAATTTCAAGAACAAATTTATTTTTCTGTTGAGAAGGAGGAACAAACAATTTTATGTAACAGAGGAAAACTTACGGAGCTCATCAATAGAGATACTGCTGACACTTTCACCACCTTTTATAAGCCGAATCCTCCCTGTGAAAAAATTGTATAACATCAGATGCTTTTTACATCCGTTTCACTGACAATGCAGTTTTTCATACAATAATACAGCAGCAGCAGGTGGCAGCTATGTTATTATTATTTTGCAGTACATTTTTAAGTCGGTTCTCGTATTTATGAAACTATTAGGTGATCAGATATAGAATCTAAAGCAGAGCAACATCTCAAAAGCTGTTTAGCACATTTACTCCCTCTAACTCGATTTCAATGTTATGCTTTCTATTTTACTTGTACCAGTTCAAAGTCTCCAGATTGATGTAATGGTTCAACTTTTATTCCCAAATAACTACTATCTTATTCTAATCTGTGGTTAGCAAAACTTACGAACAGGGAAAATGATATAATGAATGGCAGCTCTAATTCACAGGACACCGTGACAAATTAACACTCCTTTTATCCAAAAGTTTCAGTAATGTATCTCCATCTTGTAACACCATACAAGTTTTGACAACACCTTAGAATATACTCCTATAGCATTCAAAATTTAAAGATAAAAACATACATTCATGGCTAAAACATTATTTGATGTTCTTCCTCAAACAATCTTTCCTTCAACAAGTATAAGTAAATCATGCAAGTCTGATAAAAATTTCTAAATATGTGTTTCTAAATATCTGTGTCCAATGAAATAATCACATAATATAGGGTGCAAGGAGCACCATTCAATGCAATGTTAGACGCTCACATCTTCAAATATGACAAACCACGTGTGCTTACAATTAACATAAGGACGTACCATCTCTGCGCACACAAATTTCTGGTATGCTTTTAACTTCACCGCTGAGACTATCATTATAGACTCTGGTTTCAATATCACCCTCAATGTAGACTGAGGAGCTGATAGAACATATACATTAGAGAATAAACGAGAAACAAAATATTTTATATAGACAGAAAAAAAAAAAAAGGTGCTTACTTTTTGGTAAGTTGCTGAACGGAGTACTGCCCAAGCATATCATTGTGCACCGCGACCCTATGCCACTGACCAGGCTTAGGCAAGTTTCTATCTCCCGTGATTCTCTGATCGAACATGCCACCTGTTCCAACTGTGAAGATAGTTACAGTTCGGCCGTTTCTCAATATTTTCTGCACAGGAGATTGCCCAACTCTGCCACATATAATAGCCTGTCAAAAAAAACTGACTTTAAATTGGTCTTTCGGTCACCCGAAAAACAAAACGAACACAAATTTGAAAAGATAAAATATGCCACATCAACATTTTTTGTTAGGATTAACCAAAATTGATAATGTAACAATTTCTTTTATTTAGCTATGGTTTGGAGCGATTGGATTTCTAAAACAAAAACACCGTTCAGAAATCGCATTTCAATTCCAGCTTCCATCATTCTTGTGTCAAATATATACTCCTTCCGTTTCAATTTATGTGAACCCATTTGACTGGGCACGAAGTTTAAGAAAAGAGAGAAGATTTTTGAACTTGTGGTGTAAAATAAAGTACATATATTTTGTGTGGCTATAAATCATTGCATAAAGGTAAATTATTTCCAAATAGGAAAAGGGGTCATTCTTTTTGGCACGGACTAAAAAGGAAATAGGTTCACATAAATTGAAACGGGGGGAGTATATCTTTAACTAAAATAACTTCATTCCCAACCAAGTTCCATTTAAATTCTACCAAAAGGTTGTACTTATTCAAGCAGTGCGATGCAGCTCTTCAGGATCATATTTCCAACGCGGAGCATAGATATATATGTGAAAACCCACTAAACTTTCAACAAATACTAGATCTAAGTCAGTGCTGTTAAAAGTACAATGAGTTTAATGCTAAGAACCTTTGGTTCAATTGTGGGATAGACAAGGATATTGGATTAGTTATCCCACCTTCTATATGGGATAGCTAACACCATCATTTTGGTATAAAATTTATACCAGTATTAGCTAATACCAATAACCAAACATGGGATAAATACATTTCCAAATTCTATCTCTAGATTAGAATCCTTATCCCGGTAACCAAACGACCCCTCACCAAGTTAATTCTGGATCTACCTAAGCACCCAAGCCTCATATGGTGTCACTTGAAACAATTTTTTAGTGCAAAGTCAGAATGATCAAAGAGCAAAACAAAAGTCAGTGGAATAAGATAATGGAATAAAATTAGATTTAACACTTAAAGAACACGATCTAATCAAATAGAAAATAGCTCAAAAAACTAAAATATACTTGTACAATACGTTAGCCTTCTTGTCATTCATTCTTTGACTTCTACTTGTACACATTGCAGTTATGACTTAACTTCGATACGCTTATAGGGCTTTCAGCAAGAGTACATACCTTGTGCACACCCCGAAAATTCCAGCCCTTTCTAGGATCCACACCTTGCAGCTGCAAATCGGGCTTTTCAGGAAGAAAATCATCATCATCAATTTCTACAGCTTCATTATTACTTACAGGCGCATCGTCATCACTAAGAAATGTACCAGTTGAATAACACAACCTAGAGCTTCCTTGCACACCCATCACTGTAAAATGCAATGAAACAACCATTATCATAAGGAAAACTACTTTTTCAGAATGCCCGCCAACTGTTCGGTCAAAATCCCCTTCTACGAACATATGGCTTCAATATGACCAGTACTACATTACAAGAATCAGTAATAAACAAAGCGGATAAATACAATGAAAGTGTGATTATTTACCAAGGGAAGAACAGGGTTTTGTGGCAGGAGAGACGCGTAACAATTTGACGATTTTAGCAGCCACTGAATTCATTTTTCAATTGAACGGAACTCAGAGACGGAGAATTAGGGGACAAGGAGGGTTTTCGTTTTACCGCTATAAAACACTCTTTATACGGGTCGGGTTTGTAACTTGGGCCAGGCAGAGTAATATGGACCCGAGTAATAAGCACCGATTTGCTTCTCGTTTGTCTTGCCCTAATTTTACAAGTTCGACTTTTAAAATGGTCGTCGCCTTATCAATTTTGTTTAATTGGTTTTTTTACTCTATGCTAAGTATATTATAAATTTTGTTTAATATAATATAATTTAATACCTTGTTTAATTAGACTTCTCCTACTCTTTGCTAAATGTGTAAGAAAATTAATAAAGACCTTTTATTGACCAATAATGCCTATGTTTAACGTGTTAAGGGTGGCTGCAACTTGCAACATTAACAAGTCTTAAATCAAACCTTATCAATTCATCAATTCAGACTCGAATTTGTCTCGGTTATACTCCCCAATTTGGCTTAGCTCCGTGCTAGTGGTGTCAAAATGGTTAAAAGAATAGAGCTAATCACCCATATTACCTATTAAAAAATGAATTGGATAATGAACTTTTTAAAAACGGTTCGAATATGGATAAGAACCATATTATCCATTTAGAAAATGAATAACCAATGGTTCTAACTTTTACATAAAAAAAGCTTCAAATTCCTCAAGTTAGGGAGACTAAGAATTCTCCCAAAAGTGATAATATACAAGAAGTCATGGATAATATGATTACACATATTATCTGTCGGTTAACCCTTTTTTATCCGTATTAAATATGGGTCGGGTCGGATAATTGATCTGTTTTTCAATTATCCGTTTTCGACCCGAACCATATCTGGCCCGACCCGCCCATTTTCCACTCCTACTCCATGCCTAAAAACTATTTCAAACAGCATAAATTAATTATGGCAGAGGAATAGTCATCTTCAAGAACATTATATAACTCTCCGGGAGGTGGAGCATTGTACTGGGTAATTTAGAATTCTTCGGGAGTTGTTGTAACTTTAGGTATTGTAGGCAGATTAGAGTTGATGAAGTTGAGGGGGTTATACGTAAGATAAGTCGGGGTAAAACGATCGGGCCGGATGAAATTCAGATGGAGTTTTGGAAGAGTGCGGGCAAGGCAGACTTGGAGTGGTTCACTAGGTTATTTAATATCATTTTTAGAACGAAGAAGATGCCCGACGAGTGGAGGTGGAGCATGATGGTTCCTGTATACAAGAACAAGGGTGATATCCAAAATATAACTATCGGGGTATCAAGCTGCTTAGCCACACTATGATTGTTTGGGAAAGAGTGGTAGAGCTAAGGGTGAGGAGAAGTGTGTCTATTTTCGAGAAATAGTTTGGGTTTATGCCGGGGTGTTCGACTACAGAAGTCATCCACCTTGTTAGGAGATTGATGGAGCAGTATAGGGAAAGAAAGAATGACTTGCATAGGGTGTTCATCGACTTAGAAAAGGCGTACGATAAAGTTCTGAGGGAAGTTTTCGTGGAGATGTATGGAGGCTAGAGGTGTATCTATTACCTACGTTAGGTTTATTACGGACATGTATGATGGAGTAAAGACCCGAGTGAGGACGGTGGGTGGGGACTCAGACCATTTTTCAGTTATGATGGGGTTGCATCAGGGGTCGACACTCAGCCCTTTTTTTGTCTAGTGATGGGCGTGCTGGCACGCCACACCCAAGGGAAGGTGTCGTGGAGCATGCTATTTGCATATGATATTGTATTGATTGACAAGACGCGAGACGGTGTGAATGCGCAATTAGAGGTATGGAGGCAAAACCTAGAATCTAAATGTTTCAAGTTGAGCAGGACCAAGACAGAATACTTGAAGTGTAAGTTCAGTGGCGAGACTCAAGGAGGGGAAGGGGAGGTGAGGCTGGACTCGCAGGTCATCCCTAGGAGAGAGAGTTTTAGGTACATTGGGTCTATTATTTAGGAGGTGGGGAGATTGATGAAGATGTCACACATCATATTGGGGCGGGATAGATGAAATGGAGACTCGTTTTTGGTGTTTTGTGTGACAAGAAGGTGCCACCGAAACTTAAAGGTAATATCTACAGAGTGGTAGTCAAACCAACGATATTGTATGGGGCTGAGTGTTAGCCAGTCAAGATCGTTCATGTCCAGAAGATGAAAGTAGCAGAGGTGACGATGTTGAGATAGATATGCAGGAACACCAAATTAGATAGGATCATAAATGAGGTTATTCGCGACAAGGTGGGTGTGGCCCCTATTGAGGACAAGATGCGGGAAGCGCGCTTAAGTGGTTTGGTCATGTGAAGAGGACGAGCACAGACGCAGCAGTGCGGAGGTGTGAGAGGTTGACATTGGAAGGCCTACGGAGAGGTTGAGGTAGGCCAAAGAAGAGGTGGGGAGAAGTGATTAGGCAAGACATGGCGCAGCTTCTGCTGACCGAGGACATGACCCTTGATAGGAAGATATGGAGGTCGAGGATTAGGGTAGTAGAGTAGGTAGTCTAAAATGCGCATAACAGTAATATTGGCACACAGTCTCGCTTTCTGTTTGTAGTATTTTATGACTAACCGTTGTTTTCTTTCATTATTGATCATCTTACTGTCTTGTTGTTTTTATTCTGCTTTTATATGGTTTTTTGGTACTGTTCCTTCTTGTCTATATTTTCATTAATATGGTGCTTATGCTTTCTTTAACTGAGGGTCTATTGGAAACAACATCTCTATCCTCACAAGGTAAGGGTAAAGTTTACGTATACACTACCCTCCCCAGACACCACAGTGTGGAATATTACTGGATATGTTTTTGTTGTTGTAACCATTTCAAAAGTAACATTACGTACATAACACCATTGATGCAAAAAAAAAATCGTGACTTATTTCTCTATGATATTATCATAGTTCTAAGCCATAGTTTCAGTTTGGAGTTTCTATAAATGCTCCTTATTAACTTGTTCATGAATAACAATATTTATTTATTTTTTTGAAAAATGGAAAAAAGAGATTAAAGTGTTACAAACGAGCATTGTCAAAATAAATTAATGTACTCTTGTCATCACTAGCTGAATATATTCTTTAGTTAACTTTAGATAGAGCTTGAGAAACGAGTTTATTTTCGTAAAGCACATTGATCTACGTTCTAGGTCTTAAATCTTCGTCATATTGAGTTTCACAAGGTATGAATAGAATAAAACAAAAGCAATTTTAATTTATTTTTATTTTTTTTTGGCTAATAGTGTGAAATCAAATGATGTTTGCTTAACTACCCCTTGAAGAGAGAAAGAGCGAGTCCGCCGTTAGGGAAGAAAATGGGAGTAGAGGTTATTCCATGTTGTGAGATAAGCAAGCACTCCATGTTTAGATGAGTTTGATGAGAAAATATGTAACTAACTTCATCATTTAATCCTTTTTTTACATAGTGTAATTTTACTAATATAACCTTAATCTCGAAAAGAGTATTGAGGGCATCATTGTGAAAAAGTAACAAAATCCGTGATACCATTAGCATATGAATAGGACACTCCCCTAACCCATTACCCACGTCTTCTGAAAAAAAGGAGCAACAATAATAATGAAAAGGAAAGGAAAAGGAAGAAACAACCCAACTCTTGTAAATATTGAACCATTGTGTTTGGCAAGAGCAAAACCAACTTGTTCAAAGAAAATGAATAGGGAGAAGGTAAGTTTTCATAGTATTCGAACGTGGAAAAATTCCAGCTCTCTCCTAAGGTATTCACAAATCAATGGCTTTGCCATGTCCCTGCAACAAAAGGTGAGAGTGAGATTCCCCAAGTTGCTTGATGTCAAGAACCCCACGCAAAAGACTGAAAAGGGTGGCCCCAAGGGCAAAAACAAAATGATCAAATGGGCCAAACCTGCACAACTTCTGCCAAAGGAAATTGGTTCCATTTTCAGTAATGGTTCCCGCAACAAGAAACCACTTCAAAACTCCAAAAATGACATAAACGATAATGCTGACGCTTTGAATGACTGCACAGAAGAAGAACGAGATGCGCTTATTGTCTCCAGGAAAAAAGGCAGCAAGTTTAAGTCTTTGTTGGAAGATTCAGTAGAGGGATTAACGTTGAGTAGATCATGTTCATTCAAGAAGATAATGAGAATCATAGATACAAAG